>NC_134267.1:19903639-20605306 GCF_031893055.1 Leptodactylus fuscus | reverse complement strand
CCCGCTACCCTAGAGACTTGTACAAGTGCCGGTGAGCCCTGGCCCTCATGTAACCACCAATTCCATCACCTCCTAACAGTTCGGTCAGAATGCCCTAGATGGCAGAAATTCATAGAAATTACATCCTGCTTCTCCAAGTCCAATGATGCCCCCCTCTCTTAACCCCTTAGCGACCCTTGACATAACTGTACGTCATGGGTCGCATGGGGATGTATGGAGCGAGCTCACACGCTGAGCTCGCTCCATACACGGCAGATGCCGGCTGTATAATACAGCCAGGACCTGCCAATAACAGCAGCGGTCGGTGCCCGAGCCGATCGCTGCTGTTAACCCTTTACACACTGCGGTCAAACGCGACCGCAGCGTGTAAACAGCGCAGGCGGCATGGGCGCCGCCATGTTTCGCCGATCGCCGCCCTCCTGAACGTCACATGAGGGCGGTGATCGGTTGCTATGACAGCCGGAAGCCTATTGAAGGCTTCCAGGCTTGTCTCTGCACTAGATCTATTAGACGATGCCAGAGGCAGCCTCTAATAGAAGTGCTGCGATTTTCCTATTCACTGCAATACTGTAGTATTGCAGTGAATAGTATGAGCGATCAGACTCCCTAGGTTTCAAGGTACCTAAGGGGTCTGATCATAAATGTAACAGAAGAAAAAAAAAAGTTTTTAAAAGTATTAAAAAAATAAAAAAAATATAAAAGTTCAAATCACCCCCCTTTCCCTAGATCAGCTATAAAAGTAATTAAAGAACATTAAACATAAACATATTAGGTATCCCTGCGCTCCAAAATGCCCGAACTATTAGAATATTAAAACATTTATCCCGTACTGCGAACGGCGTAGCGGCAAAAAAAATAAAAACAGCCAAAAAGCGTTTTTTTCAACACTTTGCCTCCTATAAAAAATTGAATAAAAAGTGATCAAACCATCAGATCTTTCCCCAAATGGTATCAATAGAAACGTCATCTTGTCCCGCATAAAAAGACACCACAACCAGCTCCATACATGGAAATATGAAAAAGTTACAGGTGTTAGAACATGATGACACAAATTTTTTTTTCTATTTTGCAAAGTTTATCATTTTTTTAAAAGTATCAAAAAATTTCAAATACTATATAAATTTGGTATCACCGCGTTTGTACTGACACGTAGAACACAGGTAACATGTCATTTGTACCAAACAGTGAATGCTGTAAAAATTAAACCCATAAGAAAATGGCGCAAATGCATTTTTTCTCCAATTGCGCCTCATTCTGAATTTTTTTCCAGCTTCCCAGTACATTGCACAGCATATTGAATGGTGCCATTACAAAGTACAATTTGTCCCGCAAACAATAAGCTATCATGTGACTCTGTGAACTGAAAAATGAAAAAGTTATGGCTCTTGAAATGTGAGGAGGGAAAAACGAAAATGCGAAACCAAAAAATGGCCTGGTCCTTAAGGGGTTAAACTCTGTCAACTTGGCAAAATGTCTTCAAGTGCATTGTAGAGATATGTTTAGCAGTCAATAACTTCTTTCTAAGAGATACACTACCCAAAAGTAGCATAGGAGAGTCTTTTTATTGGACAGTGGGGGAAAACACTTTTACGCCCTCTTGTGGTAAGACCCAGTATCTAACCAGACCACACCTGCAATCATTTCCATATCTGCCTGAGACAGAACTATCTATCTGGAGGCGGTATTATTTTTTGTCAGCGAGTGCGTATTTCTATATGTCCCACAGTTCTATATAATATTTTATAATTACGTGGTCAATAACTTTTCAACAAACTTTATATAAATGAATACTGCACACAAATATAAGAAACTTTGTAAAAATATATTATTAAAGAAAAATATGTCTGTGAAATCTCTGATAAATCTGTCTTGGTCTCCATAGTTGGACTGTCAGCTCACTGAAGTATGAAATTACATGTGCCCATAGAAGTCCATGGAGAGGGGAAAGGGAAGAGGAGACACATGAGAGGGAAGCAGAGAAACGCACACATAAAAGTAAGTTTTCTATCCTAGCAAGAGTGCTTTATTCTCATGAGCGCTGCGTTCTACTACTCTATGATATTGTATGCCACGCTGCTGCTTTTGAGTCAGTGAGAGAAGGTTAGGAGGCAAAAAACCCTGTTTTCTCTGTGTGCTGTCTATGGTAAATAATACAGAACACAAGTCATACAATGGCCAGAACATAATGTTACTATTCATGTACACACATGGCTGCCTATCCTGAAAAGTCATCCAAAAGGTTAGATGTGTGTTCAGGATTCTTGTAACCTATACATATAATAATAGTGAAAAGAGAAATGTCACAGTACAAGATACAGTGTACAGTATAAGATCAGTAAAGCCACAATACAGGGATAATGCATACAGTGATGTCACAATACAGGGATAATACACACAGTGATGTCACAGTACAGAGATAATACACACAGTGATGTCACAGTACAGAGATAATACACACAGTGATGTCACAGTACAGAGATAATACACACAGTGATGTCACAGTACAGGATAATACACACAGTGATGTCACAGTACAGAGATAATACACACAGTGATGTCACAGTACAGAGATAATACACACAGTGATGTCAGAGTACAGATATAATACACACAGTGATGTCACAGTACAGGATAATACACACAGTGATGTCACAGTACAGAGATAATACACACAGTGATGTCACAGTACAGGGATAATACACACAGTGATGTCACAGTACAGGGACAATACACACAGTGATGTCACAGTACAGAGATAATACACACAGTGATGTCACAGTACAGATATAATACACACAGTGATGTCACAGTACAGAGATAATACACACAGTGATGTCACAGTACAGGGATAATACACACAGTGATGTCACAGTACAGGGACAATACACACAGTGATGTCACAGTACAGGGATAATACACATAGTGATGTCACAGTACAGGATAATACACACAGTGATGTCACAGTACAGAGATAATACACACAGTGATGTCACAGTACAGAGATAATACACACAGTGATGTCACAGTACAGGGATAATACACACAGTGATGTCACAGTACAGGGATAATACACACAGTGATGTCACAGTACAGAGATAATACACACAGTGATGTCACAGTACAGGGATAATACACACAGTGATGTCACAGTATAGGGATAATACACACAGTGATGTCACAGTACAGGATAATACACACAGTGATGTCACAGTACAGGGATAATACACACAGTGATGTCACAGTATAGGGATAATACACACAGTGATGTCACAGTACAGGATAATACACACAGTGATGTCACAGTACAGAGATAATACACACAGTGATGTCACAGTACAGGATAATACACACAGTGATGTCACAGTACAGAGATAATACACACAGTGATGTCACAGTACAGAGATAATACACACAGTGATGTCACAGTACAGAGATAATACACACAGTGATGTCACAGTACAGGATAATACACACAGTGATGTCACAGTACAGAGATAATACACACAGTGATGTCACAGTACAGGATAATACACACAGTGATGTCACAGTACAGAGATAATACACACAGTGATGTACAGGGATACAGCAGGATAAATAATATGGCCTATGGCGGGGAGGTATTCGATCGAATACTACTCGCTCTTCTCTAATGGCTACCATTATAACTACCACATGACTGTCACCCTGCTTTCCCAATGCCATTGTATAAAACCTATGTGTAAAGTAAGCCGAAAGTGCTGGGTGTCTCTGTGTAGTGTAATGGTTTACACTGGTTCTGGCACTAGCTTATAATTCCATCTTTTGTCTATGTAGCGTTCCCAGACAGGCACTTGCACTGTTTTGCATGTCTTGTCATGGCTGCAGATGTCATAACTCAACATCTCACCTTGTTTTTCTTATACAATGAGATCCATATCATTAAATATGACATCATACATTGAGAAGTCAGTAAACACATCAGGTAATGCATCTGTGGGGCTCTGACCCTCCTGAGACAAAGTCATTAGATAAAGCCAGTAAATTACTATAAGCTATCGAGACAGTAAATGTTAATCCCTTGTTGTAGGCTTAAAAATAGACGGTCACAGCCTGACTTGGCGGAGCCTCATATGTGTGCCGAACGATTAGTGTATCACATTCCAGAGCTCATAATCTTAGCTGGGATCCTGAAAAGTTCATGTTGGCATAGGTAAGAGGATTTACAGCACATGTCCCCCTACAAGTGCCATTATATAGCGTTATAATGTACGCAAAAGTGCACTGATCCTGAGTTACATCCTGTATTATACTCCAGAGCTGCACTCACTATTCTGTTGGTACAATCACTGTGTACATACATTACATTGCAGCAGCCAGGCTCATCTATCAGGCTAGACGCTACAGCGATGCCTCCGGTCTGTGCCAGTCGCTACATTGGCTGCCTATTCATTATAGAATAAAATATAAAGTTATTACTCTCATCCACAAGGCTCTCCATAATGCCGCAACTCCATAGATTTCTTCCCTCATCTCTGTCTACCGCCCAACCCGTGCTCTCCGCTCACTCAATGACCTAACACTTACATCCTCTATTATCAGAACCTCCCATGCTCGTATACAAGACTTCTCCCGAGCTGCACCACTTCTCTGGAATGCTGTGCCCTGGACAATCAGATTAACTCCCAACTTCTACAGTTTCAAACGCAAACTAAAGACGCATCTTTTCAGACAGACCTATCACAATTCCTAATGCACAAAATTGTCTGAACACTGTATAAGCAATGCCGCCCCTGCTACCTCTTGTGTCACCCTCTCTACCTCATAGATTGTAAGCTCTTTTGAGCAGGGCCCTCAGTCCCATTGTGTGAAATGACGTTCTTTGTTATGTATGTCTGTATCTGAACCCTATAAATTGTACAGCGCTGCGGAATATGTTGGCGCTATATAAATAAAATGTATTATTATATTATTATTATTACATTACTTATTCTGTACTGATCCTGAGTTACATCCTGTATTATACTCCAGAGCTGCACTCACTATTCTGTTGGTACAATCACTGTGTACATACATTACATTACTTATCCTGTACTGATCCTGAGTTACATCCTGTATTATACTCCAGAGCTGCACTCACTATTCTGCTGGTACAGTCACTGTGTACATACAGTACATTACATTACTTATACTGTACTGATCCTGAGTTACATCCTGTATTATACTTCAGAGCTGCGCTCACTATTCTGCTGGTGCAGTCACTGTGTACATACATTACATTACTTATCCTGTACTGATCCTGAGTTATATCCTGTATTATACTCCAGAGCTGCGCTCACTATTCTGCTGGTGCAGTCACTGTGTACATACATTACATTACTTATCCTGTACTGATCCTGAGTTACATCCTGTATTATACTCCAGAGCTGCGCTCACTATTCTGCTGGTACAGTCACTGTGTACATACAGTACATTACATTACTTATCCTGTACTGATCCTGAGTTACATCCTGTATTATACTTCAGAGCTGCGCTCACTATTCTGCTGGTACAGTCACTGTGTACGTACATTACATTACTTATCCTGTACTGATCCTGAGTTATATCCTGTATTATACTCCAGAGCTGCGCTCACTATTCTGCTGGTACAGTCACTGTGTACATACATTACGTTATTACTTATCCTGTACTGATCCTGAGTTACATCCTGTATTATACTCCAGAGCTGCGCTCACTATTCTGCTGGTACAGTCACTGTGTACATACATTACACTACTTATCCTGTAATGATCCTGAGTTACATCCTGTATTATACTCCAGAGCTGCGCTCACTATTCTGCTGGTGCAGTCACTGTGTACATACATTACATTATTACTTATCCTGTACTATTCCAGCAGAATAGTGAGTGCAGCTCTGGAGTATCATATAGGATGCCCCTATCATCAGGCAGAGCAGTGGTGGAATATTAGATGTCAAAAAACCCCTTTGATACTGATCAGGTGACATATTACCATTTATGCTAGGTTCACACTAGCGTTCTCCTGTCCGTTCTGTGCTTTCCGTCTTCTGCATGCCAGAAGACGGAAACCACAGACCAGGTCCGGCCGTGAGCGGCGGTGAGCGCTTTATGCTCTCCGCCGCGAAACCGGATTTTTTTATCCGGACACAGAGTACTGCATGTCCGACTCTGTGTCCGGATTATAAAACCCAGTTTTGCGGCGGAGAGCCTAAAACGCTCACCGCCGCTCACGGCGATGTCACAGTACAGAGATAATACACACAGTGATGTCACAGTACAGGGATAATACACACAGTGATGTCACAGTACAGAGATAATACACACAGTGATGTCACAGTACAGAGATAATACACACAGTGATGTCACAGTACAGGGATAATACACACAGTGATGTCACAGTACAGGGATAATACACACAGTGATGTCACAGTACAGGGATAATACACACAGTGATGTCACAGTACAGGGATAATACACACAGTGATGTCACAGTACAGGATAATACACACAGTGATGTCACAGTACAGAGATAATACACACAGTGATGTCACAGTACAGGGATAATACACACAGTGATGTCACAGTACAGGATAATACACACAGTGATGTCACAGTACAGAGAGAATACACACAGTGATGTCACAGTACAGAGATAATACACACAGTGATGTCACAGTACAGGGATAATACACACAGTGATGTCACAGTACAGGGATAATACACACAGTGATGTCACAGTACAGAGATAATACACACTGTGTACATACATTACATTACTTATTCTGTCCTGATCCTGAGTTACATCCTGTATTATACTACAGAGCTGCGCTCACTATTCTGCTGGTACAGTCACTGTGTACATACAGTACATTACATTACTTATCCTGTACTGATCCTGAGTTACATCCTGTATTATACTCCAGAGCTGCGCTCACTATTCTGCTGGTGCAGTCACTGTGTACATACATTACTTATCCTGTTTTACACTCCAGAGCTGCGCTTACTATTCTGCTGGTACAGTCACTGTGTACATACATTACATTACTTATCCTGTACTGATCCTGAGTTACATCCTGTATTATACTCCAGAGCTGCGCTCACTATTCTGCTGGTGCAGTCACTGTGTACATACATTACACTACTTATCCTGTACTGATCCTGAGTTACATCCTGTATTATACTCCAGAGCTGCGCTCACTATTCTGCTGGTGCAGTCACTGGGTACATACATTACATTATTACTTATCCTGTACTATTCCAGCAGAATAGTGAGTGCAGCTCTGGAGTATCATATAGGATGCCCCTATCATCAGGCAGAGCAGTGGTGGAATATTAGATGTCAAAAAACCCCTTTGATACTGATCAGGTGACATATTACCATTTATGCTAGGTTCACACTAGCGTTCTCCTGTCCGTTCTGTTCTTTCCGTCTTCTGCATGCCAGAAGACGGAAACCACAGACCGGGTCCGGCCGTGAGCGGCGGTGAGTGCTTTATGCTCTCCGCCGCGAAACCGGATTTTTTTATCCGGACACAGAGTACTGCATGTCCGACTCTGTGTCCGGATTATAAAACCCGGTTTTGCGGCGGAGAGCCTAAAACGCTCACCGCCGCTCACGGCCGACCATCTCTCTCACCCATTCAAATGAATGGGTGAGAGAGACTCCTGCAGGTTTCCGTATCCTGCTCTGTTTTAGGCAGGAAACGGAAACCTGAAGTACGGAGTTCACAACGCTGATGTGAACGAGCCGTTACCTGCATGCCTTGGTCTTAGTATACAGTGTACATTATTACTCTTTTCTATTTCCTTAGATTACAGGATGGGGAAAGGGGGGGTCACTTATTTATTGTACCAATTCTGTAAAAAGTGCAACAAAAACGACAGAAGTCACACACAGACACACACACAAGCATTCGGAATCTGCATTGCTGTGCTCTCGATCCCACTTTGCCTATACACATGAGGCTTTTCCTGTATTGGGTTGTCACTAGATTGTTTTGCCTAATGACTGTCTGTAATTCTATATTGTCTTCCATAGCATTAGCCGTGGACTCTCTCAGCAGGGAATGGTAATATAAAGCTGTCATCGCACATCACACCGGCTCATCAACATACGTAGCATGCCACCCACCACCACTAATGGGCAGTCTGAGACACAATTATATATTGAGACATCATCTGTAGCCGGCCGTATACACTCGCTGCCCCAACTACCCCAGGATTCTCCTTTGGCTTAGCTAATTGTACTGTACATACCATAGTGGTGCGGGAGGGGGGTGTAAAGTAGCTGCCATCACTATGTACAAGGGTCAGTTTTTGGTGACTCTTATATTGACCCTAACTTGGTAAAACAATGAAGGCTGTATAGTCACAGATAGGTCCAAGGCTTGGTGGTTACCATGTCTTAATGGCATGGCAGTTGCATTTCTGTAGATCAGTGGTTCTCATGTACTCCAGGGGCATAACCGGGGGTATGTGCCGCGCAGGGGTGTAACTACCAGGGTAGTAGCGGTAGCGGCTGCCACAGGACCTGGGACATTAGGGGGCATGGCGCCAGCCACTACTGTTGCAGATTTTTTTGTTTTAATAGGCCGTTACTTGCTGCCCTATTTACTTACCAATCCTTGCTCCAGCACTTTACTCTCTGCGGATGCAACTGGAGCCGGGATCGGTAGGTGAGGCCGCAGGCTCGCGAACCCCAAAAACACTCTTATTATACTCGGGGGGGGGGGGGGTCTGATCATTATACCCCCGAGTATAATGATCAGCGGCCCATGGAATGTGATGGAACATAAAAAACACTGCTACTCACCTCTCCTGGCTCAGGCAGGCTTCGGGCCGTCACATGGGCCGGGCTTGCATCACTCCTGGGGCACCAGTAACTGCAGTGAGCGCCTCCATTAGTATTGCAGGGGTATCCATCCTGGTCTGGGCAGGGGGACCTGTATGGAGTACAGCATACAATATAGACATCACTGGGTGTGGTGGCAAAATTGATTGAGGTGATCCTAACCTATCTATCTGTGGGGCTGGGGTGGTATGCTGATTCTACTGACAGACTCCCAATAATGACTGGGCATGTTGAAATTCAACATGTCTGATCATGATGTCTGCTGACAGTAGTTGAGATACCTTCATACAAAGTAGACAACTCTGCCTTATGTTCTCATTTCTTATGATGGACATTGTCACCAGCACTAGCGAGGGGGCAAGATGGCCGCTGCTCCCCAGCACTTGAATAAGGATTAGTACGGGTTTGTTTATGTATGTGTTACCATTGAGTTTAAGGAGGGGGACAGGAGGGGTCTGGCATGGGACTTCTCATCCTTCTGCCAGAGGTTTGTTTTAAGAAAGGATGAGCTGGCCTCAGACACACAACATTACAATATTGGCAGGTCCAGGGAACATCAGTAATCCTAAAACTATGTTGTACAAGCATCTCACACAGATCGGCCAAAGTGGTGACCTAATGCGTATCCTAAAACATGTTCATCCCATTACACGCCGGAATAGTCATGACATATTATAAGATCCTAGCAAGGTGGTTATACGGCATGACTATATACAGGCATGAGGAGGTTTGTTTTTGTGGTTTTTGGGAGCCGTTGATTCCCCAGTTTTCATTTTTCGATGTATTTTAAGCATTTCAATTCTGGATCCAAGAATCCAAATTAAACAAGCTAAGCCACACCTCCTGTTCCTCCAAAGTTCATCTCCAACTGTCAAACCACTCCCACTTTTCATCAAACCATCCAATGCATGACCATAAAAAAGCGGAGCGTATGCTAATTAGCATAACATAAGTCATATTGTTGTTATCAATTGATTCCTCTTTCCTATTCCATCTGATTTCACCCACAGATAGATAGGTTAGTGTTACCTGAATCAAACAGTGCTTTCACCTTGTGTATGTCTCCATTGCTGAGATATTGCTATTTTTGTCACTATGCAGATGAGCTAATTTTTGGACAAAAACAACAATATCCTAGTAGTGGAGGCAGTGATTCACTGTATTGATTCAGGTGACACTAAAAAAGGAGGTGGACAAAAGTATTGGCACTGTTTGAAAAATCATGTGATTCTTCTCTAATTTGTATAATTAACAGCACCTGTTACTTACCTGAGGCACCTAACAGGTGGTGGCAATAACTAAATCACACTTGCAGCCAGTTGAAATGGATTAAAGTTGACTCAACCTCTGTCCTGTGTCCTTGTGTGTACCACATTGCGCATGGAGAAAAGAAAGAAGACCAAAGAACTGTCTGAGGACTTGAGAAGCAAAATTGTGAGGAAGCATGAGCAATCTCAAGGCTACAAGTCCATCTCCAAAGACCTGAATGTTCCTGCGTCTACCGTGCGCAGTGTCATCAAGAAGTGTAAAGCCCATGGCACTGTGGCTAACCTCCCTAGATGTGGACGGAAAAGAAAAATTGACGAGAGATTTCAACGCAAGATTGTGCGGATGGTGGATAAAGAACCTCGACTAACATCCAAACAAGTCCAAGCTGCCCTGCAGTCCGAGAGTACAACAGTGTCACCCCGTACTATCCAGTGTCAGCGTCTGAATGAGAAGGGACTGTATGGTAGGAGACCCAGGAAGACCCCACTTCTTACCCAGAGACATAAAAAAGCCAGGCTGGAGTTTGCCAAAACTTACCTGAGAAAGCCAAAAACGTTCTGGAAGAATGTTCTCTGGTCAGATGAGACAAAAGTAGGAAAAGGCCTCAACATAGAGTTTACAGGAAAAAAAGAGGCCTTCAAAGAAAAGAAGACGCCCCCTACAGTCAGACATGGCGGAGGCTCCCTTATGTTTTGGGGTTGCTTTGCTGCCTCTGGCACTGGACTGCTTGACCGTGTGCATGGCATTATGAAGTCTGAAGACGACCAACACATTGTGCAGCATAATGTAGGGCCCAGTGTGAGAAAGCTGGGTCTCCCTCAGAGGACAGGGGTCTTCCAGCAGGACAAGGACCCAAAACACATTTCAGGTCAACACTAGAAAATGGTGGTGAGAGAAAGCCCTGGAGACTTGTAAAGTGTCAGCAATGAGTCCAGCCCTGAATCCCATAGAACACCTGTGGGGGAGGGGGAGAGATCTCTTGGTGGCAGTTTGGAGAAGACCCCCTTCACATCTCAGGGGGGACCTGGAGCAGTTTGCCAAAGAAGAATGGTCTAAGATTCCAGCAGAGCCTTGTAAGAAACTCATTGCTGGTTACTGGAAGCGGTTGTGCGCAGTTATTGTGTCTAAAGGTTGTGCTACCAAGTATTAGGCTGAGGGCGCCAATACTTCTGTCCGCACCATTTTTGGAGTTTTGTGTAAAATGATCAATGATTTGACTTTTTTTTCATTCTCTTTTGTGGTTTTCCATTGCAAGCAAAATAAATGAAGATATTACCAAAGAGTTTGTGCTTGTGATCATTATCTGGAAGAACACGAGTATTATCTGACAGAATTGCAGGGGTGCCAATACTTTTGGCCAACACTGTATAACCTATCTATCTGCAGGGGTGAGGTGATATGCTGGTTCTGGTGACAGTAACCTATCTATCTGCAGGGGTGGGGTGATATGCTGGTGCCAAAATTAATGACACCAATTTTTCAAACACCGAGGTGCAATCATTTTCGGATGGCCCCTTTAATCCACCACCATAGTATGGGTATGTACAGATAGAATAGGGCCTCAGCGCTCGTTCACATCTGCGCCCGGTCTCCGTTCATACAGGTTTCCGTTTCCTGCACAAAACAGAGCAGGAGACGGAAACCTGCAGGACTCTTTCAATCCCTTTCATTTGAATGGGTTTGAAAGATGTCCGGCCGTGAGTGCCGGTGACTGTTTTACGCTCTCCGCCGCAAAACCGTTTTTTTTTTTTTTAAACCGGACACAGAGTTGGACATGCAGTACTCTGTGTCTGGTTTTAAAAAAACGGTTTTGCGGCGGAGAGCATAAAACGCTTAATGGCGCTCACGGCCGGACCTGGTCTGACAGGTTTCCGTCTTCTGCATGCAGAAGACAGAAACCTGAAAACGGAGTCCGGGCACTAGTGTGAACCCAGTGTCATACTGTATTACATGTTATTAGATGCTATAGACCCGTACTGTGCCTCAGATTTTATATGATTTCCATATGTTCATAGATACAAAGTAAACTGTGCACTATTGCATGCTGTGTTGCAGGGGGACAATACTGTAGGAAGACGCCATATGGCGGTACAGAGAATACTTCAGGCTCCCTAATATGGAACCATAGGGACTCTAGATACACTCCGTACAGGGCCCGTGCAGCTTCACCATGTGCGTGAGGCCTAATACAGCACTATTTCAGTGTCACTGTGGGGATGAGCTATGTGTCACGGTATTTTCTTGGTAACACGATGGATGTTCTGTTCGCTTTAGACATCTGGATGACATTAGGACATTTCTTTTCCTTGTATAAATGATCTGTAGCTGGAGAAGCCGGAGCTGACATTATATAATTATCATCCTCTTTCATAGAGCTTACATTCATGGCTTCTGGAGGATTTGCATGTCCAGTACTTTTGTAAAAATGTCTAGGTAGAAACTGTCAGCAAGCTGGCTGCTCACCTGCTTGTCATGGCCTAGGTCCTGTTTTGTTCACTTTCAAAATGGCTACTGTCAAAATGGCGGAAAGCTTGAGGGTCTCCAGTCCATTATAAGTCAGTGGGGTCCTAAAGGCACAGATTGGATCTGTCATACACTAGAAATGTGAACAGAGCTTTAGGTTGCTGGAATAATAAGATTAAGCTTGTATCCGGACTTTACTATTTGAACACTGCCTGTCCGAGTCGTAAGTACTCTGTTCGTGTGTCATTGATTGGCTCATCACCCCGGGTTCAGCTCCTCACAGTCCTGGCAGATTTTGCTGGGACAACAAGCAGCACTTACAAAACGTGTCCCTTGGTCTAGAGGACCCAGTAGGACTGTGCGCTGCATTGGCGGCCTTTTTGTTTCCATGTAATGCCTCATTTCCCCTGTGGTGGCGCTGCACGGTAATTGATCAAAAAAGCAATCTGGGATTTAATTTGATCAGTGGGGGGCAGCCTGTTGTCCATGCATAGATCGGCTATATTGGGCCACTTCTGATGGCCATACTATACACAACACGGCTGTAAATAGATAACTGGGCGCTGATACTGCAGATCAACTCCCACTGAAGTTAATAGAAGCGTGGTTGCAGTACCGGCACTTGGCCACTATACAGGAACTGGAGTCACCTACTTCCGGCCAATTGTTGTGTATAGTACCATTGGATGTGGCTCAATACTGTATATGGCCGCCTGTCCATCTCCCACCAATCCAGAGGAAGGGGGCGCACCAAAGAGATATTTATGTCCTACAAATTCTTGGACATCCCCTTTATTCTTGGACACTCGGGGATGTTTTCGGTCCAAGGTAAATTCCACTTTTAACCATTCGTTCTCCTCTTAGTGTGTTTATTTTCCTTCTATTAAAGAGACAAATAAACTACATCAATGTTTACCCCAATCTCTCTGCCGAGTCCTGCCAAAAACTGTCTGCAAGTACCGAGAAGAACTGATGGAAGGAGGGGCCGTACACAATAAAACCCCCTCCATCTCGTCCACGTGTCCTGATAGGACATACGGTATGGCAAGAGGCCTCTTAATGTTGTGAAACATAAATTTGGCTTGTAAAGTCCTCTGGATGGGAACCAACATGATGGGGGGCTGCAGAACACGGTGCCAGGTATATCAATATAGTAAATGCAGGGATGTAACTACCGGGGCAGCTACGGTAGCGACTGCTACATGGCCCCGAACATTAGGGGGCCCAACGACAACCGCTACCGCTGGGTTTTTTTTTTTTTTTTTTTAATAGGCCATTACCGGTTGGAGTAACTCCAACCAGTAATGGGCCCTAGTTACCTCTCCTGGCTCCAGACAGGCTTCGTGCCTAATTGTGTGATGTCCCTGACATCATTTGACCGGGGCCTGCGTCAATATGCATCGGGATGTAGACCCTGGGTCACGTCATGTCCTGTACGTCACTGAAGATGGCCGACATCAGTGGAGCCAGGGATAGGTAAGTAACAGTGTTTTTTATTTTTGTATCCCCCCTGGGCCTCCGATTATTATACTCTGGGGTTTGACAAGGCCCCAGTGTATAATAATTGCTCATGGGTGTCTACAATGGGACATAATACTGTGTGCAGGGGCCACTATGGGGCATCATATTGTGAGTGCAGGGCCACTATGGGGCATAATACTGTGTACAGGGGCCACTATGGGGCATCATATTGTGAGTGCAGGGCCACTATGGGGCATAATACTGTGTACAGGGGCCACTATGGGGCATAATATTGTGTGCAGGGGCCACTATGGGGCCCAATAGTATGTGCAGGAATGCGAGGGGAGGGGAGTTGGTCGGTCGGGGTCTTTGGCGTCGGTCGGTGAGGTGCCGATGTCAAAACTTCGCCACGGGGCCCTGCCATTCCTAGTTACATCATTGAGTAAATGTGTCATTGCCATTTAAAGGGGACCCGTCATAAGAGACTCCATTGCACATGGTATAAGCGCATGTCATGTCTTGAGTACAGCAGTAAGTGAAGTCAGCCTTAAAGTGAACAGTCCTTCCATCCCGGGTGTAACAGAAGACATGGACTCTGCAGGGGGGAGGCGAATTCTGTATTTTTAAACTTGGAGCTGTGGACTGGAATGTGCGATGTAGTCAGCGGTGTAGATTAGATAAACATGGAAAGAGCTGGCAGGCCCATGTCCCCTCCGCAGCCGCCTGGCGTGTGCATTGGCCCAGGGATTCCAATCCCGTGTGTAATGCATTGCCTTTTATATACCGAGGTGATGTGGATGGCTTCATCGCGTCTGACGCGGCCTCTTTGTTAGTATCAAGAATTAGAAAGGAACATTCATATCCGGGGAAGTGACCACACACCTCGTCTTTATCTTCTGGATTCCCAAATTTGGAAACAGAACTTGTGATCGGGTTTTTTTTTCTAGTGTTTCTATTTTATATTCTGCCCATTGTTGCACTGACACTGCGGCGGGGTGTAGCTCTAAAGGACGTAGTCATGCCGAAGGAAACCTAAAGGACCCGCTGCCATATAAGAAGACACCAGTATTACAAATGGGCTGTGAAAAGTATCAGGTCCATATATAGTCTAACGTAACAGCATAGAGAACATAGGTAGGGCTTGTCCTCTTAAGAGTAGTCCCTGCAACTTACAAATAGTGATTTAGATCCTTAAAGATTCGATACCTCCTTGCCCTGCCCTTATCAGTGGGTGATGTTATAGCGGAATTGTTACTGACAAAAAATCCAACCCAAAGAACTGGTTCCTGTCGTGGTGACACTTCCTAGGTGTGATGTAATAATGGTCTATTGAGCATTAGCAAGCCATGACAGACAACAAATATGTCAGTGTCAGGATGTCCTATACATATATATCACTGAGCTGTTAGTGTCCTCGTATCACTACTAGGAGTGATCCCATCATCACACCAGTAGGGGGCAGTATGTCGCTCCACAGCACAGGCAGGGTTGAAGCGATCACCATGTGGCCTCCATACTCCAACCTGACTGTCATCAGATCACATTGAGTGTGCCTTCATGCAACCGCTGTCCCTCACAGCTAGGTCAGAGTGGCGTAGATGGCGGCAATTCATCCAAACTACCATCCTACTTCTCTCAGTCCGTTGATGCGCCCTCTCTATATCTGTCAACTGTGCATTGTAGAGACATGTTTAGCAGTCAACAATCTATCACCAAGAGGTACACTACCCA
Organism: Leptodactylus fuscus; assembly: GCF_031893055.1. Classification (NCBI taxonomy): domain Eukaryota; kingdom Metazoa; phylum Chordata; class Amphibia; order Anura; family Leptodactylidae; genus Leptodactylus; species Leptodactylus fuscus. The sequence goes on along the minus strand of NC_134267.1, from coordinate 20,589,535 downwards.
AAAGTAGCCTCTGAAGGCCTTTTTATAGTACAGTGGGGGAAGCACTTTTGCGCCCTCTTGTGGCACAACCAAATGTGTAATCAGACCTATAATCTTTTACCTATATGCCTGAGAAAGAACTGCAGGAAGAGTTTTGCCGCAATCTTACATTACTATCCAGGTGCGGTATGTTTTTTGGCAGTGAGTGTAGTATTATGTGACATCCATTGAAATGAATAGTTGAACATGTAATTCGTGACTGGGCCGAGATCCCCAGAATAGGGGTCACTTCTTACTCTCCACTGAGTTCATTGGGAAATAGGGTTCTGAGCGCCTGAAAAAAAATCACCATATAACATGGGGCGGGCACTATGGCGGTATCATTACACCCCTGGGCATACATACATTGGGAAGCGTGAACATAGATGAGTTTTATCCTTGCTTATGTCAAAGCCGAGAGGAAAGAAGTGACAGTCTCGTATATAGAGGGAGAGGGTTGGATGTCACTAAGCTATGTGTGACACTCGGGCTCTTCCTCACGTCTCCCGCTGACTCCTGGCGAGGATCAGGATTCCATGTGTTTAGGGGTTAGGAATGTCCAGTTATGTCTGCTATGTCAGTGAGACGCCTTGAGCATGGCCTCACCTTGTCATCCTGTGGTATACACTCAAGTGCTATATGAAAATAGCCCAGGACAGTCAGCTGGAAGTCATTTAAAGGGCCAGGAACCCCCTAAAGGGTGTACGACCCCCGAGCATAATAGATACTGAAGATCTAGCTACGGGATTGGCCACCGGTATCTGCTCATTTGGGGTCTGACACCCGGACCGTGCCTTCTTATTTATACAGTCAGTCCAAGTGAATGGGAGCAGAACCGCCGTTCCTCAGCACCGCCATTACATTGTATGTCTCTGTACAGTGTGACACTGCCATTGGGGCACTGCAACTCTAAACTCTATTCACTTGAAAAGGAGCAGAGCAGCTTCTGGGTGTATATTTTGTATGCTGAATCAGCTGATCGGCGCATGGTCTGGGTTTTAGGTGATGTGTTTAACTCACAGAGCATTGTCTAGATTGGATAAAAATGTGTCTGTATCACAACAGAGAGTCAGGCTAGCTATGGCTTTTGTTAAAAGAGTTGTCTGCTCTTATACTATATATGACCTGTCTTGATTGGTTGGAGCCCCCAGACTGATCAGCTATATGGAGCCACTTCTGGTGCCTGTCCTATACACAATACAGGTTCGGAAGCAGAATGCTCCATTGCCTTTATAGTCACAGTCAAAAAGCTTTTTGTTTCCACTTGTATAGTGTATAGGACAGGCGCCAGCCATATATAGCTTATGCTCGGACCACCCCTTTATCATGGCATATAATAAATATTAAGCATGGACGATGCAAGTAAACCATAACGTACAATTCCTGATGTGATCCCAAGCCACGACTGTCTGCATTTTTAATGCATACAAGCGCAAATACCTACAAATTCTGCCCTAGTCTAGTACACAAACTGTACATGTAACACTGACACCTGATGGACACATACGGTACTGCAGGTAATTCAGAAGTGAAGACCAATATGGTTGCTCTATATATCACAAGAAGTGTCATCATCATCATCATACATTACACCTTTAGATATAATCTAAAGGGTTTGGATAATCCCTTTTCACTGGAAGGGTACTCTGGTGATAAGGTGGTCTCAGGGTATCCTACTGCGGGACCCTCAGCGATCAGCTGTAATCTATAGTAGAACTCAGCAGCAGGTGTTCAATATCCCTCCAGCGCCATCACAGGACAAACAAAGGACTACACCCTACCCATTAAAATCAATGGCTGTATGTGTAGCGCATGGACATGTCGGGTCCTCCAAGGCCAGAGACCTTCTTTGTAGCCTCCCACAATAGATGTACATGTATGTCCTTATCCTACAAAATTTCCCACTGAAATTGCTGCAGATATTGCAAAGTGAGTGGTTAGGTCTATGTGTAAATCTGCATGTTAATCCATGTGGGCCTAGTTTATAGTAAAACGTCCTGTACACGTGGACGCAGACTCCCATAAATACCCGTGTTCAGCACTTGGCAGCCGCAGGATAAGATCTGCAAGTGTTTGGAATAAGACAGAAATTGGCTGCTCGGCTCAGCTACATCTACTAAACAATTCTAATTATATCCTGCTCGAGGGGAGGGAGAGAGGTAAAACATTGTTATTATAGAGAACAACCCTCAAAACCTCTGCCCCGACCACATACTAATACGTAGGCTGCGGCAGACTCGGCACATGTCTCCACAGCACCTCTAGAGGAGAGTCAGGAAAACTGCAGGGAACTCACTATCCCCTCTATGCCATACAACTAGCGTATGTGGCACATCTTTGGTGCACGGCCCTTTCTTGTGCCCTCTTCCTCACCACTATTTGGGAAAGTAAGAAGGTTCAGTGGCTCGGCCTGACAAATTTACTAAAACCAGTGTGAGTATAAAGGAAATCTACAGGAACGCCTAACTGGCATAGATTTCTGTTCTGGTATACAGGACCTTCCAAAATTCACCAGGAGGGAACCGGGTCAGGGGATAATCATACACATTAGGGAGAGGCGTATGGAGACCTACAAGTCATTCCTGCTCCGCTAGGGATTCTGGGTAAAAAATATGCAAATCTATTCTCCAGGATGTAATTAGGAGAATAGTGCCTCTGTACGCCGCCCTCTAGGGACAGCCCCCTTTACATCATGCATGACTCAGTTAATAAGCCTACTGACATGATGCGGAGTTTATTGCCAAATTAGTATTTCTATTCCAAAAGGAACAGATTCCCAGCTATGGACAGCGCTGTTTCGGCTTATTGGGTCTCCTCAGCATAGCGCAGGGATACTGATTTGGCAGAGTGAGAGACTATAGACCAGGGTCAGGGGATAACCGTACACATCAGGGAGAGTGTGTGCCTACATAGGCGGAGACTTATAAGTCATTCCTGCTCCGCTAGGGATTCTGGGTAAAAAATATGCAGGAGGGAGCTGTCATTACATTGATTCATCTCGTGCCAACAGGACTGGTGTAGGGAATGCCAGTCCTAATAAATTCCCCAATAGGAGAAAAATGCATAGCGCCCCTATATGAAAGTGACCCCATAGGGGAAACAGGACCAGTGACCCCCATAGGAGAATTAGGCACAGTGACCCCATAGGACAGTTAGAAATAGTGACCTCATAGGAGAATTACGATCTATGACCCCATATGAGAAATAGGCACGGTGACCCCATAGGAGAGATAGGCAAAGTCAAGCAAGTCAAACATGCGCATGCGGCCCTTTACAGGCATATCTGCGGCCCGCACAAAAGTCTCAAACTTTGTCCCTAAACTTTAGAGAAAAAGTTTGAGACTTTTGTGCAGGCCGCAGATATACAAGGAAAGTGAGCGGTGGATTGGGGCGGCCCTACTGGACGCAGCGCTGCTCCAGCTGCCGCCCCTCACCCTTCGCAGAGAGCAGGTCTCCCTGCCTGCTCTCTGCCTGCTCCGCCCCCTCCTCCCTCCACTCCGCCCCCTCCTCCCCACACGCCGGGTGACGTGGCCACGTAATCAGGCCCGCACCCAATATGTGCCTGCATCCTATGCGGTCTCACAAGACCGCTGCGCAGGCTGAAGAGCAGAAGCAGGTAAGCTTCGGCAGAAGAAACTGTGATTTTTCAAGTATTTAACCTAGATTTATGATGATGGGGGGGGGGGGTTTGGAGTGCTGGGGAAGGGTTGGGTTGCTGGGGGAGGGGGTGCTGGGGGAGGGGGGCTTTTTGATGTCTGCCTGGCCCTTCCTTGGGCTTGAGGACTGTTTTTTTTCCCCACCCACCTTACAATTCTTTCACTTGGGGGTTAATTGGAGCATTACAGTCTGTAGTGCTCCTATTAACCCCCAAGTGCAAGAATTGCAAGTGGGTGGGGAGAAAACAGTCCTCAGGCCCAAGGAAGGACCAGACATCCAGAAGCCCCCCTCCCCCAGCCCCTCTTCCCCAGTACCTCCCCACCCCTCAGCACTCCAACCCTTCCCCAGCACTCCAACACAATAATGGTGGCAATCGAAGGCACCCTGAGCAAGATTCAGGGCCTGCGTGCATTTTTATGGCAGCCGGGACCCTTGTGAGGCTCCAGCCTGTCATTCTATCCTTTCTACTGTAGGCTACTCTATGTAGCCTGCAATAGAAATGCCGGATTTTTGCGATGCATGGTATTAGTGATCAGTCCCCTAGGCCCTAGCCATTAGCTGCTGTGTGCGGCCCTCGCAACAACCTCTTGTTACTCATGTGGCCCTCGGGGTACCCTGAGTTTGACATGCCTGGGCAAAGTGATCCCATAGGAGAATTAGGCATATAATGACCCCACATTTCACCTCTCATACAGTGAAAGTCTATTACTGGGCCAATGTACAGTCTGGGTCCTCCAAATATTATGCGTCCTCATATAGGGCCGTGTTTGTGTCCTCCAGCTGCAGTGTAAAGCATGGTGGAATAATTAAGCAGCCAATGAATTATTAATATAGTTGGTTTGAGGATCAGATTGTCATGCTGAGCTGGTCTCATGGGTTGTATCAGCGGATCCATCTATAAGTTTATGGTCACCGATCCCTCATTACGAGATCACCAGATCCCGATGTTATTTTCCACATTTCACTTTGCAAATTCCCTGAATAAATACAATAATGTAGCAGGAAGGAGACAGCGAGATTTCCATCAGCGCACAATCCTTCCTGGCTGCCCCCCACTTGGAGACCCTCGTCCTGATCAGCGATTGCCGCCACGTTCCGGACTTCCATCCTCCTGATTACGGTCCTTTATGATAATTCTCTGCATTGGGCGGCCGTGTAATCAGGGATCGGATGTTTACTGCAGGTACAGGGGCCGCTGTACTCAGCTCTTACATCTTCTGGCAGATTTATGAGTCATTTCTATCCATTTATGGAGCCAGAGATAATCCGAACAATATGCCGGAACATTATAAGACTGGCCGAGACAATTTTAGCCTTAAAGGGGTTTTCCAGTCCTGTGTAAATAAGCATAAAGTTATGTAACCTTCTTATATGCTTTATGTTTCAATTCCTCACCATTTGCAAGATCTGCTTGCTGTCAGTGAATGAGTCCAGGCTGTTTAGCTCACAGAGCATTGTCTATACTGGATCCAATTTCTCTGCTTCTCAGCTGAGGGTTTATTACAGTTGCATCCAGTCTAGACAATGCTCTGTGAGCTAAACACATCAACAGCCAGGGGCGGATCCAGAGCCGGGCAACCGCCCGGGGCCCCGCGGCCCGGCCTAATAAAATGGTCCCGGTCAGCCTTGGCATAGTCGGGTAAGTGCCGGGGCCCACAGAGCCTCTGGGGGCCCCCCGGCACTTGCCTGTCACGATTTCAGCTCATCGGCGTCCGTCCGCCGATGAGCTGAATACATACGCGATGCAGGAGCTGTGAGCTCAGCTCCTGCTTTAAAGCTCCGGCCCAGCTTGCGTGTGTAGGCGCGATGACGTCATCACATCACGCTTACACACGCAAGCCGGGCCGGAGCTAAGCAGGAGCTGAGGTCACAGCTCCTGCATCGCGTATGTGACTGGAGTGAGAGAGGAGCGTTGGGGGAACGATGGAAGGTGAGTGATAGAAGGTGAGTGTAAGTGTTTGTTTGTAATAAATATTAAGGTGGAACATAATGAAGGGGGCCCATGAAACTGGGGGGCAAATGAAGGGGAGGGGGGAACAGCATGACACTGGGGCAGATGGAAGGGGGAGAACGGCATGACAATGGGGCAGATGGAGGGGGGAGAACGGCATGACACTGGGGCAGATGGAGGGGGGTAGAACGGCATGACACTGGGGCAGATGGAGGGGGGGAGAACGGCATGACACTGGGGCAGATGGAGGGGGGGGGAACGGCATGACACTGGGGCAGATGGTGGGGGGAGAACGGCATGACACTGGGGCAGATGGAGGGGGGAGAACGGCATGACACTGGGGCAGATGGAGGGGGGGGACAGCATGACACTGGGGCAGATGGAGGGGGGAGAACGGCATGACACTGGGGCAGATGGAGGGGGGAGAACGGCATGACAATGGGGCAGATGGAGGGGGGTAGAACGGCATGACACTGGGGCAGATGGAGGGGGGGAGAACGGCATGACACTGGGGCAGATGGAGGGGGGGACAGCATGACACTGGGGCAGATGGAGGGGGGGAGAACAGCATGACACTGGGGCAGATGGAGGGGGGGAGAACGGCATGACACTGGGGCAGATGGAGGGGGGGAGAACGGCATGACACTGGGGCAGATGGAGGGGGGTAGAACGGCATGACACTGGGGCAGATGGAGGGGGGAGAACGGCATGACACTGGGGCAGATGGAGGGGGGAGAACGGCATGACACTGGGGCAGATGGAGGGGGGACAGCATGACACTGGGGCAGATGGAGGGGGGAGAACGGCATGACACTGGGGCAGATGGAGGGGGGAGAACGGCATGACACTGGGGCAGATGTAGGGGGGAGAACGGCATGACACTGGGGCAAATGAAGGGGGAGAGAACAGCATGACACTGGGGCAAATGAAGGGGGGGAGAACGGCATGACATTGAGGCAGATGAAGGGGGAGAACGGCATGACACTGGGGCAGAAACAGGGGGGGGGGGACATGAAACTGTGGGCAGATAAAGGGGGAGAATGGCATGAAACTGGGGACAGAGATAGAGGGGGGGACATGAAACTAGGGGTAGATGAAGGGTGTATATGAAAATGGGGAGAGATGGAGGGGGGACATATAATTTACGGGTGACTGTAGGAGGATTATACTGTGTGGAATCACATGAAAAATGAATGAGAATGGGCGGAGTCAACATAAAAGTGGGTGGGGCCTAATTTGCTGCGGCGCGCTGCGCGTAGGGCCCCGCCAAAGTCAATTGCCCAGGGCCCCGCAAACCCTGGATCCGCCACTGTCAATAGCAACTGGACACGTCTCTCTGCTAGTTCACTGCAATGTATTTATACGGAGTTCAGGTTGTTTAGCTCACAGAGCATTGTCAGGACTGAACACAACTGTATCCATTCTCAGCTTAGAGCACAACTAGCTGGCCGCAGTCTCTTCTTCCCCTTTCCATACACATCTCTGTGTGCTGCTTAAAGGGATCCTATCATTAAAACTCAATTTTTTTCTGCCTACTACCATGTCTTCTCCGCGCCGCCATTCGGTATATAATCCGGTTTTCGTGGTATGTAAATGAGTTCTCTCTCGCAGCACTGGGGACGGGTCCCAGTGCTCAAACAGCACTGGGGGTGTCCCCAATGCTGCAAGAGAACTCTCCAGTGCCGCCTCCATCTTCTTCAGAAACAGGTCTTCTTTGCATCTTCTTCCGGCGTTGGCTTCAAACTTTTAGGCCTTGGGTAACCGACTGCGCATGCCTACCAGACACAAGAGAATGGCCGCTTACAATACTGCCCGAGGTCTAGAAGTTTGAAGCCACCGCTGGAAGAAGACGCAAAAAAGACCCATTCCTGAAGCAGATGGATGCGGTGCTAGAGAGTTCTCTCGCAGCAATGGGGACGCCCCCCAGTGCTGTTTGAGCGCTGGGGCCCGCCCCCTGTGCTGCGAGAGAACTCATTTGCATACTGACGAAAACCGGATTATATAACAAACAGCAGCATGGAGAAGACATCTATATGTAGGAGAAGAATAGCCTTTCTTAAGGCTATTCCTACGTGATAGGCAGAAAAAAATTGAGTTTTAATGATAGGATCCCTTTAATATAGAAAAGGATGTTAGAGATAAAAGTGAGAGTGAAGCAAAGGAGGAAAAAGCCTAATAAGTGGAGACGTAAGCATTATTCTTTAATAGGATTAGAACTAATATTAGAAAGTTTCTTATATTCACCTGTGCTGTTCATTTATGAAAATCTGTTTATAATTGTAGGTGTACTTAAAGGCAGTGTCCAACATATCACCCCAGCTCTGCACAGAAACAGGTTAGTGCAGGGGTAAATAGGGGGCAAGTTCACTGTCCCTCAGACCATTGGAGGGACAAAATATAGTTAAAAAAAAACTATGAACAAATTCCTCCCCACACAGTATTGAATGCTCCACAGTAGCCCCCTCCCCACACAGTATTAAATGCTCCATGATAGCCCCCTTCACACACACAATTATACTTACCTGAAGTCCCATTAAGAGCCGCCGGGCGTCCTCCTCCTCCTTCAGACTGCAGGCACTGATGATCACACCTGCGCCGAGGCAGAGGTCACACTCTGCAGTCAGTGTAGGCCACATTTGTACATACAGCTGAAAGAAGGGATCGCTCACTAACGGGGAATCCTGTATTGGTTACCCAATTAGTGAGAAATCCAGGCGATAGCGCCATAGGTTCGCTATCACAACCCTGGGAGCTTGATTATAGGTGGCCAGTAAGCTGTATTTTGAGGACTCCTGGGTTAGTGTCACCAGACCCAGCATAGCACCCCAGCCCTGCAGATAGATAGGTTACTGTCACCAGACCCAGCATAGCACCCCAGCCCTGCAGATAGATAGGTTAGTGTCACCAGAACCAGCATATCACCCCAGTCCTGCAGATAGATAGGTTACTGTCACCAGACCCAGCATAGCACCCCAGCCCTGCAGATAGATAGGTTAGTGTCACCAGACCCAGCATATCACCCCCAGCCCTGCAGATAGATAGGTTACTGTCACCAGACCCAGCATATCACCCCAGCCCTGCAGATAGATAGGTTACTGCCACCAGAACCAGCATAGCACCCCAGCCCTGCAGATAGATAGGTTACTGTCACCAGACCCAGCATATCACCCCAGCCCTGCAGATAGATAGGTTACTGCCACCAGAACCAGCATATCACCCCAGCCCTGCAGATAGATAGGTTAGTGTCACCAGATCCAGTATATCACCCCAGCCCTGCAGATAGATAGGTTACTGTCACCAGACCCAGCATAGCACCCCAGCCCTGCAGATAGATAGGTTACTGTCACCAGACCCAGCATATCACCCCAGCCCTGCAGATAGATAGGTTACTGCCACCAGAACCAGCATATCACCCCAGCCCTGCAGATAGATAGGTTACTGTCACCAGACCCAGCATATCACCCCAGCCCTGCAGATAGATAGGTTACTGTCACCAGACCCAGTATATCACCCCAGCCCTGCAGATAGATAGGTTAGTGTCACCAGACCCAGCATATCACCCCAGTCCTGCATATAGATAGGATAGTGTCACCAGAACCAGTATATCACTCCAGCCCTGCAGATAGATAGGTTAGTGTCACCAGAAACAACATATCACCCAGCCCTGCAGATAGATAGATAGGTTACTGTCACCAGAACCAGCATATCACCCCAGCCCTGCAGATAGACAGGTTAGTGTCACCAGAACCAGCATATCATCCCAGCACTGCAGATAGATAGGTTACTGTCACCAGACCCAGCATATCACCCCAGCCCTGCAGATAGATAGGTTACTGCCACCAGAACCAGCATAGCACCCCAGCCCTACAGATAGATAGGTTACTGTCACCAGACCCAGCATATCACCCCAGCCCTGCAGATAGATAGGTTAGTGTCACCAGATCCAGTATATCACCCCAGCCCTGCAGATAGATAGGTTACTGTCACCAGACCCAGCATAGCACCCCAGCACTGCAGATAGATAGGTTACTGTCACCAGACCCAGCATATCACCCCAGCCCTGCAGATAGATAGGTTACTGCCACCAGAACCAGCATAGCACCCCAGCCCTACAGATAGATAGGTTACTGCCACCAGAACCAGCATATCACCCCAGCCCTGCAGATAGATAGGTTAGTGTCACCAGATCCAGTATATCACCCCAGCCCTGCAGATAGATAGGTTACTGTCACCAGACCCAGCATAGCACCCCAGCCCTGCAGATAGATAGGTTACTGTCACCAGACCCAGCATATCACCCCAACCTTGCAGATAGATAGGTTACTGCCACCAGAACCAGCATATCACCCCAGCCCTGCAGATAGATAGGTTACTGTCACCAGAACCAGCATATCACCCCAGTCCTGCATATAGATAGGATAGTGTCACCAGAACCAGTATATCACTCCAGCCCTGCAGATAGATAGGTTACTGTCACCAGAACCAGCATAGCACCCCAGCCCTGCAGATAGATAGGTTACTGCCACCAGAACCAGCATATCACCCCAGCCCTGCAGATAGATAGGTTAGTGTCACCAGAACCAGTATATCACCCCAGTCCTGCAGATAAATAGGTTAGTGTCACCAGAACCAGTATATCACCCCAGTCCTGCAGATAGATAGGTTAGTGTCACCAGAACCAGCATATCACCCCAGTCCTGCAGATAAATAGGTTAGTGTCACCAGAACCAGTATATCACCCCAGTCCTGCAGATAGATAGGTTAGTGTCACCAGACCCAGCATATCACCCCAGCCCTGCAGATAGATAGGTTACTGTCACCAGACCCAGCCTATCACCCCAGTCCTGCATATAGATAGGTTAGTGTCACCAGAACCAGCATATCACCCCAGCCCTGCAGGTTAGTGTCACCAGAGGCAGTGAGTCACAAGCAGTAAACAGTGTTTGATTCAGGTGAGTCTGTGGCATTAGGTTCATTTGCTGGTTCTAGTAACAGACTCTGCTTAAGTTTTGTTTACAAGAAATGGAAGCCCCCTTTAATTCTCTTATGATGCGGAGCCTGATCTCAGCTGTAGGAGCATATCAAGAGGAAAAACTGGATATTGGACCAAGTTCAACTCATTTGAAAATATAAAATGAAGCGCACATTGCTATTTTAATGATGCAGGCTATAAAAAACAATCTGCCGGTGAGTCAGCTCTTCCCACTCATATGAAGACATGTAAAATTAAAACCATCCTGCACATGAGCCGCTGCTTCATACGTGAGCTCATCCACATTCTTACATAAGAGCGCAGCAGCTGGGGGTCTCGTACATTCATTCCTCATGTCTTTATGTTTCTCGTACGGATGTGATATCTCGTGCAAATCGCAATAAAATAATCACATTCTTCTTATTTCCATTGGGACAAAAGGTTAGAGGTTATGGAAAAAAATGGGGTCTTCATATACCTGGTACTTGTGTACACAAAAAAACATAGAGCCCTTCCAAACATCTAGCACTTGAAGGACAAGCTGCAGTGTAAAGCATGGGGGACATCAATAGATAGAAGCAAATGCATGGATGCCATATGACTCCCTAAGGTGAAGAATGCTTCCTCCAGGTGCTCTCATACGCGATCTATTGGGTGCAGAGGTTGTAAGGGGGGTAAACATGTACCCATGTATGGTCATTGCTTTTTTGTTAGTGTATTTTACATGCAATACAATGTATACATGGCACGGTGTGCACCAATATTCCAATATTATAATGTCCCCCTCACAGCATAATGTCCCACAACATATTGTCCCCCTCCAGTTTCCCCAGATTATAATGTTGCCCCCACAGTATACTAAACCCCTCCAGTTGTCCCCACATTATAATGCCCCCCCCCCCCCCTTCCCGTGTTGAAGAGATGTGTTGAAGTTCAGACATACTCTCGCCAAATGGGATAGTGGGACAGCACCCGGACTCTGTCTTGCTCAATTCGAGACGGTTGGTAGGTATGATTGAAGGGTTAATTTTTTTCCTTTCTGACAGTGGCAAGCTGTGTATCATAAATCTTCTCACTCCAGTGTACCAGAGGGCAGGAGGAATAAGTTTATGGTACACAGACTGTGGCCATCAAAGGGAATCAGAAAGGAGATCAAAGAGATTTAGTCAGCCCTAGTGGTGAGGGTCACCTTTTCACCTGACATGGGGCAATTGGCATTACCCTCATGGGGGCTTTTGGCTTCTTCTGGATCAACACTGTAGGGTTATAGGTTGGACTCTATGGACCTGCGCCTTCATACAACCTCACCTACTATGTTACTATGGAAGGAACTTCGAAACATACTAGAGTATGACTTCCCTTGAACAAAGACTCAAATAAAGGGTTAATAACAATGCCTGAATAGGTTCTTCTTCCTCTGCAGCGTACAGACGTCTATTTTTATTCTGCCCCGTCCCCGGCGCTGTAATAAATTGAGGGGGTTTATGTCTGTGGCCGGACGGTGACTGCTGTAATTGTGTCTCAGGTTTCTGTGCGGCGGTGAGCGCCGTTCCAAAGAACATAAAACTGAGAATTTCATTCATGCAGGAAAATGACTTATCCGGAACAGATTCTGTCCGCCAGACCGCTGCTCCCTGGTACCCGCCGTGTTAAAACTCACATTGGCGCTGACAATTGTTATTGCATCTGACCAGTGGGTTGGACATCAGATACAAGGAGAAGCCCGGACAGACAAAGGCAGTCATTGCTAGCCTGGTGCTGGGGGACATGGGTTTGGCCCCTTGATATTATTCATCAGACCCGATTCTCCTTCCCTGAATATTCTGAATGAATCATGAATGACATCATACATATTAGTGTCGGCTGGCCGTGCTGACATTGACAGTTTTGGCCAATGTAAGTCTAAAGCCGGGTTCACACGGGGTTTTTTGGTCCGGAACCTTAAGGGTCCAGTCCAAAATACGGGCTGCTGCAACTGGATGCCGGGCACTCCGCTCTGGATTAGGCCCAAATGAATGGTCCTAGTCGGGAGTATCTTCAGGCGGTTTCGCGAGGTGACTGCCTGAATAATGAACATGTCCGTTCTTTTTTCCTGGAGCCATTTCAATGAGAGCCGTCTTTTTGGTCAGGTTGGCGAATACGGCCCCAAAATCATGACCAAAATACCCCGTGTGAACTCAGACTAAGGCTTATTCATGTCACAAGGCGAATCCACCTGAAGACACCTCCCTCCCAACTAGGCCTAATCCGGAGCGGAGTGCTGCAGTGCACCAGCATCCAGTCGCGGCTACTCGTTTTTTGGACCAGAATCTGAGGCAACCCCCGCGTCAAATTCCGGTCCAAAATACCCCGTGTGAACCCGGCCTAATGGCCACCCTATTGGAGGACCACTGGTCAAGCACATTTATTGCTACTTCATACAATTTTATGGAGGAGGCCTAGTCAAGTTTTGGGGTTCCTTTGCCAACTTTAACACAGGGCACCCAGAATCTGTGCCGGAATTACATCATTCATGAGACAACAAGACATTTTGGAGCATTCTGTCCAGTGCAAGGCGTAGGTTGTCCAATGACCCATACCCAACAAATATCTAAAAATAAATGAGAGGAAAAGACTCCCCCGATCCGAAACTCTGATATCAATCCATGAAAGTTGGAAAAAGACCAAAGAGAACTTGATCACTGTTCTTAAAGGGATTCTACCATTAAAACCTCATTTTTTGTGGATAAGGCGTCGGAATAGCCTCTAGAAAGGCTATTCGTCTCTTACCTTTAGATGGGATCTCCGCCGCGCCGTTCCTTAGAAATACCGTTTTTTACCGGTATGCAAATTAGTTCTCTGGCAGTGATGGAGGTGGGCCCTAGCGCTGAAAATGCAATGGGGTGTCCCCACTGCTGCTCGAGAACAAGATCCTACGACGCCTCTATCTTCTGCTGGATCCTCCCCTTCTCTGTCGTCTTCCTCCTGCGTCACCTCCGACGCCTGCGCAGTTGGCTCTGCCAGTGAGACACCAGCAGAGCCGAGTGCGAATGCCGGCCGGCGTCCATTTTTGGGAGGCTGCTCCTGCATTGAACTTCAAGAGCAAGAGCGGCCTCCCAAAAATGGCCACCGGCTGGCATTCGCACTCGGCTCTGCTGGTGTCTCACTGGCAGAGCCAACTGTGCAGGCGTTGGAGGTGACGCAGGAGGAAGGGGAGGATCCAGCCGAAGATAGAGGCGTCGCTGGATCGTGTTCTCGGGCAGCAGTGGGGACGCCCCCATCGCATTTTAAGCGCTGGGGCTCGCCCCCATTGCTGCCAGAGAACTCATTTGGATGCCGGTTAAAAGCGGTATTTCTAAGGAACGGAGTGGCGGAGATCACATCTAATGGTAAGAGACGAATAGCCTTTCTAAAGGCTATTCCAACGTCTTATCCACAAAAAAAAAAGAGGTTTTAATAGTAGAATCCCTTTAAGCTGCAGGACCTGACTACACATAGCTTGTTGGTAGTCTGTAACCATGGAGACGCATAGTTCTATGAAGCAGCTGTATACGGCAAACTGTTACATTTTTTTAATCAAGACAATTGGCAGCGCTGCTTTATTTTGTACATTAGATTCACCGAAACCGTAAAAAATTGCAAAAGTATTCACACCCTTTAAATGTAATTGTATTGAAAACCAGACGAGAAAACGGCTATAGATTTACGCAGATCAGAAAGCGGACATTATTAGCAAACATTTTCAGACAAGCATACAATATGGAATGAATGGCAAACGAGAACCCGCTGCGACCTGGGTACCACCGCCAAACAGCCGCTAACAAGAAGACTAAGGAGCCGACTGCTTTGCATATTCCATATAAACAAGGGATTGTGTCAAAATTGCTCAAAAATGGAGTTGTCATTTGATGCTGTGAAGATTATAAATCTTCAGAATAAACATAAAGAATTATCCTCTCGAGATGACTGTACAGAAAATCGCACAAAATAAACCTCCCGCCGGCACCGACACAGCGGCTGCTGCTGATTTTCAGTGTACTCGTCATATACAGTATACACTGGGGAGGCAGCCATTTTATGAGCCGAGCAGACGCAGAGCGTATATCTGTATACAGTATATATAATCCACAATTTGTTGTCATTTATACCGCAGCAATATCCTAAAGTGAAGGTCCACCATGTTGTTGAACTAAATTTAAAGAGGAACATTTGCCACCTCTACCATCTTTACATCGCTCAATACCTGTCTCTCCACTGATTCCGGCACAGTTGGAATTTTTTCTCTAGCCCCGCCATTCCTGAGCCACCTGCCTTGTTAGTTTCAGCATCCAATATGCTATTTAGACTCTCTACTGTCAAGTGGGGCGTCCCTGACAATCTAATTTTCCTCTGTGTGAATGCACCCTAAGATGTCAGGTTCTGCAACTGAATTAGGCTAAGACCCCACAGGACGTCCTACAGCTGCGGGAAAAAACGCGTCGGTAATCCATCACGGTTCTTCCTGCAGCGCTTTAAACAGAAAGTTTGCAGAGTTTTCCTCCTCTTACAAAAATATATATGGGGAAACCAGCAGCATTTCCGTAGATATAATTGACATGCTGCAATATCCGAAACAGCGCCGGTTTTGGAGATCATGGTGTGTCCGCAACACGGATTTTACCGCAAAGTGGGCATGGGATTTGCTTGAATCATATCCACTTTGCGTGTACTGTAAAACGCCTTGATTTTTCCTGTGTCCGCCATGGGCAAATTGTGCCGTTTCCAGCCTGTGGCAAGATTGAGCAGGATGATGAGTACAATCGGAGGCAGATTCAGGGCGGAATTTGTTGCTGATTTTGATGCAGAATCACTGCAAAATTGCTCCCTATAATTTGCTACCAGTCTAGACAAGAGCACCTCTGCCGCACCAATCTCTCTTCTTTCCTGATAGATTGTAAAATGCACCAGTCTGGAGTTGTTGTACCGGACTGTTTGGGACATGTTCACATGTCAGAATTTGCAAATTGATTTGAGCAAACCAATGGCAAGCTCAAGTTCTACTTTAGCTTTCTGTCTGGAATTTGTAGAGGAATCGAGGTGGAGAATTGGGTTGGACCATCAACAATTCCTCGGCCAATTCCATCCTGTGAACCTGCCCTTATGGTACAATAGTTTGTCTAGACTGGATACAGTTGTAGCAAACCTTCAGCTGTGAGAAGTATTAGTTCCGTCCTGGTTTTAAGCCTCTGGAAATGAGAAGAATGTTCTAGGGATTGGCTCCAACGATCAAAGGAAAGCCCCGGAGAATCGCCTTCAACAACGTATCAAATATTCTGCAGATTCCTAATTAGAAGCGACGTTCACATCTACATAAACATCTACATCTGATATTACAGTGCAGTAAGTATACAGGAATGTGGAGTATACATCCACCGTCACCAAAAAATCCTCAGGGAAGTCTGCCAGAGAGGCGGAGAGAGAGGAATGTTGTAGATACATCACTTATGAGCGGGTGACATGGATGTTATTGAGTGCAGAATTTTCCGATTCCTTCTCAAACTTTCCAAGAACTTTCCATGGCTTCTTCCTTTAAAGGGCATAATGAAGGCAAACCTGAGCCCTGCAAAGTTGTATCCGCCATTACACCTAATACCATGTGCAATCTTGAAGAATTTGGCCAACACTTTTTAGAAATCAGCTCCAGTTCGATGTGACGACCAGGGTCTTCAGTTGGCCACCGCTGATGTGATGGGGAGAATATGACAACTCTGCTCCAATGTATGACTTTATCTCACATCGGTGCCAGGTTTATGCCCCATGAGACAGTTAATCGTAACACGTAGGGGTTTGTTAACTGAGCAGTACAGGGCAGTACTACACAGTCCAGTCATATTAATGTGACCGCCGCCTACTTTTGACGTCAACGTTAAATAACCAATGGCAGAAGGCACGTGTCATCAGCCATCTGAGTGCACCTATTATTGTGGAAGACACGATGGATCAACACTAGTATGCATCTATCCTTGCGGACCATGTTCACCCCTACATTGCGAATTGTTTTTCCTCAGGATGATGGCATCTACCAGCAGGACAATGCGACATGTCATAAAGCTCACAGTGTACGTGTGTGGTTCGAGGAGCACCAGGATGAGTTGACCGTACTTCCTTGGCCAGCAAATTCCCTGGACTTGAACCCAATTGAGAATCTATGTAACCACCTCGATCCAGTTGTTCGCACCATGGATGCTCAACCGCGTAACCTAGTGCAGCTGGACACAGCACTGGAGTCGGCATGGCTCAACATCCCAGTGACTATCATCACAACATCCCCTCTCTTCCTGCACATCTCGCAGCCGTCCGCTCTGCCAAAGGGGGTTATTCTGGATTTTGACAGGTGGTCACATTAATGTGCCTGGACTGTGTAGTTAGGTACAGTAATATCTAATAGAGCGTTGGATCTCCTTTGTCTTTCAGAACCACAGCAATTCATGGTGGCATACACAGGTATTAGAGGAGGATTAGGAGTCTTGGTCTTTGTTTCCTTAAGTAATGGCGCTCGCACTGGCCTTCTGCTGTTATAGACCATTTGTGCTAAAAAATTAGCAAGTTGTGTATTCGGACACATTAGTTGAACACCGGTGTTGTCTCTGGGTGCAGATTTCTTGACTATGTACAAAACAATTCCTGACCTTCTCCTCCTGACCACTTCCAAGATGTTTTAATCCACAGGATCGTTTCTCACTGGATGTTTTTCCATGATCACGCCATTCTTGGTATACTCTCTAAACCGCTGCACCCACCAGATGGCGATGTATGAAATCCTGGGCTTGGGTAGTCCGTACAAGGGAGCACCAATATGAGAGCGTCAGGTGTCTCTAATACAGGGCTACTTAGTGTATATAGAGGTATTATTTAACCAGTATATGGCGGTATTATATGGGCTATGCACTGGTCTATCTTGGGCAAACATAGCACAATATATGGATTTTGTATGTTAACATTACTTGATGCTTGAAGAGGGGAGTTTTTGCATGGAAGGATTACTTTCTGTACACATCTTGAGACATAATGGGTGATATAACCAGTGAAGAACATGGAGGTCTCGGGGGCAACACGGTGGCTCAGTGGATAGCACTGCAGCTTTGCAGTGCTGGAGTCCTGGATTCAAATCCTGCCAAGGACATCTGCAAGGAGTTTGTATGTTCTCCCCTCGTTTGCGTGGATTTCCTCCCATACTCCAAAAACATACTGATAGGGAAAAATGTACATTGTGATCCCTATATGGGGCTCACAATCTACATATTAAAGAAAAACAACCCCCCCCCCAAAAAAAAAAAAAAGATGGAGGTCCTACAGGTTACTATTACAAGATTGCGCTGCCAGTAAAAAACATGAATGGTGCAACTGTCAGAAATAAGGAAGGGGCGTCATAGGACTTGTGGGCACAAAAATGAAGAATTATCTGTAGTTTTTAAGATTCTCCCAGGATTACACAGTAGGTGCACCAGCCGAAGCAGATAACACAGCTACATCCCCTGACCTGGCGGTGATAGAGGGACACACTCACCCTATCTGACTGTCCACATATGTCACTTATATACTGTACATTGTCCAGAGCTCAGCAAAAAATTGTTTCCACTAAGGAGCGAATGACGGAGGAGATCTGGAAACTCTCAGTGTGTAGGAAGCAGAGCAGAAAATAGAAAGATTAACACAACTGGAAACAAAGATTTGTAGAAACTTTTAATAGCAGCAAAGAAAACACAACCGGCTTCTTTTGTCTCCCTGAAATGGCAAGAAAACAACATTGCTGGGTGACTTAACCTTAACCTTTTACTTGCTACAAAGTGTACAAAACACCAGAATACACAAATGAGGTGGAGAAAATGTGACTAAGAAGATGTGACTGTAGCTCAGAGCAACTTGACATGAACTTTACAAAAGCATAGTACAGGAATATAAATGCTTTAATACTGCCCCCTATGGATATATACCGTATATATAACTAGCATCTGCCCGCGACTTTGTCTGCAGGTTGGTGTTAGCGCTGAGCCACTTATATTTAGCCAATTGCTGTTGTGGATGATTGCTCCTGTGTCTCGGCTCTGCTACATCGCTGCATATGCGCAGCATACTCAGTTGTATGTATATCTCTGCATATGGAGTGCGTACTCAGCTGTGCTACAGCGCGGCTTAAGCTCTGCTACATCTGGCCATTTGGATTATAGGAGTGTTCTTATGTCAGTGTCTGAGCAGCGTCTGTGTTACAAAGGGCTGAATGGATGTTGCTGAAATTTGCCAAAATTCAATCAGCCTGCTCCCGCGTATCGGCTCTGCTACATTGCTGCATATGCGTAGGATTCCCAGCTGTATGTACATGTTTGCATATGGAGAGCCTGCAAAGGTGTGCTACAGCGATGCGTAAGCTCTGCTACATCAGGCAATTGTGATTACAGGGGTTTGGTTATGTGACTGAGCAGCTTCTGTGTTACAAAGGGCTGAACAGATGTTGCTGAAATGTGCCAAAGTTCTCCCCCCTCCCCCATCAGAGGCAGAAGAACACATTCCCTGTCGTACTCGCTGAAACTCTACACTCGATATACTCCTCTTTCCCACACACAGCCTGTGTGTTCTGTAGCCTCCTGATCTTATATGAGACTCCATTTTCTTCAGCTTTCACACTATCCAGCTTCATCCTATATAGCTCCGCCTACAAAATAGTGTGTTGCTCCACCCACTGCCTAGCATGATCCTATCCTAGAATGCCTCAAGGACCTGTGATGATGCGATCACAGGTCCTTTAGTGTTGTGTGAACCTACATTCCTTCACTGAGGTCGTGTAGTGATGTCTTTTACCGGGATAAAAAGTAGCCTATGTTTCATGCAAATCCATTCAGCCATTTTTGCGTGATTGAGAAACAAACATCCAAAGTCACAAACTTTCACATTTATAATATTAGTAGGATAACGAACAAAAATGTAACTACATAATACTACCCTTGTGTACAAGAATATAACTACTATAATACTACTCCTATGTACAAGAATATAACTACTATAATACTACCTCCTATGTACAAGAATATAACTACTATAATACTACCTCCTATGTACAAGAATATATCTACTATAATACTACTCCTATGTACAAGAATATAACTACTATAATACTTCCCCTTATGTACAAGAATATAATTACTATAATACTGCTCCTATGTACAAGAATATAACTACTATAATACTGCTCCTATGTACAAGAATATAACTACTATAATACTGCTCCTATGTACAAGAATATAACTACTATAATACTGCTCCTATGTACAAGAATATAACTACTATAATACTACCTCCTATGTACAAGAATATAACTACTATAATACTTCCCCCTATGTACAAGAATATAATTACTATAATACTGCTCCTATGTACAAGAATATAACTACTATAATACTGCTCCTATATACAAGAATATAACTACTATAATACTGCCTCCTATGTACAAGAATATAACTACTATAATACTGCTCGTATGTACAAGAATATAACTACTATAATACTACTCCTATGTACAAGAATATAACTACTATAATACTGCTCCTATGTACAAGAATATAACTACTATAATACTACTCCTATGTACAAGAATATAACTACTATAATACTGCTCCTATGTACAAGAATATAACTACTATAATACTACCTCCTATGTACAAGAATATAACTACTATAATACTGTTCCTATGTGCAAGAATATAACTACTATAATACTACTCCTATGTACAAGACTATAACTACTATAATACTGCTCCTATGTACAAGAATATAACTACTATAATACTGCTCCTATGTACAAGAATATATCTACTATAATACTGCTCCTATGTACAAGAATATAACTACTATAATACTACTCCTATGTACAAGAATATAACTACTATAATACTACTCCTATGTACATGAATATAACTACTATAATACTACCTCCTATGTACAAGAATATAACTACTATAATACTACTCCTATGTACAAGAATATAAACTACTATAATACTGTTCCTATGTACAAGACTATAACTGCTATAATACTACTATGTACAAGAATATAACTACTATAATACTGCTCCTATGTACAAGAATATAACTACTATAATACTACTCCTACAAAAATATAACTACTATAATACTACTCCTATGTACAAGAATATAACTACTATAATACTACCTCCTATGTACAAGAATATAACTACTATAATACTGCTCCTATGTACAAGAATATAAACTACTATAATACTGCTCCTATGTACAAGACTATAACTGTTATAATACTACTCCTATGTACAAGAATATAACTACTATAATACTGCTCCTATGTACAAGAATATAACTACTATAATACTACTCCTATGTACAAGAATATAACTACTATAATACTACTCCTATGTACATGAATATAACTACTATAATACTACCTCCTATGTACAAGAATATAACTACTATAATACTACTCCTATGTACATGAATATAACTACTATAATACTGCTCCTATGTACAAGAATATAAACTACTATAATACTACTCCTATGTACAAGAATATAACTACTATAATACTGCTCCTATGTACAAGAATATAGCTACTATAATACTACTCCTATGTACGAGAATATAACTACTATAATACTGCTCCTAAGTACAAGAATATAACTACTATAATACTGCTCCTATGTACAAGAATATAACTACTATAATACTACTCCTATGTACATGAATATAACTACTATAATACTACCTGCTATGTACAAGAATATAACTACTATAATACTACTCCTATGTACATGAATATAACTACTATAATACTACCTGCTATGTACAAGAATATAACTACTATAATACTACTCCTATGTACATGAATATAACTACTATAATACTGCTCCTATGTACAAGAATATAAACTACTATAATACTGCTCCTATGTACAAGAATATAACTACTATAATACTACTCCTATGTACATGAATATAACTACTATAATACTACCTGCTATGTACAAGAATATAACTACTATAATACTACTCCTATGTACAAGAATATAAACTACTATAATACTGCTCCTATGTACAAGAATATAACTACTATAATACTGCTCCTATGTACAAGAATATAACTACTATAATACTACTCCTATGTACAAGAATATAAACTACTATAATACTGCTCCTATGTACAAGAATATAACTACTATAATACTGCTCCTATGTACAAGAATATAACTACTATAATACTGCTCCTATGTATAAGAATATAACTACTATAATACTGCTCCTATGTGTAAGAATATAACTACTATAATACTACTCCTATGTACAAGAATATAAACTACTATAATACTGCTCCTATGTACAAGAATATAACTACTATAATACTGCTCCTATGTACAAGAATATAACTACTATAATACTGCTCCTATGTGTAAGAATATAACTACTATAATACTGCCCCCTATGTACCAGAATATAACTACTATATTACTACTCCTATGTACAAGAATATAACTACTATAATACTGCTCCTATGTATAAGAATATAACTTCTATAATACTGCTCCTATGTACATGAATATAACTACTATAATACTGCTCCTATGTACAAGACTATAACTGCTATAATACTACTCCTATGTACAAGAATATAACTACTATAATACTGCTCCTATGTACAAGAATATAGCTACTATAATACTACTCCTATGTACGAGAATATAACTACTATAATACTGCTCCTATGTACAAGAATATAACTACTATAATACTGCTCCTATGTACAAGAATATAACTACTATAATACTACTCCTATGTACATGAATATAACTACTATAATACTACTCCTATGTGCAAGAATATAACTACTATAATACTGCTCCTATGTACAAGAATATAACTACTATAATACTACCTCCTATGTACAAGAATATAACTACTATAATACTGTTCCTATGTACAAGAATATAACTACTATAATACTACTCCTATGTACAAGACTATAACTACTATAATACTGCTCCTATGTACAAGACTATAACTACTATAATACTGCTCCTATGTACAAGAATATAACTACTATAATACTGTTCCTATGTACAAGAATATAACTACTATAATACTACTCCTATGTACATGAATATAACTACTATAATACTACCTCCTATGTACAAGAATATAACTACTATAATACTACTCCTATGTACAAGAATATAAACTACTATAATACTGCTCCTATGTACAAGACTATAAATGCTATAATACTACTATGTACAAGAATATAACTACTATAATACTGCTCCTATGTACAAGAATATAACTACTATAATACTACTCCTACAAGAATATAACTACTATAATACTACTCCTATGTACAAGAATATAACTACTATAATACTACCTCCTATGTACAAGAATATAACTACTATAATACTGCTCCTATGTACAAGAATATAAACTACTATAATACTGCTCCTATGTACAAGACTATAACTGTTATAATACTACTCCTATGTACAAGAATATAACTACTATAATACTGCTCCTATGTACAAGAATATAACTACTATAATACTTCTCCTATGTACAAGAATATAACTACTATAATACTACTCCTATGTACATGAATATAACTACTATAATACTACCTCCTATGTACAAGAATATAACTACTATAATACTACTCCTATGTACATGAATATAACTACTATAATACTGCTCCTATGTACAAGAATATAAACTACTATAATACTGCTCCTATGTACAAGACTATAACTGCTATAATACTACTCCTATGTACAAGAATATAACTACTATAATACTGCTCCTATGTACAAGAATATAACTACTATAATACTACTCCTATGTACGAGAATATAACTACTATAATACTGCTCCTATGTACAAGAATATAACTACTATAATACTACTCCTATGTACATGAATATAACTACTATAATACTGCTCCTATGTACAAGAATATAAACTACTATAATACTGCTCCTATGTACAAGAATATAACTACTATAATACTACTCCTATGTACATGAATATAACTACTATAATACTACCTGCTATGTACAAGAATATAACTACTATAATACTACTCCTATGTACAAGAATATAAACTACTATAATACTGCTCCTATGTACAAGAATATAACTACTATAATACTGCTCCTATGTATAAGAATATAACTACTATAATACTGCTCCTATGTGTAAGAATATAACTACTATAATACTACTCCTATGTACAAGAATATAAACTACTATAATACTGCTCCTATGTACAAGAATATAACTACTATAATACTGCTCCTATGTACAAGAATATAACTACTATAATACTGCTCCTATGTGTAAGAATATAACTACTATAATACTACCTCCTATGTACAAGAATATAACTACTATAATACTGCTCATATGTACAAGAATATAACTACTATAATACTACTCCTATGTACATGAATATAACTACTATAATACTGCTCCTATGTACAAGAATATAAACTACTATAATACTGCTCCTATGTACAAGACTATAACTGCTATAATACTACTCCTATGTACAAGAATATAACTACTATAATACTGCTCCTATGTACAAGAATATAACTACTATAATACTACTCCTATGTACGAGAATATAACTACTATAATACTGCTCCTATGTACAAGAATATAACTACTATAATACTACTCCTATGTACATGAATATAACTACTATAATACTGCTCCTATGTACAAGAATATAAACTACTATAATACTGCTCCTATGTACAAGAATATAACTACTATAATACTACTCCTATGTACATGAATATAACTACTATAATACTACCTGCTATGTACAAGAATATAACTACTATAATACTACTCCTATGTACAAGAATATAAACTACTATAATACTGCTCCTATGTACAAGAATATAACTACTATAATACTGCTCCTATGTATAAGAATATAACTACTATAATACTGCTCCTATGTGTAAGAATATAACTACTATAATACTACTCCTATGTACAAGAATATAAACTACTATAATACTGCTCCTATGTACAAGAATATAACTACTATAATACTGCTCCTATGTACAAGAATATAACTACTATAATACTGCTCCTATGTGTAAGAATATAACTACTATAATACTACCTCCTATGTACAAGAATATAACTACTATAATACTGCTCATATGTACAAGAATATAACTACTATAATACTACTCCTATGTGCAAGAATATAACTACTATAATACTGCCCCCTATGTACCAGAATATAACTACTATATTACTACTCCTATGTACAAGAATATAACTACTATAATACTGCTCCTATGTACAAGAATATAGCTACTATAATACTACTCCTATGTATGAAAATATAACTACTATAATACTGCTCCTATGTATAAGAATATAACTTCTATAATACTGCTCCTATGTACATGAATATAACTACTATAATACTACTCCTATGTGCAAGAATATAACTACTATAATACTGCCCCCTATGTACCAGAATATAACTACTATATTACTACTCCTATGTGCAAGAATATAACTACTATAATACTGCCCCCTATGTACCAGAATATAACTACTATATTACTACTCCTATGTACAAGAATATAACTACTATAATACTGCTCCTATGTATAAGAATATAACTTCTATAATACTGCTCCTATGTACATGAATATAACTACTATAATACTACTCCTATGTGCAAGAATATAACTACTATAATACTGCCCCCTATGTACCAGAATATAACTACTATATTACTACTCCTATGTACAAGAATATAACTACTATAATACTGCTCCTATGTATAAGAATATAACTTCTATAATACTGCTCCTATGTGCAAGAATATAACTACTATAATACTGCCCCATATGTACCAGAATATAACTACTATATTACTACTCCTATGTACAAGAATATAACTACTATAATACTACTCCTATGTGCAAGAATATAACTACTATAATACTGCCCCCTATGTACCAGAATATAACTACTATATTACTACTCCTATGTACAAGAATATAACTACTATAATACTGCTCCTATGTACAAGAATATAACTACTATAATACTGCTGCTATGTACAAGAATATAGCTACTATAATGCTACTCCTATGTACGAGAATATAACTACTATAATACTGCTCCTATGTACAAGAATATAACTAATACAAAAATAGAAAAAGATATAAAGTAGCTCACCCTTGTAGTCGTTCAAATGATGATTGTTGGTGCACGACCCTATTCTCCTTGACTCATTGGAGTAAATAAATGGAAGTATAATCTTGTCAAACCGAAGGTTCGATATAAGGGTCCGCGACTCACAGCTTGTAAAAACTTTTCTTTTTATTTCATCCTTTTAAAATTTCTGTTTGCCACCATAGGCTGAAGTATACATTTAAACACAAAAAAACATAGTGTAGACAAGGTAGACACTGGACATGGTGAGTTAAAAACCGCTAGAAAACTGACGCGTTTCGGGACTATTGAGGCGTCCCTTACTCGTAGTGAAACTAGCCTGGAATATAACTACTATAATACTGCTCCTATGTACAAGAATATAACTACTATAATACTACTCCTATGTACATGAATATAACTACTATAATACTACCTGCTATGTACAAGAATATAACTACTATAATACTACTCCTATGTACATGAATATAACTACTATAATACTGCTCCTATGTACAAGAATATAAACTACTATGATACTGCTCCTATGTACAAGAATATAACTACTATAATACTACCTGCTATGTACAAGAATATAACTACTATAATACTACTCCTATGTACAAGAATATAAACTACTATAATACTGCTCCTATGTACAAGAATATAACTACTATAATACTGCTCCTATGTACAAGAATATAACTACTATAATACTGCTCCTATGTATAAGAATATAACTACTATAATACTGCTCCTATGTGTAAGAATATAACTACTATAATACTACCTCCTATGTACAAGAATATAACTACTATAATACTGCTCCTATGTACATGAATATAACTACTATAATACTACTCCTATGTGCAAGAATATAACTACTATAATACTGCCCCCTATGTACCAGAATATAACTACTATATTACTACTCCTATGTACAAGAATATAACTACTATAATACTGCTCCTATGTATAAGAATATAACTTCTATAATACTGCTCCTATGTGCAAGAATATAACTACTATAATACTGCCCCATATGTACCAGAATATAACTACTATATTACTACTCCTATGTACAAGAATATAACTACTATAATACTACTCCTATGTGCAAGAATATAACTACTATAATACTGCCCCCTATGTACCAGAATATAACTACTATATTACTACTCCTATGTACAAGAATATAACTACTATAATACTGCTCCTATGTACAAGAATATAACTACTATAATACTGCTGCTATGTACAAGAATATAGCTACTATAATACTACTCCTATGTACGAGAATATAACTACTATAATACTGCTCCTATGTACAAGAATATAACTAATACAAAAATAGAAAAAGATATAAAGTAGCTCACCCTTGTAGTCGTTCAAATGATGATTGTTGGTGCACGACCCTATTCTCCTTGACTCATTGGAGTAAATAAATGGAAGTATAATCTTGTCAAACCGAAGGTTCGATATAAGGGTCCGCGACTCACAGCTTGTAAAAACTTTTCTTTTTATTTCATCCTTTTAAAATTTCTGTTTGCCACCATAGGCTGAAGTATACATTTAAACACAAAAAAACATAGTGTAGACAAGGTAGACACTGGACATGGTGAGTTAAAAACCGCTAGAAAACTGACGCGTTTCGGGACTATTGAGGCGTCCCTTACTCGTAGTGAAACTAGCCTGGAATATAACTACTATAATACTGCTCCTATGTACAAGAATATAACTACTATAATACTACTCCTATGTACATGAATATAACTACTATAATACTACCTGCTATGTACAAGAATATAACTACTATAATACTACTCCTATGTACATGAATATAACTACTATAATACTGCTCCTATGTACAAGAATATAAACTACTATGATACTGCTCCTATGTACAAGAATATAACTACTATAATACTACCTGCTATGTACAAGAATATAACTACTATAATACTACTCCTATGTACAAGAATATAAACTACTATAATACTGCTCCTATGTACAAGAATATAACTACTATAATACTGCTCCTATGTACAAGAATATAACTACTATAATACTGCTCCTATGTATAAGAATATAACTACTATAATACTGCTCCTATGTGTAAGAATATAACTACTATAATACTACCTCCTATGTACAAGAATATAACTACTATAATACTGCTCCTATGTACATGAATATAACTACTATAATACTACTCCTATGTGCAAGAATATAACTACTATAATACTGCCCCCTATGTACCAGAATATAACTACTATATTACTACTCCTATGTACAAGAATATAACTACTATAATACTGCTCCTATGTATAAGAATATAACTTCTATAATACTGCTCCTATGTACAAGAATATAACTACTATAATACTACTCCTATGTGCAAGAATATAACTACTATAATACTGCCCCCTATGTACCAGAATATAACTACTATATTACTACTCCTATGTACAAGAATATAACTACTATATTACTACTCCTATGTACAAGAATATAACTACTATAATACTGCTCCTATGTATAAGAATATAACTTCTATAATACCGCTCCTATGTACAAGAATTTTACTACTATAATACTGCTCCTATGTACAAGAATATAACTACTATAATACTACTCCTATGTACAAGAATATAACTACTATAATACTGCTCCTATGTGTAATAATATAACTACTATAATACTGCTCCTATGTACATGAATATAACTATGATAATACTGCTCCTATATTTGGTCTTGTAGTACTATGAGGGTTTTATATGTAACATGAACCCTCAAATTTCCCTATTGGTACCGATTATGACTCAGCCCCATTATGTTGTGGTCATGTTACTTATGCAGATAGTCTTCCTGTATTAACCCTTTCACTTCTGTGTTTCGATTTGATTGCACCAGGAGGAGGAAATATTTTAATATAAAACAGAGAAGTCCCGATCCGCTGGGTGCTGCTCCAGTGACTCTGGACTCCCGTAGTTGGCTCGTTTCCCAGAAATTTTACTTTCCAACGTGACGTGACTTAGGAATGTTCAGCTTGCAGGAACTAATCTGAAACAACAGCTCCCTTTGTGAGTCAGGCCTCTGGGACTCCTGAGCGGGTTAAGAGCCTTCCCTTAGGTAGCTATTTCCAGAGGGATGTTTATTTGGTCTTTGTTCTTGTGCAATATCCCAACAAAGACTGAGCGACTGAGCAGGAGGAAAGAGCCATTTGGCATGGTGTAGATGTGGTACATGAGGGGCCGGGAAGAAAAGAATGCGGAGGGGGCACTGTTTGTGTCCTAGAGAGGAACTTATTTTTAGGAAGAAGAGATTATCTCTAATGTAGTCTGGGAAATATATGTCATACCAGTCACCGATCTCCATTAAAGGGTTTGTCCATATTAAACAACACTTTTCATTAGTAGGGTCCTTCCAGAACAGACTTTCTATATGAATGGACGGGAGAATCAGGACTCACAGGCTCTCTCTATGAGTAGGGGGGAGAAGCAGGACTCACAGGCTCTCTATGAGTAGGGGGAGAAGCAGGACTCATGGGCTCTCTCTATGAGTAGGAGGAGAAGCAGGACTCACAGGCTCTCTCTATGAGTAGGGGGAGAAGCAGGACTCACAGGCTCTCTCTATGAGTAGGGGGAGAAGCAGCACTCACAGGCTCTCTCTATGAGTAGGGGGAGAAGCAGGACTCACAGGCTCTCTCTATGAGTAGGGGAGAAGCAGGACTCACAGGCTCTCTATGAGTAGGGGGGAGAAGCAGGACTCACAGGCTCTCTCTATGAGTAGGGGGAGAAGCAGGACTCACAGGCTCTCTATGAGTAGGGGGGAGAAGCAGGACTCACAGGCTCTCTCTATGAGTAGGGGGAGAAGCAGGACTCACAGGCTCTCTATGAGTAGGGGGAGAAGCAGGACTCACAGGCTCTCTATGAGTAGGGGGAGAAGCAGGACTCACAGGCTCTCTATGAGTAGGGGGAGAAGCAGGACACACAGGCTCTCTCTATGAGTAGGGGGAGAAGCAGGACTCACAGGCTCTCTCTATGAGTAGGGGGAGAAGCAGGACTCACAGGCTCTCTATGAGTAGGGGGGAGAAGCAGGACTCACAGGCTCTCTATGAGTAGGGGGAGAAGCAGGACTCACAGGCTCTCTCTATGAGTAGGGGGGAGAAGCAGGACTCACAGGCTCTCTCTATGAGTAGGGGGAGAAGCAGGACTCACAGACTCTCTATGAGTAGGAGGAGAAGCAGGACTCACAGGCTCTCTATGAGTAGGGGGAGAAGCAGGACTCACAGGCTCTCTATGAGTAGGGGGGAGAAGCAGGACTCACAGGCTCTCTCTATGAGTAGGGGGAGAAGCAGGACTCACAGGCTCTCTCTATGAGTAGGAGGAGAAGCAGGACTCACAGGCTCTCTATGAGTAGGGGGAGAAGCAGGACTCACAGGCTCTCTATGAGTAGGGGGAGAAGCAGGACTCACAGGCTCTCTATGAGTAGGGGGAGAAGCAGGACTCACAGACTCTCTATGAGTAGGAGGAGAAGCAGGACTCACAGGCTCTCTATGAGTAGGAGGAGAAGCAGGACTCACAGGCTCTCTATGAGTAGGAGGAGAAGCAGGACTCACAGGCTCTCTATGAGTAGGGGGAGTAGCAAGACTTAAATCATAGAAAACTGTATATTCTCAAGCTCTGCACCTCCCCCTCTATCATTTGCTCCCGTCAGATAGGAAACCTGATAACTCAACTTTATCTAGTCATAAGAGGAGGGCCATGGTAGAGGGGGAGTGAATTGGGTGGTTTGGTACAAAATTTAGATTTTCATCTCAAGAAATGAAACTTATGAAAACTGTCATATCAGTAAACATCAGATTTTACGTTTTCCCCTGAACGACCCATTACTGGACAAAAGGAAGGGGAGATAACGGCAGATAAGTGAAGTCATGTCTTAAGTCTATTCAAAGACGTCTTCATAGAAGAGCTCCAGGAAAAGGAGTTGAATCATCGTCATGAGAGTCATTGCTGCGGAGTCATCACATAACCGCTCGGCCCTCCAGACTAATAATAGAGGAGAATATACAAATATCAGACTTTCTAAAAATGGCCAAGGTCAGCATCTGGACGGGGGCGGCTCTCACCACATGAATTACTGAAGGTGAATGTTCATCTCAATAATAGAAGAGTCTTTATACATATTTAATACAAATACTCGGAACAAGAGACATAAACTTTCATCTCCACCGCGCTGACTTAGCAAAAACCATCAAAAACAACAACAACAGAATCATAAAACACCAAATCGATGTCTCTCTGCCCCAGAACCTGTATTAGTTATCAGTCAGCATTTATTTATGCTGATTTTTTTTTTATAGAACTCTGATTGATGGGTCGCGTTTACATTGTATAACTTGTTGTTGAGTTTTTGACTTGGGGGTCCGGCTGTAGCGTCCCACTGGGAATACTACAAAGGGAGGAGATAGTGTTTGGGTATGTATACAGTATTGATGCAATTACGTGTGTTAAGAAACTAACTATGCCTTTAGTGGGCCAAACCATTTGAGCTGAGGGTTGAGTTGATGGTATGACCCATTACTAAGTCCAAGGTGGAGGAGCGAAGTGAGAACACTGAGCTAGAGCTACTAGGCTTTGTGTTGATCGGCAATCAGGAGATGGGAGTAATCCCCGCTCTTTTTTGTGTAAGATATTACTAATCAAATATTAAATTAAAATTTTGTACAAATTTTTTTTTTTTTTTTTTTGCACTGCCTTTGACACTTTCCCAAAAAGGGGTAGGGGTGAGGGCTTGCTGAAATCTTACAATAATTATGCTAGTAATCTACACCAACTATGGCAAAGCTAGCATAGACTTCCCTCCTGGCCCATGGTCTGGCGGAGGGTGCGCCCCATTTGTGAGGAGGGGTGTGCCTCATCATAAGTGAAGTGTACCTTCTGCCAGCGATAGGGTTAATAGCGCCAATCTTAATTGTGTGTTAAAGAAGTCTGTGATGGTAAGATTATATGGACCTCATAGCTACAATCCTCTGGTCAGACAGGGCAACCCTTTTTGGATCTGTAACCCTCAGCCAGGACATTGCAGACATTCTGGAGGATTTAGAAGATACAACACACTATTAAAGAGGAAGACTATCTCAACAAGGGGACACAGGCTACCACCCATGACGTACTATCTTAACGCCCATCTCCAACCCCAGTGGATACTCTTTAAAGAGAGTCTGTCATCAGAACCCAGTATATCATCCCAGCCCTGCAGATGGATTATGCATAGTCACAAAAACAGCAACATCTCAACATCAGAGTAAGTAATTCACAAGGAGAAAACATTGTTTGATTCAGGTGACCTATCATCATAACCTATCTATCTGCAGTGCTGGAGTGATATGCTGGTTCTGGTGACACACACTCTTTAACTACTGTACCACCAGCATCTGACCCCTGTTCTTCATCAGTACAGTATTACATTTGTAACCCTGTCTCCCGTCACCTACCATCATGGGCACTCCAACAAACATCAGGCTCAGGAAGGCCTTCCACTAGGATCTGCCCTAAGCCTTAGCCTAAGAAGATTTGGTAGAGATCCTTGCTACCATGACTTCAGCTACTATGACTCCCAACCTTCAGGTCTTCCTTCCAGGAGGCTGCTGCATGGTGTTGAGATTGTCACTGATTGCTGGAATGAAGCCATAGTCTCGTGTGCCTTGCTTTTAATTGCCTTTTTGAGGTTAGAGCTTCATTGCCCAGGATAGTCACAAATAGGTGGACAGAGGCAAAGCGTCCCAGAGTCATGGGAGGTTCACAGCTATAGCTTATAGGGCTCTGACATATACGAGCAGAAGCATGTGCACCTTATAGATATAGTAACCGGATGGGATTTGTCTTTGTGCATCAGTTTTTGGGACATGAGCCTCTCAATAAGTCTGGCACTACTCACTTCAGCACAGCCAATTACTAAGACTGGTTTTAATAAATCCGCTCCACTTTGTAAATTGTCCTACAGTACACATAGACAATACCGCCATATGGTACACATAATGGCGGTTTTCCTCTATTTTTCCGCTTCCCGGTACATCATACGGAATGATAAATTTTGCCATTGAGAAATACATTTTGTGCGACAAAAACCAAGCCCTCCTATGGCTCCGGCAGTGACCACATAAAAGAGGTGCGGGGAGTAAACTACGATAAAATTAAAATTGGCTCCTGGAAGGGCTAAGAAGCAGGGGCCACTTGCAAATACTCCGACGTCCATGTCTTTGGCCATATCCAAATGGTATTTCAGCTGCACGACATGGACGCCCCCCCCCACTCCCACCCACTGAAATGAACCAAACTTAGGGCACCGTAACGTTCTAGGACAATTTAAATTAGTCTACGTATGATTCGGTCACGTGAAAACACGGAATCCGTAAATTGTAGCCATGCTGTGCTTGTAGAGGAGAATATGGCGCAGTTTGGAGGCTCCTCAGGAAACCCCTTGGCTCTATGAATTCTTATTGCCTGTTATTGTATCTGTGCGCTGCCCCTATCTGCCACTAGAGGGCGGACTTCTCCTCACCATAGAGTTACTGATTAGAGACAGGCAATACATGGGATACCATAGAGATGTCAGCGCCCCGGAAGGGCTCGTCTGTGATTGGCTGGAGGTCAGGGTAGCAGCCAATCAAATGTCCGGACCTTGTGACTGGGAATGCTGATGTGTTCTCCCGGCTTCATTGCTTGTTAGCCCCAGAGACCGAGCGCGTCCTGAGCATGCCTTACTACCGCACCTGGGAGGAGTTCACGAGGGCCGCAGAGAAGCTCTACCAGGCCGACCCCATGAAGGTGAGGCCGGGGGAGGATGGAGGGCGCTGGGACTAGGTTATAGCTCCGGCTATGGTGGTCACTGCTGTCTGGCAGAGAGTTGGAGAGATCTTCTCATAGATGTCCCATAATCTGGGGCCCCTGTGTGAGAGGGCCCTCCTAGCTACAGCTGTGTTGTGGCCCTAAGACCCCAGGTCAGTCATGGCCCCCCCTTGCTGATCTTAGGAACTGCAGTGTGACAGGCGGGTCTGTTGTTATGGAGGCTGTTTTGTCTTAAAGGGGCACTCCTACCTCTATCATGTCATGGATATGTCTCACAACAGCGCCGCTCTGCAGGGCAATTGCTGAATGAGCACCAGGACGGCTTAAAGGGATTCTCCCACTAATTACCATGTCGGAATAGCCTTAAAGGGGTCTCCCATCTACATAATTATTTTTACATTTATAGATAATTAAAAGTTGAACATTTTTGCAAATCTAAGTAATTAAACATTTTGCAGAGTTTTAAGGATTTTCTCTAAATATCTTGTGGTGACAGTCTGTTGTCTTGATCGGTTGCCAGTGGATATGACCATGAAATCCGCCATGATTTCTTCATTGTGGCCGGGATATCTTCTGATACATGTCGTGTCCCTGCCTGATAACCCGGCTGCAATAAGAAAATCATGGCTGGGTTCCTGATAAGTCCCAGACCATAGAAAGTTTCTGCATTGGTGGTCGTATCCAACCAACGGACTGTCACCACTAAGAAAGTTCGAGAAAATCTGTAAAACTTTGCAGAGTTTTTAATTACTTTTATTTGCAAAAATGTTTAACTTTTAATTATCTACAAATATAGATATGATCATTTACATGGGAATACCCCTTTAAGAAAGGCTATTCGTCTCCTACCTTTAGATGTGGTCTCCGCAGTGCCGTTCCTTAGAATTACTGGTTTTAACTGGTATGCAAATGATTTCTCCGCAGCAATGAGGGCGATGGGGTCGTCCGCACTGCTGCCCGAGAGCTCGTTCCAGTGACGCCGCCATCTTCAGCTGCAACCCCGCCTCTTCTGTTTTCTGTCTCGGTCCAACTTCCGACGCCTGCACAGTACGCTCCTGTATCCGCCGGCGGCCATTTTTGGGAGGCCGCTCTTGCTTTTGTAGTTCAATACAGGAGCGTACTGCGCAGGTGTCGGAAATTGGACAGAGACGGAAGACAGAAGAGGCGGGGTTGCAGCTGAAGATGGAGGCGTTGCTGGAAAGAGCTCTCGGGCCCCATCGCCATTTGAGCGCTGGGGCCCGCCCTCGTTGCTGCGGAGAACTCATTTCCATACTGGTTAAAACTGGTATTTCTAAGGAACGGCGCCGTGGAGACCACATCTAAAGGTAAGAGACGAATAGCCTTTCTTAAGGCTATTCCGACGTGGTAATTAGAAAAAAAAATGTTGCTTTAGTGGTAGAATCCCTTTAAAGGGGCTCTATCAGCAAAATCATGCTGATAGAGCCCCACATATGCGTGCATAGCCTTTAAAAAGGCTATTCAGGCACTGTAAAAGTTAAATTAAACTACCCCGCCGTTCTAAAATAATAACTTAAAAAAGAATGTGATCTACTTACTGAAGGTGCACGCTGGGCGGTCATTCAGGGTGCGCCGTCTTCTTCTTCCCCGCCTCTTCTTCCTCTGACGTCTTCGGGTCCCGTCCTCCTCCGACGCTTGCTCGCAGACACTGACAAAAAAAAAATAGCCCGGGCGCATGCGCAGTAGCACGCGGCTTCTACTACGGCTGCTGCGCATGCGCCCGGGCTATTTTTTTTGATAGAGCCCCTTTAAAGGGGGGTTTAGGGTTTCTTGTGGCCCTTGGGTCTTTCTGCCTCTATTACCATGAGCAGTGACCATTGTAAACCCCCCGTAGTATAGGAACCTACCTATGAACAAGGAAAAGGTTGACCGCACCTAAAATCCCCCTGGAGGACGTGTACAAAGACTCCTGGACAATCCCTATAACCCCTTAGCGACTCTTGACGTAACTGTACGTCATGGGTCGCATGGGGATGTATGGAGCGAGCTCACACGCTGAGCTCGCTCCATACACGGCAGATGCCGGCTGTATAATACAGCCAGGACCTGCCAATAACAGCAGCGGTCGGTGCCCGAGCCGATCGCTGCTGTTAACCCTTTACACACTGCGGTCAAACGTGACCGCAGTGTGTAAACCGTGCCGGCGGCACGGGCGCCGCCATGTTTCCCTGATCGCCGCCCTCCTAAACGTCACATGAGGGCGGTGATCGGTTGCTATGACAGCCGGAAGCCTATTGAAGGCTTCCAGGCTTGTCTCTGCACTAGATCTATTAGACGATGCCAGAGGCAGCCTCTAATAGAAGTGCTGCGATTCTGCTATTCACTGCAATACTGTAGTATTGCAGTGAATAGTATGAGCGATCAGACCCCCTAGGTTTCAAGGTACCTAAGGGGTCTGATCATAAATGTATAACAAGAAAAAAAAAAGTTTTTAAAAGTATTAAAAAAATAAAAAAATATAAAAGTTCAAATCACCCCCCTTTCCCTAGATCAGCTATAAAAGTAATTAAAGAACATTAAACATAAACATATTAGGTATCCCTGTGCTCCAAAATGCCCGAACTATTAGAATATTAAAACATTTATCCCGTACTGCGAACGGCGTAGCGGCAAAAAAAATAAAAACAGCCAAAAAGTGTTTTTTTTTCAACACTTTGCCTCCTATAAAAAATTGAATAAAAAGTGATCAAACCATCAGATCTTTCCCCAAATGGTATCAATAGAAACGTCATCTTGTCCCGCATAAAAAGACATCACAACCAGCTCCATACATGGAAATATGAAAAAGTTACAGGTGTTAGAACATGATGACACAATTTTTTTTTTTTCTATTTTGCAAAGTTTATCATTTTTTTTTTAAAGTATCAAAACATTTCAAATACTATATAAATTTGGTATCACCGCGTTCGTACTGACACGTAGAACACAGGTAACATGTCATTTGTACCAAACAGTGAATGCTGTAAAAATTAAACCCATAAGAAAATGGCGCAAATGCATTTTTTCTCCAATTGCGCCTCATTCTGAATTTTTTTCCAGCTTCCCAGTACATTGCACAGCATATTGAATGGTGCCATTACAAAGAACAATTTGTTCCGCAAACAATAAGCCATCATGTGACTCTGTGAACTGAAAAATGAAAAAGTTATGGCTCTTGAAATGTGAGGAGGGAAAAACGAAAATGCGAAACCAAAAAATGGCCTGGTCCTTAAGGGGTTAAAGGGGTGATACAAGATAACGTGGCTCCTCTCTTCATACCAAACAGTGCCACGTCTGTCCGTGGGTTGTGTCAGGTATTGCGGCTGAATAAAAACATCCCTTGTCTGCACGCAGAGGCTGAGAACCTGTCATGGTCATGTCCTGATTGTCCAAGAGAAGACTGACACACTGTTACAAACCCTGCTGCTGTGTTGGTTGTGATCATAGTT
Organism: Leptodactylus fuscus; assembly: GCF_031893055.1. Classification (NCBI taxonomy): domain Eukaryota; kingdom Metazoa; phylum Chordata; class Amphibia; order Anura; family Leptodactylidae; genus Leptodactylus; species Leptodactylus fuscus. The sequence goes on along the minus strand of NC_134267.1, from coordinate 20,552,424 downwards.
GTGCACTGTGTAGGTCGAGGGCCACAGAGTCCATATCTGGGAATGAAAGCAGTCAGTAGTGGTAACCAAAGTGTATACAGAGTATATACAACCTGTATGGCTGCTCAGGGGCCCTCCGCTCTCTGTGACGACCCCTGGAAATGAGCTTGATGTTTAATGTGCACAGCTTCTATGCAGATCTATCTGTCACCATGGTTCTAGACTACAAACCAACTCCCTGCAGTCTGATCCTCCGGCCCAATCCCTGCAGCATCAGATTAGTCTGTAACATGGAGTCCTAATACTGCAATACAATGGGGGGTTGTTATAGCTGTATCCAGTGAGCTAGGAGGCCTGGACTCCAGACTGACACATTGTAACAAACTGACAAGGCCAAAGAGACTTGAGCTGCTGCTGCTGATATGTATACTTCTGTGGATTCTCTAGGGCAGGTTCACATGATGTGATGTGAAGAGGAATTTGTGGTGGACTTCTGCCTTAAATTCCTCCTGAGATATGTATTATGGTGTCTATATATCTCCCCCCCCCCCCAGCATCCTCTCATAATTTCAAAATCAGCGTTGAATTCCATCGTGTGAATGGACCCTTAGTCTATAAACTGTTTTGGGCCAAGGCCCCAAGTAGTGAACCTCAGCTGGAAAATGCAGAAAAGATCACAGCGGAAACGCATCATGTTTTTTCCCTGTAGAGTTTTCCGTTATGGACTTTCTGCCCCTGTTATACTTCTAAGAGCGGGTTCACACCTGCGCCCGGTCTCCGCTTTCAGGTTTCTGTCTTCTGCTGGACAGGAGTCGGAAACTGGCAGTCCAGTTTGCAAATGGGCTTGCGAAGTGTCCGCCCTGTGAGCGTTTTGTGGTCTCCGTGGCTAAACAGTTTTTGTTTTTTTTTAACCAGACACAAAGTCAGACATGCAGGACTTTGTGTCTGGTTACAAAAAAACCAAAAAAACTTTCGCCGCGGAGACCACAAAACGCTCACGGGCAGACACTGTTTGCCAGGTTTCCTGTCGGCAGAAGACGGAAACCTGAAAGCGGAGACTGGGGCGCAGATGTGAACCCGCCCTTATACCGGCGGTTTTCTTAGGTATAATTGACATGCTGTGACAAACACTCATATGTTTCTGCTGCGGATATATTTGTGCCAAAATGAATGACCCTGACCTCTCCAGCATGGGGGCGCACACCAGAAGACCCTGCTTTGAATTCGGTGCACTGCTTTTCACTGCAGCAAGACTAGATTTCGGGGTGACCTGGTTACCTCACTGGGTGGGTCTAGCAGGGGCTGTGTTGTACTATGTAGCCTGGTGACCGTGTGACTACATGCTAACCTTATAGACCTAGTGTCAGAGGTTGTTGCGCATCTCTCTCCTACTGTCAGACTAATCCCGCCGTATTCTCTTTCCTCACAGGTCCGGGTAGTGCTGAAGTACAGACACAGTGATGGACGTTTACGTATGAAGGTCACAGATGATGTTAAAGTAAGTGGGCATTGCTGTGGGTTAGGTCGCGTTCACATCTGTGTCATTTGATCTGTTCTTGCAATCGTCACAGGACTAGAAAGGGTTAAACAATACAAGGGTCCATGTAATGATGGATAACAAGGGACCCCAGTGACTATAATGGGGACTGTTGGGTATCGGGGTCTGGGCGCATAAGATCTTCTGTGTAACTGGTGTCCATGCCCTGTAACGTTGACTTTAGGCAATGTATACACACACTACATGACATATCTGACGTCCCGCATGTATACATTACCCCTGTACCCTATAGATGAGTCATGTGACTGTTTCCGGTCTCTTCCAGTGTTTACTCTACAGCACGGATCAAGCTCAGGACGTAAAGAAGATCGAGAAATTCCACAGTCAGCTGATGCGACTAATGGTGGCCAAGGAATCCCGCAGCGCTGCCGTGGAGGCGGACTAAGCATCTCCGACCCAGACGGAAAGAAACCAATCGCTCATCGGGATTTTTTTTTTTTAATTTTTCTTTTCCTGCGGTCCACCAGAGAGAAGAACGTGACTCGCCATAAACGGGGAACCAATGAGTTAAAAACTTATTTATAAAATAATAAATTTCTCCTAGTTTTAGGCTTTCAGGTGAAAGCTTCTATTTATTTTTGGAAATGGATCAGAATATGGAAATTCTCCAGAGATGAGTAAATATTAGACCGCGCGCAAGTTTTTGAAAATGTTTTTTCAAATTTTTTTTTTTTTTTTTCTTCCCTTTACAAAGTTTGTTTCTGGGATCATTTTCTAAATGCAGGAACTCCACTAAGTTCATGTAAAATATATATATTTTTTTCTGTCGCCTATATGCCAGAACCCATATACGGTGACGGCCCCTCATTTCTCGCATTCATCCTTTCCACTGGGTGCAGTTATGGGGGTACAAGGCCCGGACCCTCTTTGAGTGAGATTTATTCCAGCTGGTGTTGTCTGGAAAGTTTGGAATCTTTTTATCATTTTCAATAAACGTGATTATTAAGTAGTTGATTATTTTTTATCTATTGAAGGGGGAGGGGCTTGTGGTTTATTTTAAAGGGGTTGTTAGCCCCTCCCAGCCTGTGTAGTGGGCATGCTCTGTTGAGGAACTGAGCTGAATTATTTGACTTTGTTGTCACCAACCTCCCCTGCCACATAAACAGTGGTACCGGCAGTTGTCACAAGGGGGTGCTCACAGTCTATACGCTATAGGGATGTCATTAGGAGTAATATAAATACATTACTGGAAGTGCCCCCTAGTGGAAGGCTTGTGTGCTCTGCGGGAGACAGGTGAGCATTCTGTATACTGTTGAGCAATATTTTGGAGGCCCCATCTCCAGGACTGCACAACAGCACTCCTACTGGTGTAGATTGGTATCGCATATTGCATATCTCTTATTAAAAAAACAAAACCCCTTGTGAGATCAGTGAAATTTCTCCTAATCCCCGCATACTTAGGTAGTGTGTAATTATAGTGTGTCACATGTCTGTGTATTAATATGGCGCCACTACTACACAATGCCAGGCTGTGCCATACATAGCATAAGCTAATGCTGCAACAGTGACTCCTACCAGTGGGAAGAGGTACTGCACCACTAACTCAAAGTACAATGTAATCCAGTACTGAATTGATGATGGGGGCTGAAGGATTGGTGGTACACATTGGGAAGTCAAGGCTAGCCTGCCTGGTCAGATCTCATTGATGAACTATTAGAAAGCAAACTGCTGCCTATGGTCGGTGGGATTAGACAGAGGGCACGGCAGTGTCACAGACTGGTCACTGATCCACCATTGGACCACGGTGCCAGGTCTGATAGATCGGGTGTTACACCATGTGGACTCCAGGCTGCGTATGTATCACTTACCTTGGGATCAGATGCCACCCGGGGGCGCTATTAGAAGAGGCCGTGTGATGGTCTGGGCAATGTCCTGGCCTCATGCATAGGTTACCATGATATATACTACCTACCTAAATATTATACAGACTAAGTACCCCCCCCATTCGTGGCAGTGACACCTCCTAATGGCTCCCGTACAGGAGCTTCACAATGATCAAGGAGGTAACTGCTCCATAACTTACAACTTACAGGACCTGCTCCTGATTTCTTGGTACCAGATGATACAGGACACCTGAAGGCATCGTGTGGGGTCCAGTCCTTGATGGGTCTGAGCTACTCTGATGGCACATATACCTATAGATCTCTATGTGTGTATGTATACTTATGCAATTTGTACAGCGCTCTCTTAGGTCTCATCCGCCTCCCTGGCGTCCATGATAATCTCCATAGGTGGACCAGTGTGTTGGATCTATGGGAAGAGGCGACTCTCGGCGGCCGCCCCGATTGATTTCACAGCCTCTATTCACCGCCTGCCAGCTCATAACCTCTCCGGAATTCGCCGGTGTCGGTTTCACGTTTCCCACACAACAGTCCATTTGCGGCACTGAAGGTGCGTGTAATCTGCCGCCGCGTCCTCTGGGGTTACATTCCGGAGAGTTTCTATAATCTGACCCTCCTGTAACCGAGAAGCTGCTGCTTTTCATTACTCCAACAATGGGACCTGGAGAGAAAATCTGACCCCGGCACCTGGATTTTAGCAATTTGATGATGGGGGGGGGGGGGGGGGAGAGATAAGTGACAAGTGACACCTTCTCAGGGCTCGGACCTGCTGCCAAAATCTGATACGAAGAAGAGGATTAAGCAGATTCTCAGCACTTTAATAGTAAATGGAAACAATCCGAAAGTAGATTCGGGGGCGTGTAGACTTTTGCAACATTTTATAAATTGCTCCAATGCATCTTAAGTGGGAAAAAGCAACTGACTGAATAGTCTCCATGATAAATGTAACACTGTGTTTTGTGTATACAGCTCCTGTGCGGGCCTATGTGTCTCCATGCTTATGGACAATCCCATTAGAGAGACCTTAAGGGTAGGGATATAGATTGTCACTGTACCTGGATATTGAGAAGACAAGGGTAGATTGATAAGGTATATTGATAGGTAGGTAGAAACACGACTACAGGATCAGACTACAAAGGTTTCGTTTTGTAGTCTGTTATCATGGTGACACATAGTTATGTATAAGAGCTGAATATCCAAAATGTTCAAGAATTTTTAATGAGGATTATTTGCAAAGTTGTTTGTATTTTCATTTTAGATGCACCGGAGCAATATAAAGTGGTTACAAAAGTCTCCACACCCTATGACACTTAGATTTGCTTTACAATAAAGGGACTGCGCCTTGTGCTATGACTTCTGGACAATCAGAATTAACTCTGTAAAGCCTGGTTGTGTCTTGGAGAAGCGGCCGTCTTGTCTGGTCAGAACACGCTGCTCACGTGAGGAGTATTGTGTGGAGTAGACGTGTTGTTAGGTGACAGCCCGGGAGCCGGTGACTACACCCAGACAATAAAGCGCCTGGCAGGGGAGATATGGCAGTGGGGTGTATTATACTGCCAACCAACACAAAACCTGGTGCCAGGGCAGAGGAAATGTGCGGCCTCCCCCCCCCCCAGACCCACCCTGCGCTCTAATGAGACGCATGGACTCTAGCACAGGGCAGTGTGAGGCTGAGCCTGTGTATCTAATCCTATAATGTGTGATAGAGTCTGATCAGCCGTGTATCTAAATCCATCATGTGTGATTCTGTTTGATACATTGCTGTATCTATTCCTACCATGTGTGATACAGTCTGCTCAGCAGTGTATCTAAGTCTTCTTTGGTGTGCCACTACCCAGTGTGAGTTCCTGACTCCCCCGCTCTGAGTCCATGTCAGGCTGGTCTATGTAGGGTATCACAACCTTCCCCCTGCAGATAACAGCAGCGGGTACACTCCGGGCACACAATGGCACCGCCTCAGCTATGTGATACCGCTGCCTACGAGGATTTCATAGTAAAACATTCATGACCTGTTCACACACAGCTAACCGATACCTTGCTCCAAATCCTCTGGTAATACTGTAGTTATCTGAAAAAACCTGCCTGCCGTCACCACTAGGGGGAGATCACTCCATACTAGCCTGAATATACACGGAACCCCATTATATCACACTATACAGTGAGCTATACTTAGAAAAAATCATGTCTGAGTGATAGGATCCCTTTAAATCCCACTCTACAGTGACTCCCCCTAGTGGTGGCTGCAGCCACACAGAATTATATCTTTTAAAGGGGCAGTCCACTTCTCTGTTTTTGCAGTCAATGAGTGAGAAGATGCTTGTGCATATCTAGAGGCTGACAACCCGACAATCCTGACCATCACCCATTGACCTGCAGTAAGTATTCATCAGAGGCTGTGACACTGCTGCTGTACCTACAACCTCCAGGCTATGCTGGGACTTGTAGTTGCTGAGAAGCCACATGACTGAGTCCCCTCTGCTGCTCCCCTTGGCTCCGCCCCCTCCGCACTGCTTTGTATCCAGGACCTTTGCACACAGACACGTGACCCTCCCCGGACTACAAGTCCCGACATGCCCCGCGCCTGCCCGCCCCTAGCGCGCTGTCTGCACTGGGTTATAGAGCAGTGATCTGTGCTCGCTGCTGGATCGCTGGGGATCTACCTGCCTGCTGATCCCGGGGAGGACCCTGCTCATACAGGTGACTGACTACACCACCCATCAGCCGCATGTCCTGTATCCTTGTCCCCTCTGCACATTGTACACTGCGATCTGCATGTTAAACTTGCAGACTCCGATCAGTAGCAGGCTGGTGACTTACTATCAGGTACAGGGTGAGGGTGACAGCCCAGGAGAATGTGATTCTTCTATCCCGCCACAGTAGTCGGATGTCTTGTTGCAGATAGTGGTCTTCTACTTCTCTGTATACCATGATATATACAGTATATAGGTGCCAGCTATACTTTATAGAAGTGCAGAGATCTGTATAGTGCAAGATGCATATCGGTGGGGTACGTGTAATGTTTATTACATTCACTCTGCACTCTCCGGTGGGTCCATGTGATTGCGGTAATTCCTTATTTATATCGGTTTAATTATGTTTTTACCTTTAATTACTCTCATTTTTTTGCAGATCAAGTTTTTCTTGGTACTATTTTCTTGTATGTGCAACTTTTTGATCACTTTTTATTGGAGGCGAAGTGACCAAAACTCATTAATTTACATATTGTGTTATTTATTTTTTATAATGAGACCCTTTCTATAGGCCAGGACATATGGTCAATGGAGCCCAGTGGGAGGTGTATACAGTGAGCGCCCTCTAGTGGCCGCTATAACAGTCCAATGATGGATTATGCTGGGAGTTGTAGTTCTTCAGCACAGTTTGGAGTCTCCTGTATCTACTATATTTCGCCTTCTTTTAGGGTCTTTGGACACGCCATGACATGGGGTCACTTCATTACAGTGCGGTATAATCCGGTCACCTTGTGTATATTAGCTGATCCTTGGTTTGGGACCAGAAACTTCTAAAATTAGCTGAAAGTTTAACCCTTCGCCCATCAGTGAAATGTGAGGGGTTTCTAGAGCTTTGTCTGTGTTTTGTCTCCTCCTTACCCGGGATCATTGTCCTGTGCTCAGGTCATGTTCACATTGAAGATAAGCCAGGCTGCAGAGATTTTGGATTGCAGCCTGGGGAAGGGGGGCATCAATATTAGGCCTGCGGGGAGCCCTGTAGACTTCAATGGACACCGCTCCAGTAACTAAATCTGCTGCTACTCATCGTATGGCAAGTGACTGGGGCGTCCTCCGGCGTATTAACATTAATGGTAGCCTCACTGTCCCAGAACAGCTGATCAGCAGGGGCCCCCGACTGCCAGACCCCACAGCTCTGATATGGTATTATTAGGCATAGTAGCCAGATTGAGAATTGGATGATTCATAAATTCTTAAAATAAATTTAACACGGAAGCCTGGTTTAAACAATGGGTTATTTTCTGAGGACGTATTCCCTTTAAGAATGGATTTATTTGCCTGTGTTGAGTTCCCTTCCCTGCAAACCTGCTCCGGCAGGCACGGCCATGTTCCCAGGGTTGCTCAGTATATTTGGGGCGGGGGTAAGACTTCTATCTGGAAATAAAGTCAGCTATCCTTAAAGAGGTAATCAGGTCAAAAGTTACCCCCTATCCACGGGATAATTGGTGGGGGTCCGACTGCAGGACCCCCACTGATCTCAAGAACTTGGGGGTTACATGGCATGGTAAGATGGAAATCCAAACCGCAACTCCATTCAATAAGACCCCTGGAGATGGCTGAAGTCCAGCGCTCCCCTACCCCTGGCAGCGGTGACACTTCAAATGTTTTCACGATGGGTGGGTTCCCAATGGTCAGCCCCACCGATCAGCAAGTTATCCCCTATCCTATAGAAAGAGGGTATTTTGTGGCTGGAGTTCCCCTTTAAGTGTTGTGGAGTATATAGAAGGTGCCAGTGACGGCCATCTATGCATTAGGATGTGTTCACACTGTGCAGTTAAAACTATACCAAAAAAGTTTTGTGTTTTTGATGCTTTTTATGTTTTTTACCTGCGCATACTTAGCGCTCCCAGGGCGCTGTGTGAATGCTCCCTTAATGTTGGGGAGTGAAGCATTACATTGACTTTGAGGTCCCCCCCCCCCCCCCTTAGTGGGTCTCAATAGCTCCTTGTACTGTATGTAAAGGAGTCGCCGGCAAGGACTGCGGCGTAACAATGTGCGAAGGAAACAAGTAACATCCTCAGATACAAAGTTATCCATGGCCGCTGCAGTCAAGGATCCTTCTGTTCCTATATAGACTTTATCTATAAACGTGCCCGGGTCATTGAACGAAGTCCAAGTCCTTTGAAGGACAGAGGTGAACTGGCGGCAGAGCCAGTCTCAAAGGGCGACGCTACAACACGGTGGCTTATTGGGAAGGTCCTTTAAGGAGAGCAGAGACTGACACCATAGAGGGTCTCCCAAAACTGTCTCGGGGAACAGACCGAGTCTCTTGTACTTGTCTATGGATTACGTGACGTGGATGTGACCGAGCTGCAGTACCACAAGTGACCTGTGAACAGGTGTGATGCCGTAGTTGGATGGAAACCGCCACGTTTTGTGCAATCCTTTGCCTTTAAGGCATTAGCCGGTTATAAAATGGTCTTATACTATTAGTGGAGCGGATTACAAGTGAACCATGGTAACCAATCACATCTCATTGTACGCGGCTGCATAGAAAGTGAAACCTAAATTCTGATTGCTTACTACGGGTCACAAGTCCTGATGCGTTTGATGCGGGAGTTCGGCCATTTCTTTATATATATTGCGTCTTCACATGTAAAGATGATTTTTAGCGGGAATCTCACGCAGACTGATTTCCGCCTCATCCTTAAGATCTAGCCCTAGTCCCCCGATCAAAAAGATATTCTTGTCCCACAGTGATGATGTCATCCTTAATGACATCACGTGACTGCCAGACAATGGTATATTACTATGTAAGAAATGTCACTTGTGATTGGCTGCCGCATTCATGTGATGTCATCCAGAACACAAACCTTTGAGGATCCAGGGAGCAGGACCGAATTTCAAAGGGTTTGTCCCATGAAGATATTCCCGCTCTGTCATGTGACCATATCTTACGCAGCCGTCCATACATGTAATGTAGTATTACATACCCCATATTGCAATGAATGGCCGCCATTGTATCGCATGAGTGCACCTGACCTTACATTGCTATATGGCATCCATATACCTTAAAGGGGGTAAATAAAGTTGCCCTTTTGACTGGGTTGTTGGAACCCAAAGGGGTTTTCTATAAATTGTGGGCCTATGGAGAGGACATGTTATATTCGCCACCTCCATTGATGGCATTGTGAGGCGCAGGGTGCAGAGTATGTTACGGGGGTATGCAAATCACACGCACAAGGGTTAATGCAGAAAATTTATTAGTAATAATTTGGAAGGATTCGGCGGATCAGTAATGTTTATCTTGGCAGTCGCCGAGTCTTAGACTATTATCCGGTACCGGTTCTGCAAAAGCAAGGAGGTCCAAGAGGAGGAGGAGTATGTGGAGGCCTAAGGAACTTCCCTCTTCCTTGGGCTTGAGACTTACTTTGTCTGTGTGTCCACCTTGCATAAATCTCAGTCTTGTAGCAGGCCGCTGGAGCACCATCTTTACCGGCACATGCTCACCGGGTCCTTTATTTTACAGGAATAATGCTCTGCGAGATCCTGGTCGCCCTCGTAGTCGGGGCGCTCCTTTACCGATTTCTGCGTGGAGGAAAAGATGACACCTTGCCTATGGGAGACGGCTGGTGGGGCCCCGGCACGAGGCAAGATGACAAGAATGAGGAAATTCGCCCTTTCAAAATTGAAACTTCTGAAGAAGAATTGAAGGTAAGACTGTTCTGCCTACCTGTAGGGGGAGCTCAGGCTCCACAGTATATTGTAATCTCCTGAGCTCCCTCTAGTGGCTGTGACAGGCAGACAGAAGTTTACAATTTAAAGGGATTGTCCAGCAGTTATAGGAAACTCAGGGGTCTCCATTATACAGTACTCGTGGAAGTGGACAAGCTTATGTGACTATTTTGTCTTACACCCACCCCTGAATTTGCTCCAAATCCTGGACAAGCCCTTTAACACTGTCTATGCAGGGGATTTGGAGCTCTGTATCAGAGGAAGTTGGTTTACGAAATGAATCGGTATCTTTCTAGGATCTGTTCCGTCGCATCGATGAGACCCGCTACTCGGAGCCTCTTGAGGGCAGCCGCTTTAACTATGGCTTCAACTCCAAACATCTCCGGAAAGTGGTGTCTTACTGGAAGGAAGGGTTTAACTGGGAGAAGCAACTGGAAATCCTCAATCAGTACCCGCACTTCAAGACCAAAATTGAAGGTACAGGCTCTTCATGGGTTGTCCCTTTTTAGGGTTGGTTAATCTTCATCTACCTCATAGGATAACCTATGTAGCAGTTGGTGGCCCCCGGTTGATCCTTGTTTACTGACCTCTAGAAGTCATGTCAGCACTAACAACCTATAAACCAAGACCCGACACCGTACCCTATGTATCGGCAGGGGGTTCTGTGCCCGTTTTATGGCTAACCTCCTCTTTGTCCATCGTTGGTCTAGGTGGATCATGTGCCGTAGATCGATGGCCCATGTGTCCTCCATTAAGTGGAGTAGTCACAGCACCACATAGTTGTTGGAGGGCCACATTGCAGAATCCTGGAGTTGCAATGTCAATTTTTGCAAAAAATAACAGGTCCATCCCCATAAATGGTTCCTGACGATACATCCATTATCTCTGCTCGTCTTCCACGCCGCGGTTAATGAGTGCGGAGTCATCGGCTCCATAATTATCTGTCATTTCTGCCCTAGTTTCTTACCCGGGTCCGGCGGGAATATTACACCTGGGAAATGTGTGGCTTTTTAATTAAATCTGATTCTCCCAGAATTAGAGAAGGGCCGACTCCTGGAAATGGAGCAGAATTAATTAAGATGATCCGTTCACGTCTCCTGTCACCGCCTTTGATGTGTATATTTGTCACTTTTATCTCTCTGGAAAATCGAAGGGGAGTCCATAGTAGTAGATAGATGGCCGCCTGATCTTAAAGGGGCCTTCACCTCATTAACTAGAATGTACCATCACCTACTAATTGAAGGGGGTACAACAGCCGAGGAGGCCGTAAGCATCGGGCGCACAGTGTATTCTCCCAATCGGATGGGGAGCGGAAAATAAGTCATTGCCAGACCTTTCTGCCATAAACTTTAGCAGTCATCCAACCCTGTTGAAATCTGTGAGAACTTCTGTCTAAAGGGGTTGTCTAGTCTGGAAACGGTTATAATGAGTGTCTCTCGCTCTGGAGGACCTGACCTGTCCTACATTACACAGACAGCTCATTGATGTGAAAGGACATTGTGTAATGCTTAGTTTCTCCTGTGGAGGCGCTGCAGGAACATTGAACGCTACTGCCAGGTTTCCCCTCAGATTCTAACTGATCACAGTATTTCTAACCAGTAGGGATTGTCCAAAATGGAGAACCCCTTTAAGTGCTGCTTCTCCTTCTCAGAGTTTCTGTACAGTAGTAATGGGCGTCTCCCAGTTTTTATGTCCCTTCCAGAGATCAGACCCTCAGTTATCAGAATATGAAGGAGTACTGTTGGCTTTTCTCACCCTTATTTTTGTCCCTTCACTTTCGGGCCTCACTTTGTACTGACCGGGGGTCGGATGTTACTCACACCTGACGTTCTTTGTGTCTCCTCCAGGCATCGATATCCATTTTGTCCATGTAAAGCCGAAGAACCTTCCTGCAGGCCGAAAAGCCAAGCCCATCATCATGGTTCACGGCTGGCCCGGGTCATTTTTCGAATTCTACAAGATCATCCCCCTCCTGACGGATCCCACCAGCCACGGTCTCAGCGATGAGCACATCTTTGAGGTTGTCTGCCCATCCATACCTGGATATGGGTTCTCAGAAGCTTCCTGCAAGCAAGGTACAGTCTATAGGAGGCCATGTTATGTCTGTAGGGACGCTCAAGCCTTCTTTCCTCACCACCATGAGACATCTACTGCTGGGGAAGTTGAAACCTGACGTGTTTTTTTTTTTTTTTTTTTTTTCCTGGCTGATCATATTGTGCACCCTGGAGATCAGCGCTTTGATCAGGTAGGTATAGCAGGTACCTATCCCAATCTGAAGGGCGGCCCCAATTCACGTTAGGATATTCTGCTCATTGGTTTACATAGATATGCTGCTTGGCTGGTCAGGATTATAGTGTAGGCAGCAGAACTCTTCATATCCCAACATGTCCAGCTCCTCCGACCCCTGCGTCTATATAAGCTTGTGTTGTCTGTGCATGCAGGAGTTCAATGTACCATATGGAACGGTCACATGATTTATGGCATGTCCGATCCAGTGCAGCTGATGTGTGTACATGATCTGGGCACATCACCCATCACCATTGTTTGCATCTGCAGCCAGCAAGCTGGATACTCATCAGGAATCTAAAAATCTGCGCTCCTACTTCCCCTCCTTGCAGTCGTCCTCCTCTTCTGTGCAGCTCTGCTGTTGTGTTAACGTTGCTATGCCTTCAGTCAGAATTTGGGTCTGCAGCTAGTCATAGGTTGAATGGACTTCAGCATCCAGTCAGGGGCTGAGCTGACTTACTTAAACCTGGTTCTGACCCGTAGCATGTGCCTGTGATTCCATTAGTTTTCTGGCTCTATAGTCTCAGAATTTACTCCCTTTACTTTCCCTGTTTTCTCCTGATTTCCAACTGATTTTGGCTTCCTTTCCTGGTTGTTCCCTCTCCTGCTCATTTTGCTTTATCTGTGACCTCCTGGACTTTACCATGACTGCAACTTCTTATATTCCTCTGCTTTCTTTTGGTTCCCACACCTTTCATGGACTCCACATAGGCCTTGCTATGGTCCCTGTTATATGTGTAAAGTTTCCCATGTCACATTCTTTCAGGATTTGACTCTGTCGCTGCTGCTCGGATCTTTTACAAGTTGATGCAGAGGTTGGGTTTCCGTGAGTTCTACGCACAGGGAGGAGACTGGGGATCCATGATTACCACAATCCTGTCACAGCTTGCTCCCAGGTGAAGAAAACTTGCAAATTACTTTCTAATTTTTCATCAGACTTGGTCCAAAACTACAATTCCCCTGCATAGACTTTATGATAAAATTTTGGCTTCCTGTAACCACCACTAGGGGGGCCTCAGGAGCTTACTGCATACTGTCTATATGTTAAACTCTATAGTAACACAGTATGTCGTAAGCTGCTAGGCTCCCTCTAGTGGTGACTATGGGCTGCAAGAATTTATCCATTTACTTTCATGCTTTTGAAGGGGATTTGGAGCTTTGTATCAGGCGTCCTCTATAAAGATATTAATTGTCACAGATTAGACATAATGATGTAGTGATTAAAGATGGAGTTTCCCTTTAAGGCTAATGTCACACTTTGCTTACGGTCACATGGGGTGAGCGCTGACAACAATGGCATTGAGTCAGATAAATTCTTTGAATTATTTTTCAAAAATGCTAAATTTTAAAAATTCAAAATTTAAACTTTTACTTTTATTTTTCTTTTAATGCATTGGCACCCCTTTAGCAATGTCAAGGGTTTGCATCTCAACATGGCGGTCGTATCCACCTCTAGTCCGATAGTGCTGCTCTCCATATTGTTTGGTCGGTGGTTCCCAGGGCTTTTTGGCTTGACGCAGGAGGACGTAAGGAGGATGTTTCCGTTTATGAAGAAGGTCGTCTTCCATACGCTAAAGGAGAGCGGCTACATGCACATCCAGGCCACCAAGCCCGACACTGCAGGTGAGGTTTCACCCTACTGGATACAGACAAAAAAAAGGGCTGCTTTCTACCAGTAAACAGCGCCACTCTTGTTCACAGGCTGTGTTTGTCATTGCAACTCGGCCCCATTCACTTGAATAAGACTCGGATGCAATACCACACTTGGTCCACAGTCAATGGTGGCGCTGTTACTAGAAGAAAGAAGGCAGCTAGAAAGGTTATCGATTGTACAGATACAATGGCCGACAGTCACGGGTTCTTTTTAGCCATTACCCCCCTTTTTGGAAAGTGATTTTCATACATGAGCCCCAAAAGGGTCCCAAACCTGGGTCTCTGTGTGCCCAGAGACTGTGGCTATGTGTTATTTATAGGGGCACCTGGTCCTGCACTCTTACCAGGGGAGGAGATGGCACCAGGGGTCGCTATGGGAAGAAGACACTGCATGAATGTAAGGACTTTCTGGTTATGGTTCTAATAATGTATAATGGCGGTATAAAATAGATTAAACCTCAAAGCCTGGCATCATGGATGGAGCACAGATCCTCTATATACTACAGATCCTCTATATACGATCCTCTATATACTACACCACACAGGAGAGATCCTCTCTATACTACACCACACAGGACAGATCCTCTATATACTACACCACACAGGAGAGATCCTCTCTATACTACACAGGACAGATCCTCTATATACTACACCACACAGGACAGATCCTCTATATACTACACCACACAGGAGAGAGGACAGATCCTCTATATACTACACCACACAGGACAGATCCTCTCTATACTACACCACACAGGACAGATCCTCTATATACTACACCACACAGGAGAGATCCTCTCTATACTACACCACACAGGACAGATCCTCTATATACTACACCACACAGGACAGATCCTCTCTATACTACACCACACAGGACAGATCCTCTATATACTACACCACACAGGAGAGATCCTCTCTATACTACACCACACAGGAGAGATCCTCTATATACTACACCACACAGGAGAGATCCTCTCTATACTACACCACACAGGAGAGATCCTCTATATACTACACCGCACAGGACAGATCCTCTATATACTACACCGCACAGGACAGATCCTCTATATACTACACCACACAGGACAGATCCTCTATATACTACACCACACAGGAGAGAGGACAGATCCTCTATATACTACACCACACAGGAGAGATCCTCTATATACTACACCACACAGGACAGATCCTCTATATATTACACCACACAGGAGAGATCCTCTCTATACTACACCACACAGGAGAGATCCTCTATATACTACACCACACAGGACAGATCCTCTATATACTACACCACACAGGAGAGATCCTCTCTATACTACACCACACAGGACAGATCCTCTATATACTACACCACACAGGACAGATCCTCTATATACTACACCACACAGGACAGATCCTCTATATACTACACTGCACAGGAGAGATCCTCTATATACTACACCACACAGGACAGATCCTCTATATACTACACCGCACAGGACAGATCCTCTATATACTACACCGCACAGGAGAGATCCTCTATATACTACACCACACAGGACAGATCCTCTATATACTACACCGCACAGGACAGGTCCTCTATATACTACACTACACAGGAGAGATCCTCTATATACTACACCACACAGGACAGATCCTCTATATATTACACCACACAGGACAGATCCTCTATATACTACACCACACAGGACAGATCCTCTATATACTACACCACACAGGACAGATCCTCTATATACTACACCACACAGGAGAGATCCTCTATATACTACACCACACAGGAGAGATCCTCTATATACTACACCACACAGGAGAGATCCTCTATATACTACACCACACAGGAGAGATCCTCTATATACTACACCACACAGGAGAGATCCTCTATATACTACACCACACAGGACAGATCCTCTATATACTACACCACACAGGACAGATCCTCTATATACTACACCACACAGGACAGATCCTCTATATACTACACCACACAGGACAGATTCTCTATATACGATCCTCTATATACTACACCACACAGGACAGATCCTCTATATATTACACCACACAGGACAGATCCTCTATATACTACACCACACAGGACAGATCCTCTATATACTACACCACACAGGACAGATCCTCTATATACTACACCACACAGGACAGATCCTCTATATACTACACCACACAGGAGAGATCCTCTATATACTACACCACACAGGAGAGATCCTCTATATACTACACCACACAGGAGAGATCCTCTATATACTACACCACACAGGAGAGATCCTCTATATACTACACCACACAGGAGAGATCCTCTATATACTACACCACACAGGAGAGATCCTCTATATACTACACCACACAGGAGAGATCCTCTATATACTACACCACACAGGACAGATCCTCTATATACTACACTGCACAGGAGAGATCCTCTATATACTACACTGCACAGGAGAGATCCTCTATATACTACACCACACAGGAGAGATCCTCTATATACTACACCATACAGAAGAGAGGGCAGATCCTCTATATACTACACCACACAGGAGAGATCCTCTATATACTACACCACACAGGACAGATCCTCTATATACTACACCACACAGGACAGATCCTCTATATACTACACCACACAGGACAGATCCTCTATATACGATCCTCTATATACTACACCACACAGGAGAGATCCTCTATATACTACACCGCACAGGAGAGATCCTCTATATACTACACCGCACAGGACAGGTCCTCTATATACTACACCGCACAGGACAGATCCTCTATATACTACACCGCACAGGACAGATCCTCTATATACTACACCGCACAGGACAGGTCCTCTATATACTACACCACACAGGACAGATCCTCTATATACTACACCACACAGGAGAGATCCTCTATATACTACACCACACAGGAGAGATCCTCTATATACTACACCACACAGGACAGATCCTCTATATACTACACCACACAGGACAGATCCTCTATATACTACACCACACAGGACAGATCCTCTATATACTACACCACACAGGACAGATTCTCTATATACGATCCTCTATATACTACACCACACAGGACAGATCTTCTATATACTACACCACACAGGACAGATCCTCTATATACTACACCGCACAGGAGAGATCCTCTATATACTACACCGCACAGGACAGATCCTCTATATACTACACCGCACAGGAGAGATCCTCTATATACTACACCACACAGGACAGATCCTCTATATACTACACCACACAGGACAGATCCTCTATATACTACACCGCACAGGACAGATCCTCTATATACTACACCGCACAGGAGAGATCCTCTATATACTACACCGCACAGGACAGGTCCTCTATATACTACACCACACAGGAGAGATCCTCTATATACTACACCACACAGGACAGATCCTCTATATATTACACCACACAGGACAGATCCTCTATATACTACACCACACAGGACAGATCCTCTATATACTACACCACACAGGACAGATCCTCTATATACTACACCACACAGGAGAGATCCTCTATATACTACACCACACAGGAGAGATCCTCTATATACTACACCACACAGGACAGATCCTCTATATACTACACCACACAGGACAGATCCTCTATATACGATCCTCTATATACTACACCACACAGGAGAGATCCTCTATATACTACACTGCACAGGAGAGATCCTCTATATACTACACCGCACAGGAGAGATCCTCTATATACTATACCATACAGGACAGGTCCTCTATATACTACACCATACAGGAGAGAGAGCAGATCCTCTATATACTACACCACACAGGAGAGATCCTGTATATACTACACCACACAGGACAGATCCTCTATATACTACACTGCACAGGAGAGATCCTCTATATACTACACTGCACAGGAGAGATCCTCTATATACTACACTGCACAGGAGAGATCCTCTATATACTACACCACACAGGACAGATCCTCTATATACTACACCATACAGGAGAGAGGGCAGATCCTCTATATACTACACTGCACAGGACAGGTCCTCTATATACTACACCACACAGGAGAGATCCTCTCTATACTACACCACACAGGACAGGTCCTCTATATACTACACCACACAGGACAGATCCTCTATATACTACACCACACAGGACAGATCCTCTATATACTACACCACACAGGACAGGTCCTCTATATACTACACCACACAGGACAGATCCTCTATATACTACACCGCACAGGACAGGTCCTCTATATACTACACCGCACAGGACAGATCCTCTATATACTACACCGCACAGGAGAGATCCTCTATATACTACACCACACAGGACAGATCCTCTATATACTACACCGCACAGGAGAGATCCTCTATATACTACACCGCACAGGACAGGTCCTCTATATACTACACCGCACAGGAGAGATCCTCTATATACTACACCGCACAGGACAGGTCCTCTATATACTACACCGCACAGGACAGATCCTCTATATACTACACCGCACAGGACAGGTCCTCTATATACTACACCGCACAGGACAGATCCTCTATATACTACACCGCACAGGAGAGATCCTCTATATACTACACCACACAGGACAGATCCTCTATATACTACACCGCACAGGAGAGATCCTCTATATACTACACCGCACAGGACAGGTCCTCTATATACTACACCGCACAGGAGAGATCCTCTATATACTACACCGCACAGGACAGGTCCTCTATATACTACACCGCACAGGACAGATCCTCTATATACTACACCGCACAGGACAGGTCCTCTATATACTACACCGCACAGGACAGATCCTCTATATACTACACCGCACAGGACAGATCCTCTATATACTACACCGCACAGGACAGGTCCTCTATATACTACACCGCACAGGACAGATCCTCTATATACTACACCGCACAGGAGAGATCCTCTATATACTACACCACACAGGACAGATCCTCTATATACTACACCGCACAGGAGAGATCCTCTATATACTACACCGCACAGGACAGGTCCTCTATATACTACACCGCACAGGACAGATCCTCTATATACTACACCGCACAGGACAGGTCCTCTATATACTACACCGCACAGGACAGATCCTCTATATACTACACCGCACAGGAGAGATCCTCTATATACTACACTATATATACCAGCTACATCACATAGCTATACCCCATCTTTATGTTTTACTGTAATACGAGGGGAATATTTGTACTGAAGGATACATATATTTTCCTCACATTTTGTGCCTCTGGATTTGTAGCTTCTCCTGCCGCCATCTGTCCTGCTGGAATTGGTAAAACTTCCTACGTGTTATCTGGCGTTTATCTCCGGCCCACCTACCTCCACCGTCCTACGTGGGCAGACATTTTAATGCGACATATGTTCACTATACGAGGATGAGGTGTAGTGTAAAATGTGGCGCTCGCTGTTTACTACGTCTTCTCTGCACCACGGGGAAGATTTATCAAAACTGGTGCAAAAATGGAGCAGTTGCCTATAGCAACCAGTCTGATTCCTCCTTAGGTATTGTGAAACTACAACTCCCAGCATGTTGCGATGGCCTCAGGTTCTTGTGTACGTTTAGCTGGAGAGCCGATAAGTCTTAGGCTCAAAGTGCAGGTATCAAGGCAGGCTGGGAGTTGTTGTACTATACCCTGCAATTTTCACTCTGACCATCAAGCCTAAAAATGGACTCTCACTTGCTAGTTCTGAAGGGGTCTTTCTTGGCAGAAGAAAGGTTTACAATAGAGGAGAACACCACTATAGAGAACACCACTGATCCATCATTACATCACTACTGACAAATGACATCACAGCTTATCCTCCCCCCCCCCCCCCCCCGCCCTGCACTGAGCATGTCTAGATAACTCTCCTATAGACCTCAATGAGTCGGCTCCAGACTATTGCTGCCTATCTCTGACTATGCTGTAAAGCAGATCACTAAATGCTGTTAACAGAGCAGAGAAGATGGCCGCCCCTATACTTATGTACTGGAAATAGAATAAAGAATCTACAATCAGAAAATAAAAAAATATTAGAAAAAATGTGATAAATTTTCAAAAATATTTGTCAACACAAGACTCCCTTAAAGAACATTCTAGAACATTTGGCGCCATGGCTTGTCCGGTGACTCCAGCGCCACCTCTGACCAGCCGTTACATGACTACAGACTAGAGATGAGCGAGTACTGTTGGGATCAGCCGATCCGAACAGCACGCTCCATAGAAATGAATGGACGTAGCCGGCACGCGGGGGGTTAAGCGGCCGGCCGCCGTCAAAGTGGAAGTACCAGGTGCATCCATTCATTTCTATGGAGCGTGCTGTTCGGATCGGCTGATCCCAACAGTACTCGCTCATCTCTACTACAGACCATTGATGGGATCTTTCACCTTTTGTGGATCTGGATCAGACTTTCATCTCTTTCGACATCTGCTCCTGTTTAAAGCCAATTATTAATGAAATATCCGGGCGATAAGCCAAACCTCTCGCCCGCTGCCAGCGCTGCCGCCGCCGGTATATATAGAGCTGTAATGTGCAGTGTGTGCCTACTCATAATCTGCTCCCGTAAACGTCACGAACAAGATGTTTCCGTATATGACATGTTCTCCATCAGACCGATCTGCGCACGTTGCTGGTACGTTGCGTTATTGTGTGCACACATTTCTATGTACTTGGCTCGGTACGCTCTGATGCTGCTGCTCTCAGCTGACTGGTGGGGGTGTCGGTTTCGATCAGAATTTATCTACAAAATGGGGCACAGTTTGCTGTAGCCACACTTGTTTTGTGGGCGTGCTATACTGCGAAACAATGAAATGTCTTCACACAATTGTTCCCTCCCCCTCTCACAGCAGGCAGTCTCACTGGCATAGGTGGTGAGAAACTGCAGCTGCATCTCCCCCCTCTCCCCCTCCTTTTTTACAAAAAACCCCCGAAACATTTCTACGTCATCCAGCAGCTTCTTCATGATGGACTCAAGGGTTTCTGACCCCTGGGTCACATGATTGGACCCAGCCCCCAAACTCTCCCTACTCCTGAACTCCCAGGTAAATTTCCCTGTGCGGTGGTGGCTGACTTTATTATAGACAGGAGAGGAGGGTACGGGGTGGGTCCAATCACGTTCCGTTCATAAGAAAGCCGGGACGCCCAGGTCCAACAAAAACAGTATGCTGTAAGAATGAAGGTAAATTAAACTCCCCAGACAATCCCTTTAATTAAAGATTACTATTTAGCCGGATGCTTGTGGTGATGTCATGTGAGATCAGGTGACTTCATGTACACAAGCCTATGCACATATATTTGGTGGTTCTGGTCCTCTTAGAACATTCCTTGCACTTCAGTGTCTGCGCCCCCTGCAGGGCTGCCCCTGATACTGGGATATTTGTTAACCCTTTAAATTCTGCTACTCTATTTCAGGATGTGGCTTAAACAACTCTCCCGTGGGACTCGCTGCTTATCTTTTGGAGAAATTTTCTACATGGACTGACCCGAACTTCCGTGATCATGAGGATGGCGGCCTGGAGAAGTATGTAATGTTATGGGTTATTAATTCTATATTTACTGCTTCTTTCTGACCATGTCTGTCAGCCATTTATGAAGGAGTCAATGTTTGGTTGTGGTTAAATAGGAGTCCGAGTCGGTGGTTTGGCCTACAGTCTCCATAGCTCGGCTTCTACCGGTGCTCGTTGCCCTATAACATGCGACACCTATTCTTCTCAGCGCCCTCTAGTGGATGGAGGGCTTCAGACTACAGTAATATATGTGTAACCCTCGCACCCTTCGTCTTATCAGCCAAGAGACGTGTCATAATGTTGATATCGCTCTTTGTCGTTCGCTTATGGACTTCGGACTTTTACAGTTGCAAGAAATGGTTGAAAGGAGGGTAAAGGGGAAATAAACCGGCGAGCAATAAACCGGTGTCAGGCGGCTGCTGCCAAGTAATGCAAAGTCATGGGGTGAACGAAGTGCACGTGATGAAGACTTGGTTAGACAGGGCGTGGAATATTGGGTGTTTACTACACAAGCCCCTTTTTTTTGTCGTTATGGCTCTATTGATCCTGAGTTTTTGGTTGTTTGCAGAAAATACACCTTGGATGAACTTCTCACCAACGTCATGATCTACTGGCTGACCGGCTCCATTGTGACGTCCATGCGGTTTTACAAGGAAAATGTGGGAAAAGGGATTGGCACGGCTAAACATGACAAGTATGTAACCGGCGCTGGGATTGGTGCGATCTAAAGGGACAGAATGGGTCATCTTAAAAGGATTTTTTGTTTTCCTCCTCTGCTTTAACAGCATTTAGTGATCTGCTTTACAGCACAGTCATGGCCATAGGAAGCAATAGTCTGGAGCCGACTCATTGAGGTCTATGGGAACTTTTCTAGACATGGGGAGGAGATAAGCTGTGATATAATGATGGCTCAGTGGTGTTATGGAGGTGTTATCTTCTATTGTAATACTATCTGTGATGTAAGTGAGGTGATTGCTGCAAAAACCCCTACAGTATTGTCTAGAGTCAGACTATTAAGCTTAGTGGCCAGAGTGAAAATTGCAGAATGTAATACATTTATTGTTTGTTTGTTTTTTAATATTTATAGATAGGGACATGGAAAAATGTGAGTTTGTTTTTTTTCTTGTTTGACACATTCCCTTTAAATCTCCCCTCTTGCAGACTACCTGTCAAGGTCCCGACCGGAATCGCTTCCTTCCCCAATGAGTTGGTGCACTGCCCCCTCCTGTGGGCCAAGCAGAAGTTTCTCAACATCGTCTCCTATAATTACATGCCTCGGGGCGGCCATTTTGCAGCCTTCGAAGAGCCGGAGCTTCTGGCGAGAGATATACAGCAGTTTGTAGGGAAATTGGAGCGGAAGTGACGGCGCCCTCGATAACCGACGACTGAGACCCCGCGGCTGCGGGCTGTATATGGAGACGTAACCTCCACCTGCTCCTTGTAGACCATATATAAGTCAGTATATTTTTGTAGAAATTTATAGAGATGTATTGGAAACGTTTCTTAATTCTTAAGATATGGGCACAACTGTCCAGGATTAGGCAGAATGTGAACAGTCCCGTACACACCAGTCACACGTCAACCATATGCAATAGAGGGAACACGCACTGTTAAATCAATGGTGCCCCCATCTACAGTGAAAATCCACGTCTGGCCCCCATATACAGTGCAGGCCCAGGTGGATATTGGATGTGATAGTTTACATAGACAAGTGCGCCCTCTAGTGGTGGAGGAAATCTACATCAATCACTTGTACATTCCTTTTTTGCAATTGCATCACTTTTTCCCCAAATTCCTCCATTTTTATGACCTTTCTGCCTTCTATCACGATTTGTACTTTTTTGCGGATTTTTTTTTTCTCATGATTTTGATCTTTTCGCAGTTATCGATTTCTACGTCATATTAGTAATAAAAACTGGAACTTTCTTATCCCTGTGACTGAAATTTCTTATCATAGCAGGAAGGTTTCTTTATAGATGATTTGGCACTGGTACTCATCAACCAATGGGTATAAAAGAGTCCTGCAGGTTTCCGTCTCCTGCTCAGTTTTGTGCAGGAAACGGAAACCTGCAAAACGAATTCCCGGGCGCAGATGTGAACGAGCCCTGATACCCATTTTAAAAAGGATTAGGCACGAAGAATTTATAGAGGAGGTCACTTACAAAGTCGGCTACAAAGTGTCTCTCTGGAGGACCTTAATATTGATTTCTGTTGGTAAGTTGTAATACTCCACTTGTCCTGTGGAGGCACTGCAGGGAAACCTAACACTTGCTGCCAGGTCTCATCACCGATCACAGCTGATCGCTGAGGGTCTTGGCACTAAAACACCCTATGATCTGGGATTATCCAGACTGGCATCTGCAATTGTCCTGCACTTCATTGTCTGGCACTGTGGCTATCGGCAGCTCAGCCCCATTTGTGTATATGAGACTGAGCTACAGTACAAAATGTAGTCAGCAATGAATGGGACTGATTTCTGGGGTGCCAGTATACTGTAATGTTTCCATGGGGCCAGTGTATGCCAAGAGCTCCCCATTGGTACAACCCTGCAGAAAACCCCAAATTCTAAGGTTCAGTAACTTTATCTGTGACACTTTCCACCATCAGAGCAGAATCTTCTGCTGACCATGTATGGAAGAAGTCCAGGCTAATTCTATATACGGTATATTCCGCTATAATGTAATCGGTGACCCAGCTGACGGCTTGGTACGTTGCCAAGATGAAGAGGAACGTCTAAACATCTAACAGATAATCCTAATATCCACAATTCTGTATATTCTATATCTTCTGTGTTTGGATTAAACACGACCTCCAGCTCGAGACCGAGGATTCATGTTCTGGTTTTGCAGTCCTAATGTGATCGGCTTTAATTTGTGGAGAATCTTGGCAAGAACTATTCTAGATCCCTGTAGTGCCTCCGCAGGAGTATGCAAGTATTACACCAGTAATTGTGATGCAGAGAAGTTGAATATAATGGTGAAGCATGTAGCCTTCATCTTCCTGCTCCACCTTTCAGGCATCTGCAGGCCTGCTGCATCAAGCTGTGGGCCCAAGAGGACAAGATCCGGTGGAATGGGGATGGGTAAGAGGTTTGTTATCTATATTGCACAGTTACACTGTGGGGACAGCCGGGGAACAAATTTAGGTGTTTGGGGCGCATTGTTAGTTGTCTGGGAGGCCACTGGGAGCATTGTACAGTGTTGGACACTAAGACCTCATTCACACGACTTTCTCAGGCACACGTGACTTTCGTGACTGATCTAATCAGCGTTAAAAACAGATGGTCAAAAAACAGACATGTGAACGGCCTCATTGATTTCAATATGTTCCCAAAATGGATGTTCTTCATGTCAATAAGACCCTAGGGAGCATTATACTGTGCAGGAGTCAGCAAGGGTTTGTTCAGAGTTTTTTTGCAGGCGGAAAAAAATCTGCTACAGGGATTGGGAATTTTTATTTTTTTATTTTTTACATGATTTTTGTAGCTTTTTTTTTACATGATTTTTTTTTAGCTTTTTTTTGCATGATTTTTGTAGCTTTTTTTTTTTTTTTACATGTTTGTAGCTTTTTTTACATGATTTTTCTAGCTTTAACGTTTTTGTAGCTGTTTTTACGTTTTTTGTAGCTGTTTTTACGTTTTCTGTAGCTGTTTTTTTATGCTCCAGCACACTATACTAATAAATACAAAAAAGGAAATTAGGGCTGCGTCTTACCACCTGGCTGGGCTTTGTAGGGAGGTGCAGGATCTTTCCTCCGGACCATGAGGTAAGTTCAATAGTAGAAATGAAGTGGAAAGGGCGATCCGCAGACACTCCACAGCCTTTAAAATATTCAATCTTTATTCCATTTAGGTTAAAAAGAAGATACACAAGATAGGGTGTCCATCAGAAGTTACACATAGTGCGTTAAAAAAGACACTGCGTCTTTTTTAACGCACTATGTGTAACTTCTGATGGACACCCTATCTTGTGTATCTTCTTTTTAACCTAAATGGAATAAAGAATTGAATATTTTAAAGGCTGTGGAGTGTCTGCGGATCGCCCTTTCCACTTCATTTACACTATACTAATCCTTTTTTTTTTTTTTTTTTTTAAATCTGCATTAAAAAATATCAAAAACTGCATCAAAGACCATGTTGCATTTTTTCCGTATCCCATTGATTCCAATGGGTTTTTCAAGGAGGAATGCACCTAAAGACAGGTAATTTTTTCCCTCGAGCTGAAACAATCCACTGGAGAAAAAAAAACCTGCTACAGGCTCCCATTGAAATAAATGGAAGGTGTTTTTAGAGGCAGATTTTGAAGCGGATTTTGCCTCAAAATCAGCCTGCAAAAAAACCTTTGTGTTAACATACCCAGAGGAATTTTCCGCAGAATTGGTGGCAGATTTCGCACCCGTTTCCTCCCGAATTCCACCTGCAATTGTTTTCAATGCGAGGCAGAGATCACAGCAGCACGCGGGAAAAAAAAGAAGCGGCCTGTTCAATCTTGCATCTGTGATTTAGGATTTCCTGCAGATTAGGCCGGGATTAGCTGCGGGGTGCTGCGGGGTGCTGCGACGTATCCCCATGCACTGCATCAGCATCCCATCGCAGCTAGACTGTGGAGAAAATGCTGGTGAACGGAAAATGAAGCCGAATTCCACTTCAATTTCCGCTGTGTGAATGAAGCCTAAGGCTAATGGTAAAAAGTAACAGTTTTGGATGGTGTAGCTCTGCATTCACACCGTGCAGTTATGGCACAGGTAAAAAACTAATACTCTCTTGTCATCCTGATCCTGCTTCTCTCTTGTCCTGTGGATATATCACAACCCCTTTAATAAATCGGCTCCAATGGGGAGCATTTGTTAACTATAGTCCTCCAGTATTGGCGTTTTATTGCAAATTCTGGTGAATACTTATTTATACACAAAAATTTTAAACTTTGTTTTATATAACACTGAGCAGAGATACAAGAAAGTGGCAAATATGAGACAGGAGTCTGGGATTTTAGCTGCCCCTCTGCCCAATCCATGGCTCACTCTCACGGTTTTGACAGCTTGCAGTCTGCCATCTGCTGGTGAAGGGAGAACATGACATGGGAATGTCACTTATCACCAGCAGATGGCAGACTATGTGTGTACTGTATATTGTATAGTCTGTGTCATACTGGCCAACAGTTCTGAAACGTCTAAGCCTCCTGTAATAGGGGCGACCTCTTGGCTGCACAGATCTCCCACAAGGCAATGCTCTTGTACCATTTTTCTCTGGTGCCCTTGGGATGCCGCAGTATCAGATACAACCCCGGCATCTGCATAGTTGGTCTATCTTGGTCATCCTCCCCCTCCTTGGGGTAACCTCAACCCTCCGGGCCGGAGAGGTCCTCTGACTCCTTAGATGGAATGAGTAAAGGCTCCTGTATCCTGCTGTATACCCCAGACATGGGAGAAGGTGAGGGATCCAACAGGATATGGTCAGTCTGTGCTTGAAACGGCCACCAGCTTCAATACTCGACTAGGCCCATTGCCATGGTGGACAGCGCAGATAGGGCGGCACAGGAAGAGTGATGATATCATGGCGTGAGGCACCGTACCCGCCGGCCACCAGTAGTCACAGGGTGTATGGAGTATAAATATGGCTGAAATCAGGATCCTTCTGGATCTGAGACACTTTGACAGCTTCGTCTCCATAGGAGATCAGCCAAGATATTGCAATTGTGCTATTGGCTGCTCCTATAAGCAATTGGCCACATGCAAGGAAACCTATTGATAAAGTTACAAGTACAAGACCTGAGGCTGCACTACTGAGAATGTGCAAGTAAGGTTCTTGGAGAAAGGGGAACTTGCTCTAGCGTCACCTTTTGGAGGAATAGATCAATGCCTGGTTTTCAAGAAACCTACTACCATGACCTGGGATGAAAGCCAGAACATGTAGGGTCTGTAAGACGCTGCACACCACAAGGAGGCCTGTAAAGAAAGCTCCATAAGGACACAAGGTTCCCCTTCTGACCCCTGATTTCAGTACAAGGTCTGAGGTGGTGGCTAGGGGTGAAGGAGACTGAAGAAGGAGGTGAGTATTGGGCAGAGCCCCCTGGACACTTGACTATTTGGGGGATCTCCCCTTGTTCCGGGAGAGTTAACAAGTATGATATATCTAAGCAGACCAAGTAAAATAAAGCAAAGTCTGACTGTAATATAAAAACTTACCACTAGATGGCAGTAGAACGCAGAAAATCCACTACAGTAAAAACAAGGATATGAGTTACCCGTCAGGACCCTGCCTGTGTCTTACACCTCTGCATCCCCTCCTTATATCATGACATCAACCCCTGTCATATACAACTCTGTCATCAATAAAATCAGTGCAATGAGGTACGCTAACGCTCTTGGGCCCCTGTGCAAAATCTGTAAAAGGGCCCTTAATTTGTATGCTGTTACAGCAGGGGTATTGCTGAAGTAATGATTCTTGTTCATATTGTATCATTCATTCTTGGTTGTTTGACTTTCATACAGTGTTTTTACATATATTGTGCAATGCTGGTGCATAGACATTGATATTGTGTGCAGGGCTCTTTAAGTAGTTTTCTCCCATAATTCTCTGTTTCTGTTACTCCTCCCTTCTTGTTGCATCTTCTTCCTGGATATGTGTTATTCAGTCTGTAACCACTGAGCAACCATCTTGTAGAACTGAGAAAGGAATTGTGTTTTGACCGTATGGCATATCATCTCTCAAGGTAAAGACAAATAAACTACCTGAAGCAACTCCATTGCATCTCTCCACATGCAACCTGGGAACGCAGGGAATGAAATGTCAGCGCGTTCTGCTATCTGCCATTAGCTTACATACGGGAATTACAATCTCACATCTTCAGAGATTTCTCTAACATGCATCTGTGGCAGAATAGTCAAAACACAACTTTCTAGTTAAAACAAGCTATATCTGCAGCTCCTGCAGGATCTACAGACAGCCTGCAAGCAAGCACAGTGAGAATACAGCATAATCTGCAGCACGCCACACAGCCTGCAGGTGAGCTCAAAGCTGTCCTCCATCTTGAGCACATGTTCTCCTCACCACAGTGAAATAAGGGGCAGCGCCATCTTTATTGACATTTTCCACACAAAGGCACCATGTCCACAAGGAGCTATGTGGATTCCCCTGTCACTGCATCTGGGACAGTGCATCCTGCTATCAGGGACTCAGATGTGCAGGAAACAGACTCCATGTTTCAGGATGTACAAATTGAGCGATTAAAACGTGTCAGTAAACCCACGCAAAAGATTAGAGAGAACTTTGAAATAACTAAAGAAGAGTTCTGTGATAATCTTGATGAATTATGGCGAAGAACTGAACACTATATAGCAGCGCTCTCACGCCATGACAGTGACGCAGCAAAATTGGTCACCACACTAAACCGCTTATCTGCCGCCTATGAACGCCATCAGCGACTGTCTGCAAAATACGTCACATTCCTGAGTAACGCTGAATTTGATGATGCTATAGCAGAGCTAACTGAGAGGGAGAACCTATTCCAAACGAAAGATGCCGCAGTGAAAAACGCCAGAGATAAGGCAGAACTCCGCATCGCACACCTACAAGAAGTAAGGTCCCATCGGTCTACTTCATCCAAACATACGCTGTCATCCTCCAGATCCTCTCGTTCCAGAAGGTCAGCATTACACGATAAGCTTATTGAGATCCGTGCTGACGCAGAGGAGGCCAGTGTCAGACGGTCCTTTGCTGAGAAGGAAGCAGAAATGGCGCAAAGGCAAGCAGAGGCAAAAGCTGAAATGGCGAAGAAGGAAGCAGAGACAGAAGCTCAACTAAAAATTCTCCAAATGGAAAGGGAGGAAGCAGCTGCCTTAGCCAAGCTAAAGGTTCTTGAACAAGCATTAGATCAAGACGCCGACCTAGACTGCTCCATCCCTGCAGAAGTGGAAGACCCAGCTGACCGCACTGCCAATTATGTGCTGAAGCAATCATCTCCTGCACCGCCTGCTAAGTTACATGCACCAGCACCACTCCAAACCGACTACATGGCTGTGAAGCATCAGATGATGCCACCTATCCAGAGCAAGGTAATTTCCAGCATCACACATGCAGATCCTCCAGAAACTAAACCACAGCTCAACCCTTATGCTACATCATTTCACCCCGATTCATCTCGGCCCCATATGCCAGAGAATTTATACGTCCCAGGGATATCACAAGTTAATCTGGTGACACAAGGTGGGAGATCAGACATGTCGGACTTTGCCAGATATATGATACGCAGGGAGCTGATAAACAATAGTCTCTCAAAGTTCGATGACCATGCTGAGAATTATAGAGCCTGGAAATCCACCTTTGAAGCAGTGATCAGTGATCTTAACCTCACTGCCAAAGAAAAACTTGACTTGCTTGTTAACTGGTTAGGCCCAGATTCTGCAGAACGTATAAAGACATTGAGAGCAGTTCATGCGGGCCACTCAGAGGAAGGTCTTGCTGCGGCATGGGAGAGACTTGAACAGACTTATGGCAGTTCTGAAGCTATAGAAAGTGCCTTATTTAAGAGACTTCATATGTTCCCAAAAATCACCAACAAGGACAGCCGCAAGCTTCAAGATCTGAGCGACCTACTAAAGGAATTAGAGTTAGCCAAAATGGACCCACGTCTGTCAGGTCTGAGTTACCTTGACACATCTCATGGTGTTAATCCAGTGGTATCCAAACTACCATATGGCATGCAAGAAAAATGGGCCGACCTAGGTTCCAGATACAAAAGAGACCACAATGTGTCCTTCCCTCCTTTCTCTTATTTTTCCAGATTTATCAGTGACCAAGCTCGGAAAAAGAATGATCCCAGCTTTGACTTCACAGAATCCTCTCTACCAGCTTCATCATCATGTTCAAGGTATGAAACAAGCAAACGTAGAGACTTAAGGGGAACAGTATCTGTTAGGAAGACAGACGTTCCAATCGCTGCACTCTGCACCACCAAACAGGACACTCCTGTCCTTAAAGATAAAGACCCTAATAGTACGTGCCCTATCCACAAAAGGCCTCATCCCCTGAAAGAGTGTAGAGGACTTAGGGCAAAGACTTTGCAAGAACGCAGAGACATGCTCAAGGAGCTAGGAGTGTGTTACAAGTGTTGTGCTTCTTCAAAACATTTTGCTAAGGACTGTAAGGCTGTCATCAAGTGTACTGAATGCAGTAGCGACAAACATGTCGCAGCCATGCATCCTACTTCTTCATCTGACAACTCACATCCTCAAGCAGCATCTAAAGCCGTCACTGCGCATGGCGGGGAGCCATCGGCTCAAGTTTCAGCTACTACCACTGTCTCCTCCTCCTGCATGGAAGTATGTGGCAAGGATAATGGTCCCAAGTGCTGTGCCAAGGTGTGCTTGGTGAATGTCTACCCAGAAGGGCAATCTGAAAAGGCCATAAGGATGTATGCCATAATAGATGAACAAAGCAACAGGTCTCTAGCAAAGCCTAAGTTCTTCGAGATCTTCGGTATAGAAGGAGAAGCAATACCATACACTCTTAACACTTGTTCTGGTCGCATAGAGACTTCTGGCAGGAGAGCCACTGGATACGTTATCTCTCCAATTAACAGGAATATTCACATATCCCTACCAACGTTAATTGAATGTGACCAGATGCCTGATGATAGGGAAGAAATTCCTACGCCGGAAGCTGCATATCATCATTCCCACTTGAGACACCTGGCTAAGGAGATTCCTCCTATGGATGTGAATGCTGACATCCTGCTCTTGCTCGGAAGAGACATTCTCAGAGTACATAAGGTACGTCAACAATGCAATGGTCCACATGATGCCCCATATGCACAAAGACTTGACTTAGGTTGGGTAATCATTGGCAATGTATGTCAGGATAAGAGTCTCATGTCATCTCAAGTGAACTCCTTTAAAACCTTTGTGCTCAACAATGGACGCACAACCTACTTTAAGCCATGCCTTCATCACTATGAGGCAAAGGAACATCTTCCTAACTTAAAAAGGGCACCAGACATCGTCCCTACACCTTATGACGACTTAGGAGCCACAGTGTTTCACATAACACAAGACGACAACAGAGTAGCTTTATCCATGGAAGATAAAGACTTTATCAAAATAATGGACAGTGAATGCTTCAAAGATCAATCTAACCATTGGGTTGCACCTTTACCCTTTCGGACTGGGAGGGCCAGACTTCCTGACAACCGGGAACAAGCATTATCGAGATTCATCTCCTTGCAACGTACGCTGAGAAACAAGCCTGAGATGAAAGATCACTTTGTGGCATTCATGGAAAGGATATTCCGTAACAATCACGCAGAGCCAGCTCCACCTCTGCAAGAGCATGAAGAATGCTGGTATCTTCCTTCTTTTGGAGTATATCACCCACGAAAACCCAAGCAGATCAGGGTGGTATTCGACTCAAGTGCCAAACATCATGGCGTATCTCTGAATGACGTTCTCCTCACGGGTCCAAACCTGACCAACAACCTGGTAGGGGTGCTAATGAGATTCAGAAAGGAGCCAGTTGCCATTACAGCTGACATTGAGCAAATGTTCCATTGTTTTATTGTACGAGAAGACCACCGGAATTACCTGAGGTTTCTGTGGCACAGAGACAGTGATACCAACAAGGAAATGATTGAATACCGCATGAGAGTGCACGTGTTCGGCAACAGTCCTTCACCTGCGGTTGCAACATATGGCCTACGAAGGACTGCTTCTGATGGTGAATCAGAATTTGGAAAGGATGCCCGTCACTTTGTCGAAAAAGACTTCTACGTGGACGACGCACTCAAGTCCTTGCCCACTGCTGAGGAAGCCATAGACTTGCTGAGAAGGACTCAAGGTATGCTGTCCAGAGCCTGTCTGAGGTTGCATAAAATAGCCTCCAACAGTATTGCTGTCATGAAAGCTTTCCAGCCCAGCGATCATGCCACAGAATTCAGAGACTTAAACCTAGGCATAGACGATCCTCCGGTGCAGAGAAGTCTGGGTTTGAGATGGGACTTGTTAAACGATTCTCTTGGCTTCCAGGTTAATTGTGCAGACAAGCCGTTCACTAAGCGTGGAGTTCTCTCAGTGGTGAATAGCCTGTATGATCCACTGGGATTTGTAGCACCATTGACTGTACAGGGCAAATTCCTACTTAGGCAGCTCTCAGAGACGATTGAGGACTGGGATGCTCCACTGCCACATGACAAGCAGCCAAAGTGGGAGTCCTGGAAAGAATCCCTACATGCCTTGGACAGAACTCACATACCACGTTGCTACACTCCAGCATCTCTCACCACAAGCCAGAGAAGGGAAGTCCACATATTCTCGGATGCATCGACTGAGGCTATCGCAGCTGTTGCCTACTTGAAGGTAATCGACAACCGCACTAAAGCTCATGTTGGATTTCTGTTTGGGAAAGCTAAACTAGCCCCTAAACCTGAACATACGATCCCGAGGCTTGAACTTTGTGGCGCTGTACTGGCTGTAGAGATCGCAGATTTTATACAGTATGAGCTGGACATTCATGTGGACGATGTTCAATTCTATACAGACAGCAAGGTTGTCCTGGGTTACATAAACAACCAGACAAAACGCTTCTACGTCTATGTTAGTAACCGCGTTGAAAGGATTAGGAAATCCTCTAAACCTGAGCAGTGGCACTATGTTCCATCTCATCTCAACCCTGCAGATTGTGCCACCAGACCATCATCGGTCAGTGCCTTTGCTAAATCCTCTTGGTTAACAGGTCCAGAATTCTTGCTGAACGAAGGAAAAGAAACATCTGGTCAAGACGTCTTCAATCTTCAAGATCCTGACAACGATCCTGAGATTCGTCCTGAAGTGAGTACCCTCATCACCAGGTCTGTAAGGAGGTCCGGCCTGGACTGTCACCGCTTTGAACGCTTTTCTAGATGGCTGAAGCTTGTACGCACCATCGCAAGGTTAGTTCACATTGCACAGTGTTTTCACACCAAGAACGATAACTCTGAATGTCATGGTTGGCACATCTGTCACAAGCCCCTCTCTGCAGAAGATATTACACTAAGTGAGAAGTTAGTGATACGTAATGTACAGCAGAGTGCCTTTCACATGGAACTGAAATGTCTCCGTGACAAACTGGACATTCCTAAAAACAGCCCTATTGTCAACTTAAAGCCAGTGATTGACGAACATGGTATGCTAAGGGTAGGTGGTCGCCTGAACAAGGCCGAGTTAGAGACATTTGAAAAGAATCCTCTCATTATTCCTGCTCACCACCATGTTACTACATTGCTCATACGGCATTATCATGAGAAAGTCAAGCATCAGGGCAGACATTTCACTGAGGGAGCTTTAAGAGCTGCAGGCCTGTGGATAGTAGGTGCAAAAAGGCAGATTGCTCGATTAATTCACTACTGTGTGCTATGTCGCAAGTCTAGAGGAAAGTTGCAGCAACAGCAAATGTCTGACTTGCCAGCTGACAGGACCAGCACTGAGCCACCATTTACCTACGTTGGTCTGGATGTTTTTGGGCCATGGACAGTCTCTGCTCGTAGAACCAGAGGTGGTCATGCTGAGAGCAAACGATGGGCAGTGTTATTTACATGCATGAGTGTACGCGCCATACACATTGAAGTTATAGAATCCATGGACACTTCGAGTTTTATCAATGCTTTAAGACGTTTTCTTGCCATCAGAGGACCAGTAAAACAATTGAGATCCGACTGTGGAACCAACTTCACAGGAGCTTGCAGAGAACTGCAAATCAACTCTGAGCCAGTTCAGAACTACTTGGCCGACAACGGTTGTACATGGATCTTTAACCCTCCTCATGCATCTCATATGGGCGGATCATGGGAAAGGATGATAGGCATTACCCGTAAAATACTGGACTGTATGCTTATGGACTCAAACTCCTCTAGGCTCACCCATGAGACTTTAACTACCTTCCTAACCGAGGTCTCCGCTATTGTCAATTCTAGACCTCTTGTTCCCGTATCTGTGGACCCGGATTCTCCTGCTATTCTTACTCCAGCGACTCTCCTCACTCAGAAGCTCGGATCTGTTCCTAGTCCACCTGAAGAACTTTCATCTGGAAACATCTATCGGAAACAGTGGAAACACGTTCAGCATCTGGCCAATTGCTTCTGGAGCAGATGGAAAAAGGAGTATTTGGCTCTTCTTCAAGGACGAAGAAAGTGGCAGCAGGTTAAACCTAACTTACAGGTGGGAGATGTCGTTTTGATGAAGGACCAGAAAGTGGAAAGAAATGCATGGCCTATGGGACTCATCTCAAAAATCTTTCCCAGCGAGGATGGTAGAGTCCGTAAGGTGGAAGTAACCATCACACGACAAGGTGACTCCAAGACATTCATCAGACCTGTATCTGAGACTGTCCTCCTGTTACCTGTCGAGGAATGAGTCAAGCAAAGAACATTGCAAGTACATTGACTCAGTTGACTCGTCACTGGACTATCCCAGGAACAGCGATATACCGTGCATTTGACGCATTCAATATTTTCAACTGTTCCTGAATACATGTTCACAGTTATTGTTATTTTTCCTTGTTTTTGCATTTTGTCTTTCAGGGTTCCAGAATATACCAGATGGACATTTATGTTAAGTAGTGAAATCCAAGGATTTCAGACGGGGAGTATGCTGTTACAGCAGGGGTATTGCTGAAGTAATGATTCTTGTTCATATTGTATCATTCATTCTTGGTTGTTTGACTTTCATACAGTGTTTTTACATATATTGTGCAATGCTGGTGCATAGACATTGATATTGTGTGCAGGGCTCTTTAAGTAGTTTTCTCCCATAATTCTCTGTTTCTGTTACTCCTCCCTTCTTGTTGCATCTTCTTCCTGGATATGTGTTATTCAGTCTGTAACCACTGAGCAACCATCTTGTAGAACTGAGAAAGGAATTGTGTTTTGACCGTATGGCATATCATCTCTCAAGGTAAAGACAAATAAACTACCTGAAGCAACTCCATTGCATCTCTCCACATGCAACCTGGGAACGCAGGGAATGAAATGTCAGCGCGTTCTGCTATCTGCCATTAGCTTACATACGGGAATTACAATCTCACATCTTCAGAGATTTCTCTAACATGCAGCATCTGTGGCAGAATAATTTGTGTAATTTGTAAGACTGGTGTCCTCTTATGCAACTGAGAAGCTTTTGGGCCCAACAATATGAGATCAGTGACACCCCATTGCTGGTATCTGCATATTACACAGATCAAGATCCATACAGCACCACACTCTGTGTAGTGGCCATGTTGCGTTACTGCAGCTCAGTTCCCCTTTGCTTGAATCTCTTATAGCCAGGAGATTAGATAGATGGATAGATAGAGCTTACAGGCGCTCACATCCCCATTGGTAACACCAGGAGGGGGCAGCACTGTGTTCCTGATGAGGGTTGTAGTCGTTCGCCTCCATACTGAGAGTCTTTGAGCCGACGCGTATCATGTTGGCATCTCTAATATATAATGACAGCTCCTGCCGCCAGTCCCTTTCTTGGATTACCTGCCCATGATCCTTAGAGCGGCAGGGTTCAGGGACCCCTATGGGGTAGCATTGGCTTAAGTAATGGTCACACTGTGCTCGGAAAACGTTCAGACACTACAAGAATATCAACTATTTGGTCTGGTGACTGCGGCACTAAGAAAGTGATGCTCAGGAGTCTGCGGGAGATAACGGCCATGTATATGTGAGGAGAGGGACATATAATGTAGTGAGGCTGGGGGCTGATAACTGAGAACAACAGACTGGGCCACTAATCTAGAGCAGGGGTAGGGAAGGTACGGCTCTCCAGCTGTTGCAGAACTACAACTCCCAGCATGCATACTGGCTCTGCTGTTCTTGGAACTCCCATGGAAGTGAATGGAGCATGATGGGAGTTGTAGTTTCACAGCAGCTGGAGAGCCAAAGGTTCCCTATCCCTGCTCTAGAGCTTGTGTAGGTGAAGGCAATGTGGTCTGTGGACGTGGTGCAACATACAATGATGTACTAGATATATACCATACCGCTGCTATAGGGCCTGTGATGGGGGGGGGGCCCAGCACTGAACTGCGGCCCTTCACATGGTCATACAGTTAAAGCTTCTTCTTCCAGAAGCTCCAAGAGACTTACAAAAAACAGGGCGACCTCTCGAACTTCTGGGTCAACACTTTATGTTCCGGTCATGTCCGGAAAAGGGTGTGACCAGCAAATTTAGTGTCCAATGGAGGCGGAGCAATATCCCAAAGGAGTGCGCCCATACCCATAAGGCCTCACAAATATTGTAATGGATGAGACTGGAAAATGGTGTAATTAAGTTTAAAGGGTTGTTCCAGTAATACCAAGTTATCATCTACCCCCCACAGTGATAAGTGCTAGATCTACTAGGACCCCTGCTGATCACCAGAACAGGCCCCATGTCCCCTTTATCACCAGAATGGTGGTCCCATGTCCCCTCTGTCACCAGAATGGTGGTCCCATGTCCCCTCTGTCACCAGAATGGTGGTCCCATGTCCCCTCTGTCACCAGGACGGTGGTCCCATGTCCCCTTTGTCACCAGAACATGGGCAGGGGGTGTTATACTGTATAGTACGGCCATAAGCTGCGTATAGTGCTCCGCTATTTCAGACAGTCCTATTGAGTCCAACAGACTGTCAGTGAAAATGCTCGACTGTCATTCCATTCAGCTGCCACTGGTCTTGTTGCTGATGGGGGAATAACAGAGGACACCCATTCTCAAGATCGATTATAGCGACTACCAGTGGATAACTTGATATTACCGTGATACAAATTTCTGGTTGCCAATAGGGGGTGCTCAAAGCCTACTCTTGTGGTCCATCGACTGACACTAACAGCTTCTGAGGGAACCCCCAATGACTATAAGGGGATCCGTCAGGGCTTTTATTTTTTTCACAGACATTGCCGGACACAAAAATTGGGCTTGTAGGACCTTACCATTCAGGATCCAGAAGCTGGACCATATCGTCTTAATGGTGGCCAGAAGATAGTAGGTGCATGGCGGAAGATCAGAGATGACTACAGCTCAAGAAGACTTATGTTAGATTGTGGGCCCAGCTTGTTGTCGTTACATTGATGTCCAAGGTATGCTTAGGGTTGCCCATAATTTACTAGAAACAAGGAGATTGAAGGAAGAGTTCAGAGACAGTCATTCAGAAAAAGATGCCCCTGGCCAGGACGGCTATTCTGGTTATATCCAGTTAATTGGTTCAGGGGACCAGGAGAATAGATTTTTGGAATTGTCCACTTCATCCTTAAGACATGTCTTCTGATATTTATACTGTAGATTGTGCTTAACCTTGTCTTGATGATTTGAAATAGCACTAAAGTCTAATTGTTTTTCAGATAATGTTAAGATTGGACCAACTTTTGTACAAGGCTCCAACGTCCATTCTATGATGATATTAACAGCCCGAAAATGCACATGTATTCGTTACGGAAAAGAGACTCTAGAAGGCTTGTCCAACTGCATCTGTTGTGGGACAAAGTTCGAAACAGCCACAGTCTGCTAAGAAGAAGCCTTTCCGCCATATTGATATATATTTTGTTCATCTTGTAGCATACTCATTATTACAGTTAAGGCAGCAGAAAAGGAGAATAGAATGTATATATACTGTACTCCCTCTTGTTTGAATCTTTTTGTCCTTTTTCTACATGAAGTCCCGAGACACACACATAGATCAAATTTGATCTAAGGTAGAAGGATAGAGGTGGTGGGGCCATCTGGATGGATGCTTGCATCCCTCAATCTGTGGAATTAGTATTCACACACTTTGAGTAGGTAGGATGGTTCTGTTTCGCTATCCAAAAGGAAAAGGGAGTTAGGGTTCGTTCATGGGCTCTGTATAAAAATGATAAAAAGAGGGGAGATGATAGAGTAATCTTATAGTTAGCTTGCTTGAGCTCAACAGTAGTGACTCCATTTTGGATCATATGTTACCTTTATATGAACTTTTGTACTCTCAGTAGATGAGCAAAACAAGTTGCTGTTCCATAACCTAATACACATATCTTTTCTTAGACATTTATCACATTTATACAGAGTTAAAGGATGTGTGGTAATGGATCTAGGAAGAGGGAGTATAGCATGTGGTCAAACACAATTGTGGAAGAGGTCAGTTCCGGAAATACCCTCATTCCGCATCCCTTTTTCTCAGAGTTTGTATGAAATCATATCCATAAGTATATCATGAGCCAGGATTATGTCATTATTATGATGAATTGGTTTTTGTATTTGATTGCTATAAAATAAACGGTCTCTGGGCGGAACTTTGCAGAGCTCTGTCCGGACACACAGAAGTATGACTTGTGTATCTGTCTGTAATGTCTGACTGTGCAATCTACCTGGTCGGTCCTGGCGTAAGATACCTGACAACCATGACAACTCTAACAGACCAACACCTGGAGGCAAGAAAATTTCAGCAGTGTGGGGGGCAAAGAGAAAAATACCTCCAGTAGACAACCATGAGCGCACCATAACCTTCTACCACTTACCACCACTAGGATCCTGCAAGTAACCCCACCGGGCACCAAGCTGACTAGAGAGACACCAAGTCAGGCTCTCCAGAACCCTAAGGGCTTCAAACTGGGTCCTAAACATTGACATTTAGGGAACCATATATTGAGAACCTGTTACCATTGGTGCCCACATCAAAGAAACCATTCCCCCCCCCCCGAGAAGACGTAGACCTGGTGACTCGGTACCATCAGACTGCGGTGTTTATTTGCAAAGTGACAACAGCGTAATTGAGCAGATTTCATGGTTTGGCTGCAGGGGTCTGTGGGGGGAAGGCACGTATGTAGTTACAGGTACCTGTGGACTCTATTAAGGTCTCCACCATTTTGGATCTACAGGATAGAAACCATAGAAGAATTCATCTATCTGCCTTGAGGAACCAAGAAGGTAAAGAAAGCGGCCAGCTCCAGACAGATCCTTATTGCCTTGATCTCCATCCACACAAGGGGGCGTCACAGTCACTACATAAGTTCCTTGGTGAAATGTAAGTAGAAAACCGTCCTTGTGAGCATTGGGTGTGCCACCATCTTCTGCCCGTCCAGCTTTGGAATCCATAAAATTCATCGAGATCCAATGTCTCGGTTCATGTCCCGTATTATTGCACGTTTAATGGAAGATACAGTTACCAAAATATCTGAGCTGAAGATTAGGAGGAATCGAAATGACAAAAAGAAGAGTCTGTGAAGGTGCGGACCGCAAAAGTGTCCTCAGGCTTCGGCCTCCTCTTCGTCCATCAGGGGGATTTCTGTAAGTAGAATGGACATGGTTATGAAGAGGAAAGACCAGACCATGTAGTCAGGTCTAGGGATGGGTTTGTTAGGAATTTTCCAGAAATTTTTGGTTTGGCCAATCCCAAATTACCCGTGAATTCTTATTATGCTCTGGGCTCTCTTGAGACCGGAGAATCTGGGGGATTTGCTGAAATAATGTGCCTTCTCGGATGTCTTCTGGCCTCTTCCTGCCACTCTATGATGTCATAGGCCCTGAGGTATGTGATTGGTTCTGAGCCGTCACATGAGGCGAACCAACGTCATGGATGCTTGTGACCACCGAAGCCCAATGACAAGTACAATCCCTATAGAGACTGACTGTGGTGACAGTGCTCATGTGGGCCCCCATTCTGATGATAAGGGGTGGTCGGAGCAGAAAGCCCCCTCAGTGATCAGACACTCATCACCTACCCCATGAACAGGTGGTACTGTAACGTGTGAATATGGGACAAGCTCCTTACGTTCTACTTACCATCTGCAATGTCGATGCTGGGACTTGTGGTTGCCGTTTCACTGTTGACGTTCTGTGTCCCCGTGGCCCTCATATGTGTCATGGAGGAAGAATGTAACGTATGATGAAGCTCTGAGGACTCCAACAAGCTGTCAAAGGTCTCCGACTCCTCACATAGACTGTCTGTGTTAGGGTTACCGGGGTAAGCGGGTGGGTGGGATTCCTCTGTGTGAGAGGGGCTCCTCTGGCCAGCAGAGGACATATAGCCAGGGGGGGTGACATTAACACCACTGCTGACCGCTTCATCATAGGAGGGAAGCATAACCAAGACGCCATCTACCACCAAAAAGTCCGGCTCTGCCGAGCTGTCCTGGGGGCTTCTAGAAGAGGGGAGAAGATATTACAGAAGACTAAAGAACATTAGCAGTGATTATTGTATCCTGCAGGATCTTCTTCCACCCGTGTGCACTCAGATACACCGCCCCTTGTATACCCCCGGCCTCAGCGGTCACCTTGTAGTGTCCGATTCTCACCTTGGGAGGAAATGGGTCTTGAACTTTGTCTGGAAACTTCTGGCGATGATGACCAAGAGGAGGACGAGGAGGACGCTGCTGGCCGTGAAGGCCACAATCTTCCACGTGGTCAGCATCGTGTCTTGGCCATTGGGCCAGGACTTCTCTGCTCCAAGACAAGAAAAGAACAAAAAGAACATCAATTGTAATAACCAAGAACCCATCGTATAAGATGGGAGAGCTCATCCTATAGGCCTACTATAGCGCCTACTTGTGGTGACCACTTACCTGTCTTCTCACAGTAGAGCGGAGATGACGGGAACCATTCCCCAGACTGGCACGTGAAGTACTTGTAGTCATTGGAGAGCATGTACCCGGGGTCACAGTAAAACTCTATGACTGTGCCGTGTATATAGCGTTCACAGGGCTGCGGGTGACAGATGTAATCTCCATGGACCACCATTGGGGGAAGGGGGCAAACTGAAAAATAAGAAAAACAGACAAGATAAATCAATAACCTATAGGATCAAAATGTTACTATAAATACCTAAAATGTACACTGCAGAGCAGGAAGGGGTTAAAGCGGCCCTACACAGAGCGGAGGTGTGAGGACAAGACGGTGATCCATAAGTACTGACTAATGTTATATGACAGCTTTACACAATTCCACACATTTCGGTTTTTATCACACCCGATGGCGACGTCTGAACATAATGCGGCGCCATCTGGGGGCTCGGAAGTTGTACACCGCAAAATTGTCTTATTTTCAAAGAAATTCTATTGAACTGACTATAAAGACAATATAACTACAGGATATCTAACAGACTACTATATACCATACCCAGCATATCACCCCAGCCCTGCAGATAGATAGGTTAGTGTCACCAGAACCAGCATATCACCCCAGCCCTGCAGATAGATAGGTTACTGTCACCAGAACCAGCATATCACCCCAGCCCTGCAGATAGATAGGTTAGTGCAGATACAGGCTATCCAGTGTGAACTGTCATCTAGGTAGCCTCCCATTATGTCACATTACACAAAATGCTAAGCGGTCAATGTGATTTCTTCTAATTTATTTATTTACTAGCTGGTACCCGCGACTTCGTCTGCGGTGATTGTAGAAGTGGGTAGATACAGGCGCGGGTAAGGTTTTCGTACTGTGTATAAGGTATGGGATATGAAATGTAACTTTGTATCTTGTTTTTGCTGTAATTCAGAGAATACGTGAGACTTTTGTGTTGCAGTTACTTTGTATTAGAGCTGCTATATATACGGTGTTGTGAGAAACTTTACATAGTGACTTTGGGACAGAGGTATTTGAAGTTAACCCTTTCCCGCCGATGGCATTATTTGATTTTCGTTTTTGACTCCCCTCCTTCTAAACCCCATAACTTTTTTATTGCTCCGCTCCCAGAGCCATATGAGGTCTTAATTTTTCCTGGGACAAATTTTTCTTCATGATCCCGCCATTATTTATTCTATATAATGTACTGGGAAGCAGGGAAAAAATTCAGAATGGGGTGGATTTGAAGAAAAAATGCATTTCTGCGACTTTCTTACGGGCTTTGGTTTTACGGCGTTCACTGTACAACCAAAATGACATGTCCCCTGTATTCTGTGTTTCGTTACGATTCCGGGGATACCAAATTCATATGGTTTTATTTACATTTTGACCCCTTAAAAAAAATCCAAAACTAT
This sequence comes from Leptodactylus fuscus, assembly GCF_031893055.1. Lineage (NCBI taxonomy): Eukaryota > Metazoa > Chordata > Amphibia > Anura > Leptodactylidae > Leptodactylus > Leptodactylus fuscus. Next base: position 20,510,204 of record NC_134267.1, on the reverse strand, counting down.
GTTAAAAAATTATTTTTTGAAAAGTCGCCATATTCCGACAGCCGTAACTTTTTTATACGTGCGTGTACGGGGATGTATAGGGTGTCTTTTATTTGTGGGACCGGGTGTACTTTGTAGTTCTACCATTTTCGGGAAATGTTATTGCTTTGATCACTTTTTATTCAAATTTTTATCAGAATCAAAACAGTGAAAAAATGGCGGTTTGGCACTTTTGACCATTTTTCCCGCTACGGCGTTTACCGAACAGGAAAAATATTTGTGTAGCTTTGTAGAGCGGGCGATTTCGGACGCGGGGATACCTAACATGTATGTGTTTCACAGTTTTTAACTACTTTTATATGTGTTCTAGGGAAAGGGGGGTGATTTGAATTTTTAATCCTTTTTATTTATTTTTTTATATTTTTTTTTAACTTTTTTTTTTTGCATTTATTAGACCGCCTAGGGGTATTGACATGGGTGGGCGGTGTCGCGGATTGTCAGAGCGGTGGGGGTCGGCAAACATGGCTGCTCCGGAGCGTTAAAGAGAGCCTCCTGGAGTATCGTTAAGGTGAGGGGCAAAGTGGTAAAGTATATGTATATGAGATTGTGTGGGGTTAGGGGCGAGGCTGTAGAGGGCAATATGAATTTTGGGGCTTGCTATGGTCCAAAGTGTGTGAGATTGCAGAGATGGTGGTGTGAGTTTGGGTTTTGTGGGGGTCCTGGCACAAACGTATGTGCGCTATTGTGACGAAAAGTAGCCTATTGCGCAATCGGGTGTATTAACTATGTTTGTGGAAACTTTCAGCCAAATCGGTGGAGCGGTTTTTCCGTGATTGAGGAACAAACATCCGAACATGCAAACATCCAAACACACAAACTTTCACATTTATAATATTAATAGGATTTATTGGGGGGGGGGGGGGGGGGCAGACATACCATTTAAACCCTGCTCTTCCCCTATAATACTGTGTGAGGGCTTGTTTTCTGCAGGACTAGCTGTACTTTTCCTTGTTACCCTTTCAAGATTCATTCGACTTTTTGATCACTTTTTATTCCCTTTTAGTCTGGGGGCAGAATGAGTTTAAATCAGTAAATCTGTCATTTCATGTCATGTTTTTCAGTTTATCTTGAGGGACGTTCGCTATACAGGATGACTGATACAGTAATTGTATAGACTACAGGTTATTATAGATGCGGCAATACCAATTTTCTAGAGCAGCGGGGTGTCAGGTGTATGTTGTAGCTGACACCCGCTGCTTGTGGTGCAGACTCTGTTCCTGGGCCCGTAGCATCGCCGTGCTCCACATTGTGCATTGAGTACCATTGACCAGTGCAGTTCAGTCTATCTGCTCTTATTAGAGATGGGAGATCCTCATGTGATTTGTATCGTTGACTATTAGTGGGCTTGTCCTATTGAACTTGATGACATCATTGTAATTATATTAAGTACCATATGTAAATGATCTGGAATTAACCTCCGCAGGACCAGAATGAAATTACTTCTAGATTCTGTTTTCTGTAAACATTCTCCAAATAAAAGGTTTCGCTATTTTCCATTTTTCCTGCATCACAAGCAAAGACAATGCATCTCGCTGTGCGGAAATGATCTGCAGATTAGTAACAGCGCGGTGAGCAGCGGCGCCTCCTGCAGCACAGTCACCTCCGCTGTGTGCATCAAAGTGTCAAGTATCCCAATATGAGAACTTGTGAAGTAGAGACTCCCCCCCTCTCTGCACCAAAAAATGCTGCAAGTGACTAATAGGGGCCTCTAATATACCCCGCACTGCCCTAATCATCCTATACAGGGGCGTAGCTTGAAGGGTAACCGTCAACCTGTGTTATATGTACACATGGTGGCTCTATTATAGGGGTGCTGCATAATAGGGGCTACGTTTTAGGCTGGCTATGCTATAGGGTCCTCTTGCTAGGCTGGTTATGCTATAGGGATAATGTTTTTTATGTAAAGTCACAGTTTTTTTCCTGGCTGTGCTATAGGAGGCAGCACTGCTATAGGGGCACTGTTTTTAGGCTGGATATGCTTTAGTTCCCCTTGCTTTTGACTGGGTACGCTAGGGGGCATATCCTTCTATTTTGGACATAAGGAAACAGCCATGTGCATCTGCTATAATCTAATGTAAAGGGACTGTACATTTATTACTCTCTAGAATAGATGGACAGGAGAGTAAATTCTGTAACATTCCGGATACCTGTTACTGCCACTAGGGGGAGCTGTACTGAAGACAGATTTATTGCTGAGTTCAGTAAGCGCTGTATAATCTGTATGTAGCAAGGTCCCCCTAGTGGTGGCTGTATAATCTGTATGTAGTGAGCTCCCTCTAGTGGTGGCTGTATAATTTGTATGTAGTGAGCTCCCTCTAGTGGTGGCTGTATAATCTGTATGCAGTGAGCTCCCCTAGTAGTGACTGTATAATCTGTATGTAGTGCACTCCCTCTAGTAGTGACTGTATAATCTGTATGTAGTGAGCTCCCTCTAGTGGTGGCTGTATAATCTGTATGTAGTGCGCTCCCTCTAGTGGTGGCTGTATAATCTGTATGTAGTGAGCTCCCTCTAGTGGTGACTGTATAATCTGTATGTAGAAGCGCTCCCTCTAGTAGAGGCTGTATAATCTGTATGTAGTGCGCTCCCTCTAGTAGTGACTGTATAATCTGTATGTAGTGAGCTCCCTCTAGTAGTGACTGTATAATCTTTATGTACTGAGCTCCCTCTAGTGGTGGCTGTATAATTTGTATGTAGTGAGCTCCCTCTAGTGGTGACTGTATAATCTTTATGTACTGAGCTCCCTCTAGTGGTGGCTGTATAATTTGTATGTAGTGCGCTCCCTCTAGTGGTGACTGTATAACCTCTATGTAGTGAGCTCCCTCTAGTAGTGACTGTATAATCTGTATGTAGTGAGCTCCCTCTAGTAGTGACTGTATAATCTTTATGTACTGAGCTCCCTCTAGTGGTGGCTGTATAATTTGTATGTAGTGCGCTCCCTCTAGTGGTGACTGTATAATCTCTATGTAGTGAGCTCCCTCTAGTAGTGACTGTATAATCTCTATGTAGTGAGCTCCCTCTAGTAGTGACTGTATAATCTGTATGTAGAAGCGCTCCCTCTAGTAGAGGCTGTATAATCTGTATGTAGTGAGCTCCCTCTAGCAGTGACTGTATAATCTGTATGTAGTGCGCTCCCTCTAGTGGTGACTGTATAATCTGTATGTAGTGAGCTCCCTCTAGTGGTGACTGTATAATCTGTATGTAGAAGCGCTCCCTCTAGTAGAGGCTGTATAATCTGTATGTAGTGCGCTCCCTCTAGCAGTGACTGTATAATCTGTATGTAGTGCGCTCCCTCTAGTGGTGACTGTATAATCTGTATGTAGTGAGCTCCCTCTAGTGGTGACTGTATAATCTGTATGTAGAAGCGCTCCCTCTAGTAGAGGCTGTATAATCAGTATGTAGTGCGCTCCCTCTAGCAGTGACTGTATAATCTGTATGTAGTGCGCACCCTCTAGTGGTGACTGTATAATCTGTATGTAGTGAGCTCCCTCTAGTAGTGACTGTATAATCTTTATGTACTGAGCTCCCTCTAATGGTGGCTATATAATTTGTATGTAGTGCGCTCCCTCTAGCAGTGACTGTATAATCTGTATGTAGTGCGCTCCCTCTAGTGGTGACTGTATAATCTCTATGTAGTGAGCTCCCTCTAGTAGTGACTGTATAATCTGTATGTACTGAGCTCCACCTAGTGGTTACTGCAGTTAGCAATTTTATGCTCATGCATATTTGGAGTTCTGTAATGGAAAAAAATTATCTCTGACCCCGATAAAGAATGATTAATTTATTAATGAACACCTTTTTAGCAGTGACGTTATGATGTCTGGTGACTCTATGCAACCTGTTGTGATCTAGATTTTTTTTGGGGGGGAAATCTCATAATAGACTGCTCCCATAATGTAGAATTTATAATGTTGCACCCCCTCCTTCCATGAATTATGCGCTCGTTGGCATATTGTGCTTTTCCTCTGACACCATTAATCTGGCTCATGGCAGCCACTAATCTACTCTCCGCAGCACTTCAATAATGAGGCCTTGTAAAACACAAAGACACTACAGAAATGCAACATCTCCTCGGTGCGCTGTAAATATCCTGGACTCCAGACAGCTGGCACGCCGCAAACTGGAAATGTTTAACTGGTGCGGTACCCGGGCATCACACAGGATGGATTATCGGACGAGAAGCATCTGCTACTGATAGAAAGTGGCCGTCGCAGAAGAGTGAGAGGCAACGCGAAGAGTAAGACTCATCCGGAGGGGACGTCTTTGCACTGAGAACCTTGTAACCGATGCCAAATCCACCTCCTCCCCTTGCCAAATGGGTTATTGCCATAAAGTGGGCTGGAAAGGCGGTGGCGGCGGCAGAGATTCTCGTGATTAGAAAAAAAAAAAAAACACACAAAAAGTTGCCACGCTTGGCCGGAGATTTTACTGTGTGTAAAATGAGGACACGCTCCGATAGGAAAATAGGCATCTGTTCTCCGCCATAAACACAGATGAGCCGCCTCGCTCTGTTAAACAAGCGGCACATCGAGACGAGGTTCACAAAGTGGCAAGATGAAACGTTCGCTTTGTAAATCTTTAGGGCGCATGGAAGAAGCGACAGGACACGTCCGATGACAAGCTGTGAAAATGGGAACCAATCATGGGATGTCGGAGGGATGCGATTGCGTCTCAGATTGATGCCGCTCTGCCGAGATGTCTTCAATTGCTGCTATTCCAGACCATTATCTTATTTTACATACAAGCGGGGGACACGGAGTGTAAAGCGTATTTATATGTAAATTATAGACATGTGGGAGAGGGCGGCTGCTTTACTATTCAGTGTGCGCCACATTTCCTTACCAAGGACTCAAAGGTGATATTCAGGAGCTGCAGTGCACCCGGCATAGCCCATACAGGGCAGAGCGCCCCCTGGTGACATAAAGGGGTAGTCCTGATTAGACACATGACCTATCACCTATGACTCTATTAGTCAGAGTGCAGCGAACAAACAGCAGCTCTCGCTCTGGTGCATTCTGCCTGCATAGCCATCCAGCATGTAATATGAGCGCTGCAGGGGATGTAAACATTCAGTGTGTATATATTGTATATATACACACATAATACGGTAGATGTAGTGCCACAGAGTGTACAAATTATCATACCAATCTGTGCCTATTAATACCTGCCATACAGCATGGTGTCCACACAAAAGTTCCAGACATTGGCCAAAAACACTTCCATACAATTGGCTGAATAGCAGTCCTATACAGCACTGCCAATATCATACACCCATACACTGCTACAATACTATCCAGTATCATAATTAAATACCACCAAACAGTGCTGAAATAATACGATAAAGTGGTGAAATAATAATACCACATCATGCTGAAATAATACCGCAATACAATCCTGAAATAATACCACCATACAATGCTATGCTAAAATAATACCGTATAAAGGTGATGAAATAATACTGCCATATCATGCTGAAATAAGACCACAATACAATACTGAAATAATATCACCATACAATGCTGTGCTAAAATAATATCGTAAAAAAGTGATGAAATAATACCACTATATCATGCTGAAAAAATACTGCAATACAATACTCAAATACCCCATACAATGCTAGAATAAAACCACAATAAGGTGAGGAAATAATACCACCACGCAATACTCAAATAAGAACACAATAAAGTGGTAAAATAATACCACCACATCATGCTGAAATAATACACTCATACATTCCTGAAATAATACCTCTATAGCACGCTGGAATAATACCTGAAAACAGTGTTGAAATAATAATACCATATAGTGCTGAAATAATACTGTACAATACTGAAATAATACCACAATGAGCTGCTGAACCAATACCACCATAACATGCTACAATAATACCACCATACAGTGCTAAATTAATATCAGCATACAATTCTTAAATAATACCACCAATACGTTGCTGAAGTAATACCACCATACCTCCTAGTGGTGGGCAGAATTGTATTTTTCTTCCTATCATATGAATCAGCTCCGATCCCATTACGGATATTTTATATGGAATAAATCAGCACATACGTTTGTATCTATTTAGGCCAAAAAAACAAATAAAAGCAGAAATGTCCATTGAATAATGTGCAAAAGCAGAAGTAATCCTGAGCAAATATCCCCCCCGGCTGAGAGAAATCTGATGAGCATTTACCTGGCACATCTCTGGAGCTTGCTCAGATGCGGCAGATGTGCTGTACTTGGCATATACGGTATTATACAATGACACTGTTTATTCTGCTAGTAATACCCGCAGTTCATGCCAAGTGCACCAGTGTGGGGACGGTGACTTGGAGGGCTGCAGACAATGCCATACACAGATGGTACACTGAATGGCGAGCAATATATATAATTATACTATTAATACCGTGATGATAATGTTAGTGTTGATGTCCGGCCAAACACTGAGATCACTGCAGTCGTTCTTCTAATATGTGTGTATAAAGTATATTCTCGGGGCTTTTTGCTTCTGCCTTTTAGATCTTACACGTATGTTCTCTCTCCATGCCTGCTGAGTAGACAGACTCCTCTATGTACTGTGCTAAGAGCACTATGACCCAATCAGATGTTTCCCTTTCTGCTGCTCTTCCTCCTCTCCCACAGCAAGACTCTGAGAGAAACTGCAGATGCATCCCCCTCCATTCCTCTCTCACAATGTTTTGGTAGTTTTAGAATATGCACTGTTAAAGAGGAAGACTGCCAAACCAAGAAAGACATGGATGACTACCCATGATGTACCATCTTAAAGATCAGCTCCAAAATCAGTGGATGCTCTTAAAGGGAGAGTGACACCAGACCCCAGAAAACCACCCCAACCCTGTAGATAGGTTAAAGTCACCTGACCCATACGGTATTTTTCACCTGTGAATCGATCTTGCCGCGACATTGCCGTTTTGTTAATACAAATTAGTTCTGTGGAGCAATGAGGGTGTTGCAACTTAACTCTTTGGAGTAATGGCGGCACTCTTGTTGTTCCAAAGAACTCACTTGCACATTGACAAAAACAGTGATATCTTGGCAACAGAGGCAGCGATTCACAAGAAGAAAACACTGTATGGTTCCGGTGACACTAACCTATCTATCTACAGGACTGGGGTGATATGCTGGTTCTGGTGACACTAACCTATCTATCTGCAGGGCTCAGGTGATATGCTGGGTCTGGTGACACTAACCTATCTATCAGCAGGGCTGGGGTGATATGCTGGGTCTGGTGACACTAACCTATCTATCTGCAGGGCTCAGGTGATATGCTGGGTCTGGTGACAGTAACCTATCTATCTGCAGGGCTGGGGTGATATGCTGGGTCTGGTGACACTAACCTATCTATCTGCAGGGCTGGGGTGAAATGCTGGGTCTGGTGACAGTAACCTATCTATCTGCAGGGCTGGGGTGATATGCTGGGTCTGGTGACAGTAACCTATCTATCTGCAGGACTGGGGTGATATGCTGGGTCTGGTGACAGTAACCTATCTATCTGCAGGGCTGGGGTGATATGTTGGGTCTGGCGATACTCTGTATAACTCTTTCTCACCCTTTCAAAGAACACAGTAAAGTTAGCGCCTGCCTTGTATTTTGAGAGGATTCTTCACTATCATACTTGGCAATCCTCATCCAGGATTTCTAGCAGTGTCCATATAAACCCGCTTCACAATGTGCCGCCACAGATGCTCTTGTGTATAAGATTGTCGCTCGCTATTTGTTTATTCTGCTAGAATTACATTTTGTGGCTTGAAAAACAAGTTGTTTATAAGTGGCCATATGGAGCAATGTGAATAGGACACGTGTTTGCTGCAGTATTAACTCTCTGCAGTCAGACAAGATGCTTAGTACGATATTGGAGGTTTCACTAAACATCAGTTCTTTGTGTTCTATTTGTGATATTTATATTTATATAAGAATAATGATAAATGTCTGGTATTTCTTAAAGGTTATGTCAAGTTTTAAATACTACTTTTTTTTTAAATTACTTATCCTGTACTGATCCTGAGTTACATCCTGTATTATACTCCAGAGCTGCGCTCACTATTCTGCTGGTGCAGTCACTGTGTACATACATTACATTACTTATCCTGTACTGATCCTGAGTTACATCCTGTATTATACTCCAGAGCTGCGCTCACTATTCTGCTGGTACAGTCACTGTGTACATAGAATTACATTACTTATCCTGTACTGATCCTGAGTTATATCCTTAATTATACTCCAGAGCTGCGCTCACTATTCTGCTGGTGCAGTCACTGTGTACATACATTACATTACTTATCCTGTACTGATCTTGAGTTACATCCTGTATTATACTCCAGAGCTGCACTCACTATTCTGCTGGTACAGTCACTGTGTACATACATTACATTACTTATCCTGTACTGATCTTGAGTTATATCCTGTATTATACCCCAGAGCTGCGCTCACTATTCTGCTGGTACAGTCACTGTGTACATATATTACATTACCGTATTTTGCGGACTATAAGGCGCACCGGACTATAAGGCGCATTACCCATGAGCGCCTTATAGTCCTGCCTAGGTCCATATATAAGGCGCACCGGACTACAAGGCGCAGCGCTGTCCGGTGCGCCTTATATGATTGAAAGCGGCGGCCGGCAGACTTTGCCGGCGGCCGCTTAACCCCCCGCGTGCCAGCCGCTTCTATTCATTTCAATGGCACGCTTCCATTGAAATGAATGGAAGCGCTCGGCACACGAGGAGTTAAAGGGATTCTACCTTTAAAAGAACTTCCTTCTTGATCACGTCGGAATAATCTCCTTACCTTTTTACCATAGCCAGCGCCGCCTTCTTCCGCAGCTCAGTCTCTGTCTTCTTTGGGCCTCATGGATGACGCATGCGCAGTCGGCTCTAACAGGCTCTCGCAGCCAGAGCCGACTGCGCATGCGTCATCCATGAGGCCCAAAGAAGACGACACGGAAGGCGCGAACACAGCTCAGGGAGAAGGCGGCGCTGGCTATGGGAAAGGTAAGAGACGAATAGTCTTTTAAGGCTATTCCGACGTGGTTAGGGGGAAGAGGTTCTTTTAATGGTAGAATCTAGAGTTGAGCGAGTACTGTTCAGATCGGCTGATCCGAACAGTACTCGCTCATCTCTAGTAGAATCTCTTTAAGCAGCGGCCGCCGGCAAAGTCTGCATGCCGCTTCCATACATTACAATGAGAGCGCGCTATTCAAATAGTTAGAGATGAACGAATACTATTTGAATAGCGCGCTCCCATTGCAATGTATGGAAGCGGCATGGAGACTTTGCCGGCGGCCGCCGCTTAACTCCTCGCGTGCCGCCGCTTAACTCCTCGCGTGCCGCCGCTTAACTCCTCGCGTGCCGCCGCTTCAAGCCTTATATAAGGCGCACCGGACTATAAGGCGCACTTTCGATTTCTGAGGAAATCGAAGTATTTTATGTGCGCCTTATAGTCCGGAAAATACGGTACTTATCCTGTACTGATCCTGAGTTACATCCTGTATTATACTCCAGAGCTGCGCTCACTATTCTGCTGGTGCAGTCACTGTGTACATACATTACTTATCCTGTACTGATCCTGAGTTACATCCTGTATTATACTCCAGAGCTGCGCTCACTATTCTGCTGGTACAGTCACTGTGTACATACATTACATTACTTATGCTGTACTGATCCTGAGTTACATCCTGTATTATACTCCAGAGCTGCACTCACTATTCTGCTGGTGCAGTCACTGTGTACATACATTACATTACTTATCCTGTACTGATCCTGAGTTACATCCTGTATTATACTCCAGAGCTGTGCTCACTATTCTGCTGGTACAGTCACTGTGTACATACATTACATTACTTATCCTGTACTGATCCTGAGTTACATCCTGTATTATACTCCAGAGCTGCGCTCACTATTCTGCTGGTACAGTCACTGTGTACATACATTACATTACTTATCCTGTACTGATCCTGAGTTACATCCTGTATTATACTCCAGAGCTGCACTCACTATTCTGCTGGTACAGTCACTGTGTACATACATTACATTACTTATCCTGTATTATACTCCAGAGCTGTGCTCACTATTCTGCTGGTGCAGTCACTATGTACATACATTACATTACTTATCCTGTACTGATCCTGAGTTACATCCTGTATTATACTCCAGAGCTGTGCTCACTATTCTGCTGGTGCAGTCACTGTGTACATACATTACATTACTTATCCTGTATTATACTCCAGAGCTGCGCTCTCTATTCTGCAATCACTGTATAGATACATTACATCCTCTGGGTTTTAGATATTTGACCTCTTTGCAGCTGAACAGCAATGATTTATACTGTGAGTTTTTATCTGAGGTTTTCGGAGATGGATCTGTCTTGCCGCCGCTTCTCTGCAGGTGTCCTTACTAATGACTGACTCACAGTAGGGCAGGATAATACACACGGGCCCCTAGGATGTTCTTTGGATGATGTTCCTATCTGACAGTACAGCAGGTGCTGAAACCTAATTGTCACATTACATGTAATTACTCATTAGCCGACGCTTTAGAAATCCATTAGCCGTGCATTAGCCATGAACACTCGGCACTAAGAGCAAATCCCTCATTTATTAATGAAAGCTTTAGTAACAATTCATACAGGCCAATAATATGGATATCGTGTAAGTCCAGGCTGCCCTGAATGTTGGGGTATCTGATCCTAAAAAAACTGAAAACAGGCCAATCCTCATTATAACAGGGACAATGAGGACTGGGATATTGAGCTCCACTTCCTCTTCTCAAGCAGTGACATCATGTCCATTGGTCACATGGCCATGCTATAGTTCAGTCTCATTCAAATGAATGGGACTGAGCTGCAATACCAAGCACAGCCACTATACAATGTATGGTGCTGTACTTGGTAAGTAGTGAATTGGCCATAGCAATGTATAACATAATCCTGGACAATCCCTTTAATGCTGACCACAACAACCCTTCCAAGCTGTGGTGGGGGCAATCACAGATGCCTGGGGTCATCATCTGGATCCATGGATGGTACCAATTTTGGATGGTAACAGCTAAAAACATAAAACTACCCACATATTCTTGTACAGTACATGTATAATAGTCATGAATCAAGGATGATTGGGGAGATCTAAGAGGCGTGGCTTAAATTTTAAGGGGCTGGTCATGTGGCCACAAATTCAACAGATAAAGTAATATAATTCTCCTCTGTTGTCTGATCTGCACTTAAAATGCCTATATATTCTATTGTGAACACAGGAATATCCTGAAAATGGCACCACCACGAGGCGGTGCTTATGTAGATTTGCATACAAATGGGTGTGTCCATCATTTTTGGCGAATTGTTACCGAAATTTGCAAAACAAGTATAAAACATATAAAATAGACTATTCGGACTATGGAGACACTTACCTTCCACATCAAGGCACCTGGGAGGTTCATCGGACCAGATGAGGTTATACATGCACTCCAGGTATTCTGCCCCCTCCAGCTTATACCCAGGAAAACACTGAAAAGACACCACCCGTCCCACCGGAAATGAGGAGTCAAAGTCTGAGATGTTTACGTAACTGTGGGGAAGAACCAAAGGCCTCAAGCAACCTACAGAGTGCGACACCAAAGAGAGGAAAAAAAGTCACTAAAATGATAATAACCCAATTTAACAGTCACAAAAATGTGTAAAGGGGCTAAAGGATATCATGATGAATGTGATGTCTGATCTCTGGGCGGCATGTTATAGAGCAGGAGGAGCTGAGAAGTTTGATATATAACATCATGGGAAAAGGTTCATTTGCTCATTTTGGGCTTAGGAGTCCAGAGGGCAGGAGAAGAGGCTGTCAATCAATTATAAGACCGCCCACTGGACCCCTAAGTCCTCAGTGAACTGGAATTTGGGTGAATAAATTACCATTTCTGCTAAGTCTTTTCCCATGAAGTTATATATTGATCTGCTCAGAAAATCCTGCTCTATAACATGTTGCAAGTAGAGCAGGCACCATGCTGAATGTGAAAGGGTCCCTTGGGGTAAGTTCACACAGTGTTTTTTTTTTACAGGGTGAAAAAAATCTGCCTCAGTAATTAGGAAGCGTTTTTTTGATGCATTTTTTTTCCTCCAGCACACAGTTTTGGGAATAGGCTTTGAAATTCTGCTTCAAAAACCACGTGAAAAACCGTGTTGCGTGTTTTTCTGCCTCCCACTCATTTCTATGGGGTTTTCAAGGGGGAGGAAAAAATCTGCTACTGACTCTCAATGAAATTACATATGTTCTACAAATCACCATCCTCGTATTATTATTTAAACACTGATCCTCACCTCTACGGGTCTTTTTCGGGGCTTGAACCATCTTCTGGCCTCTTCCGGGCTCTTGGGTCATGTCATTGGTGATGGGTAACCACTGATTCCTGTGATGGGGTCACGTGGGGCACATCAAAGTCATGACACGCAAACGAAATTGCCATAATGTTGACACACCCCACTGATCTCAGCCATGACCTGGTGCCAGTGACATCACCCAGGAGGGTGGAAGATAGTTTGGGAGAAGAGTTGATGCTGCTGCAAAGCCCCAGAGAGGTGTCAGTGCATTAGATATACGTTAACCAAATCCACCGATTTCGATCATCTAAGATGTATGGGGGTGACAGACTCCTCCCCGGTAGCAGATACTGGGGGAGAGAAGGATCGGACATGACCTATTTTTGCTTTTAAAGATGACCTTTCACCACCTCCACCAACTATAACTCTTTACTTCCTCCAATAGCTGCCCCTCCGCTGATTCTGGCACAGTTGGAATTTTTTCTCTAGCCCCCGCCATTCCTGAGCAACCATTTTTGTTAATTTCAGCATCCAGTTACGCTATCTATTGTCTGGTGGGTGGTCCCAGACTACCTAATCCAGCCCAGGACCGCCCACCTGATGGTAGTATACTGAGGCCTGAAACTAACAGCACTGATTGCTCAGGAATGGTGAGGACTAGAAAAATAATTCCAACTGTTCTGGAATGAATGGAGGGGCGCTTATTAAAGGATGTAAAGATGTGGAGGTGGTGAAAGGTCCCCTTTAAGAAAGATAAGTCAGCACCAGGGTGTCTGCCAGTGGCTTATTCCCCTATCCCTATTGAGAACATATGCATGCTCATCTGAGCCAAGTATGCATGTGAATATGGAATTCCCAGCTTTGATAAAAGGGAACCTGAATCCTACATACTGTCACATTTATAATCTAATATTGATCCAAAGGGAAGCCAAACACCAGAGTAAGACGAAGACAATAAATTCTGGGCAGAGTTACGACCAGATCAATAACCCCCGCCATCTTTCTTCTCCGTACACCTCCGTACGCTCTGTTCTCAATACTGCATTGGTTTATTGACTGGAGGATTTATAGCAACACACAAAATAAGTAAAAGAGACATCGCGGCTCTGCACAGTGCGCACATTTCACAACCAGACTTTCTAAGGACAGAACCTATCAATACCGAAGGGACTGGTCAATCAGACTGGTCAATGTGGTCAGATACCCCCCATCCTATAACAACCCAAGAGCCCCTTCAAGGTCGAGGAACCCTTCATTAATGAAGTATGTGAATATATTTGCAACTTTTTTAATACTCCAAAGCATCTAAAAGAGAAAATCAAGCAAGTTTACTAACAATCTTGATTACCAATCTTCCGCCGTTTTGTATATACAGCTCCAATGCAGACTGATGTATCACCTGGTCCCCATATGGTCTCTGGCTGAAAACATTAGAATAATGTTAACTAGGCCCGCTGACTATCGAATATGTGGGGGTGTCCAGATTGCGCTCCAAGTCACTGCGCCCCCATTGCCTTCTCTTTCAGTGTTAGATGTATCATAAGGAATGGATTTACTATTATAATGATCTATTAAGTCAAAACCCCGAAGGAAGGCAATGAATTCCTAGAGAACCTTTTTAAAGAGGACCTTTCAACACCCCCAACAACTTCAGCTCTTTTCATGGACCTCTCTCCATGGATTCCAATGCAATTGGAATTTCTTCTCTAGCTCCCACCGTTCCTGAGTAATCAGTGAAGTTAGTTTTGGTGTCTGATATGGTAACTAGTGGGTGGTGTCAAGCAGAAGCAGGAAAGGGGGTGTAACAATCGGAGCAGTGACAATGACAGGCAGACAGTGTAAGACAGGCATGTCCAAAGTCTGTCCCATGGCCAAATTTCACCCGACCCGCCAGCACTGTTGTCTTTAAGGGGCCCTACCAGATCCCTACTGCTTTCTTAATAGGTAGTGGAAGTTCGGTAATGGCCCCTATTAACTTACCTATCCCTGCTCCTGCTCACGGCATCCTCTTCCCTCTTCAGCCACCTGGGGGGCCCCCATGTGCTGCACATTACGTCATCGCAATCTGATAGGCAGCTCACAGAGCCCATTGAAGGCAAGAAGCCATGAGCAGGAGTGGGGAGCAGTAAGGGAATGCAGCCTGGTTCTTCTTGGTTCTGTCAATACGGATCGGCAGAGATGGGGATAAGTGATGTTGCTGACCCGGTTCTACTGCTGGTAGAGTTTGTAGGTTTGTGAAGGTTACTTTCTAGCACTATATAATACCGCAAATTTATGAGGACATAGAAGGTAATTTTAATGATTCAAAGAATGTCAGGCTGAATGGTTGGCCCCCCCACATTTTCACCTCACCAAATCTGTCCCTCCTTGGATACCCCTGGTGTATCTTTGGGTAACTCCCTCTCATCTGCTCCTGCCCGACACCACCCACTTGACATTAGGGAGTCTAGTTACCATATCAGGCACAGCAGTGATTGCTCAGGAACGGTGGGGGCTAGAGAAAAAATTACAACTCTTCCAGAATCAATACCGAAAAAATTCCAACTCTTCCAGAATCAGCGGAGGGGCGACTATTAAAGGATACAAAGAGTTGTTGAAATTTTGGAAAGTCCCCTTTAATCTTTTAGGATTAGACCACACAGAAGGTTTGTATACATGAAGTTACATAGCTCTGCAGGGGAGCTGTATACATAAAACGGTAGGAGGATTTTAAGCGAGTCTTTTTACAAAGTGACTTTACTTTTAATTTTAGGAGGATCAGAATAAGGGGAAGCGGTTATGAAAGCGTTCCCTCTCTACAGCATTTATGGCAATTTAATTAAGGATTTAACAAAGCCATTTCCTTCTCCCGTAGACGGTGATTTGCATAAGCGCGGCGTCCTCGTGCATTAGTGAGATGTCATTTTCATAGCTGAATATTAATGTAATGGTTTTCATGAGTAACATCAGTTGGCAGGAGTGCTGAGTGCGCAATAAAAGCATTTTAACAAGTTGTGATTATTCGCCATATCGCCGTCATATACCTACGTGCCAGGAAACGGCTTCATAGTCCACATATTTACTGCTCCAAATGGGAGGAATAAATACGTAAGACTGAGCGGCTTGTAAAATCTAAAACAAACTAGACTTTGGGTAAAATGTATCTACACCAAGGAATCTGCATGCCGCATACTGAAGGAGGTTGTCTAAGATCACAAGAAAGTGTCTGATCTTTTCCTCCTCAAGACAGCGCCATGCTTGCTCACAGGCCAGATCTGGTATTGCAGTTCAGCATCATTCAAATGATTCAGACTAAGCTGCAATACCAGACACAGCCAATTGACAAGAGAGGCGCTGTTTCTAAGATAAAAACTTATCTTATCTCAGGAAACCTCTTTACATTGCTAGACTATACTACGGCCCATGCAGAAAAGGGGTGTAGTGGGAACATGAACCAGTATTCTGGTGTAAATTATGCTAAATTTGCGCCAGCTATGAGCACCACGCAGATAAATTTTTTGCTGCCCACAGTCACCACTAGGGGGACCCACTACAGATTTAGAAAGCTCTCATTGATTTAATTGGGTGTTGTCTAAATTCATAGGCAATGAACTTGCTGTCTCCATTGACAAGATACTGCCATGTTGTCAATATGCAAATGAGATATTTGGCAATAACTGCCTCCTTGTTGCTTCATAAAGCTCATTTCCATAGTGATAAATAGTGATATCTCAGCAATGGAGACAGTGATTCATAAGGGGAAAACACAGTTTGATTTAGGTGACCCTAACCTATCTATCTGCAGGACTGGGGTGATATGCTGGTTCTGGTGACACTAACCTATCTATCTGCAGGGCTGAGGTGATATGCTGGTTCTGGTGACACTAACCTATCTATCTGCAGGACTGGGGTGATATGCTGGTTCTGGTAATACTAACCTATCTATCTGCAGGGCTGGGGTGATATGCTGGTTCTGGTGACAGTAACCTATCTATCTGCAGGGCTGGGATGATATGCTGGGTCTGGTGACACTAACCTATCTATCTGCAGGGCTGGGGTGATATACTGGTTCTGGTGACAGTAACCTATCTATCTGCAGGGCTGGGGTGATATGCTGGTTCTGGTGACAGTAACCTATCTATCTGCAGGACTGGGGTGATATACTGGTTCTGGTGACACTAACCTATCTATCTGCAGGACTGGGGTGATATGCTGGGTCTGGTGACACTAACCTATCTATCTGCAGGACTGGGGTGATATGCTGGTTCTGGTGACACTAACCTATCTATCTGCAGGGCTGGGGTGATATACTGGTTCTGGTGACACTAACCTATCTATCTGCAGAAACAGAAAAAGAAACACCGAGCGCCAAATATAGTGTAGTAATTTCACACGTGGAAAAAATATATATATTTTTGTGTAAAAGACCAGTTGGCCTCTTACCTTCTTATGTTGTGAGAAATCACAACATCAAATTGAGCCAATGATATTAACCGTAATGGCAGCAGCTGTCTCCCTTCTTGTGGACCAAGGCACACAATAGTAATGGAAAAATAGGAGTCCCTCAGGGTCGTAACCCAATCAGGTGTGGAGGTACAGGGAAACGTGCGCACAAAAACAATGATCAGCTCCCAATCAATTTTATTCTTTAAAATATAGGCACAACGCGTTTCGGGCTATCCGCCCTTCTTCAGGTGCAATTAAAACTACAAAAAATGTATAAAACATGTATCGGTACCAAATTGCTAGTTCTGGTGACACTAACCTATCTATCTGCAGGGCTGGGGTGATATGCTGGGTCTGGTGACACTAACCTATCTATCTGCAGGGCTGGGGTGATATGCTGGGTCTGGTGACACTAACCTATCTATCTGCAGGGATGGGGTGATATGCTGGTTCTGGTGACTCTAACCTATCTATCTGCAGGGCTGGGGTGATATGTTGGTTCTGGTGACAGTAACCTATCTATCTGCAGGGCTGGGGTGATATGCTGGTTCTGGTGACTCTAACCTATCTATCTGCAGGGCTGGGGTGATATGCTGGTTCTGGTGACACTAACCTATCTATCTGCAGGGCTGGGGTGATATGTTGGTTCTGGTGACACTAACCTATCTATCTGCAGGGCTGGGGTGATATGCTGGGTCTGGTGACAGTAACCTATCTATCTGCAGGGCTGGGGTGATATGCTGGTTCTGGTGACACTAACCTATCTATCTGCAGGGCTGGGCTGATATGCTGGTTCTGGTGACTCTAACCTATCTATCTGCAGGGCTGAGGTGATATGCTGGGTCTGGTGACACTAACCTATCTATCTGCAGGACTGGGGTGATATGCTGGGTCTGGTGACAGTAACCTATCTATCTGCAGGGCTGGGGTGATATGCTGGTTCTGGTGAAGTTCCTCCTTTAAAGGTGTTTATTGCAGCAGGCTGTAGCATCACATTAGGATTTGTGTCCCTGATCCTTGAGAAGGTGCTACTGTATATGACTATATAATCAAGGGGTTTTACATTCTTATAGACACTTTATATTACTATGACCAATCATATAACATCATAAGTTACGTTACCAGACCTTGACACAGAGGAAGATTTTCCCACGTTCCATCATCTTGACAAACTGAACCCATGTTGTCAAAATCAGGATAGCGTGTCTGGAACCCGTCTCGACAGCTCATTATTAACTTGTCTCCGGTCTTGTACGTCTTGTTAAGGACATCAGCATCTTCAATATAAGGAGCAAGGCAATCTGTGACTGGAAAAGAAAGATAACACTATTAGTCAATGAGCTCTATTACCGGGATCAGTTTTCATCCCACCCCTGAAAATGAAGCTTCTCTCTCTCCAGGCCTGTTCAGTGGGAGGGTTTCCTACTAGCCTGATGTTACAGTACTCTGAGCTGCTCTTCCTCCCCTCTCACAGCATACAGCCTCAAAGACACAGTGAGAGAAGCTTCAGCTGCATCCCCTCCTCTCTGGCTACAACTGACTGTTTAACAGAAGAAAAACCTGTCCACAGAGTGTTCAGTCTGCAGGATTTACTTACATTTGAGCAACCAAAAATGCTTTATAGTCCAGAGTCTCAACCTGTTGTAGGTGTACTCAGGAGGTAGGTGATGTTTGTGGGAGGTATTCACACTGTTCTCTTAAAGGGATTCAATTATTAAAATTCTATTTTTTCTTCCTAACATGTAAGAATTGCCTTAAGAAAGGCTATTCCTCTCCTACCTTTAGATGTCTTCTCCGCGCCGCCGTTCGGTAGAAATCCTGGTTTTCTTCTTTATGCAAATGAGTTCTCTCGCAGCAATGGGGGCGTTCCCAGCACTCAATCAGCACTGGGGGCATCCCCAATGCTGCAAGAGAACTCTCCAGCGCCTGGAAGGGCCTCTCCCCACATCTTCTTCCGGCACTGGGCTTCAAACTTCTAGGCGTGCGCAGTCAACTCTGCCGTCGGGCCTCGGGCAGAGCTGACTGTGCATGTCCGCAGCCATTTTCTTGTGCCCGCTTACCCCAGCTTACTGTGTAAGTGGCCACAAGAAAATGACCACTTACACTAGCTTACTTTGTAAGCGGCTACTGAGGGCATGCTACTGAGAGCCGTCTGCACATTGAAGCCAGGGCCAAAAGAAGACGCAGGGAGAGGCAGGAGAAGAATAGCCTTTCTTAAGGCTATTCCTATGTGTTAAGGACAAAAAATTGCATTTTAATGATTGAATCCCTTTAAGAGAGTTTGTCAAAAGAAGCCAGGATATCAGCTCAGTAACAGTACAGGGATAGCGCCCCAAATGACATCATAGCACAGGTATCCTATACACACAAAAAGATCACTAGTCACATTGTGACATCACAGCATATGATGACAGTAATAATAATGATGTCACCTGCCGGCATTGTGATGTCCCAGTAAAGTAATAGAGGCTCATTCTGTGTTCCATTCCCTTCCAGTTACCGGTATCACATATTGCTGTTGGGCCCCACAGGAGCTGCTATGTCTATTTACCCTGGCAATTGTACCTATGCATCAAAGGAAAACCCAGTTTGCTTGGTTTACTACTGCAGACAGATCCGTGTGGGGGAGAGCTTCTGCTACAGCCAGTTGCCTTACAGAAAATGAGAGCTCTTATTTGATGTTTTAAAGGAATTCTAGGAGTAATTTTCTTGATATTTTTTAGAGTCCTCATGTATTTCCTAAATCTCTTTTCCTTTAATTAAAAAAAAAATAACAAAAATAAAAAAAAATTTAGACTCTCATTGTAAGAAATCCCGACCTGGCGCCGGACTCTGATGGATAATTCTGTTCGTCTTTGTTTTTCTGTTACATTTTCATTTGCTGGAAGGACTCCTGCAGAATAGACCAATTTGAGCCAAATAAATTGGCAGAAAGATTAGAGGAAAGGAACTTTGTGTCTCCAGTTCTAGGTGAGCGCGAGATGGATTGTTACAGAAATAGAGCAGAACAGTCGCGGCCGAACAAATGAAAATGAAATCAATACTAAGTTCATAATTGGCGAATTTCTGCAGAAGTTTATGTTTATTTAGGCTGCTCTGCGAGTGGTGACGGAACAAGCCCCCGATTTACTGCTGCTTGCCAAAATAAAAAAATTCTTAAAAATAAAAAAAAAATTAGGAAGCCGACCTTAAGAAAAGCCTGTAACATAATGAGTCTTTTTCTTGTCCGCCCACGACGTGCAGGCCTGGTACTGTAATGCTGAGCGTCACCGCGGGAGAGAACATTAACAGCTCCAGGTTAATCGCTCTTCTTAATCTCAACTTTTTTTATTTGCAATAATTTTTTGTCAATCTCCGATATTTTTAGATAGTTAATAATTTCCGATTTACAAGAATGAGACAAAAATGTTTCACGATGAACCTATTTAAAGTGTAAATTTTTTGCATGAAGTGATAGGCTGGTTATGTCATTTTAAGGATCGGTGTAGCTGCCGTGTGGTGCCTGCGTTGGGGCCTAGAGGAAAGATGTAATAACCATGACCGAGCACAAGATTGGGCTCAATTTTGACTGCCACTCAAATGGTACAATGATGGGTTATTTACAGTCCTATGAAAAAGTTTGGGCACCCCTATTAATCTTAATCATTTTTAGTTCTAAATATTTTGGTGTTTGCAGCAGCCATTTCAGTCTGATATATCTAATAACTGATGGACACAGTAATATTTCAGGATTGAGGTTTATTGTACTAACAGAAAATGTGCAATATGCATTAAACCAAAATTTGACAGGTGCAAAAGTCTGGGCACCTCAACAGAAAAGTGACCTTAATATTTAGTAAAAAAGATTGAGTATGTGCACACTGCCACTCACCATAAGACCGGACCAGAAAGGGTGCACGACCTGTAGATTCCTGGACTTCAAAGGACAGATTTCATAGAAGATATATAGCACAAAAGGTCCGCAGCACCTTCATCCGGTTAAAATATAACCTTTATTTCATGCTTAAAAGTCCATAATAGGAACGTGCTAACAAACAACGAAAAACATAGAAAAAACGCATAAAAAACGCCAACGCGTTTCGGAGCTTCTACTCCTTAGTCATGGCATATATATGGCGTTTTTTATGCGTTTTTTCTATGTTTTTCGTTGTTTGTTAGCACGTTCCTATTATGGACTTTTAAGCATGAAATAAAGGTTATATTTTAACCGGATGAAGGTGCTGCGGACCTTATGTGCTATATATCTTCCTTAATATTTAGTAGCTCCTCCTTTTGCCTCTAGTCACTTCCTGTAGCTTTTAATCAGTTCCTGGATCCTGGATGAAGGGATTTTGGACCATTCCTCTTTACAAAACAATTCAAGTTCAGTTCAGTTTGATGGTCGCCGAGCATGGACAGCCTGCTCTCAAATGATCTGAAAACAAAGATTGTTCAACATAGTTGTTCAGGATAAAAAAAAAGTTGTCTCAGAGATTTGAGGAACATAGTAAGGAAATGGAAGACCACAGGGACAATTCTTGTTATGCCCAGAAGTGGCAGGCCAAGAAAAATATCAGAAAGGCAGAGAAGAAGAATGGTGAGAACAGTCAAGGACAATCCACAGACCACCTCCAAAGAGCTGCAGCATCATCTTGCTGCAGATGGTGTCACTGTGCATCGGTCAACAATACAGCGCACTTTGCACAAGGAGAAGCTGTATGGGAGAGTGATGAGAAAGAAGCCGTTTCTGCAAGCACGCCACAAACACTTGCTACCCACTGTAAAATTTGGTGGAGGTTCCATCATGCTTTGGGGCTGTGTGGCCAATGTCGGCCCCAGGAATCTTGTTAAAGTTGAGGGTCACATGGATTCCACTCAGTATCAGCAGATTCTTGAGAATAATGTTCAAGAATCAGTGACGAAGTTGAAGTTACGCCGGGGATGGATATTTCAGCAAGACAATGATCCAAAACACCGCTCCAAATCCTCAGGCATTCATGCAGAGGAACAATTACAATGTTCTGGAATGGTCATCGCAGTCCCCAGACCTGAATATCATTGAACATCTGTGGGATGATGTGAAGCGGGCTGTCCATGCTCGGCCACCATCAAACTGAACTGAACTTGAATTGTTTTGTAAAGAGGAATGGTCCAAAATCCCTTCATCCAGGATCCAGGAACTGATTAAAAGCTACAGGAAGCGACTAGAGGCAAAAGGAGGAGCTACTAAATATTAATGTCACTTTTCTGTTGAGGTGCCCAGACTTTTGCACCGGTCAAATTTTGGTTTAATGCATATTGCACATTTTCTGTTAGTACAATAAACCTCAATCCTGAAATATTACTGTGTCCATCAGGTATTAGATATATCAAACTGAAATGGCTGCTGCAAACACCAAAATATTTAGAACTAAAAATAATTAAGATTAATAGGGGGGCACAAACTTTTTCATAGGACTGTATCTACAACCTACTATCCTAGGGTGTGCCGTGATTTTTATTTTATCTTCAGCTCCAAAAGGTCAGGTTAGCATTTGCTGCCACTGCTTATTTACTGCATTAAGTGTCAAGATAAAGTTTGCTACATCTGTAAATGTATCTTCACTGGCCTCTAGATCTGACTGTGCAGTAAAGCAAGTCCTGTCATCAAGGGCAAGATGGAGACGACGTAAGTGTGTATACAGAGACAGATACATACCGTCTGCACCAGCCGTTCTGTTAGGTTTTCAGTCAATTGTTCTCATCCAGTAAAGGATCAGAACAACGGACTTGACTGACTACCAAGGCTCTCATCGTAGTGCAATTCTCCAGACCTTAGGGGTATTGAGAGTGGACCAGGATACCGCATTATTACAGGATCGGACTACACAATGACTTTTTGTAGACAAATCGGTCTGCGTTGTTGCTTTATAGACAATATAGTAGCTTCTAGGGACAATACAAAATAGCTCTAGAAACTATGGGTAGCTTTTAAGGCATATTTTACGATTATCCTAGTGTTATCCATACTGGTTCTCACCCAGTTTCCCGCACGCAGATATAGCTAAGAGCTGAAGAGAAGTTTTACAACATAATAATGTATTTATGGGGATATTCTTATTCTAGGGCTCAATGCACTTTAGTTTTTCAGTTTTTACATCTGCGGCGTCCTACAGGACGGGAACTTTCCACAATAAATCAGCTTTACAATAAATCACTCTCAGGCTGCCCATTAAAGTCCAGAGTAAATCTGCCTGTAATGAGCGGCGCGGTGTCCTGCTGCTTCCCCGGACCACAGGAACCGAATGCAATGAAATATCCCCGTCAATAGCTTTCCCTAATGCAGCATTCCATACAGAATCTATCAGACCTGCCGACGTCCACACGAATGACCAAACCTGATATGGGGTGAAGTCTAGAAGACAGATATTTTATAGCAGCCTGATATCGGATATTCCATTAAAAGCGCCTACAATAAAAACATTAGTCCCTGAATTGTCCTCATGGGTGAAGAAGGTGTTCAGTGCGGCATATTGGGTAATAGCAACTGAGAGCAGGCCTGGAGGTGTGCACAGGGGATAGCAGCTTATCATTGGCTCTGAAGCTACATACCTACAGGGGGCGCCAACAAAACCGTGCCCTGGATTAGAGTGTGAGGATAGCAATAGTCATTCATTCCACCAGATAAAGCAATACTATACTATAATGTGACATCACTGTGTGTATTATCTCTGTACTGTGACATCACTGTGTGTATTATCCCTGTACTGTGACATCACTGTGTGTATTATCCTGTACTGTGACATCACTGTGTGTATTATCTCTGTACTGTGACATCACTGTGTGTATTATCCCTGTACTGTGACATCACTGTGTGTATTATCCTGTACTGTGACATCACTGTGTGTATTATCTTTGTACTGTGACATCACTGTGTGTATTATCCTGTACTGTGACATCACTGTGTGTATTATCTCTGTACTGTGACATCACTGTGTGTATTATCCCTGTACTGTGACATCACTGTGTGTATTATCCCTGTACTGTGACATCACTGTGTGTATTATCTTTGTACTGTGACATCACTGTGTGTATTATCCTGTACTGTGACATCACTGTGTGTATTATCTCTGTACTGTGACATCACTGTGTGTATTATCCCTGTACTGTGACATCACTGTGTGTATTATCCCTGTACTGTGACATCACTGTGTGTATTATCCTGTACTGTGACATCACTGTGTGTATTATCCCTGTACTGTGACATCACTGTGTGTATTATCTTTGTACTGTGACATCACTGTGTGTATTATCCTGTACTGTGACATCACTGTGTGTATTATCCTGTACTGTGACATCACTACGTGTATTATCCCTGTACTGTGACATCACTGTGTATATTATCCCTGTACTGTGACATCACTGTGTGTATTATCCTGTACTGTGACATCACTGTGTGTATTATCCCTGTACTGTGACATCACTGTGTGTATTATCCCTGTACTGTGACATCACTGTGTGTATTATCTCTGTACTGTGACATCACTGTGTGTATTATCCCTGTACTGTGACATCACTGTGTGTATTATCGCTGTACTGTGACATCACTGTGTGTATTATCCCTGTACTGTGACATCACTGTGTGTATTATCGCTGTACTGTGACATCACTGTGTGTATTATCCCTGTACTGTGACATCACTGTGTGTATTATCCCTGTACTGTGACATCACTGTGTGTATTATCCCTGTACTGTGACATCACTGTGTGTATTATCCCTGTACTGTGACATCTCATAACAATGTATGGACTGTGTATCGGCATTGTCCCTGATGTGTCTGGATGGCCCCTAGAACAATCCAGTATTTTAATCATCTCTAGGCTGCTTCTCCTAGGTGTCACCATCTTCAATGGTGTCTTTGAAGGTCTAGCCATTGACAGATTCCCCTGGACTGCTTTCATTCCTCTGATATTCTTGCTGATTTAATTTATTCTGTTTGTCTTTGCATCCAGCAGATCACAAAGCGGCTTCAGCAATTATCTGCAATGAATCATTTCTTTTATAATGTACTTCTTTTATCATGAAAGAAACCCTTATCCCTGATAATCTGTTCACAGAGACTGCAGAGTCTACACGGATAACCACCAGATGCGACACTTTAATGAATAAATCCATCAAAAATGTAAACAATCGTGACTGTATGGCGCCAACTTCAGCAAAGAAAAAAAGTAGTCATTGATGTAACTGGCAGGCCTCTTCAAGGGAGTCTGTCACCAAATCCCAGCATATCACCCAAGCCCCACAGATAGATAGGTTAGGATCACCTGAATCAAACGGTGTTTTCCCCTTGTGAATCGGAGCCACCACTGCTGAGATTTCGCTGTTTTTGTCCATATGCAAATGAGCTCTTGAGCAATGGCGGCGCCCTTGTTGCTTGAAAGAGGTAGTTTAAATGGTGATATCTCGGCAACGGAGTCAGCGATTCACACGGGGAAAACACTGTTAGATTCAGGTGACCCTAACCTATTCATTTTATTCATCTCAGCTGATATTTTGGGCGCTGATGACACTCCCTTTAAGTGCTTCAAGAAAGGACAACCTTTGAATCAGTGACAGGGCCATTGATTTACAAGAAGACAAGGACTAGTCCATTTGGTCCAATCCCCAAATGTTCTTTTTTTTAAACTTTTTGCTTTTCCATGGATTTCACTTCCTTCAATGTTTATTCTGTCCCGTTTCTAAATATAAATGAGAAATGCTGAAAAATGTAATGACATATTTTCTATTATTTGTCAATTTTACAAAACTTCAGAAGCAAATCTTATATAACTTTTCTAAGAAAACAGAAGTTTCAGCCGGCAGCAATTCTAAAAAACGTAATTTCAGAGTTATTGTGTGTTTGTCTGATAACTTTACCTACTGGCCCAGAAATTGACCAGAGAGAGCAACTTCAATTTCGTTCTCTATCGCGTGGATAGATTTGCATATGAAGCTATTCCAAGGTATTGTTACAGCTATAATAAGAAGCTCAGAGGACGGACGGGGAAATGTATCACCTTATAATTCAGGGGCAAAACTAATTTACTATAAAAGATAAATTGGCAGCGCCTGCGATTACCAATATATATGAAGGTTTATATACAGTACACTACCCAAGAATTGGTTCTTGTTCTGGCAAAGCTTTCTCAATGTGAAGATGATCTATGGAAGTGATGACAATATTACAGCCAAAGCAGAAGGGTATTGGACAACTGGACTCAAGATTTAGGACCATGTTGGCGCCTCTAGCCTGGATACAAGATGAGATACGGCAGGACATGGAGGTATATACAGGTTCTGTATCGTATCCTGCAGTACATTTGCCATAGATGTTACACCTGGGCCTATAGATCCTGTACACCCGTAGGTTGGTATACTTCCCAACTTTCAAAGAACAGAAAGAGGGACAAAATGTGCGCCCCAGCAAATTTAGCTCCAATCACTTCTGCATTGACTCCGCCCATTTGCATCGATTTTTCTTTGTGCCCCCGCACAGTATAATGCTCCTACAGTCACCCTAGCATTATATGCCCCCACATTATAATGTTCCTCTCCAATTCCCCCACACTATGTAGTTCCTCTCCTCATGCCCCAGTTTAAACTGGGGGCAAATAGGGGGAGACATTAAACTTGGGCAGCTGGAGGGAGACATTAAACTGGGGGCAACTACAGGCTGACATGTTGTCCCCAGTTTAATGTCCCTTTCCGATTAACCCCAGCTTACGGTCTCCATCCAGTGATACCCATTTTTTTATGTCCCTCTCCAGCTGTCTCCAGTTTAATGTCCCTCTTAATCTCCCTCTATTTAGTGCCGCCACCCAATCCATTTGACACCAGCTTAATACTCCCCTTCATCTGCCACCAGTTTAATGTTCCCCCTCCATCACTGGCACCAGTTTCATGCCCCCTACATCTGCCCCCAGTTTGAAATCCCCCTTATGTTTACCCCCAGTTTCATGTCCCCCCTACATCTGTCCCCAGTTTCATACCCCCCCTTCATCAGCCTCCAGGGTATAACAGTCCGTGGAGTCTCATCTTCCTCTTAGGTGGATCAATCACTATAGACGATACGGCTCCAGTCTGTACAGTCCAGGTTTCTCATTCACAACATCACTAGAGATGAAGGTGACTGTGGCCGGCTGTCAATGGCAGGACATGTAATGACAACAGGTTTCCTTCTGCTAAGCACCTGAAAATTGTCAGGGGAGAGGAATGTGCTTGGCCCACAACACAACGTATCACCCATCCATATGGTAGGTGACATGTGTCTGATCACTAGAGTTCCCCATCAATATCACCCCAACTCGATTAAAGGGATTGTACAGAAGTACAAAACTTTCTATCAGAAACAGCGCCGCACCTGTTCACAGGTTGTTTCTGGTATTGCAGTAAATAAGTAAATAAGTTGAGATGCAATACCACACACAACCTTTGAAATCTAAGGGGCAGCGCTGCAGTTTGTGAGTGAGCAGCATGGTAATGTTCACATTGTCCCGATGCTGCTAATCTATGGGAGTCCCAGATGTTGGACCCTCATAGATCTAATATGGAGGGCCTAAGGATAGGCAATCATTATTACTGTATAAAGTGGATAATCCCTTTCGTCGCAGTCATCCAGGACATGACAGAGCTTGTATTGATCGGTAGCGGCGGTGTATTGACCGCAGGAATGTGCAGCATCACCTTGATACAATAATCCATGTTCAATAACATCAAGGCGTAGGAAGGGATTAACAGATACCTCCAAGTCAGAAAAGAAAAATGGCCGCCCCTTAGTGGGATAATTTGAAGTATTTATTCAGCACATTGTTCCCCTGTCACATGAAGTAATAAAGCTCGCATGGTATTGAATCCTCAGATTACCAGAAAGTGATTAGAGAGTCCGCGAATATTTTCCATAATGATATCCGGCTGATACTAATCCCTCTATCAGATGACAGGACGACGGTCACTAATTCCCCGATACAATGGGATGAATCTCATTGTGCAGAGAGTTCAGTGTATCCTCCATGTCCCGTACAATAGTTAATCTTCTAGTCCGGCTCGCCAGCAGAAGGATTCATGAAGTTGCTTTGAGATGCACAGTGCACAATTGATACGCTTCTCTCGAGTCGTCTTGAGCTTCTCCTCCGTCTTTTCAAGGATATCAAGTACTTATCAGCTCTTCCCCCTCTATCTACCTGTCATATACGTATATGTGTCAGTCGGCAATGTTAACAAGAACTTGTCTCCTCTCCTGACATGTCTGTCCTAGTAGATTCTTGTATTAGGCTAAAAATAACAATTCTGGAGCATCATTACCAAAATCTCTGCATTGTGGTGTTCCTCTATTATTACTCCTGGAAATGGAAGAGTCAATTAACAAATAAAGGTTATTATTCCTCTTGTCAATGGGCTTTGCCTGTACACAATTTGCAAAATGTCCAAGTAGGACCAACAATGTTTATTGACACCAAACTGACAAGAGGAACGGTAATGCTAAGTCGGTAAAATTATTCAGGCATTTGCAGGAAGAATACCGGAGGAACGGCACAATGAGGCGTTATAAGGAGAGACGGTTCAATAGATTTGTTTATCAATTGCTTTGAGAAGTCATATTTTTAAAGTGATAATTTAGATTATCTATCTATCCATCTCCTATCTATCTATCTATCTATCTATCCATCTCCTATCTATCTATCTATCTATCTATCTATCTATCTATCTCCTATCTATCTATCTATCTATCTATCTATCATATCTATCCATCTCCTATCTATCTATCTATCTATCTATCTATCTATCTATCTATCTATCTAATATCTACCAATCTCATATCTATGTATTATTATATATGTACAGGTATCTAATATCTATTATTATATATCTCTGCAAAGAACTATGTATCTGTCTATCTATAATCTATGTAACTATCTATCTATCTATCTATCTATCTATCTATCTATCTATCTATCATCTCTCTCTACATATCTATTCATATATCGGTCTATGTATATACTATGTATATCTCACAATGGATGTATAGCTTGTACACAGAGATTTCTGGTTAGTTTTCTGATATTTCGAGGCTTATACCCTTGGGCAGCTCTTGGTAAGTGAAGGGCCATTTGCTGCTGCAGCACGTGGAGAACATGATAATATAATCTGCAGAAAGTTCACTCTGTTCTCAGATGTGATCCTTGGCTCAGTCACGCAGGTAATATGCCCAACTGGAATTTAATGGGATCGGTTCCCTCTCCGAATTATTATTTATAAACCTCTCTTCTATAATCTCGCCTCTCCAGCGAGTGTGTGCCTGAGAATGTGACAGCGGGGAGGTAGAAAACACATGAGAAACATGGAATAAGCTACAAGCTATAGGCGGAGATCCTGCAGAGCCGATGGGATTGCTATGGGAGCCGAGGGCTAGAAGTGGCCAATACACTCCAATAATGGTCATTACTGTCCTCAGTGGTCAGCTCTATGTCATGTCATTGTATGTGGTCTGTAAATCCCAGAAGGGTGGTGGGGTTAGATCAATCTATCTGTGTCTAATATCTATCATTATCTATCTAATATCTAACTGTCCGTCTGTCTCATATCTATCTATCTATCTAATATCTATTCTATCTATCTAATATCTATTCTATGTATCTAATATCTATTCTATCTAATATCTATTCTATCTAATAACTATTCTATCTCCTATCTATCTATCTATCTATCTATCTATCTATCTATCTATCTATCTATCTATCTATCTCTCTCCTATCTATCTATCTATCTATCTATCTCTCTCCTATCTATCTATCTATCTATCTATCTATCTATCTATCTATCTATCTATCTATCTCCCTACAATATGTTAGACTTCTCTTAGTATTCTGTAGACATCTGTAGACCCCTGACAGAATGCTTGGGCTAATTCCATGTAAAAGATATTTCTGAGATCAATAAAACCTATTTTTCTTCTTGGCACGGGGAGAACATTATTTCCCCACAATAGAATAGACTGGAGATGTAATTTGGATTTCGTACAAGATCCCGGCACAGATAATAAACATCTAGAAATAAAATCTGTTAACACCTAATGAAGATTAATACGCCCGGGCTCTCGATTAACAGCTGTGAAGACTTTGGGGCCACAATTTACTCAACAAAGAGTTTATTAAGATTTCTTGGATTGCAAAGGTTTATATAGGGCAATATATATAAAGACTGAAGCAAAGGAAACAGTTTTAACAAAGAACCCTCCGCCTCATCTGAACACCCCAGTACTGTAAATGCCACATGATAGGGGGTCCCTGGGACTAATTTGTTTTGGGGCCCCGGAGCTACAGTATGTGTTAGACATCCATATATGAAGTGGAGACTTGAATGATGAACCTCCACGTATCAAAACTTCTCACCCCCTTGGGCAGAAGATCCAGGTGGTGCCACCTATAAAAGTACCTTTAAATCCAATGTAGGAAACATTACCCAATAAAATGCCGCCGCCATATAAAATCAGTCATTTTTTCCTGTAAAGTTAGGAAAATTGAGGTATGGCTATCATGACCCCCATGGCTACATGTTAGCCCACCTGTCCTTGAGGACTCATTTGTAGACACCTCTGGTAAAAGCTTATTTCTTATTTATTCTATGCAGTAAACCTTACAGTGAGTGGACCTGCTCATTCTGTCCCAGTCTACACAGTAAAGGTGACAGTGAGCGAGCTTAGTCAATAATAAGAAAATTTGAAGAATATGGAATAAGAGAATGTTTAAACATTAATCTCTATTGTTTAATTGTATATAGCCTTTCCTTTCTGTCCAAGTCCATACTCTATACAGTAAAGCTGACAGTGAGTGAACTTGCTCATGATGACACAGTCTATACAGTAAAGTTAACAGTGAGTGAGCTTGCACATTCTGTCTCAGTCTAAACAGTACAGCTGACATTGAGTGAACTTGCTCATGATGACATAGTCTATATAGTAAAGCTGACAGTGAGTGTGCTTGCGCATTCTGTCTCAGTCTATACAGTACAGCTGACAGTGAGTGAACTTGCTCATGATGACACAGTCTATATAGTAAAGCTGACAGTGAGTGAGCTTGCGCATTCTGTCTCAGTCTATACAGTACAGCTGACAGTGAGTGAACTTGTGCATTCTGTCTCAGTCTACACAGTATAGCTGCTAGTGAGTGAGTTTCCGCATTCTGTCTCAGTCTATACAGTACAGCTGACAGTGAGTGAGTCTGTGAATTCTTTCCCAGTCTATATTTAAAATATAGGTGTTGGGTTTAAAAACAGGATGCAAAATACATTGCTCATTGCATATAATGTTAATAAAACCCATAAATATTCTTTGTCTCACCTTGTTCTAGGCACACTGGTGTTTCGCTTGGCCGCCATGCCAGAGAGCCATTACTAAGCAGCACGCACGTCTTCTTCGCAGGACCCTTGAGTCTATATCCATTCTGACAGTGAAAACGAACAATGGCAATTTCGGAGACACTCTTGATCTGAGTCCTGTATCCATTTTCAGGGATGTCCAGAACAGGGCAAGCGCTGATGTCATCAAATCCTAATAAAATGTAAAAAAAAAATATAAGGAAATGGTACTATAACGTTTATACAGAAATTTACTATATTTTCCATAATTGTTTTTATCTTTGGATGGTATTTTTTATATGTAATCTGGTGCAGTCATATTGCCTGTGAAAATAATTAATTGGCTTCTGTAGGAGAATGTAGTGAGCATGCTCTATGACATATGGTTTCTGTTGGAGAATGTAGTGAGCATGCTCTATGACATATGGCTTCTGTGGGAGAGTGTGGTGATTATACTCTATGACATATGGCTTCTGTTGGAGAATGTAGTGAGCATGCTCTGTGACATATGGTTTCTGTTGGAGAATGTAGTGAGCATGCTCTGTGACATATGCTTTCTATAGGATAATGTAGTGAGCATGCTCTGTGACATATGGCTTCTGTTGGAGAGTGTGGTGAGCATGCTCTGTAACATATGGCTTCTAAAGGAGAATTTAGTGAGCATGGTCTGTGACATATGAATTCTGTAGGAGAGTGTAGTGAGCATACACTGTGATATATGACCTATGTGGGAGTGTGTATAGCATGTGTAGTGAGCATGCTCTATGACATATGGCTTCTGTGGGAGAGTGTGGTGAGTATGCTCTATGACATATGGCTTCTGTTGGAGAATGTAGTGAGTATGCTCTATGACATATGGTTTCTGTTGGAGAATGTAGTGAGTATGCTCTGTGACATATGGTTTCTGTTGGAGAATGTAGTGAGTATGCTCTGTGACATATGGTTTCTATTGGAGAATGTAGTGAGCATGCTCTGTGACCTATGCTTTCTATAGGAGAATGTAGTGAGCATGCTCTGACATATGACTTCTGTAGCAGAGTGTAGTGAGCATGCTCTGTGACATGTTTTCTGTAGTAGAGTGTAGTGAGTATACACTGTGATATATGACCTATGTGGGAGTGTATATAGCATGTGTTGTGAGCATGCTCTGTGACATATGTAGGGATTATATTTGAGGACTGAGTGACCACTGTGACCCCAACATAGTCAAGACACTTTGAACACTGGGCATGCCAATATTGAACGCAGCAGATATGGTAAGGTTGTTGGAGGCTCTTGTATGTAACCCCCTCTACAATTCCTGCAAATAGCTCCCTCTACAACGTCAGCGATCGGTTGCAGCAGTCATGTTTATGGGAACGCTACTATTGCAGATCTGTAAAGACAGACTGATGAGTATCGACAGGTGCTGAAACCACTGCTCAGTACTGCTTATTATTATTTTATCCGATTTCCAGCCCTTTGGCCATTTTTTTCTGAAGTCAGAGACCCCCCTCATGTGTCAGTCTGGAACAAAAGAAGTCAGGAGGTTTGACATCGGCGGATTATTCCGGATCAATACGCTTTGCTGTTTGTATTGGATGGTCATAGGATACAATCAATAATATCCCCTCGGCCTCTATGTTTTCATCTTTGTCTGCTTCATCTCCAATGAATAGACCAGCGGAAAGCACCGACTGTGCAGGAAGAAGCTGCTGTAATGAGGCACTGATCCGGCATCTGTAGTTGAACCCTGCTCGCCCTTCTACATCGTGTGCAAGCTTTAAATATGCAACAGTCTGGACGCCGCAGCGAGAAGACGCTTCATTGGATGTTCTCAAGGCCGGGCACAGCAGCATGATCCTTTCTGAGGACATAGAATTAGCTCCAGTCTCGGGACCTCTTGTACTGTGCAAAAGTTTTGGGTAAATTCTGCGAGTAAGACTGCTTTCAGACATAGAAGGGTTAATAGTTTATTTCTGTCGAATGTTCAAAATGAAGTGAACATTTACGGTTTTCCCTACGTGCCTATTCACACAGCCATACATCAATGAGCAGCACCCAAGAGCTCTGAAATTAGAACATGCTTATTTTTTTAATGGGTTAAATTATCCAGACTATGTTTAAGGACCCCGATTTACCTATTTAGGAATAAAAGAAATGGGTTCTGTAAGCTATATCTTAACACAATGTCCTATACCCTACAATTTTCCCTTTGGCCACGAAACCTAATAATAGACTGCCACTTGCCAATTCTATGTACTTTGCAGCAGTCACCTCCTTTACATCACAGGCAGCATTAGCATAGTATAGACAGCACAGGATCACAATGGAAGGTAATGCCTCTATAGATAACACCACTGACCCATCATTACATCACAACTGACAATAGATGATGTCACAGCTTATCTCCCATCCCTGCACAGAACAGGTCTAGTAAATTCTCCCAT
Organism: Leptodactylus fuscus; assembly: GCF_031893055.1. Classification (NCBI taxonomy): domain Eukaryota; kingdom Metazoa; phylum Chordata; class Amphibia; order Anura; family Leptodactylidae; genus Leptodactylus; species Leptodactylus fuscus. The sequence goes on along the minus strand of NC_134267.1, from coordinate 20,476,646 downwards.
AGACCCCAATGGGTCGGCTTCACACTATTGCTGCCTATGGCGATGACTGTGCTGTAAAGCAGATCACTAAATGCTGTTAACAGTAGAGGAGAAATTCAGACAAGTTGGCCGTCCCCCATAATCATGGACAGAAAATAGAATAAAAAAAAAATAAAAATTCTATAATCAGAAAATAAAACAGATTAGAAGTATAATAATATCCTACTGCCAAAATTATTATTATTTATTATTATTATTATTATTATTATTATTAATAATAATATAAAAAATAAAATAATAATAATATAAAAAATAATAATAATAATAATAATAAAATAATAACAATAATATAAAAAATAAAAATATAAAAAAAAATAATAATAATAATAAAATAATAATAATAAATAAAATAATATTAATAATAATAAAATAATAATAATATAAAAAATAATATTAATAATAATAAAATAATGATAATGATAATAATAATAATATAATAATAATAATAATAAAATAATAATATAAAAAAATATAATAATAATAATATTATAAAAAAATAATAATAATGATAATATAAAAAATAAAATAAATAATAATAGTAATAATATTAATGATAATAATAATTATATATATATATATATATATATATAAAAAAATAATATTAAGAATAATAAAATAATAATAAAAAAATAATAATCATAATAATATAAAAAATAAAATAATAATAAAATAATAATAATATAAAAAATAAAATAATAATAATAATAATAATAAATACACAAATAAATAATACTAATTTAAACATTTATCAATACATTCCTAATCTTCATATATATTGAGCCACATATGGCAGGGCCAGGGTTCAATCTAGAGGGACAGGAATTTTCGCTGCCCGAGGTCTAGATACAGCAGATAATCGCTATTTACGGGTCAATTCCATAAAGTGCTCGCCATCTGAGCTGTACTGTAAGAGCCGTCATGCGGTTCCATCAATCCTCTCGAGATGTATTTGCAGGCGAATTCCCAGATGCTTTGCTCTCTCTGTGTTTGCCGGCACAATCACCGAGTTGTGAAAGAAGCGCAGCATGAAAAGCCAGATTTCCCCAATGAGAACATTCTGTTGACTGAGAAGAAAGGCATTTCCAATAACAGAGTATTGACCGCTCTGACAACGCGCTCCGGCCCTGCGAGGCCTCGTAATAAATTGCTACAAGTAGATCAAAATAAATTATTTATCCAAGGAACAAACTGCTCTGTCCATGCCTCGCGACAACAGAGATGGATATGATAGCGGTGGCGATGGCGCATTATCTAGGATTTATGCCGAATTAATTGTGGGCTGATAGTCTTAATATTTTGCGCTGGATTTCATGTGATTTGTATCTTTTTGTGTATTTTGTCTTTGTCTTCTACAATGAGAGGAGATAACTCAATTAGTTTCAATTCAACACATTAGGACTCATGCACATGACCGAGTATACTGTCGATTGGGGCCGATGCTCCATTCTGATAAATATAGATCAGGTCCTATCTCGCTCCATGGCGGGTATATAGAAAAGCTAAGAGGGCAACTCTTTGTCTTCCTGGGGACAAGAAAGCCATTTGGTCAGGCACATGTAAGCAAGAGATTGCTAGAGGTTATTGGTTTTTTTGAGCTTGTAGGGAGAAGCTCTCCAGCTGCTAGCTAGAGTTGTTAAATGTTTAGTAAGTAACAGACAAGCCATGATTTTCTTTTGTTGTCGTATTGTTTTATTTTTTTTGTATATTTGAACCATATCAATAAAACCTGACCCAGTGTCAGTTTACACCTATCTGCTGCTGTCTAGTTTTGATGAAACAGAAAGTGTTCGACTTTGACAACAGCAAAAGTGATCCTGAGTATAATCTAACCATAACCACATGCAGGAAGAAAGTCCTCAACCACATGTGACCAATAAGACCAATTGCTGGCAATTAACTGGTGACGTATGTGAGTGACATCACTCACCGTGTATCAGAGGGACATTTGTGCGATAACTGAGTAATGTTTTATTCTCTTTCTTTTATAGTTTTTCTGCCGCTGATTAATCTTTGTTTATAGGAATTGAACAAACCCTTTAAAGCCAGTCAGTCACCAGAATAGATAGATTGACAGGTAACCCTAACTTAACAGTGTTTTCCCCTTGTGAATTGCTGCCTCCATTGCCATTTTTTTTTCCATAGTCTTAATTCTTTGGAGCAATGGCTGCCCCCTCATTGCTCAAAAAGTCCATATGCATACTGACCAAGGCAGCGATATCTTGGCAACTGAGCCACCATTTCACAAGGGGAAAACTCTGTCTGATTCAGATTACCCTAACCTATCTATCTGCAGGGCTGGGGTGATATGCTGGTTTTGGTGACCCTAACCTATCTATCTACAGGGCTGGGGTGATATGCTGGGTCTGGTGATACTAACCTATCTATCTGCAGGGCTGGGGGTGATATGCTGGGTCTGGTGACACTAACCTATCTATCTGCAGGGTTGGGGTGATATGCTGGTTTTGGTGACCCTAACCTATCTATCTACAGGGCTGGGGTGATATGCTGGGTCTGTTGATACTAACCTATCTATCTGCAGGGCTGGGGGTGATATGCTGGGTCTGGTGACACTAACCTATCTATCTGCAGGGCTGGGGTGATATGCTGGGTCTGGTGACACTAACCTATCTATCTGCAGGGTTGGGGTGATATGCTGGTTTTGGTGACCCTAACCTATCTATCTACAGGGCTGGGGTGATATGCTGGGTCTGGTGATACTAACCTATCTATCTGCAGGGCTGGGGGTGATATGCTGGGTCTGGTGACACTAACCTATCTATCTGCAGGGCTGGGTGATATGCTGGTTTTGGTGACACTAACCTATCTATCTGCAGGGCTGGGGAGATATGCTGGTTCTGGTGACAGTAACCTATCTATCTGCAGAGCTGGGGTGATATGCTGGTTCTGGTGACACTAACCTATCTATCTGCAGGACTGGGGTGATATGCTGGTTCTGGTGACACTAACCTATCTATCTGCAGGGCTGGGGTGATATGCTGGTTCTGGTGACTCTAACCTATCTATCTGCAGGACTGGGGTGATATACTGGATCTGGTGACACTAACCTATCTATCTGCAGGGCTGGGGTCATATGCTGGTTCTGGTGACTATAACCTATCTATCTGCAGGGCTGGGGTGATATGCTGGGTCTGGTGACACTAACCTATCTATCTGCAGGACTGGGGTGATATACTGGTTCTGGTGACACTAACCTATCTATCTGCAGGGCTGGGGTGATATACTGGTTCTGGTGACAGTAACCTATCTATCTGCAGGGCTGGGGTGATATACTGGGTCTGGTGATACTAACCTATCTATCTGCAGGGCTGGGGTGATATACTGGTTCTGGTGACACTAACCTATCTATCTGCAGGGCTGGGGTGATATGCTGGTTCTGGTGACACTAACCTATCTATCTGCAGGGCTGGGGTGATATGCTGGTTCTGGTGACACTAACCTATCTATCTGCAGGGCTGGGGTGATATGCTGGTTCTGGTGACAGTAACCTATCTATCTGCAGGGCTGGGGTGATATGCTGGGTCTGGTGACAGTAACCTATCTATCTGCAGGGCTGGGGTGATATACTGGGTCTGGTGACAGTAACCTATCTATCTGCAGGGCTGGGGTGATATGCTGGTTCTGGTGACAGTAACCTATCTATCTGTAGGGCTGGGGTGATATGCTGGTTCTGGTGACACTAACCTATCTATCTGCAGGGCTGGGGTGATATACTGGGTCTGGTGACAGTAACCTATCTATCTGCAGGGCTGGGGTGATATACTGGGTCTGGTGATACTAACCTATCTATCTGCAGGGCTGGGGTGATATGCTGGTTCTGGTGACACTAACCTATCTATCTGCAGGGCTGGGGTGATATACTGGTTCTGGTGACACTAACCTATCTATCTGCAGGGCTGGGGTGATATACTGGGTCTGGTGACAGTAACCTATCTATCTGCAGGGCTGGGGTGATATACTGGGTCTGGTGACAGTAACCTATCTATCTGCAGGGCTGGGGTGATATGCTGGTTCTGGTGACACTAACCTATCTATCTGCAGGGCTGGGGTGATATACTGGGTCTGGTGACAGTAACCTATCTATCTGCAGGGCTGGGGTGATATGCTGGTTCTGGTGACACTAACCTATCTACACTCACCGGCCACTTTATTAGGTACACCATGCTAGTAACGGGTTGGACCCCCTTTTGCCTTCAGAACTGCCTCAATTCTTCGTGGCATAGATTCAACAAGGTGCTGGAAGCATTCCTCAGAGATTTTGGTCCATATTGACATGATGGCATCACACAGTTGCCGCAGATTTGTCGGCTGCACATCCATGATGCGAATCTCCCGTTCCACCACATCCCAAAGATGCTCCTCTATTGGATTGAGATCTGGTGACTGTGGAGGCCATTGGAGTACAGTGAACTCATTGTCATGTTCAAGAAACCAGTCTGAGATGATTCCAGCTTTATGACATGGCATTGCATTATCCTGCTGAAAGTAGCCATCAGATGTTGGGTACATTGTGGTCATAAAGGGATGGACATGGTCAGCAACAATACTCAGGTAGGCTTTGGCGTTGCAACGATGCTCAATTGGTACCAAGGGGCCCAAAGAGTGCCAAGAAAATATTCCCCACACCATGACACCACCACCACCAGCCTGAACCGTTGATACAAGGCAGGATGGATCCATGCTTTCATGTTGTTGACGCCAAATTCTGACCCTACCATCCGAATGTCGCAGCAGAAATCGAGACTCATCAGACCAGGCAACGTTTTTCCAATCTTCAATTGTCCAATTTCGATGAGCTTGTGCAAATTGTAGCCTCAGTTTCCTGTTCTTAGCTGAAAGGAGTGGCACCCGGTGTGGTCTTCTGCTGCTGTAGCCCATCTGCCTCAAAGTTCGACGTACTGTGCGTTCAGAGATGCTCTTCTGGCTACCTTGGTTGTAACGGGTGGCTATTTGAGTCACTGTTGCCTTTCTATCAGCTCGAACCAGTCTGGCCATTCTCCTCTGACCTCTGGCATCAACAACGCATTTCCGCCCACAGAACTGCCGCTCACTGGATGTTTTTTCTTTTTCGGACCATTCTCTGTAAACCCTAGAGATGGTTGTGCGTGAAAATCCCAGTAGATCAGCAGTTTCTGAAATACTCAGACCAGCCCTTCTGGCACCAACAACCATGCCACGTTCAAAGGCACTCAAATCACCTTTCTTCCCCATACTGATGCTCGGTTTGAACTGCAGGAGATTGTCTTGACCATGTCTACATGCCTAAATGCACTGAGTTGCCGCCATGTGATTGGCTGATTAGAAATTAAGTGTTAACGAGCAGTTGGACAGGTGTACCTAATAAAGTGGCCGGTGAGTGTATCTGCAGGGCTGGGGTGATATACTGGTTCTGGTGACAGTAACCTATCTATCTGCAGGGCTGGGGTGATATGCTGGTTCTGGTGACAGTAACCTATCTATCTGCAGGGCTGGGGTGATATGCTGGTTCTGGTGACACACTCCCTTTAAGACCATGGTTGCATTTCTTTTTATGTATCTCTTCCTTTATCAGCCATACCTATTTTCTTATATATTTGGGAGCACTGACCTTACTTGGCAGCTCTAATAATGTGCCAGGAGGGTCAGCCAGCAACAAGGTGTCCCAGCGGGTGACGATGCTACATCTCTGTTTTTGTGGCGCTCCAGAGGTGTCAGTCGCTATCATAGAGCACTTGTTAATATTCAGCAGCAGCACTTCAGGCTGTTACTTCGCACATTGCGGCAGGTCCCCGGCTCCAGCGATGTCTCCTGCCTTCTGCTGCGGCCTTACCTCTCTGTCTGCACGGCAGTGTTGGGTTGCCAAGACAACAAGAACCCAAGGCCTACCTAGGGGAATTAGGCTGCCATGCCTTGTCTGCTGATTTTAGTTCATTCCCTTACCTTGCTATCACTCCACGCTCACTGGCTCCTAAATGTCACATCTTCCTCACCTTGGGATTGTTCGCTTGGTACCCATTGTTCTACTCCTGGCTCCGAACCTTGGCCCCATCCCTACTATGCTACTGTCTGGACCGTCACTTACTGATCACACTCCTGGTGACTACGCTACTGCTACATCAGCGCTACTGACCCCGATCTGCAATTGCTCTTTGCACTGTCTAAATTTCCCTGCAGTATAGGTTGAAGAACCATGGAGAACTGATGTCTTGGACCGCAGGGGCATCAGCTCTCTGAAGCAGCAGCTTACCTCTTTGGAACAATGGCCACATCCTCATTGCTCCAAAGAGCTCATTTGAATATTGACAAAACAGCAATATCTTGGCAACAGAGATTCCGATTCACAAGAGGATAACACCAATTGATTCAGGCGACACTAACCTATCTATCTGCAGGACTGGGGTGATATACTGGGTCTGGTGACAGTAACCTATCTATCTGCAGAGCTGGGGTGATATGCTGGTTCTGGTGACAGTAACCTATCTATCTGCAGGACTGGGGTGATATGCTGGGTCTGGTGACACTAACCTATCTATCTGCAGGGCTGGGGTGATATACTGGTTCTGGTGACAGTAACCTATCTATCTGCAGGGCTGGGGTGATATGCTGGGTCTGGTGACACTAACCTATCTATCTGCAGGACTGGGGTGATATGCTGGGTCTGGTGACAGTAACCTATCTATCTGCAGAGCTGGGGTGATATGCTGGTTCTGGTGACAGTAACCTATCTATCTGCAGGACTGGGGTGATATGCTGGGTCTGGTGACACTAACCTATCTATCTGCAGGGCTGGGGTGATATGCTGGTTCTGGTGACACTAACCTATCTATCTGCAGGGCTGGGGTGATATACTGGTTCTGGTGACAGTAACCTATCTATCTGCAGGGCTGGGGTGATATGCTGGGTCTGGTGACAGTAACCTATCTATCTGCAGAGCTGGGGTGATATGCTGGTTCTGGTGACACTAACCTATGTATCTGCAGGGCTGGAATGATATGCTGGGTCTGGTGACAGTAACCTATCTATCTGCAGGGCTGGGGTGATATGCTGGTTCTGGTGACACTAACCTATCTATCTGCAGGGCTGGGGTGATATGCTGGTTCTGATGACACTAACCTATCTATCTGCAGGGCTGGAATGATATGCTGGGTCTGGTGACAGTAACCTATCTATCTGCAGGGCTGGGGTGATATGCTGGGTCTGGTGACAGTAACCTATCTATCTGCAGAGCTGGGGTGATATGCTGGTTCTGGTGACACTAACCTATGTATCTGCAGGGCTGGAATGATATGCTGGGTCTGGTGACAGTAACCTATCTATCTGCAGGGCTGGGGTGATATGCTGGTTCTGGTGACACTAACCTATCTATCTGCAGGACTGGGGTGATATGCTGGTTCTGGTGACACTAACCTATCTATCTGCAGGGCTGGGGTGATATGCTGGTTCTGGTGACACTAACCTATCTATCTGCAGGGCTGGGGTGATATGCTGGGTCTGGTGACACTAACCTATCTATCTGCAGGACTGGGGTGATATGCTGGTTCTGGTGACACTAACCTATCTATCTGCAGGGCTGGGGTGATATGCTGGTTCTGGTGACACTAACCTATCTATCTGCAGGGCTGGGGTGATATGCTGGGTCTGGTGACAGTAACCTATCTATCTGCAGGGCTGGGGTGATATGCTGGTTCTGGTGACACTAACCTATCTATCTGCAGGGCTGGGGTGATATGCTGGGTCTGGTGACAGTAACCTATCTATCTGCAGGGCTGGGGTGATATGCTGGGTCTGGTGACACTAACCTATCTATCTGCAGGACTGGGGTGATATGCTGGGTCTGGTGACAGTAACCTATCTATCTGCAGGGCTGGGGTGATATGCCGGGGTCTGGTAACAGACTCACTTTAAGGGGGGGGGGAGTTGTTCGCTATCAATCATTTTTACATAAGTAAGATCCCCAACAAGAAGAGAGGATTGATGGGATCCCCATAAATGATCTGTATCCTGTGATGTATCAGCACTGAGCGCACAATTCTCCTACAGCACCACCACATTGAAAATAAAGAATTACACAATGCTCCATGAAATCCATGGGTTGTCTGTGTAACAGTGAGTCCTCCAAATTGGGAGATGATCTCTGTAGTCCCCACTCTAGGTAATGGATGTGGGTCTGGAATTAGGAACCTCCCACTACTAATTCAGAATTTCGTTCTGAATCCTTTAACCCCTTCCATAACCAGATGTCCAATGGGTTAAGCAATGCTGAACCCTAATATCTAAACTTTCCCTAAACAGCACGTAGATGTCTATTCTGCTTATTCGGCCTTCACATTGTACAAAGATTTATGTGTTACAGAAACTGAAGAAAGAAATTCTGCATAGTAAGCTGGAAATCTTCTGCTGGAGGCCAAGTTATGGGAAATCAGCGGGGCCCTGCTTACTAGACGATAGCCCTTAATCAATGCCAACGCCACAGCGGGAAATGTTATGTAACTGTCCCATGCAGCTTTATATTGGCTGGAAGCTTTGTGTCTGGCATATTAGTGGCATAATGATACGATATAGGGGGCTCTGCCATGACACGCAGAATAGAAGGATGAGAAAATAATAAAGGGGCCTCCTACAGGCTGAACCTAGACCCAGCACCATAGTGTATCCCAGCCAAGGAGACACGATGACCCTACAGACTCTACTGAAGTCATTGTCAGGGCTTTCCGTACAGCTCTACTTAGTTATTGAGAGGATCACAAAAGTTGACATTTTTTTTTGCCGGATCACCAGGTACCAATCAAGGTGTAGAAAATTTTAGAATTTTTTTTTAGCTAAGGACATACTATATACTATATATGATGGCGTTAGCTGAAAAAGAATGTCTTTTGTAGAATGGGAGGAAATCCATGCAAACACGGGGAGAACATACAAACTCCTTGCAGATGTTGCTTCTGGCTGGATTCGGACCCAGGACTCCAGTACTGCAAGGCTGCAGTGCTAACCACTGAGCCACCGTGTTGCCCCCTACCATGTCCCCATTTTATGACAAGAGCAAGAGAGTGCCCACATCACATAAGGAGAGCCGCCTTCTCCTGGGAGATTTGCCTGCTCTGATGGAAGTCTGGGAGGTTTCCTCTCATTTCGGGAGCCTCCTGGGAGGTAGGCAAGTATAGGTATATATAAAGCTCCAGTCCTTTTAAAGGGAATGTACAATTATCCATAAAAATAAAATCTTGATTATTGCAGAGGAGTTACAATAGTCTGACACTTCTGGCTTCCTTTAGCTCACTTTTGGCTCTGCTGTATAGATTGGGACAGAATGTGCAGAGTCATCTCATTATCATTAGGGAATACAGGAGTTAAAGGGCTTTTTCTTACATTTATGACCTCTCTCTATAATGAGCCCCTCAATCTCCATCCCCTGCTACATACTCGGCTGCGATCCCACTGTATTGATTCAGCTATGGTCGGGCTGTAGAGTACAACAATGAGCCATGTTGTGTCTGTAGCTCCCAGTCACTTCTATGGACATTGCAGCATCATCCAGAGCTCTGCTGTCCTGGACTGGCTTAGTGTCACCGTCTTGGCAGCCCGGCACGAGCGGTGGATTGGGGAGGCCCTGTGGACGCAGCGCTGCTTTAACTTACCAATTAGCAGTGCTGCTCCAGCGGCAGCCCCTCACGCTTAGCAGGGAGCAGGTCCTCTCCCTGCCTGCTAACGCTGCCCCCTCTGCTCCGCCCCCTCCTCCCCACACGCCGGGTGACGTGGCCACGTAATCAGGCCCGCACCCGACGTGTGCCTGCGTCCTACGCGGGGGGGGGGGGGCGCGCGCTCTGAAGACTGGACAGAGGACCGAACCAAGAAGAACAGGGAGCTGCAGGTAAGCGGGCACCGGTGGGGGGGAGGGGGTTAATCACTACACAGCATGGGGTCCAAAAATTGAAAACATTTTTGGACTACATGCTGTGTAGTCAGGGGTGAACCTAGCCTTTTTGCCATGCCGGGGGGGGGAGGGGGGGCTGGGATTGGTGGGGGCGGCTTTCTGTCGTCCGCCTCAGGCGGCAAAAAGACTAGGTTCACCCCTGGGTCTTGGTTAGGTAAATAACGTGAGAGGCTCATTGTAAAGATAGGTGAGGGCCCCAGATGCGTCCTATCTGCAGCATATGTTTTGTGGGAAGGCCCTTTAAAGTGTACCTAAATTTTGCTACAACTTTTGATTTCCTGGCTGATATTAAGAAATTTTATCAACAAAATTTTGGCTCCTTTCTATAAAATTTTGTGTTGAAATTCACTTTTTTGGCCCTTCTTCTATGCTGCTCTGTTTCTCTCTTGCCAGCAGTACATGATGTAGGTTTGCTGATGACTGTGTACGGGTGGGCACTGATCTATCACGCTGCATACAGGAGGAGGCTGGAGTAGAGGGGGGGAATCACCTTAAATAAATGCACCGTATATCAGTCTGGTAGCATCTGGAACATATCTTCTGTACTGCTGCAGACCTAGTAGTCGCTTTGCAGGGTGTTGCAAGTAAACAAAGCTCTGGATCAGTCAACGGCATACGGGAAGAAGGACCTATGTAAACAATTCAAGGGCTACCCACAGCTACGCCCACTTGAAACCGTTAATCGTGAGGGGTGCTGGGAACTGAACCCAACAATATATATCAATAATGAAGAAAAATCAAAACAAAAACAGGAAAACCCCCTTGAATTCCGGAGGAAAAAAAATTACGTCAGGATCAGACTACACAGGATTCTTTGTAGTCTGTAACCATGGAGGAACATAACTCTGCATACGAGCTGTGGACAGAATATCGTAAGATATTTGTAATCAAGACCATTTGCAACGCTGCTTCATTTTTCACTTTAGTAGCATGGAAACAATACAAATATAGGTGGACATTGGGGCTTTAAGCCCCTTAGGTCCTGATTAGAGATTTCTACTGCTGCAAATCTGTCACAACACCCTAAGGCGAAGAGCAAATTAATATTTCAATGGAAAAGAAAAAGTCAGCAACTCCTCAGAAAGTGAAATCAATGGGCAGCTGCTAATCTGCTGCGACTGCACTGCAAACAAACACAAAGACGTAGCAACACCCCGGGGGCGCTAAAATATATGCAAGCGCGTCACAATTGTATTATTCTGAATTGCATTACTGCTACTTTGCAATGAGTTTAAAGGGAGACCCCATTAAAGATGAGCAGCCTTTGGTCTTCCATTTAAAGGAGTGATGGGCGCGCAGGGAGGCACCTGCTCCATTCAAACTCTATAGGGCCAACAGGGATCCATTCTAGTGATCGGTGACTGTGGATGTGGTGGATAGGAGATAAAGTACGTTGTTATGGTGGGACACCCACTTTAGTGTAGAGAGTCATCTGATATGCATATTAGTTCCCGAGTAAGAAAGGAAAATGGTGACTCTAGTGCCGGCTGTTGGAAGGGAGCTATCCTATAAGTCAACATCCAACACTTTATCATGCCTTGCAACAGGACTAGGATGTAGACGAGGAGATACAGTAACTGGTTATGGCGGGATACCCACTTTTTTGGAAGGACTCATTGATATTCAAGTTAGCACTCTTCTCAAATAAGAAAGGAAAACTGTGTTTACAGCACCACCCATTGGAAGCGGGGGTGCATGTGCCATGAGTTGACCTGAGGCGATGGCTCCTGGCATACACTGGGGGCAACAATATTTTGTAAACAGCGGCAACCTATTGGATTATTTTATAGGTAGTGGCCAACAGTTTTCTCACCCATCTATGCTCCTGTCCAGGCCCGCCTCCACTATCACCTGTAGGAGGCGCTGCACGTTATATCACAACACTAACAAACGCCAGAGTGACATGTCTAGCTTTCTTCAACATGGGTACGGCACTCACTGGATGTGGCCACAGAAAAAATGGGTCATATACTGTGTGGCAGTGGCGTAATTACCGCCATAGCAGCAGAGGCAGCTGCCACAGGGCCCGGCTATCGCTGCTAAAATTATACTCAGGGGTCTTTTTGGACCCCCGAGTATAATGATCGGCAGCCCGGGAGAGGTAAGAAACATAATAAACATGTTACTTACCTCTCCACGATCCTGCCAGGCCTCCTTACTGACGTCCGTTCTGATGTCTCTGACGTCACATGAACCCGGCCTGCGACCCGGGTCATGTGACGTCCGACGTCATTGAACAAGGACAGCAGCGGAGAAGACAGCGGAGAAGACCGCGTAGGAGCCGGGGGACAGGTAAACAACAATAGTTTTTTATATTTTTATTCCCCCGGGTCTCCGATTATTATACTTTGGGGTCTGAAAAGACCCCAGAGTATAATAATTGTTTATGGGTGTCCACAGTGGGACATAATACTGTGTGCAGGGGCCATTATGGGGCATAACACTGTGTGCAGGGGCCACTATGGGGTATAATACTGTGTGCAGGGGCCACTATGGGGCATAATACTGTGTGCAGGGGCCACTATGGGGGATAATACTGTGTGCAGGGGACACTAAGGGACATAATACTGTGTGCAGGGGCCACTATGGGGCATAATACTGTGTGCAGGGGCCACTATGGGATATAATACTGTGTGCAGGGGACACTATGGGGGGTAATACTGTTTGCAGTGGACACTAAGGGACATAATACTGTGTGCAGGGGCCACTATGGGCCATAATACTGTGTGCAGGGGGCACTATGGGGGATAATACTGTGTGCAGGGGGCACTATGGGGGATAATAGAACGCGCAGAAATGCGTAGGAGGGGTCGGTCAAGGTCTTCGGCGTCGGTGTCGGTCGGGGGGGGGGCCCATGTCAAAAGTTCGCCACGGGGCCCCGCTATTCCTAGTTACGCCACTGCTGTGTGGTGTCCAAAAATATTGTGTAGGGACCATATTATGCAAAGAAACCAAAGAAAATGGGCCTTATTATGTACTGGGGGCCAAAAAAATGGGCCATAAGTGTTGAGAGCCAGTAAAGGAGGAATTATATAGTGTGGGGCAACATACGGGGATTTGTTGATTTTTAAATGGTGAGGCTTGGTCCCCAATTTTAATAAGGGGGCCCCATCACACAACCATAGATCACCAAGGTGGGTATTTTTCGTGGGGAGGGGTGCCTTTCTATAGTTAACCCAGACAACAGAGGGTCTAGGTTCACCCCTAGCTGGAAGTCCGCTATCCTATAAGCCAATGTCCAATACTTTATCATGCCGTGTAACATAACTAGGACATAGGCCGGAGATACAGTAAGTGGTTTTAGTGAACCATTGGAGGCCATGATTGTGTCGGCATGGGGGCTGTCGCAGGATCCACCAGTCTGACCCCGAGCAGGTACTGTATATAACACAGCTTTATGGTTATTCAGTATATGTACAGTAAATATGAAGTTCACATTTGAGGACCGGTGAGCGCTGCACCTGCGACACTAAAATCCCGCGTTCCACGCTTTTCCCATTGAAAGTGAATAAAATACAATAAACAGCGGCCATATTCTTTAAGCACCATTATTAATAGAAGACACTGGGACGCACAAGGTGACTCTACCATGGAGTTTATTGAGGAATAAAGCCGCGCATAATTATGCTGAAATCGTAGACGCTCCCGTGACATATCTCAGCAGTTTTCCTTAAGTAATGGAAGTGAACAGTGCACTAAATAAAAGATTCTCATTTCGTGCGCCGTGGCCAGGCCATAAATCTGCTCTCCTATATTACCTGCTCCGCTCTCCAGGTTAATAAAACATAATGTGCACTATCTGAATGGAATCAGATGAAGAACCCTCCGGAGAGGCCTAAAGTACAAACCCCTGCACTCCCATCAGTCATCTACAGGGGGCAGAGTTTCTGTGCACAAACCCCAAAACAATTAAGATCTTCACCCGCTTGGAGCCACAGAAAGGAAATGAAGAGATCCACAAGGGTGAAGTGAAAAATTAGATAAAAAAAACCCCTAAAAACATCAGGTTCAGTAGTCAACTTTTAGCGGTATTTTCTAGGCCCGCTGGGGGCGCCTCATAAGAGATAGCACACTATTACATACAAAAATACTGTATAAAGACAACATGCATCCTTCAATAGCAGATTGCTGATGGTTTCCATACACACAGTTAACATGAGCACTTGGATCAGTTTATAGCAACTTATATTGTCCCCCTCTATGTGACCATAACAGTATAATGACCCCCTTTGTGTGGAACCCACCTCATAATGTCCCCTTCTTTGAGTTCCCCATATTACATTGTCCCTTTTCATGTGGTCTTCCCCAAAAAATTACTCAAAGAAAAAATGAATACTCACCTCGCCCTGTTCCCTCGCAGTCCCAGGGCAGGAGGAGCAATGTAATGACATCATTATATAACCCCCTACCTTCTTCCCAGGCGCCTTATGGGACAAATGGTGAAGTACCTGATATCTGGGACATTCAGAGACAAAATGTAGTGATGTCACTAAAGATAGAGTCTGATAGATTATGATTATGCTTTGGCCCACTGTGGAAGGAATATCTACACTTGAGAAAGGATCTATACCGACTCGAAACGCGTTGTGTCCATTGTCCAATAAAGCATTTCCAGCTAATTCCGGGTGAGCGCTGTTTTTTGCCGAATCTTCTGAGGAGGCTAGTCCATATTGTCCCATTGTCCTGACGTGTTCGTGGCGTTTGTACAGCAGCTGCCCTGACCCCTCACCACATAGGTGTTCTATGTCTTAAGGGTTGTTGTGACGCATTTACAACCCTACCAGGTGTGAAGCTACTCGTCCTTCCATTATCTGCTATATCTAGTGGTAATACATGAAGATCTACTTGGTGCTGTTCTCTCCGTCTTTCCAGATTATGAAATTAGTCGGCACAAATATTGGACCTACTTAGATTAAAAATAAAATGATTAAAAAAATTTTTAAAAAATGGCCGCTTGCCGTATGACACTGAACTAATGGAATGCGATCCTTTTATAGTACCCGCATTCATTTCCATCGCCAAGACGGGAACCTTACGTTCCAGAACAATTCATTTCCTACCACAATAAATTTGAAGTGGGATGGTAGAAGAAGAAGAGGAGACGCAGCTCATTACGGCCCTCGTGACATTGTACATTATCTCTACTATGCGGGAGCAGCGCTGCATGGTGGGAGCTCTGGGGACGAGGCTGCACACACCAGATAATAGGATTTAATGGATGCTCCAGTTTTCTCACTCTCTTGCTTTGTATTGGAAAGAATGACAATTATTCATCTCTCCCCGATCCGGCGCTGATCTGCACTGCTCCACCCCTGGTGTACAGAATATACTGATGACATCACTTAATGGGGACGGGGGGAGGGGTGACATCATATGACTGACAGGAGGTGGATAACAGGTCAGGGTCCAAATACGCAGCATGAACAGAACTGTGCTGTCGCTTTGGATATGAACGGAGAAGAAAACATAAGATCATTTAAAATCGGTACAAGATAAGCGCAGCGAAGTATTAAAAAAAAGTTACTGAATGTAAAGCGTGAAAAGCAGTAAAGTGCGAATTTAATGAATATTTCTGCTCTTCTAGGATCTAAGGCTTATTATCTTCCCAGCTAAGCCCATTACTGTTCAGCTCTTGCTGCAAGGCCGTGATATAAATGATGAAGACAATCAGCAATGTCACCTGTGTCTGGAGTGCGAGACAAATGGACGCCGCAGAAGCCGAGGCGAAAAAATAAATTAATGAGTGTATTATTATACCGCGTCTTACAGTGTCGGGCTCAGGTGCCTCAAGCAATCTGCACATAGACATGCCCATCATCCAAGCTGGTGGTAACACTAATGAAAGGTGTGGCGCAAACCAATGCTACAAAGACAGACTGGAAGACTTTGCGAAAACCGTGCCAGTCTATTATCAGTTTTATGCTGCAGAGTCTGCCTGACCAAGAATGTGGTGTACTTGTAAGGACAAGAGAGACTAGACGTGTCACTGCTATAGGGCACATGATGGAAGGACACTCAACTACTGTTAGGAATATAAAATATCCATCTAGTGTAATACAGTAAATGAAAGACAGTGAGGAGGGGAGAGGAGGGGGATGAAGCTACCTCAGCCCTAAAGACAGGGAGGAGGGGAGAGGGAGGGGATGAAGCTTCATCGGCCCTAAAGACAGGGAGAAAGGTAGAGGAGGGGGATGAAGCTACCTCAGCCCTAAAGACAGGAAGGAGGGGAGAGGAGGGGGATGAAGCTACCTCAGCCCTAAAGACAGGGAGGAGGGGAGAGGAGGGGGATGAAGCTACCTCAGCCCTAAAGACAGGGAGAAGGGGAAAGGAGGGGGATGAAGCTACCTCAGCCCTAAAGACAGGGAGGAGGGGAGAGGGAGGAGATGAAGCTTCATCAGCCCTAAAGACAGGGAGATGGGGAGAGGAGGAGGATGAAGCTACCTCAGCCCTAAAGACAGGGAGGAGGGGAGAGGAGGGGGATGAAGCTACCTCAGCCCTAAAGACAGGGAGGAGGGGGATGAAGCTACCTCAGCCCTAAAGACAGGGAGGAGGGGAGAGGGAGGGGATGAAGCTTCATCAGCCCTAAAGACAGGGAGGTGGGGAGAGGAGGAGGATGAAGCTACCTCAGCCCTAAAGACGGAGGAGGGGAGAGGAGGGGGATGAAGCTTCATCAGCCCTAAAGACAGGGAGGAGGGGGATGAAGCTACCTCAGCCCTAAAGACAGGGAGGAGGGGAGAGGGAGGGGATGAAGCTTCATCAGCCCTAAAGACAGGGAGGTGGGGAGAGGAGGACGATGAAGCTACCTCAGCCCTAAAGACGGAGGAGGGGAGACAAGGGGGATGAAGCTTCATCAGCCCTAAAGACAGGGAGGCGGGGGATGAAGCTACCTCAGCTCTAAAGACAGGGAGAAGGGGAGAGGAGGGGGATGAAGCTACCTCAGCCTCAAATTAAGCCATCCAGTGTAATATAGTAAATAAAAGACAGGGAAGAGGGGAAAGGAAGGGATGAAGCTTACTCAGCCCCATAGTAATCCATGTAGTGCAATAAAGTAAGTAGAAGCCAAGACAGGGGAGGATGGGAGAGAAGGGCGATGAAGCTTTCTCAGCCCCAAAGTAATCCAAGTAGTGTAATAAAGTAAATATAACACAGGGAGTAAGGGAGAGGAGGGGGATGAAGCTTCCTCAGCCCCAAATTAAGGACAAGAGAGACTGGATGTGTCACCACTATGGGGCTCGTGATGGAAGGACAACCAACTACTGTAAGGAATATAAATATCCATCTAGTGTAATACAGTAAATAAAAGACAGTGAGGAGGGGAGAGGAGGGGGATGAAGCATCCTTAGCCCCAAAGTAATCAATGTAGTGTAAAATAGTAAATAAAAGATCGGGAGGAGAGGAGAGGAGGGAGATGATGCTTCCTCAGCCCAAAAGTAATCCATCTAGTGTAATACAGTAAATAAAACACCGGAAGGAGGGCAGAGAAGGGAATGGAACTTCATGAGCCCCAAAATAATCCATCTAGTGTAATATAATAAATAGAAGACAATGACAAGGGGAGAGGAAGGGGATGGAGCTTCCTCAGCTCAAAGTAATCGATCTAGTATAACACAGTGCATAGAAGACAGGAAGAAGGGGAGAGGAGGGGGATGAAGCTGCAGTTCCTCAATTAAAACAACAATGCAGGAGCAGAACCAAAATAGGGGCTTTTGAGCTGCTCAGAATACAATATAAAGAGCCAGTCCATTGGGTGAGCATGAGAAGATAAAATGTACAGCAGGTATAAAGAAGAAAGCTCTAGTTGTGTCGAGTGTACTTTACATTACTAGCCACCTGCGGATTCGGTTCGATTGTAATACGTGTAGTTCTTTTACATACACATGTATATTGAGCCATTTTATTTAGCTTGGATATTAGATTTACGCCTTTCCTTCATTTACTCTATAAAGCATGGCCTATGGGGCAGCGGCTCCCCGCTATGAAGCAGACAGTTTGACGGTAAGTCAGAAGCTGATTTTTCCACCCCGGGCGTCGGCGCACTAAACCTCTCAGCCCTCGGAGACTGGAGGCTTTCAATTCTTTCATATACGTCAGTGATGTGTTTGCTGGCAGATTGTGTTCTGACAAGGAAAAGTAAAGACTTCGCCAGCTGAGATCCCGGTACTTTGCAATTCTGTGTTGAAATCTACTTGACAGGGAGAAGTAGAGCGATCTATGGCGTAGCGAGCAGATTTATTTGTTACATGGATAAAGGTTAGTGACATACAGGTGCGGGGCCGTCACCGAACATCAACCCATCAGCGGGTCAGGAAACAGGGAGAGACTAGCAAACGTCGCGAGACTGGTTTCACGAATATTCGGGAGTCCAATGCCATGTTAATCTTGGATTGAACGTGTTCAAGGGCTAATATTATCCCTTCAGACCCCCAGAGTATAAGTGAAGGCCCAGGGGAGGTGCAGAGCCATAATAAGCACTGATACGCGCCATCATGGATGTCCTCCTTCCTTCTGGATGACATCAGGGGCCCCGTCGGACCGCTGAGACCTGTAGTCACCTAGGACATGCCAAAGGAGAGGGCTCTAGACAAGGAGGACACATGGACGTCCCCGACACTTCCATTCATCTTTGTTCGGGATTATAGAGCAGGTTCATCCTGCTTATCTGGAGTTGAAGCCCCTAATTCTCAGCAATGGTGGGTACACCAGAGGTCAGACCCCCGACCAAACTTTCATTCCTCACGTGTCAGTCTGTAATGCTAATCCTCATGTTTTTCTCTTGAATTACGTGACATACCAATAATCTTCACTGAAATTTACCTATGCCTGTGATCGGGTTGCAGAAACGACATTCATAGGCAAAGGACACGTGATGTAGAGAATATCCACCAAAATCCATGTGAAATGTGTCGTGCGAACACAGCCTTAGTGTCACATTTGAGCGGGCACACTGGGTACCTCAGGTGACAGGATGGTTAGTTATTTGCGCAGTGTTTAGTAGATATAGGTCAGACTGTCTTCCTGATTTCACTGTTCTCTGTGATCCTCTCTGGCCTGAAACGCAACGCCGCCCCGGAGTTCATGCTTGACTGCAGCTTTGTCATTCATTACTTGTCCCCATTGACCTTCCTTTCTGCAATATCTCTAATGCTTACAAGACTGAAAAGTGACAGCGCAGCTGAATATTAGCACGCGGCCAACAGTCCTTCTCCGGTTATATAACTCTGGGGCCCCGGTGTCTAGTGTCCTTCACATGCGAGGCTCGGGATTGTCTAGGAAATTGGTAAAAATAAAATACAGAATGAGATTTCCTAAAAATTCACAAAATTAAAACTACTAAGAACTCACCAATGGACTAAAATGGAGCATGTCACCAGAACCCAAAATATCACGCCAGCCCTGCAGATAGACAGGTTACTGTCACCTGAATCAAATGGTGTTTTCTCCTTATCCCTGTACTGTGACATCACTGTGTGTATTATCTCTGTACTGTGACATCACTGTGTGTATTATCCTGTACTGTGACATCACTGTGTGTATTATCCTGTACTGTGACATCACTGTGTGTATTATCTCTGTACTGTGACATCACTGTGTGTATTATCCCTGTACTGTGACATCACTGTGTGTATTATCTCTGTACTGTGACATCACTGTGTGTATTATCTCTGTACTGTGACATCACTGTGTGTATTATCTCTGTACTGTGACATCACTGTGTGTATTATCCTGTACTGTGACATCACTGTGTGTATTATCCTGTACTGTGACATCACTGTGTGTATTATCTCTGTACTGTGACATCACTGTGTGTATTATCTCTGTACTGTGACATCACTGTGTGTATTATCTCTGTACTGTGACATCACTGTGTGTATTATCCCTGTACTGTGACATCACTGTGTGTATTATCTCTGTACTGTGACATCACTGTGTGTATTATCCCTATACTGTGACATCACTGTGTGTATTATCCCTGTACTGTGACATCACTGTGTGTATTATCTCTGTACTGTGACATCACTGTGTGTATTATCCTGTACTGTGACATCACTGTGTGTATTATCCCTATACTGTGACATCACTGTGTGTATTATCCCTGTACTGTGACATCACTGTGTGTATTATCCCTGTACTGTGACATCACTGTGTGTATTATCCCTATACTGTGACATCACTGTGTGTATTATCCCTGTACTGTGACATCACTGTGTGTATTATCTCTGTACTGTGACATCACTGTGTGTATTATCCCTGTGCTGTGACATCACTGTGTGTATTATCTCTGTACTGTGACATCACTGTGTGTATTATCCCTGTACTGTGACATCACTGTGTGTATTATCTCTGTACTGTGACATCACTGTGTGTATTATCTCTGTACTGTGACATCACTGTGTGTATTATCCCTGTACTGTGACATCACTGTGTGTATTATCTCTGTACTGTGACATCACTGTGTGTATTATCCCTGTACTGTGACATCACTGTGTGTATTATCCCTGTACTGTGACATCATAAGTTTATTATCTCTGTCCTGTGTGAAATGAGAAAATGAAAACAGCGCCACTCTTGTCTATGGGATCTGACTGGTATTACAACTCAGTCCCTTTCGTTACTTATCTCACTGTGAATCTCAGACCCGGCAGATTGATTCCTCTCTATCACTAGTCCCTTTATTTCACCCCAAACTTTAGGGATAAGATCATGCATGTTGGGTAAAGCTACATATTATTACACCAGTGGAGGAGATTTGCTTCTATACAGATATATATTTCATAATGGAGCATTTTACATCTTCTACACTGTAGATTTATCTCATACAGACGTCATAGTAATCTGCACTTAACCCACTTAGATGTGGATGCCGAGAGCGGTCCCTGTCATAACACACAACCTAACAGGAGTGGGAACAAGAACGCACCAAGCCGTAAGACACGAATTACATTGACACACGCTCCTAGCAATTACTCAGTGCCAAAAGTCTTGAAGCCATATGTGGCCCTTGTCAAGAATCTCAGGTAAATCTTACTGTCAGCTGTGGAATTAAAGGGGGTCTCCGAGGTTATTTTTGCTCCCATTCCCACAAAACATCCAGTGGTGAGGACTGGGAGGGGAGAGCTGGGCGGGAAACGGGAAGGAGTTTTCTACAATGCAAGGCATGATGGGAAATAAAATCTTGACACTACAAGACATGCGCTACAACTGCAGACCAAATGGAATGCTGGGTAAAATCCCCTTAAAGGGAGTGTCACACCAGATCCCAGCATGTCATCCCGACACCGCAGATAGATTGATACAGGTGACCCTAACCTAACAGTGTTTTCCCCTTGTGAATTGGTGGCTCTGAGGCCGAGATATTGCTGGTTTTTGTTACTGTACAGATGGGTTCTCTGGGATAACAAGGAGGCCGCCATTGCAGTAAAAGGCTCATTTGCATATTGGGAAAACAGTGATATCTTGGTAACGGAGGCGACGATTCACATGGGGAAAACACCATACGATTCATGTGACCCTAATCTATCTATCTGCAGGGCTGGATGACAAGCTGGGTTATGGCGACACACTCCCTTTAAATGATAAAATTCATGCTGCCTTTAAGGAGCACTCACTGAAGTCAACAGGCGCACCATAGATATATACAGCAACCTCCATCTAGGCCGTTTGACTTTTTTTTTTAGTTGTCTGCTTTGCCTATTACGGGAGGCGATTTCCATCCCGTGATCCTCCAGCTGTTGTGGTACTACTACTCTCAGCATGCTGTGACAGCTCCAGGATCCAATCAATAGCAGTAAAGCAATGTGTTTACAAAGCTGCTAAACTTCCAAAGCATGAAATGGTAGCGTAGGTGGACAAACCCTCTAAGGAAACCACATATCTGCTGAGCAGTAAATCCCAGCCCCCGGTCATGTCTGTTTCTTGCATTATGCAGGGTCCAGTTCTGTTTACGTAGCACATTTGCAGCGTCTCTACAGACTTTTCCTCCTCTGCACATGTTGCTTCATTTCTACTTTGCAGGGACATAATGGAAGGGGTAGTCAACAATGTACATATTTAACATAAACCACATGCCACATATATCCTTCTCAATTTTTTGATGTCAGCTCACCTTCTTGTTCTGAAATCCAACACTGGATGTATATGTTCTTACGTATACTGAAAAACTTCGCCTGGAGGCTTGAGTTGGATGCACGGAGGTTTTGTTGCCCTTCAGCCCAGGGTGTGGTTCAACTAGTAGAAGTAAACATCCAGCACGCATCTCCTTCGTTTATATAAAACTTAGCCTTTATTCATCCATATTCAAAAATAAGAAAGCATCCAAATTTAAATGTAAAAAACGCTCAGTGTGGCCAGCATGGAGGGAAAGCAAGCAGCGTCCGGCTGACGCGTTTCGGAGCCTCTAAATCAGCTCCTTACTCATAGCCTGAGTAAGGAGCTGATTTAGAGGCTCCGAAACGCGTCAGCCGGACGCTGCTTGCTTTCCCTCCATGCTGGCCACACTGAGCGTTTTTTACATTTAAATTTGGATGCTTTCTTATTTTTGAATATGGATGAATAAAGGCTAAGTTTTATATAAACGAAGGAGATGCGTGCTGGATGTTTACTTCTACTACATGCCACATATGTCCAATGCTAGCCACAGGCTTCAGATCTACAGTGCCAATCACATACCAGCCCCCATTAACCACGCGCCTAGTATTATTTGTTCACAACTTTACGGTAATACATAGTACTTACATAAGGCAGCCCAGACCAACCCTTGCCCCCTTAGACCCTTGCACATAAAGATCAGATATGGGTTTTCTCCATCTTTCCCAATGACCCTGACACCAGATACTAGCTTGTACCCATAGATACGGAGAATGGAGTTAATCTGAGATTGATTCCCCGATCTATGGGCACCATGCCAGCCCCAATGGCTGCTGCTTCTACAACATATAATGTTCCTATTGTAGCAAGGGCATGCATATGGCCGATGATGTTGCTTAGGAGTCCTTGGAGAGAAGAGACTTGGTCTTGGTCACGTCTGAATCCCTTTGCTATTGGATGGTAAGACCGACTGTGACAAAGGGTAATACAAAGGTGGATCAAAGCAGGTCCTGCTATCTTATCACCGTAATGGGGGTCCATTCAGATTTTTGCTATCGGGCCCCCTCTTTTCTATGTGCACCAATGATCCGTAGTGTAGAATCCAACCACTATATATCTGTGACATGTTACTGAGCTGAGTCTATAGGAAACACTATTGGAGTTGATATTATAGCAGAAAGCAACAGCTGGCAGTGTTAATGTGAAGGTGACCCTGGAATCGCCATGAAATGATCCTCTGTGTAGACCACCCCCCGCATCTGTCCTAGGATTTGATACCGCACAAGCAGATTAGAAATGTTTCACCCAAAAGTACAGTATAATAGTATAATTAGGTGACACCCCATGATCGAAAGGTAACCCCATTCATGATCTAAAAATTCTAAAGGGGTGGAATCATCCAGGACACAGCTAAAAAAAATATGACCTCTCTGTCAGCTCTCCAGCCAAGCTCTGCCAAAGTGTTGCTGCTGGAGCTGACTTCTTAAGCCTCCTTGAGGAGGAGACTCTCTGCAGTAGAGTCGCTGCTGGAACATCCCCAAAGTGTGGACTGGAGGGAGGTGGAATGACAGGTCCCACTACCAACCTACCTGTCATTCCGAAAAATCCAGCCCAATACTGAGTATTTACCAAAATGCTCAGCAGACAAAAGTTGTCTGCTGAGAACAAACATTCCTGGAGTTTTCTCATCTCACCCACCTGAGTAGTCTGGGTGACATGTACACCCCCTCCGTTACCTGACCAGCCATCGGCTTACACTATATATTCAGGCTTTGACCCTCTATCCCGAGCCTGATTCCTATTGTCTACGCACAGATTTCGCTACCTATATGGAACTCTCTCTCCCCATGACCCTATGTACAACTGGGAGTCTCACAATACTGTTGGTATTGCAGCTTTCACACTACATAAAGTAAGTGAACCCTCAGCCTCATCCTTGGCCTACAGACAGAAGCCTATGGTTGCATTTCCACCACCACCGCTCCTCCTCATAATTTTGCTGATCCTTCAGCCTTTGCAGAATTTGGCAGATTTTCCTCATTAGGTTTTCACTTTGGGAACTAATTGGCACCAATCTGTTCTGCAGCAACAATTCTGAGGCCGAAAAGACGGAACATTTCCTAAATCCATGAACATTAGTGCAAGCATGAGCTTCCCCCTCCACCTCATTAACGAAAATCCAGCTCCTGAGCGCAGAGTGTTATCAGACGGAAGCATCGCCAGAGAAGAAAATATCAGCAGGAGCAAAGCCCAAGCATGGAGGAGAGACAGTGCTGGGAAATAGTCTATAAAATGCTGCGGTAACAGAATCGTCTACACAAACCTCTTTATCATAATCTGTTTCCACAGTAGAATGATGCCGCACCGGACCGGAGAATGTCAGGGGGCCAAATTTAAAGGGTAACTCCATCCATCATAGTTACATGGTGGAAATCAGCAGGCAGGTATAAATAATACAACTCATTAGCTAATAGGGAATTCTCTCGGGGAGGGGAGGGGTCGATTCTCTTGGAGGAGATTCAGCAGGTGTATGGAAACTTACAAGAAAAAAGTATGTAGTAAAAGTATATAGTCTGGAGTTGACTCATTGAGGTCTATGGGAGAGTTTTCTAGACATGGGGAGGGGGATGAGATAAACTGTGACATCATCTATTGTCAGTAGTGATGTCATGATGGCTCAGTGTTGCCGCATATAAAGGTGTTATCTTCTATTGTAATCCTGTCTGTGATGTAAATGAAGTGACTGCTGCAAAGAAAAGCCATACGGAATTGGGAAAAGGGGTTAGAGTGAAAAAATGTCAAACTCCCCGCCCTAAAACTTGGTATAAAAAATAGGTAATTTCTGGTGACACATTCCCTTTAACATATGACCTATCCAATACATATATTTTTTTCGCCGAAATATACCTTTAAAGATACGTCAATCAGCCATAAGATTAAACCCTTGTGCCATCAGCTCTAAGCTTTTTAGGCTTGGACTCCACACTCCAGTGAAAGAGTCCTGTATGATCTGGAACCTGACACCATGAGCAAATACTATAAGATGTTTGACGTGTCTTCCATGTATTGGACTCCACCACATCCCACGGACGATCAATCAGATTGAGATCTGGAAAGTTCAGAGCCCACCTTGATCTCTGTGCCATGTTCCTGTGGTAGGGGGCATTATCCTGCTCAAAGTGGCCACTACCAGTAAGGAGTGCCACTGCCATGAACTTGGTACTTGGTCTGTAGAATATTTAGGTTCCAGCAGAACATCGTCCAGACCATCACTCTGCCTCTTTCCATAGCGCCCCCTTCCTTCTTGGTAAGTGATGCACACGCACCTGGCCATCCAGATGATGTAACACGTGATCCATCAGACCAGGCACCATCTTCCATTTCTCCATGGTCCAGTTTTGATGCTCATGTACCCACTCTAGACTCTTTTGGACGGGGTCAGCATGGGTGCTCTGCCTGGTCAGTCCCATTTACAGCCCGCCATGATGTCCTGCATGTATCGGCTCCTTCCCATCCTAGTCATCAGGAACTTTTTCAGCAATTTGCCCTACAGCAACGTTTCTGCGGGATCGGACCAGACAGGCTAGCCTTCACTCCCAACACGCATCATTGAGCAGTGGGCAGCCATTCACATCACCCGTCAGTGGTTTTAATGTTATGGCTGATGGGCGTATAATTTGTAACCTTCCTAATAATCGCTCGCTTACACGACATCTGGTTATCGGTAAATGAGGTGATCACTGCGGGGTCATTTATTCGCTGAAATCACAACCGTTAGTCGACAGGCAGCCATAGTCCTCCTTACACGCCGGTCCGAGGGCTGAAGTCGAGAGATTCATCACATCTTGGAGACGTTCCTTTCCCGACAACTTAATTAACGACTCAATAAATCATTCAGCGTCTTACAAGTAAAATCCCAGGGAATCGTTCACACAAAAAGACATCGGAACTGTACACGCTTTACGGCAAGGACCAACCGCAGCATGAGTGATAGATATTATATGATTTTTTTTGACCCAGAAACAGCGCCGGTCTTGTCTACTGGTTGTGCCTGGTATTGCAGCTCAGGCCTATTAAAGTGTATGGGGATGACCTGCAATACCAATGGCAGCCTATGGACAAAAGTGGGTCCGTTTCTGGGGAGGAAAAACAGATTCTGCTTTCTAAGATCATATTATGATATAAAATTATGGAAAATTTGTAAAAATTCATGTAGATAAAAATTATGTCACGAGTGTCATCTGAAATCACAGACATAGAAGTCCTGTAAGTCGGACTTTCTCAACCGGCGATGTCAGGGAGGAAATAACAGATACCCAATGGACACCATTATAGTCAATGAGGTCCCTCGGGATCCATTGTTGTCTATCATTAGACGGAACGTTTTATTGTTTAATCCAATTTTCTGGCCCTACAACGGAACAGAAGAAAGGATTACACAGCGCTAATGTGAATGCACCCTAATGTAATATGAGCATTAAGGCCCCGCAAGCTCCCAGGACTAACCTCTGATAAGACCCTTTATAGAAATTCACCAGAGATGAGTCAGTCGCCCAAATAGCGCCCCCTTATGTTACTTAGAAAAGTTCCCCAACCATAGGCGCAGCATCTACTGGTCCACCAGTACACGAGCACTGGACACACTGGGAGACACAGAATGGGTTGTCTTCTCAGTGGTGTCCACTGACAGATGTGGAAGAGAATCTTGTGACCTGAAACCCGAACATACAGATGTCACGGAATACGTATAGATGAACGTTATTATAGTATCCCAATAGAAATATGAGATAGATAGTTATGAGATAGGGAAAGAAAGAAAGAAAGAAAGAAAGAAAGAAAGAAAGAAAGAAAGAAAGAAAGAAAGAAAGAAAGAAAGAAAGAAAGAAAGAAAGAAAGAAAGTTCAGTGAATTAATACAACATATGTGGATTATTAATCATCGAATTGCATTTTGACTGAATAAACCACATTTTTTTTTATTTTTTCACTGCCTGTTTTCTTCTTTTATTGACATATGGAGGATTTGGGTCTCTAGAATGGGGATAGACAGCTCCTTATATTGTGCTGCTGCCATTCTAGTTTTACTTGATAGATAGTTATGAAATAGATAGATAGATAGATAGATGATAGATAGGAGATAGATAGATAGATAGATAGATAGATAGATAGATAGATAGATAGATAGATATGAGATAGATAGATAGGAGATAGATAAATAGATAAATGTTTAGATAGATATGAGATCAATTTGATGCTGAACAGATAGGTAGATAGATAGATAGATAGATAGATAGTCAATAGAGATAGATCTAGTTATAAGAGATAAGATATGATAGGTATGAAATAGAAAGATATGCAATAGGACAGATAGAGATTATACAGATATAAAAGAACGACAGAGATAGATAGATAGATAGATAGATAGATAGATAGATAGATAGATAGATAGGAGATAGACAGATAGATAGATAGATAGATAGATAGATAGATATTAGATGATTCAATAAGACACACAATAATAGTACTGTGTGACATTACATTGAGGTGAAGCTCCTGGTATAACACTCTCGGAGTATACAGACACCTGTAATGATGACGCATAAAAATATTTTATCTACCAATAGATAATAAGATAATACGAGAACTTCTATCAGTCACATTATAAAGAAACCAAACAAATGTGAATATTCCCAGAAGACAAGGACAGGCCGTTTACTTCATGAAGAGCCACCACAACCCCGCAGTCTACCTTTCCCCCATGCTCTGTCCAGTAAAATCCAATCTATTGCTCGCTGTTATCAGCACCACATGAAGTCCTTATGATCCAATGCTGAGAGCGCCCCCAGACACGCACATGTGGCACCATACACTATGGAGAAGGTGTGAAACATAGAAGAGGCAGGGTCTTCACTTACCCACTGACAGCTGCACTGGGCCGAAGCAGAGGGAGACCTGGACCCAGAGGAGCAGGGCCAGCACCGCCTGCTGATGACCTACGGATGGATCTGCTGCTCTCCTTCCTCCGCTCATTCCATAACACATCTTTCATGGAGCTGAGGCATCCAGGCAGAGACCTGCAGAGCACACAGGGGGGTTAGCAGCTCACCTCCTGCACTGGTGCCTGGTGACCCCTGTAGTCCCCCCAGTAGCAGCAGCTGCAGACACATGGGCACTCACTGGTCATTGCTCCCAGCTCATCCCCTACAATGCAGCCTGCTCCCTCCTCTGCCTCTTTATATGCTCAGGATAGACTGGGAGCTGCTGCTGCTGCTGCTGATCCTCCTCCTGCCTGATCAGGCATGCATGGCTGTGCCCTCCTCTGGATGGATATTGCATCCTGATAAGGTCAAGGGGAAGACTGGGGATACTGGGATGGGAACCCCTCCAGCACTAGGGAGCAGCCTTCTGCAGGGCATGCATAGGGTTAAGCCCCCCTCCCCCAGTCAGGAATCCTCTGTTACCTGCAGCAGACATAGGACTGGGCTCCCCTGAGAAGTGAGTCCTCCTCCCACTCCTGCCCTACAGCAGCCACCTCCTCTGCTCTGCTTCACCTGGCAGGCGCGCCCCCGGGAGAAACTCCTGTTATGTCGGGGACGCGCAGGGAGGGCGCTCTCCAGGGTCCTGAAGAGAACAGAGCTGAAGTCTGTGCAGGCTATACATGTTGTATACATCCTGTACATGTAGAGTATACATACTGTATATACGGTGGTGCTAGAGCTAGGAGGTGTCATGCATGCATCAGTTATATAAACTGCAGAGCATTGCTATTATATTCCTGCCTGCAAAGCATTGCTATCACATTTATATCTGCAGACCATTGCTATCACAGTCACTGCTGCAGAGTATTACTATTATAGACAGTGCTGTAGAGCATTACTCTTATTGTCATTTCTGCAGAGTATTGCAATCATAGCTAGAGCTGCAGAGCATTGCTATCACATTTATATCTGCAGAGCATTGCTATCACAATCATTGCTGCAGAGCATTGCTATTATAGTCACTACTGCAGAGCATTGCAGTTTATAGTCATTGCTCTTATATTAATTGTTGCAGAGTATTTCTCACATAGTCATTGCTGCAGAGCATTGCTCACATATTCATTGTTGCAGAGTATTTCTCACATATTCATTGCTGCAGAGCATTGCTCACATATTCATTGTTGCAGAGTATTTCTCACATATTCATTGCTGCAGAGCATTGCTCCTATATTCATTGCTGCAGAGCATTGCTCTCATATTAATTGTTTCAGAGCCTTGCTCCTATATTCATTGCTGCAGAGCATTGCTCTCATATTAATTGTTTCAGAGCCTTGCTCCTATATTAATTGTTTCAGAGCCTTGCTCATATATTCATTGCTGCAGAGCATTGCTCCTATATTCATTCCTGCAGAGCATTGCTCTCATATTAATTGTTGCAGAGCATTTCTCACATATTAATTGTTGCAGAGTATCGCTCCCATATTTATTGCTGCAGAGCATTGTTCTTACAGTTATTGTTAATGGTGTTTTTTCCCCCTTGTGAATTGCTGCTTCCGTTGCCGAGATATCGCTGATTTTGGCAATATGCAAATGAGCTTTTTGGACCAATGAGGGCATTGATGCCTACTTTTTTGGAGTAATGGCAGTGCCCTCATTGCTCCAAAGAACTAATCTGCATATTGACAAAACCAGCAATATCTTTGGAATGGAGTCTGCGATTCACAAGGGGAAAGCAACAAATCTTGCAATTCGGGTTTCACATACTTTTGACCATGTAGTATATATGTTATGATGGGGAAGGACAACGGAATTTACAGAGGACTTTGAGACAGTCTACCTCCGAGGATTCCTCTCCAAATCCAACCCTGTGTAACCCATGGCGTAAAAACAAAGCAGGGCTATCCGGCGGGGGTTTGCTTACTATTAATCCTTAAATACATTGGGGTTAACCAGTGGTAGGTTCATGTAGCGGAATCTGCAGGAAGGTCGAGCAAGACTAAAATAAAGAAGTGTCCGCCATTGCCTCCCATGGTAAACAATAGGTGGTAGATTGCAGCCAGGATCTGGGGTTGATGCATCTCAGTCTGACCCCATATATATACAGTATATAGCAGACTCATACACTACATCAGGTATGTAGTAGGCGTATTTATACGCTGCGACGCTCTATTACATGCAAATGTAATGACTGCTCAAAAGCTACAAGTGGAGGAAAGGAAAGATTTCTGAAGACATAGAAGTAGGTGGGGGAGAATTACATGATATTACTGATCTCCCTGGTCTTTGTAATGTCTTCTGTGCTGGAGATTTCTTTCCAGATTTCCCACCAGTATTCTACATGTATTACTAGTAGGGTATTGGAGTGTATTATATGTGTCCTATGACCACTGTACCACAGACAGGGAGGAAAGGAGAGCGTTCTATGGGGGCACTGATAGGAAGGGACGTGATTTGTGTCATTGAGGTTTGGGGATGGGCAGCAGTGTCTCTCTATCTATCTATCTATCTATCTATCGATCTATCTCCCATCTATCCATCTATCTATCTCCTATCTATCTATCTATCTATCTATCTCCTATGCCATAGCTATCTATATATCTTAAGCTATAGTGTGGATCTAATAAAAGAACTGTAGGATCTAGGGCAGTGGCTTTCAACCTGCGGCACGTGCACCCCAAGAGGTACACCCTACAGTCCCTGGGGCTATGACGGCGACTGACAAAATCACTGCTGTGAACAACGAAACAAATGGTAAGTAATGATTCACTATTCGCTGCTCTGCTCCGGGCACCAAGAACTAATGTTACATCAGACCCCAGAGCAGAGAAGAAACAGAGTGTTAAGTAATAAATCCAGCTCACCGCTCTCTATCTGGACATTATACTGTGTGTTGGGGCACTTAGGGGGCCATTATACTGTATGTTGGGGCTCTTAGGGGGCCATTATACTGTGTGTTGGGGCACTTAGGGGGCCATTATACTGTGTTTGGGGCCCACAATTAGCCCCTACACTACATATAAGGGATGTGTTGAAAAGCGAGACAAACCCTTTAAACGAATTCTCCATCTGACACCGATCATGATGAAATTCAAGGATTGATGGTGAGGGGTATATTGGTCGGCTAAACTGACCAAGCAGCTAAAGTATATAGGAGTCTCCTGACTTTCCCATGACAGAAGACATCAGGGGAATGAAGGATCGGGCCAATGGATTTTAACATGCCCGATCCTTCTTTGCAGAGGAGATAAGCTGCACATATACTGTATATTCTCACATGTACATGAGTGGAGGAGAGAGACATAGCTGGGTAATAGTTAGCAAAAGTACAGGCAGCAGAAGAGATTCTTAAAGATGACCTTTCACCACCTCCGCCAGTTCATGCACTTTACATCCTTTAATAGTCGCCCCACCACAGATTCTGGCACAGTTGGAATTTTTTCTCTAGCCCACACCCTTCCTGAGCAATCATTGCTGTTAGTTTTGGTTAAGGGGATATCGTCACTCCTTAGGGAGAGCCACCATTTAGGTGTGTGGAGTCTTATTAAGCCATTTTGTGCTCCACTGTGCAAAGGAACATGGGAAGAATATGCAAATCTGTCTTCCATGATGTAATTAGGAAGACAGTGCCTAAGTCATGCAGCCCAATAGAGGGTGCTCCCTTTAACAGCATGCCCGACCTTCCCAGAGGCCTTTGCTGCAATGCAATGATGTGGGGTTTTACCAAGTACAGTCTCTCAGCCGAGGACAGCTGCTTCAATCTGATTGGATCTCTTCAGCCCGGCGCAGAGAAGACTGACTTGGCAGAGGTGGGAGGCTTCTAGACAGGTTTAAGGGGATATCGTCACTCCTTAGGGAGAGACCACCATTTAGGTGTGGGGACTTATTAAGTTATGTTAAGTCTTATTAGTTTTGGTGTCTGATATGCAGACTAGACTCCCTAATGTCAAGTGGATTAAGTGGATGGTGTCAAGTAGGAGCAGCCAAGGAGGTGTGATTCTGAGCTCTGACATTGTCCACCTGACTGGAGCCCTGAGTCACACCCCCTTGCCTGTTCCTGCCTGACCCCACCTACTTGACATTAGAGAGTCTAGCTAGTATGTCAGGCATCTAACTGGGCTGATTGCTTGGGAATGGCATGGGCTAGAGAAAAAATTCCAACTTTGCTGGAATTAGTGGTGGGGAGGCTATTAAAGGGTGTAAAGAGTTGGTGAAAGGTCCTCTTTAAGCTGGGTGTACACATTGCATAACTATTGGTTGGGCGCTCATCAGAAGCCTTCAAAAGACTACAACACCCAGCAGGCTGGAGAATGACAAGTTATAGAGATCAGACTGGGATTGTGCGGTGACATTTGGCAATCAGGCTCAGTACATAATAGAGTCTAGGACAACAATCCGCCGCCCCTGCAGACACAATATAGCAGAACTGATTGAAGTCCTCAGCTTTGTATGTAATAAGCAGCACAGTCTCAGCAGGGAGAGATCACCAGATGCGGCGGCGTTTACGGCGCGCCACACTGAGCTCACATTGCTCATCTCAGTGCGGCAATTAGATCAATATCACAACTTCTCCAAGAAAACAAACACGGCTTGTAACATGTGACAACGAGGAGATGACACCAACGGGTTAATGTTTTACATATGGGCAAGAAGGGGGGGTTTGCCTAGGACTGGCGAGATTACGGACAGGGGGTCATAGTCCCAAATTAAAGGGTGTGTGAACTTTTGCAGTTTTTATTTTTATGATTGCTCCAATGAATCAAGCTTGCATATAGTCTTGCAAAAAAAAAAAAATAAGAATCCCTTGTGAATTCAGTTCCTATGTACTGTTTCCATATTTACAGACTACAAAGCCAGTTTGTAGTCTGACCTACAGGCAATACCTATTCCTTCTGCCCCATCTTTTCGGTAAAGGTGTATGATTTCCTTAAAGGGTTTTTCAAGGAATCATAAGATGGTGAAGCCGAGGTAGGTATAAAACAAAAAAAAGACAAACTCACCTATCTCCGGTGCTCTGTTCAACAGTTCAGATCCCTTTTTCTTCCCGTGCTGGGACTCACTGGGCTGGAAGTGGAGAGGATCAAATTTAGGACTTGTTGGTGTCTTAGCATCCCTAAGTGACCTGACCTTAAGATTTCCTTTGACTAGGGTTGAGCCGATCTTGAGATTTCAGGATCGATTTTAAAATCCGATTTCTGATCATTTTCCAGCCGATCCCGATGGCAAAATTTGATCGATTGCCGATCAAGATCCGATCTTGCCTGATCCTGATCGCTCAATCCTAGTCAATGCTTCTCTATGGGAAAAGCCACTTTTAGACTTGAGATTTCAAAATCCGATTTCCGATCATTTTCCAGCCGATCCCAATCGCTCAACCCTACCATTGACATATTATTTGCTTAGGGTTTGTTTGTAGTCTGAAACCATGGAGACACACAAGTCTGCAAAGGAGCTGTATACACATAACGGTAATGATGTCATCAGGTCAACTTGCAAAATTATGCACTGGAGCAACAAAAATGGTTAAAGGGTTGCACAAGTATACACCCCCTTTACATGGGATTGGACAACCCTTCTCATGCTGCGGGTCTTCCTGCCAATATTGGTCACAAAGGTGCCTTGATGTTCTAAGAGGTTTGGGCAAACTTTGCATGAAAATTGGCATTTTAACACTTTGTGTTACAAGGTGTGGATATATGTGCGCGATGACTTGCATTCACATGTTGAGACGTCTGGATTATTTTGCTTGTGCTTGTTGCGTCCTCTTCCACGCGCCGTGATATCCTCCCTGCCCCCTGAATTATCGATGACTTCTAGGTGCAGAATTAATTAGATCTGGAGATGTACAATATATAAAATATGTATAAGGTCCGGCAGTATGTACAGTATGTATATAGTAATTATGCTAATGCCGTAGCTGTCAGCCGTCTCATTCATTATGCATGTATTGCTTTCTGTCATGGATTAACCCTCGGGTGTATTTGCTTTTCAAGTCAATTCAATGTCACACTTTTACATGTGAATTATATACCCAATGTCTGTCATGAAGGGGCTTTTTATGACAGCGCAGACTGACTGCCCACCTAAGGGTCCTCCAAATAGTCCGGGTGCTAAAACAATAATGGTCCAGAAGAAGAAACCCAAATTTAAAAGGTACTAGGGTCTATTTACAAGGGATTATTACCAGAATCATTTCATTTGGGGAGGGGAACCCAAGAAACCTCAGTTTGAAACACATCAGCACCATGGGTTTTTGTATGGTACTATAGAATAACAGTGCTGATGCGCAGCCACCAGGGTTAGGCTAGTGGCAACATGGCTGCTTTTTCTGACCAGTACCACACTCCTCTGGGGCCAATGCACTGCTGTTCCCGACTGGCCCATTTGAGCTGCTGCCCAGACACCGATCCTTTAAGTCACCTGAAGCTGACCACCAGTTGGAACGGTGGATGGAACACTTCAACCGAATGTCACAGATGAAAAGCAACAGTAGGTCGTAGGGGATACAATGCATTCCACCAAAGAACCCATTCTACTACTCACAAGATCTTCTAAGGCTCGTCAGTTCGGGCAACCGACTAGTGTCTCTCTTACATAAAGTGGCTGAATTCTACAAGAATGGACCTCTAAGCTTGTCATGTCCCAAATAGCCCCTCTGTCAAGCTGACCTCCAAGCCAACCCTTCACCAAGAGCAGATCACTGTATCACTCATATGGGCACTGTGTATACAAGGTGTTGGCACTGTATCACTCATATGGGCACTGTGTATACAAGGTGTTGGCACTGTATCACTCATATGGGCACTGAGTATACAAGGTGTTAGAGTTAAGTCCTCCATCTTTGTATTTTGGCAGCCATCTTGTAATCTTTCACATATAAACTGTATAAGTATGTATTTTTTCTGCTTAAGTCAAGGAGGCCCTTTGTTAGACTTTAAGGAATGTGATAATGAACGTTAATGCAGAGGTTGCTAATCCTTATCTCTCAAGGACCTCATTTTGAGAAGATGCAGCTGACTTTGTATATCTCTTACCTCCTTTACATGATGTATGGACACATAACCAACAAAAGTATTAATCTTATGGTATCTGGGCACTTTGTCATATTTGATGGTTTATGAAGGTCACTTAGAGTTTGTATAGACAGAATCTATGTAGCTAATTGTTAATTAAGTTGCAACATGTCATCTTATCTCTTTTGCCATGATATATACATATAGATAGTCTGGGATGTTAGCTCACACATAAGTATTTTGAATCCTTCTTTGTTTCATGGGAAAGTCCATCCCAGTTTGGAAAATTATAATAAGATGCAGATTATACCAGGCCTCAGCCAATAGCCATGTGCCAGGCTTATCTTATATCTCTATGACCAATCATGGTATACTAATTAGAATAAGCCAAGCCAGCTCTTTGTCTGTAATGTATTTAAACTACCTTTTTCTTATAATAAAATCAGAACTCTTTTGATACACTACCATCTTGTGTCTTTAATCAGTTCTCCAGGCTTAAACCAAAATGGCTGCAGTCCATCTAGGCCTGTTAATTAATTATCTAATTTGGAACTCTGCAACATACTCTTATGAGGACACTTTAATGTCCCTAACAAAGGTGTTGGCACCACTGCCTCCTGTTTGGTCCTGTTGTCTGGTCACATGACTATGCTATACATGACTATACATATACTATAACCAGGACCTGTTATGAAGGGAATCTGTAATGCTAAGAATATATGTATAGAGCTGCCTGCTTCTGGCATTGTATACTATCTAGATATCAGTTGGTCGATGGGGGTGCTGCGTGTTGGACCCCCAATAATCAATTCTAGGGACAGGCCATCAATATGAAGTCTTGGATAAGCGCTTTAAGGCTCTTCATTGCAGCCGATGCATCCGAACCTCTCTTGGCCTAATGCAGTTCATTTTTTTACTGCTCCCTTTTACCGGCCCCCCACAGTAAATGTCCATTTTATAACGCACTTACCCGATTGTAAAATGGGAGACACCACCAATAATACATAATATTCTGTGGAGCCAGGATTTATATCCAGCCATGAATACAAAATGCAAGAACTAAAATGTACTTTTTATAAGGGCACTCTGGCGGTGTTTTTGGGGCAGTGTCTGGCTGATATAATTTATAGGAACACTGTGTTAGTGTTTCAAAGGTTCATTCTCTGTTTAGTACTTTTTCATTGGGGGGAAGGGGGGGCACTTTCTGGGTCACACCGTTTGTAAGATGTATCTTTTAGCTGTCTCTGGTTATATATGTGCTGCAATAGTGTTTTGGAAGTCACTATTTGTTTATTTTACCTATATAGCGCCATCATATTCCGCAATGCATTAGAGACATTGTCAGTCACTGTCCCGTATATGGCTGACAATCTAAATTCCCTATCAGTATGTCTTGCATATTGGTGCAATGTCATGGTGTTTTTGGAAATCACTCTCTGGCTGACACAATTTTTAGGGGGAACCTATTAGCTGTTCCTACTTATATCTGGACTATATTAGTGTTTCAGTCAGTTACTCTATGGCTGGCAATGTTTATGGGGGCACTGTGTTAGTGTTTTTGGAAGTCATTATGGCTGGCACTGGTTATGGGAAATTCTGACACTGTTACTCTAGGTCCACACTAGCACTTGGGTTTCTGTTCTTCGAATCCTTTTGGGGACCTGAACAATGGAGACCCAATCCACTTAAAAGACAGTTCTTGTGAAGACCTGTGGACTTCATAGACTATAATGGAAAGGGTGGCTCTGGACACTGTGTACTGAACTAGCAGCGCTACTGTATCTCAGAGCCCATTCACATAAATTTAGTGGGTGGGAACCCTGAGATTATGGGAGCTGTCGGAGTGCTGCTAAGGCCTGGTTCACATCTGCGTTTGGTATTCCGTTCAGGGAGTCCGCTTGGGGACCCCCGAAAGGAATACCGAACGCATTGACAAGTGGTAAGCAATGAAAGCACACGGACCCCATAGACTATAATGTGTCCGTGTGTTTTCCGCTAGGTGTCTGCACGGAACATGCGGAGAGAAAAATACTTCATGAACTACTTTCCTCTCTGCATGGCCCGTGTGGACACCATGCGGAAAACACATGGACCCAATTATAGTCTATGGGGTCTGTGTGCTTTTCATTTCTACCCCATTAATATTTCGTTGCACCTTCTTCCCAATACGTGTTTTATTACATTGTAGCAGTAGAAAATACAACCTGTCCTGCAAAAAACAAGCCCTCCTATATATATGTGCTTGGAAAAACAAAAGGTTCTGGCTTGGGAATAAAAACCAAAAACACAAAAGTGGAAACTGACTGTGTCAAGATGGGGTTAATATAAGAGAGACGATTACAATACTTTGGTCATTATACATTTTATCACCTGACAACGAACCATGTAAAATGGCGGAGACAGGAGACATCCGTTACACGTATTTGTTACATCAGTTCTCCCTCTAGTGCTCGGAAACCTAATTCTACGCATGCGCAATCAGGTGGAAGCTCATTGTGACGCTCTTTCGATTGTGGCCGCTAGAGGGCGCGCGCTGCTTACAACTCTGTCTCCGGCGTTAGTAATGTATTTTCATGCCAGCTAATCACCGGGGCAACCGAGAGTAGCGTCAGAGTAACGAGGGGCAGGGGAAGCGCAATGGAGGACGGCAGACGATCTCCCTTCCTGCATTTAGACTTGACTAACTTCGAGGACGGTGGTGACAGCCGGTATGTACTCACCAGCCCCCGATCCTTGGAAGCTTGTGCTCGGCTGGGAGTGCGGCCTGTGGATTTACTCTACAAGTCCTATGGAGAGGTCAGAGAGGAGAACCCTGAGGCCTCCAGCCAGGAGGTCAGTGAGATGTATGAGGCCCATGAGATGGAGAGGCTGAGGAAGGTGAGGGTATGCCGGGAGCTGAGGAAGAAACTGCTGGAGAGTGACTGTCATCCGGGTGGTCTTGGCGTCACCTA
The DNA here is from genome assembly GCF_031893055.1 of Leptodactylus fuscus. Classification (NCBI taxonomy): domain Eukaryota; kingdom Metazoa; phylum Chordata; class Amphibia; order Anura; family Leptodactylidae; genus Leptodactylus; species Leptodactylus fuscus. The sequence goes on along the minus strand of NC_134267.1, from coordinate 20,438,657 downwards.
CCAGCAAGACCATCTCCAGTCCTCCATTGCTTCTCAGAACCTCCGGGACCACAGAGATCACCTTCAGTCCTTACCTGCCTCCCAGAACCTCCGAGACCACCTTCACCCCTCCTCCGCCCCCTCTCAGAACCACCGAGACACCACAGCCTCCTCAAACCAATGGGACTACTTAGATGTCACAAGTTCCCCAAATCGATGGGACCCCCGTCACAGTGCTACCTCTCCAAACCGTTGGGTCCCTGCAACTAAGGGCCACAAAGGAGAAGGAGAAATGCAAAGAAGTCTAAGTCATGTTAATCTACTTGACCCAGAAGAGCAAATTCACCATCTTACCCGTCAGGTAGAAAAAGAAATCAAGGTATCCGTGCCAGTTAGGGATAAGAAGATTGCGGCCCTGATGTTACTCAAACACCAAGAGGAGGAGATGTCCAAGCAAAGGAAATTGCAAGCCCAACAAGCCTGGGAAGACCTCCGAAGCAAGGAGAAGGTAATCCGAGAAGCTCTGAGCAAGCACGACTGGACTGACCGCCAGCAGAACCGCAGACAAAGTCCAAGAAACTCTAAACTGGAGTGGCAACTCGATGCCGTCCGATACCTGACTGCTCAGAATAACAAGGAGTGGAAGACATTGTCTCCTGAACAGAGGATCCTTCTTAAAGACGGCATGAAGAAAGTTCAAAAAGATCTACAGTCAAGGAACCTATTGCTAGAGTCGGAGGTAAAAGAGAAAGACACAAGAGAAATGGGTGGTCGTCTTCTTGAGGAACGGATGCTGCAAGCCATCAAGGCTAAGATGATCAAAGACTTACAGAATAAGAAAAACATCCAAGTAAAGAACGAATATGATAAGCTAAGACATTCTCGGCTCAAGGAGGAGGTAGACAACCAAGTCAAAGCTGAGGAGCGCTCCAAGAGGATGTCCATGCAGCTGAAGGAGCAGAGGTTCCAGGAGACGTATGAGCAGATCCAAGAGGAACGTCTTAAAGAGATTCAAGAGAAGGCATCTAAGGAAGAAGAGATGAAGTTCATGGCAAAAATCCGAGCAGAACAGCAGGAGAAAGAGCAAATAAGACACAAGAAAATGTTGGCTCAAGTGACCAACCAAAAGATTCTCCAGGCGAAAGACTCTTTGGGAAAAAGTCTGCAGAGCAAGGCCGAGCGAATGCGAGAACTGAACTTCATCAAGGAGAAAGCCCACCAACTCGTAAAACAAAAACTGGACGAAGAAGATGAAAACTACCGAAAACACATTGCACATCTCATCAGGGTCAAGGATCGGAAAAGTGACAAGGTCCTCAAGGAGAAGGAAGCCACCGTGGAGGAGGGGAAAAAGATCGCCAGGGCCTCCTTTCACATCCGAGATAAAATCAGAGAGCAGACCAAGAGCAGAACATTCGACCAGATGGCCCTGGAGGCCCAACTGAATGCAAGCTTCATGAGAAGCATCCCTTAAAGGAAGAGTCAACCCAACCCAAGAGACAATGAAAACAGATCAGACCACAGGCGGTAATTATGGTTACGAGGTGTTTATTAGAATTAAGATTGGGACCAGGTCAGGGAAGGATCAAACACTGTTAAAGGGGCTCTATCAGCAAAATCATGCTGCTAGAGCCCCACATATGCGGGAATAACCTTTAAAAAGGCTATTCAGGCACCATAAATGTTATATTAAACTACCCCCCCAGTTTTAAAATAAAATCCTAAAAAAGAATGTGCTCTACTTACGCATCGTGCACGCTGGGCGGGCATTCAGGGTGTGTCTTCTTCATCCACGCCTCCTCTTCCTCCGATGTCCTCGGGTCCCGTCCTCCTCCGGCGCTCGCGAACTGACATGGATAAAAAAAAAGACCTGCGGCTTCTACGGCTACTGCGCATGCGCCCAGGCCATTTTTTTTTATCAATGTCAGTTCGCGAGCGCTGGAGGAGGACGGGACCCGAGGACATCGGAGAAAGAGGAGGCGTGGATGAAGAAGACACACCCTGAATGCCCGCCCAGCGTGCACGTTCGGTAAGTAGAGCACATTCTTTTTTAGGGTATTATTTTAAAACTGGGGGGTAGTTTAATATAACATTTACAGTGCCTGAATAGCCTTTTTAAAGGCTATTCACGCATATGTGGGGCTCTAGCAGCATGATTTTGCTGATAGAGCCCCTTTAAGAATCGGCTTGTCCCAATTTAACTTTTTAGTAGCCTGGTCCGTACACGTGGAAGAACCAAAAAGTCCCAGTATTTTTGGACCCAGTAATGATCTTGTAGGAGTCAGGATGTTGTGATGCCAAATGCTATGCTTATATGGGGTGTTCATGTCAGTAAATCTGTTAAAGGGGCTGTCTGGTGGGATAACATTTTTTAGAAAAAAATTTAATAATCCTAACTTACTTCACCGATGCCCCACTGCAGTTGTTATGATGGCTCGTAAGTGCTCACTACCTGGCCTTTGTTGGCACGTAGGAGATGCCCAGCCATGGCCACATTCATGACCCTCCTCATCCAATTATTTCCAGGGGACTGACAAACAGAGAGGATCGGAGAATCCAGGTAGTGTCGTAATGACAGTGGTGGGGGATCAGTGACGGAAGGGACCATGTGCATGACCATAGTTGTATTTGGGTCCGTGGAAACAGAATGGGCAGCACATGGTTAGTGTCCATGCGCTCTTTTTTTCTTCCACGGATCCTATCAATAAAGTAGATGGACCAAACCTCAAAAACGCACAATAGAATCTGCTCTGCTTGGGGCAGCTCAATCCTACAGCCCCAAATGGATCCATAATAAATATGGCCATGTGCTTTCTAGGTCCGGTTCTGTAATATGGGATAGCCTACTGACCCGATTCTCTCCAAGGCTCCATATGGGCCATATGCTATTCGTTACTACAGAACCAGGCCAAAAATATGGTCGTGTGCATGGGGCCCGAAGCTTATTTTATTTTGGAAACCCATTTTAGCCCTTTTCTTAAAAAGTTTAATTCTAGCCGAAATTCTTTTCTTTTAATGTAGACAGCTTTTACCTCGGATGTGTCATGTGTTGGGCCCCCGCCAATCACACATTAAAGGGGCTCTGTCACTAGATTTTTGTGTTTTTAGCTAAAGATATGCCTGAATAGCCTCAGGTTCTGCTATTCGTTAGTAGAAAGACCCCCCCACACACACGTTGTTGTTAATTACTGTGTAAATTGATATGCAAATCAGCTCTAGGGTGCACGGTGGGCATTCCGGGCACCCCCTTGCGTTATACCTTCTGGACGCCTACCGCTGCCTCCAAGCCCTCCTCCTCCTGCTTATTCACCACCTCCATTGTTGGCGGTTTCTATTGAAGTAACGCGTGTGCGCAGTAGCGCTCCCCCCGCTGTGCTACTGCACATGCTCCAGTGCCAGATCGCAATGTTATCTACAGGAAAATGGCGCTGGAGCATGCGCAGTAGCGCCAGAGGGAGCGCACGCGCGTGACTTCAATAGAAACCGCCGACAATGGAGGCGGTGAATAAGCAGGAGGAGAAGGCCTTGGAGGCAGCGGTAAGGGCTAGTTCACACGTGGGCAAAGGGGAGGTTTTTGACAGCGGAATTCGCTTCAAAAACCTCTCCTTTAACATGGTGGTCTATGTAGACCACTAGCTTTTTTTTTCCTCCTAGCGTTTTCCGCCTGAAGAAGCGACATGACCTTTCTTCAGGCGGAAAACGCCTGAAGAATTGCATAGAAGTGAATGGGAGGCGAAAACCGCGCGGTAAAAAACCGCGCGGTTTTTTGCACACAAAACCGCGCTTTTTTTGCAAAAAACCGCACGGTTTTCGCCTGCAGTTTCTATAGCACATATAGGAAAAAAAAAACCTAGCGAAAACCGCTAGCGAAAACCACGTCAAAAACCTCGTCAAAAACCGCGTGGAATGCAAAAAACAGCGTCAAAAAAACTCCTCGAGGTTTTTTACCTCGCACAAATAAGCTAGGCGGTTTTCACGTGTGAACTGACCCTAAGCGTCCTGAAGGTATGATGCAAGGGGGTGCAAGGAACGCCCACCGTGCACCCTGGAGCTGATTTGCATATTGATTTACATGGTAATTAACAAAAACAGGGGGGGTCTTTCTACTAACGAATAGCAGGTGATAACGAAATAGCGAATAGCCAGGTGATTACAAAAATCTAGTGATAGAGCCCCTTTAATGACCATCAATCTTATGCCCTGTAGAACACCCTCATTAATGTCCTTTATACAGAGTGCGGCAGATTTATTACGGCTGGTGTATCGTACGCCACTCTTAATAAAGGTCCTGACTGGCACGGGGAACAAGAGATATATCAGGAAGCTCCGGCCTCTTCATAAACCAGATATAGTGTCTGTTTTTGGTATTGCAGCTCAGCCCCAATCACTTGAATGGGACTGAGCTGTTGATATACTATGTGACCAATGAACATGCACAGGGTCTGCAGCACCACAGTCTTTTATATATACAGCTTATTGGCAGGGGCCTGGGGGTCAGACCCCCCACTGACCACATAAATATGACCTATCCCAAGGATGAGCGGAGTGTTTTAGTCCTGGAAGACCTCTTTAAGATCCCCCAGTTTTCCAGTCCTGGAGGATCCCTTTAACATTTAGAGCCTAATAAATCCTGTCTTGTATTATAATGGCTCTTATATTTACTGTAAAAGTCGCCGTTGCCATGGATTTATATTGAGCCGTACTCAGCGCAAGCAAAATCTTATAAATAACCACAGTAATTACTATGAGCTGGAGCCAAACACATTGACACGCTGTATACATAGTGTATGAAGCTGTATACACAGACCAGGATTGTCATACCATTTCCTGACATTGACCTTTACAATGATTTCTAGCATTACAGCCGCCATGTCTGCTCCTGCTCTGTTATCATACATGGTATTCCTCCTGTTAGGGCCAAACCACTTCATCTACGCTCCCTTGTGCCATTTAACCCCTTCTAGTGTTAATACAGTGATAGTATTCCGCTTCACTGCAGGCTGTAAAGCGAGATAGTTCTCTTTTATCAGTCTGTAGAGTAACATGACATCTAGTGGACACTAGCGAGTACTGCAGTAAGTTGATATTCTTATTTTAATGAGTTAATGAATATATGGGTAAGGTAAATCAGTGTTTGTAGATTTTTGTATTCAGTATTGTGTGAAAAATCACAAAAAGTTTTCTGTTCGGGCCTACACGAAAATCATCAGTATTTCCATGGTCCGGAACCGCTAGAAGATGCTGCAGTGGATGAGGAGTGTGTGTAGGATCGCCGGTGATCAAACACTTGTCCTTATACCGCCCTCCTAATCCCGTGGTGAATGTATGATTTATTATAGCATGTATTTTAATACTCATTTGGGATTGTGATTTTTTTTCCAATAATAATTTTAATATATTTATAATGTAGAATATAACAGAGCAAATTATTGTAGATGTTTATTTTTGTATGTTTGATACTAATAAATGTCATATTGTTATATAAACCGCTGGTGTGAGAGTCGTCCTGTGCGCCAAACCGAGACCGGGAAAAAGACAATGTAACCGGAAGGGTCTGGAACGTAGGAGTGTCCGCCATATGTAAGTCCCATCCAATTACACCAACATGTCCCCAAAACACGACCGACTTTTAGACACCAGTTTATATAGAGAATAAATCTACATAGAAAGGGAAGTCATTGCCCAGGTATCCTACCGGACTACACATACATGGGGCAAATCTTGGTATCTCTAATTTGAGCTAAGAGTTATCAACTTGTTAGATATATGGGTGTGGCTTCTCAGAAAAGGGGCATGTCTTAGATGTGTTACATCCTGTATTATACTCCAGAGCTGCGCTCACTATTCTGCTGGTACAGTCACTGTGTACATACATTACATTACTTATCCTGTACTGATCCTGAGTTACATCCTGTATTATACTCCAGAGCTGCGCTCACTATTCTGCTGGTACAGTCACTGTGTACATACATTACATTGCTTATCCTGTACTGATCCTGAGTTACATCCTGTATTATACTCCAGAGCTGCGCTCACTATTCTGCTGGTACAGTCACTGTGTACATACATTACATTGCTTATCCTGTACTGATCCTGAGTTACATCCTGTATTATACTCCAGAGCTGCACTCACTATTCTGCTGGTACAGTCACTGTGTACATACATTACATTAGTTATCCTGTATTATACTCCAGAGCTGCACTCACTATTCTGCTGGTACAGTCACTGTGTACATACATTACATTACTTATCCTGTACTGATCCTGAGTTACACATCCTGTACTATACTCCAGAGCTGCGCTCACTATTCTGCTGGTACAGTCACTGTACATACATTACATTACTTATCCTGTATTATACTCCAGAGCTGCGCTCACTATTCTGCTGTAAAGTATATCTGGAATCACATTATACGGTATGTATTGAGCCTCCGCTATGGTTGTGCTCTGTTTTGTCTAGTAACTAGTCACCCCCTGCTATGTACCCTAAAAGGTTAGGTTACAGATAATACTCTTTGATATTGCCATTATTCGCACCATATTGTGGCAAAATTAGTGATTGTTATATTGTTCCTGACATTACTGAATGTAATATAATGTTGTACTGCCATCTACTGGACATAATACATATCACTGCTGATAAATGTTATGTAACAGTTACAAAAACTCCATCAACAATCCCAAGTATGCCTGTCATTACATTGCTAGAATTTATAATGAATGAGACTGGACTGTCATACCAAGCACAGCCACTATTAAATGTGTGGCGCTGTGCCCAGTAAGTAGTAAAGAGGCCGCAACTTCTTAACCTCTCTATGGGATTAAAAGTGAAGATCCACAGAATTATAAGAGCACAGACAGTTGCTGGGCCAACCTTACCCTGCGATTCCAAAATATGCTTTTTTCCGGTCTCTGTTGTGTTACAGGGGGCACATATTAAATACCCCTTTTGAGTTGTAGGACCCTTGCAGAGAACACAGGGTTAATCTCCACATCTCTCTCACTTATAGCTGGTAGATAATGGAAGGGGTGGTGTTTGGTATGTTCCTACTACAGCCAGAGCATGGGAGGGGGAAGCTCCTGCTGCAGGGAGAAGCCTCACAGACAGATACAAGTCTGAGCTGAGGTTTTTATACTGTAGAGCTGGCCAATCTCGCAGAAACATTCTGTATATTCCTTGTTGTTCAGCAGCAGAAGCTCAATGAGAAGAAGAAACCTTAGAGATCATCTCAATAGCAGAGAGAACCCCGAGGCAACGAGCAGGTCATCCTACACAAATATGTCACCCGACACAGACATATGTAAAGGTTGGTGGATGGGCCCCTGCACGACCTCCGCTCACAACCGTGTTCCATCAGTATATTTTATCAGCATTTACATTTCCCTTTCCTTCTCTATCTGGACCCAGACCCCTATGACTTCCCATCTCTCTCCTTTCTGACAGTGGAAGGCTGTGCATCATAATGGTCTCACGCCAGTGCACCAGAGGGCAGGGGGATACATTTACAATGCAAAGACTGCCTGACATCAAAGGAAAGCAAAAGTTTATCCAGCCCTAGTGTGGTGAAGGTGACCTGTGCTACACCCCCCCCTCCCCCCGATATTAACCACTTCAGATGCCTTGGTTGAATGTGACCATGTCATCTGATCACCGGCAGTCATGGCTACAGCCAGACATGTCTGTAATGGATTTCTCACTGTACTGCAATACATCAGTAATGCAGTATATTGTCCTATTGATCAGACCCCCAACGGTTCAAGCCCCCTTGGTGGTCTAAAAATGAAGGTGGTCTAAAAATGGGCGATCAAACCACCAGACAATCCCCAAAATCTTATTAAAAAACGCACAACTTCTACCACAAAAATGATGCCGTACACTGAAAGACAACAAGGTGACGGGTATCAGGATATGGCGACACTAGGAAATTTTTTATTTTTCAAAGTTTTGTTAATCTGTTGAAACAACATAAAATGATATAAATATAGTATCGCCATAATCGCTCACATCCGCAGAATATAGGCCACATGGTTTCATTTTGACTACCGTAAAAAAAAAACCCATAAGGAAATGGCGTCAATGCAGTTTGTCTGCGGTAGGAAGGGGTTAATCTATGAAATTAACCAGAATTCCCCCACATTGCTTGTCTGTAGCCCGTCCTGAGCAGCTGTATGGAAAGAGACTGGTACGGGCTGTCAGAGCCGGAGGACAAAGCCCGGCATTCAGCACCCGCTAACTGCGTCATTGGGCATCACCGCCCTGACAAATCGGAGAACCGCCTCCAATGTGTCAGGGCCCGAGAACCAGAAATGACCTAAAACCATACCTCCCAACTTTTGAAGAACCTAAAGAGGAACAAAATGTGTGGTGCCCCCAGATTCATGTCCCCCCATCTCTGCCCCCAGATTCATGTCCCTCCATCTCTGCCTCCAGATTCATGTCTCCACATCTCTGCCCCCAGATTCATGTCCTCTCCATCTCTGCCTCCAGATTCATGTCTCCACATCTCTGCCCCCAGATTCATGTCACCCATCTTCCCCCAGATTCATGTCCTCTTCATCTCTGCCCCAGATTCATGTCCCCCCATCTCTGCCCCCAGATTCATGTCCTCTCCATCTCTGCCCCCAGATTCATGTCCTCTCCATCTCTGCCCCCAGATTCATGTCCCTCCATCTCTGCCTCCAGATTCATGTCCCTCCATCTCTGCCTCCAGATTCATGTCTCCACATCTCTGCCCCCAGATTCATGTCCTCTCCATCTCTGCCCCCAGATTCATGTCACCCATCTCTGCCCCCAGATTCATGTCACCCATCTCTGCCCCCAGATTCATGTCCTCTCCATCTCTGCCCCAGATTAATGTCCTCTTCATCTCTGCCCCAGATTCATGTCCCCCCATCTCTGCCCCCAGATTCATGTCCCCCCATCTCTGCCCCCAGATTCATGTCCTCTCCATCTCTGCCCCCAGATTCATGTCCCCCCCATCTCTGCCCCCAGATTCCTGTCCCCCCATCTCTGCCTCCAGATTCATGTCTCCACATCTCTGCCCCCAGATTCATGTCACCCATCTCTGCCCCCAGATTCATGTCCTCTCCATCTCTGCCCCCAGATTCATGTCCTCTCCATCTCTGCCCCCAGATTAATGTCCTCTTCATCTCTGCCCCAGATTCATGTCCTCTTCATCTCTGCCCCAGATTCATGTCCTCTCCATCTCTGCCCCCAGATTCATGTCCTCTCCATCTCTGCCCCCAGATTCATGTCCTCTCCATCTCTGCCCCCAGATTCATGTCCCCTCCATCTCTGCCCCCAATGTCATGCCGCCCTCTCCTTCATCTTCCCCCAGTTTCACGTTCCACCTCAGTGTACACATTACACTTACCTTCTCCTCATTCCCCTGCCGCTCTCTGAGCGCCTCTCTCTCTCTCTCTCTCTCTCTCTCGCTGACACAGTTGTAGACGCGATGTGATTTCATCACATCACGTCTACACAGCCAGTAGGCGGCATGCGGCGGCGAAGCAAGGAGCTGACCTGTGACAGCTCCTTGCTTCAGCCGCGTATGTGTTCAACTCAGATCTGCGTCGTCTGGACGCAGATCTGAGTTGAAATTGGGACATACCTCCCTCCAACCGGGACAGGTCACCGAAATCGTGAATGTCCCGCGGAAATTGGGACGGTTGGGAGGTATGCTAAAACCCCAGAAATCTGTAAAATTTGAGAAATCAAAAACTCTTGTAAGCTATTCATTTATGGAAACGATGTCATGTGACCGCACAGACCAATGGTCACCAAGGGAACTGCCGTTACTATGGACAAGACTGCGGCCTAATAATGGCCCGAGACCCATAGTGATGAATCTGTAGGACAGAGACTGGTACGGGCAGTTTATTCTTATGTAGGAAAATCCCTTTAAGTGAGCCGACGCTTTGCGTATTTTGTGCCGAGCACATGCCCCTTACTGTAGGGCCGGCGATAACATCTGGTGGTTTCCTGACTACTGATTATTTACAGAGCTAGTGCAGAATTTCACATTTCCATGTTGTAACGTGACCACAGAGCAGATGTTCCTAATACCAGACACATCACAGCGACTGTACGCACCGCAGTGCTATATGTTATCTCAGTCCTGGCGCACTAAGCACTAAACGGAAAACCAGTGCCAGTGGCGCTTATAGCCCTCATTTTGGTGCAGGTCTCCATAATACAGACTGCTTCACTTCGGGTCCGTTCACATGACGTAACGCGCCATTGATTCTGACACGTAAACTCGTGTCAGAGTCAGCACTGCAAAACAGAATCCCATTGACTTCAATGGGCTCCGTTTAGCACACGTAACACATTGAAATCCATGGGTTAAAAAGCCTCCCATTGATTTCAATGTGTTACGCGCATTAAACGGAACCAATGGGATTCTGTTTTGCAGCGCTTGACTCTGACACAAGTTTACGTGTCAGAATCAACGGCGTGGGAACGGACCCTTACAGCGCTGCATCTCTATACACATCAGTGACCACAGCGATGAGGTTACCATAAGTTTTATTAGAAAAATACATTTTAGCTGCAAAACTGTTTCCTTTTAATTCCGGTGAAATTTCAAATATGAATAGAATGCAAAAAAACAGCACAATGGACTGACACACCTCCTATAATTAGTTTCGGAATGACAAAGTGAACAGAAAACAACACTCAAAACTGGAAATCTACAGACTTACTCTATAACAAAGCTAAAAATTTAGGTGTGACCCCCATATACCCAATATTAACCCTAAATAAATAAACCCTTCCAATGTACTGCACATTATACCGGGGTAAGACAGTAGTACTATGGGGTCAGAAAATACATTTTTGTGACCATATCAATGAAATGAAGATTGCTCACCCTGTCTCGTACAGGAGTAGTACAGTCCAAGCATACAGCGCCTCATATCTCAGCTTCCTGAGTGAATACGGAGAGATTCTCATTTAGAGGAGGGGACTTGGTGGGGGATTATTTTCCTTGAGAACAGTCTCTTGGGGAACACCAAAATCTAACCTCCTGGTTTAACCATATGACTTTGTGAATTGACATCATTTACATCACAGACAGGATTGCAATAGAAGTTAACACCTCCATAGCTAACACCGCTGAGCCATCTTCACTTCACAGATCATGTCACAGTTGATCTCCTCTCCCTCCCTGCACAGAGCAAGCCTAGAAAACGCTCCCATAGACCTCTATTTAGTTGTGCAAAATTTTTGAGTATCCAAAGTGCATAAAAAATAAAATATAATCAAAATAGCACCAGTTGTTGGTTGGTTGTTATGGATACTTAAAGGGGCTGTCCATTTTAAAAATCCCTTTTTTGTTAGACTAATTGCTCCACTGCCAATTGCAGGGTGTCAGATCCTTCGCGATCGTCTCTAACCTGGTAACAAGTGTTAATTTCCTCTACAGCACTCCCGCAGGCAAAGTATAGTATTACACATTTCTCAATGAAATTAAATTACATGTCCTCAGTTAGTGCAGAGACGAAAGATGCGGTTTATAAGTCGTACGTGAGTCTCTATAATGGGCATTGTATGAATTAGTCACATAAATGACAGACAGGACAAGCACAGCGCACAAAATGTGATCTAAAATCTACTGTACAACACCAGGTAAAGTGCATTATCCCCTGAGACTCGCTTATTATGAGACTCAGAAACCTCCATCTGGAATTGTGACGTCTGACTGGTTGAGAGGTTCACCTGACCAAACAAGGCCTCAGAGGATTGGGTGTGAGTTTTTTTGGAAGAATAAACAATAAGCAAATCACACAATGTCCTGCTGCTTGAATTTGCAGGGGAAACTGACAGTAAGTGTTCACTTTTCCTGTACTGCCTCCGCAGGAGAAATAAAGCACTACATGACACCTACTATAATCAATGGACTTTCCATGTAATACATGGCTGTGCTGGGTCATCCGAAGCGGAGACTCTAAAGCGGAAACCTCCAGTTTTTCACCTTAAAGGTAGTGTCACCAGACCCCAGCATATCACCCAAACCCCACAGATAGGTTAGGTTCACCTTAATTGAATAGTGTTTTCCCTTTGTGAATTACTGTCGCTGAGATATTGCTGTCTTTGTTGGTGACACTAACCTATCTATCTGCAGGGCTGGGGTGATATTCTGGATCTGGTGACACTAACCTATCTATCTGCAGGGCTGGGGTGATATGCTGGGTCTGGTGACACTAACCTATCTATCTGCAGGGCTGGGGTGATATGCTGGTTCTGGTGACAGTAACCTATCTGCAGGGCTGGGGTGATATGCTGGGTCTGGTGACACTAACCTATCTATCTGCAGGGCTGGGGTGATATGCTTGTTCTGGTGACACTAACCTATCTATCTGTAGGGCTGGGGTGATATGCTGGGTCTGGTGACAGTAACCTATCTATCTGCAGGACTGGGGTGATATACTGGTTCTGGTGACACTAACCTATCTATCTGTAGGGCTGGGGTGACATGCTGGGTCTGGTGACACTAACCTATCTATCTGCAGAAACGATGATAAAAAATCCAGCACGCCCAATAATTGAAAAATAAAATATAACCTTTACTTCATAGTGGTTAAAAACAGAAAAAGCTCCTTAGAGCATGGATCCAGAATAAAACAACAGCCTACGCGTTTCGAGACTCACATCCAGGTCTCTTAATCATTTGCTATGATTAAGAGACCTGGATGTGAGTCTCGAAACGCGTAGGCTGTTGTTTTATTCTGGATCCATGCTCTAAGGAGCTTTTTCTGTTTTTAACCACTATGAAGTAAAGGTTATATTTTATTTTTCAATTATTGGGCGTGCTGGATTTTTTATCATCGTTTCTTCAATTGGAATCCATTCTAATGGTCGGATGTTCCGTGCACCCCGCGCCATATGATACCATCTGAACAACGTTCAAGGTAGAGCGATTTCCGTATTTTTGTACATATATCTATCTGCAGGGCTGGGGTGATATGCTGGTTCTGGTGACACTAACCTATCTATCTGCAGGGCTGGGGTGATATGTGAAGGGCACAATATACAGGATGGATATGGTAAGAGTTACATCCGGGTGTGTAGGCTCCTCCTACCTCTGGGCGCTTCCCATCATCACTGCAGGTAGTAAACTAATTGAGTAATTCCTACACAACTAGTATTATTATTACAGTGGGGGCCGAGGGGTCTATGATCCCTAAACATTATCCTATGAAGTTACTACCATGGTTCTCCATCTGCGAGGCCAAACAATTGCTGGTGAATGCAAGCAAGTTACGGGTTTTATTTTCCGACCCTGATCGGTTCCTATAAAGGCCCTACAAATGTCCCTGTCTCATACTGACCCTAAGAAGAAGATAATATCTAATTCATCATTCTAAATCATGACGGAACAACCTGTCCGCACATCCAGGATATCCCATTCAGTCAGACTCAGGAGCACCGCAGCGATCACACCAATATTAGACTACAACTCCCAACATGTGCAGCTTAGAAATCTCATGCATTCAGTCCATTGGGATAAACTTTTTGTACTTCATTGACCGGTCATTATTGTGCAGGTTGCAAAAACTACTAAAGGCCCGAACATTCCTGTTACTCTCAGCCATCATGAAGTCCTAAGGAAAGCAGCACCGGCAGGAAGGCTCCAACCACCAGGGTCAGGCTCTCCAACAGTCCTAGGCCTTGCGGTCTGTATTCTGAGTTTCCATGTTGTTGATGGTGCCCCCTACCGCTAATCTCTGGTAACACGTGAACAGTCGCCACGTAAAGGAACGTTCCGGCGGAGAACAGCATCCCATTTCCTGTCGCACTTAGTCTGTGTTGAAGGGAGCCCCCTGTCTGTGACACAAAGAAGGGAAACAATGAGAAATCCAGTAGACCGAGCTGATAATACACATACTATTTATTCCTATAGCTGGATCCCTGGTTCTGTTGGCCAGGAAGCACATTGTTCCTGGTGGCCTAGATATCTAACTTTGTACCTAGTGGTCCAGTTTTTGAAATTCCTTCCAAATGTTCATTCCTAGTAAACCAGGGCTATATAATAGCAATACCCCTAGTGATTTGAATGGTTAACATTAGAGTATTGCCCTTTAGTGCGTCCCATGTTAATAGCTCTACTCATGTCAGTCCCTACCTACATAGGGAATATATTAGGACTTCTGCATCCAGATTCTAGCTGCGACTACCACTTCATCCTGAGTTCCATTTTCTACTTACCATACTAAGAATTAAATAAGTTGTAATAGTAAGGAGCGGAGCAGCTATTGAGAATGCCAGAAGATGCTTCTGAATTTGTTTCTTCTCTAACCCTGCATGCATGAGGAACGAGACCAGGCCAAACGCCGCCGGTGCCTGCGGAAGAAGAGTCAGAGCAGAGTCAGTAATCTTATTTTTCAGATAGCAGCATGGTGTGGATTAAAGGGCGACGGAAATAAGCTTTTATAAATGTATTGTGTGTATATAATTCCTCGGGGGCGGTCCTTAAGGGAACTTCTCCTCACCCTCTGATCAAAGCATTACAAGGTATGCTAAGTAATAGCTCTTCTCTGCCATCTCCCAGATGTCAAAAAATAAAAGCATGCTGGGCTGAACCGAGAGTGCGTGTATATCAGACGTTTGTCAGGAATGTGACCTAAGGTGAAGTAAATATGGAGTACAGAGCTTGGTATCATCTGCAATTCACTTTTAGAATAATATCTGTTTTACCTTGTGTAATATTACTGCAAAGAAGACAATGACTTGTACCGACACCTGAGAAGAGGCAACTGCAGCTCCAAGAGCAACTCCATCAGCTGTGGAGAAAAAGGAAAGGCAGTTAACTACATTATTGGAGAACAAGTCACAAAATTGGTTTCCAATGATTTCACCAAGAGGTTAAATGGATTCTCCAAGATAAAAGCAGTTAATAGCAGGGGAAGATTGGGAGAGGCATCGATCATCATCTTGTGTGGTTCACAGACATCTGCCTTTGTTAAAGGTTGATTTATAGACAATCATCAATAAAAATATAAATAATTGTTCCTTATGTACAAGAATATAACTACTATAATACTGCCCCCTATGTACAAGAATATAACTACTATAATACTACTCCTATGTACAAGAATATAACTACTATAATACTGCTCCTATGTACAAGAATATAACTACTATAATACTGCTCCTATGTACAAGAATATAACTACTATATTACTGCTCCTATGTACAAGAATATAACTACTATAATACTACTCCTATGTACAAGAATATAACTACTATATTACTGCTCCTATGTACAAGAATATAACTACTATCATACTCCTCCTATGTACAAGAATATAACTACTATAATACTCCTCCTATGTACAAGAATATAACTACTATCATACTCCTCCTATGTACAAGAATATAACTACTATCATACTCCTCCTATGTACAAGAATATAACTACTATAATACTGCTCCTATGTACAAGAATATAACTACTATAATACTACTCCTATGTACAAGAATATAACTACTATAATACTGCTCCTATGTACAAGAATATAACTACTATAACACTGCTCCTATGTACAAGAATATAACTACTATAATACTGCTCCTATGTACAAGAATATAACTACTATAATACTGCTCCTATGTACAAGAATATAACTACTATAATACTGCTCCTATGTACAAGAATATAACTACTATAATACTGCTCCTATGTACAAGAATATAACTATTATAATACTACCTCCTATGTACAAGAATATTACTACTATAATACTACTCCTATGTACAAGAATATAACTACTATAATACTACTCCTATGTACAAGAATATAACTACTATAATACTGCTCCTATGTACAAGAATATAACTACTATAATACTACTCCTATGTACAAGAATATAACTACTATAATACTGCTCCTATGTACAGGAATATAACTACTATAATACTGCTCCTATGTATAAGAATATAACTACTATAATACTACTCCTATGTACAAGAATATAACTACTATAATACTGCTCCTATGTACAAGAATATAACTACTATAATACTGCTCCTATGTACAAGAATATAACTACTATAACACTGCTCCTATGTACAAGAATATAACTACTATAATACTGCTCCTATGTACAAGAATATAACTACTATAATACTGCCCCCTATGTACCAGACTATAACTACATAATCTACATATATAATCTTAGTATTATCCGCTTAGTCAGATACAGGTAGAGATAGATAATAAATCAGATAAGAATAATCAGCTTTATGTATATGTCTTAGCCAGTTATTATATATTAGATGTGATGTCGTCAGTTGATTATTTTCCGTACACAAAGGAGCCAAATCCTCCAACACAAGAGCCCTGTATAATCACCAGGTAGATGGGGCAGATTTATAGGGCAGAGCTGTAATAAGATAGGAGATCTGGCCCCAGGATTACAGACAGGGCCTCATTACAGTATTAATGCACTCACATAATCCGATTTATCAGGATCTTGCCCTGATAACGGTTAATAATCATCTAATTGTCCCCAATTCATAAAGAACAGACCATAGCAGGTAATTTTAGGGTCCGTCTGGTTGGATTGGATTAGATATATTCTGACTGCCTACGACAGTAGTAGACCTTTCCTTTCTGAAGCAGAGTAGAGACTCTCTTTGTAGACACTCTCTACTTCTGTTATTTGATGGAGGGCCCTAATAAGTGACCCCCCAACCCCCTCCCATAACGTACAATGTTCTACTAGGGTCTCTATTTAGTCAATATGTTCATGGGAAAATATTCTCAGTAATCCCCTGGGACTCGTAAACAGGATGTACAGGAGACTAATAACCAGATTATAACCCCGTATATATAAGGGACGTCCTGTTACTGACGAGCGGAGTTCCACACAGGACGACCGGAACAACAGAGAAGTGAAGAGCGCCCTCTTATTGTGCAAGGAAATTGTCTTCCTCTGAAATATGGCCCTATACAGTCTATAGATAGGACGTGTCTTATAATAGGATCAGAGAAACCAGAATTCATTATTTAATTCAATATATAAATATAATTTCATCTGAAAGTGATGCTCGAAGACTAGATAGTGATCTTCATTCTTAGAATAGGTCAATATGAGAACAGTGGTCTTAGACCGAGGACCCCCCACCAATCAGCTGGTATATGTCCAGTTTACAGAGCTGGAAGCAGATGGCTCAATATACTGTGTAGTGGCTGGGACATACTACTACAGCAGCTCCAAGCCATGATACTACTGCAGCAGCTCCCAGCCATACTACTACTGCAGCAGCTCCCGCCCATACTACTACTGCAGCGGCTCCCGGCCATACTACTACTGCAGCAGCTCCCGCCCATACTACTACTGCAGTGGCTCCCGGCCATACTACTACTGCAGCAGCTCCCGCCCATACTACTACTGCAGCGGCTCCCGGCCATACTACTACTGCAGCAGCTCCCAGCCATACTACTACTGCAGCAGCTCCCGCCCATACTACTACTGCAGCAGCTCCCAGCCATACTACTACTGCAGCGGCTCCCGGCCATACTACTACTGCAGCGGCTCCCGCCCATACTACTACTGCAGCGGCTCCCGGCCATACTACTACTGCAGCGGCTCCCGCCCATACTACTACTGCAGCGGCTCCCGGCCATACTACTACTGCAGCGGCTCCCGCCCATACTACTACTGCAGCGGCTCCCGGCCATACTACTACTGCAGCAGCTCCCGCCCATACTACTACTGCAGCGGCTCCCGGCCATACTACTACTGCAGCAGCTCCCGGCCATACCACTACTGCAGCAGCTCCCGGCCATACCACTACTGCAGCAGCTCCCAGCCATACTACTACTGCAGCAGCTCCCGGCCATACTACTACTGCAGCAGCTCCCAGCCATACTACTACTGCAGCGGCTCCCAGCCATACTACTACTGCAGCGGCTCCCGGCCATACTACTACTGCAGCGGCTCCCGGCCATACTACTACTGCAGCAGCTCCCAGCCATACTACTACTGCAGCGGCTCCCGGCCATACTACTACTGCAGCGGCTCCCGGCCATACTACTACTGCAGCAGCTCCCAGCCATACTACTACTGCAGCAGCTCCCGGCCATACTACTACTGCAGCAGCTCCCGGCCATACTACTACTGCAGCGGCTCCCGCCCATACTACTACTGCAGCAGCTCCCAGCCATACTACTACTACAGCAGCTCCCGCCCATACTACTACTGCAGCGGCTCTCGGCCATACTACTACTACAGCAGCTCCCGGCCATACTACTACTGCAGCAGCTCCCAGCCATACTACTACTGCAGCAGCTCCCGCCCATACTACTACTGCAGCGGCTCCCGGCCATACTACTACTGCAGCGGCTCCCGGCCATACTACTACTGCAGCAGCTCCCAGCCATACTACTACTGCAGCAGCTCCCGGCCATACTACTACTGCAGCAGCTCCCGGCCATACTACTACTGCAGCAGCTCCCAGCCATACTACTACTGCAGCAGCGCCCGGCCATACTACTACTGCAGCAGCTCCCAGCCATACTACTACTGCAGCAGCTCCCAGCCATACTACTACTGCAGCAGCTCCCAGCCATACTACTACTGCAGCAGCTCCCGCCCATACTACTACTGCAGCAGCTCCCAGCCATACTACTACTGCAGCAGCTCCCGGCCATACTACTACATCGGCAGCTCCCGGCCATACTACTACTGCAGCAGCTCCCAGCCATACTACTACTACAGCAGCTCCCGGCCATACTACTACTACAGCAGCTCCCGGCCATACTACTACATCGGCAGCTCCCGGCCATACTACTACTGCAGCAGCTCCCAGCCATACTACTACTGCAGCAGCTCCCAGCCATACTACTACTACAGCAGCTCCCGGCCATACTACTACTGCGGCTGCTCCCGGCCATACTACTACTGCAGCGGCTCCCGGCCATACTACTACTGCAGCGGCTCCCGGCCATACTACTACTGCAGCAGCTCCCGGCCATACTACTACTACAGCAGCTCCCGGCCATACTACTACTACAGCAGCTCCCGGCCATACTACTACTGCAGCAGCTCCCGGCCATACTACTACTGCAGCAGCTCCCGGCCATACTACTACTGCAGCAGCTCCCGGCCATACTACTACTGCAGCAGCTCCCGGCCATACTACTACTGCAGCGGCTCCCGGCCATACTACTACTGCAGCGGCTCCAAGCCATACTACTACTGCAGCAGCTCCCGGCCATACTACTACTGCGGCAGCTCCCGGCCATACTACTACTGCAGCGGCTCCCGGCCATACTACTACTGCGGCAGCTCCAAGCCATGATACTACTGCAGCAGCTCCCAGCCATACTACTACTGCAGCAGCTCCCAGCCATACTACTACTGCAGCGGCTCCCGGCCATACTACTACTGCGGCAGCTCCCGGCCATACTACTACTGCAGCAGCTCCCGGCCATACTACTACTGCAGCAGCTCCCGGCCATACTACTACTGCAGCTGCTCCCAGCCATACTACTACTGCAGCAGCTCCCAGCCATACTACTACTGCAGCGGCTCCCGGCCATACTACTACATCGGCAGCTCCCGGCCATACTACTACTGCGGCAGCTCCCGGCCATACTACTACTACAGCAGCTCCCGGCCATACTACTACTGCAGCAGCTCCCGGCCATACTACTACATCGGCAGCTCCCGGCCATACTACTACTGCGGCAGCTCCCGGCCATACTACTACTACAGCAGCTCCCGGCCATACTACTACTACAGCAGCTCCAAGCCATGATACTACTGCAGCAGCTCCCAGCCATACTACTACTGCAGCAGCTCCCGCCCATACTACTACTGCAGCAGCTCCCGGCCATACTACTACTGCGGCAGCTCCCAGCCATACTACTACTGCAGCAGCTCCCAGCCATACTACTACTGCAGCAGCTCCCGGCCATACTACTACTGCAGCGGCTCCCGCCCATACTACTACTGCAGCGGCTCCCGGCCATACTACTACTGCAGCAGCTCCCGCCCATACTACTACTGCAGCAGCTCCCGCCCATACTACTACTGCAGCGGCTCCCGGCCATACTACTACTGCAGCAGCTCCCGCCCATACTACTACTGCAGCAGCTCCCGGCCATACTACTACTGCAGCTGCTCCCAGCCATACTACTACTGCAGCAGCTCCCGCCCATACTACTACTGCAGCAGCTCCCGGCCATACTACTACTGCAGCTGCTCCCAGCCATACTACTACTACAGCAGCTCCCGGCCATACTACTACATCGGCAGCTCCCGGCCATACTACTACTGCAGCAGCTCCCGGCCATACTACTACATCGGCAGCTCCCAGCCATACTACTACTGCAGCGGCTCCCGGCCATACTACTACTACAGCAGCTCCCGGCCATACTACTACATCAGCAGCTCCCAGCCATACTACTACTGCAGCAGCTCCCGGCCATACTACTACTGCAGCAGCTCCCAGCCATACTACTACTACAGCAGCTCCAAGCCATGATACTACTGCAGCAGCTCCCAGCCATACTACTACTGCAGCAGCTCCCGGCCATACTACTACTGCAGCAGCTCCCAGCCATACTACTACTGCAGCAGCTCCCGGCCATACTACTACTGCAGCAGCTCCCGCCCATACTACTACTGCAGCGGCTCCCGGCCATACTACTACTGCAGCGGCTCCCGGCCATACTACTACTGCAGCAGCTCCCAGCCATACTACTACTGCAGCAGCTCCCGGCCATACTACTACTGCAGCAGCTCCCGGCCATACTACTACTGCAGCGGCTCCCGGCCATACTACTACTGCAGCAGCTCCCAGCCATACTACTACTACAGCAGCTCCCGCCCATACTACTACTGCAGCGGCTCCCGGCCATACTACTACTACAGCAGCTCCCGGCCATACTACTACTGCAGCAGCTCCCAGCCATACTACTACTGCAGCAGCTCCCGCCCATACTACTACTGCAGCGGCTCCCGGCCATACTACTACTGCAGCAGCTCCCAGCCATACTACTACTGCAGCAGCTCCCAGCCATACTACTACTGCAGCAGCTCCCGCCCATACTACTACTGCAGCGGCTCCCGGCCATACTACTACTGCAGCAGCTCCCGGCCATACCACTACTGCAGCAGCTCCCGGCCATACCACTACTGCAGCAGCTCCCAGCCATACTACTACTGCAGCGGCTCCCGGCCATACTACTACTGCAGCGGCTCCCGGCCATACTACTACTGCAGCGGCTCCCGGCCATACTACTACTGCAGCAGCTCCCAGCCATACTACTACTGCAGCAGCTCCCGGCCATACTACTACTGCAGCAGCTCCCGGCCATACTACTACTGCAGCGGCTCCCGCCCATACTACTACTGCAGCAGCTCCCAGCCATACTACTACTACAGCAGCTCCCGCCCATACTACTACTGCAGCGGCTCTCGGCCATACTACTACTACAGCAGCTCCCGGCCATACTACTACTGCAGCAGCTCCCAGCCATACTACTACTGCAGCAGCTCCCGCCCATACTACTACTGCAGCGGCTCCCGGCCATACTACTACTGCAGCGGCTCCCGGCCATACTACTACTGCAGCAGCTCCCAGCCATACTACTACTGCAGCAGCTCCCGGCCATACTACTACTGCAGCAGCTCCCGGCCATACTACTACTGCAGCAGCTCCCAGCCATACTACTACTGCAGCAGCTCCCGGCCATACTACTACTGCAGCAGCTCCCAGCCATACTACTACTGCAGCAGCTCCCAGCCATACTACTACTGCAGCAGCTCCCAGCCATACTACTACTGCAGCAGCTCCCGCCCATACTACTACTGCAGCAGCTCCCAGCCATACTACTACTGCAGCAGCTCCCGGCCATACTACTACATCGGCAGCTCCCGGCCATACTACTACTGCAGCAGCTCCCAGCCATACTACTACTACAGCAGCTCCCGGCCATACTACTACTACAGCAGCTCCCGGCCATACTACTACATCGGCAGCTCCCGGCCATACTACTACTGCAGCAGCTCCCAGCCATACTACTACTGCAGCAGCTCCCAGCCATACTACTACTACAGCAGCTCCCGGCCATACTACTACTGCGGCTGCTCCCGGCCATACTACTACTGCAGCGGCTCCCGGCCATACTACTACTGCAGCGGCTCCCGGCCATACTACTACTGCAGCAGCTCCCGGCCATACTACTACTACAGCAGCTCCCGGCCATACTACTACTACAGCAGCTCCCGGCCATACTACTACTGCAGCAGCTCCCGGCCATACTACTACTGCAGCAGCTCCCGGCCATACTACTACTGCAGCAGCTCCCGGCCATACTACTACTGCAGCAGCTCCCGGCCATACTACTACTGCAGCGGCTCCCGGCCATACTACTACTGCAGCGGCTCCAAGCCATACTACTACTGCAGCAGCTCCCGGCCATACTACTACTGCGGCAGCTCCCGGCCATACTACTACTGCAGCGGCTCCCGGCCATACTACTACTGCGGCAGCTCCAAGCCATGATACTACTGCAGCAGCTCCCAGCCATACTACTACTGCAGCAGCTCCCAGCCATACTACTACTGCAGCGGCTCCCGGCCATACTACTACTGCGGCAGCTCCCGGCCATACTACTACTGCAGCAGCTCCCGGCCATACTACTACTGCAGCAGCTCCCGGCCATACTACTACTGCAGCTGCTCCCAGCCATACTACTACTGCAGCAGCTCCCAGCCATACTACTACTGCAGCGGCTCCCGGCCATACTACTACATCGGCAGCTCCCGGCCATACTACTACTGCGGCAGCTCCCGGCCATACTACTACTACAGCAGCTCCCGGCCATACTACTACTGCAGCAGCTCCCGGCCATACTACTACATCGGCAGCTCCCGGCCATACTACTACTGCGGCAGCTCCCGGCCATACTACTACTACAGCAGCTCCCGGCCATACTACTACTACAGCAGCTCCAAGCCATGATACTACTGCAGCAGCTCCCAGCCATACTACTACTGCAGCAGCTCCCGCCCATACTACTACTGCAGCAGCTCCCGGCCATACTACTACTGCGGCAGCTCCCAGCCATACTACTACTGCAGCAGCTCCCAGCCATACTACTACTGCAGCAGCTCCCGGCCATACTACTACTGCAGCGGCTCCCGCCCATACTACTACTGCAGCGGCTCCCGGCCATACTACTACTGCAGCAGCTCCCGCCCATACTACTACTGCAGCAGCTCCCGCCCATACTACTACTGCAGCGGCTCCCGGCCATACTACTACTGCAGCAGCTCCCGCCCATACTACTACTGCAGCAGCTCCCGGCCATACTACTACTGCAGCTGCTCCCAGCCATACTACTACTGCAGCAGCTCCCGCCCATACTACTACTGCAGCAGCTCCCGGCCATACTACTACTGCAGCTGCTCCCAGCCATACTACTACTACAGCAGCTCCCGGCCATACTACTACATCGGCAGCTCCCGGCCATACTACTACTGCAGCAGCTCCCGGCCATACTACTACATCGGCAGCTCCCAGCCATACTACTACTGCAGCGGCTCCCGGCCATACTACTACTACAGCAGCTCCCGGCCATACTACTACATCAGCAGCTCCCGGCCATACTACTACTGCAGCAGCTCCCGGCCATACTACTACTGCAGCAGCTCCTGGCCATACTACTACTGCAGCAGCTCCCGGCCATACTACTACTGCAGCAGCTCCCGGCCATACTACTACTACTGCGGCAGCTCCCAGCCATACTACTACTGCAGCAGCTCCCAGCCATACTACTACATCAGCAGCTCCCGGACATACTACTACTGCGGCTGCTCCCGGCCATACTACTACTGCAGCGGCTCCCGGCCATACTACTACTGCAGCGGCTCCCGGCCATACTACTACTGCAGCGGCTCCCGGCCATACTACTACTGCAGCGGCTCCCGGCCATACTACTACTGCAGCAGCTCCCAGCCATACTACTACATCAGCAGCTCCCGGCCATACTACTACTGCAGCAGCTCCCAGCCATACTACTACTGCAGCAGCTCCCAGCCATACTACTACTGCAGCAGCTCCCAGCCATACTACTACTGCGGCAGCTCTCAGCCATACTACTACTGCAGCAGCTCCCAGCCATACTACTACTGCAGCAGCTCCCAGCCATACTACTACTGCAGCAGCTCCCGGCCATACTACTACTGCAGCAGCTCCCAGCCATACTACTACTGCAGCAGCTCCCAGCCATACTACTACTGCAGCAGCTCCCAGCCATACTACTACTGCAGCAGCTCCCAGCCATACTACTACTGCAGCAGCTCCCAGCCATACTACTACTGCGGCAGCTCTCAGCCATACTACTACTGCAGCAGCTCCCAGCCATACTACTACAGCAGCTCCCATTTGGATGTCACTTTAAGCTGATAGGATCCAATACAAAACCTGTAACTGAGTCCCCTACCTGCCATGTGGCCCCTTCAGGCACCAGGCCCTATATGTGACTGCTAACCCTGCGTCCCCTATAGCCACATCCCTGCAGACAAACGGTAACTTATGTATGGCTTACGGTGCTGCTCCCCATATTTCCTAGAGTCCCAAATATGAACAACTATGCAAAGACATAGGAAGATGTAAAATGCAAAACATGGTGGACTACCTATTCAGGAATTTGGCTGAAACCCTCAAATGTATGCAGAGACCAAGAGAGAAGCCGGCAGAGGGATAGGTACAGAGCTAGAGCAACAGACACCAGAGGCTTCCTATACTATGTGAATATTATGTCAGACATGTCATATCCATACATCACCTGCGGCGTGGATGACCAGGCCCAGTGTGGCGGTTATACTGGTGCCCGCTGACATTCCTGTCCGGGGATCTGCAAAAGTAACACAAGAATTTCACCCTGAGTGGTCAGAGGTCCAGGATACAAGCAATAGTCCCCAGAATGGAGACAGAAATCACACACTTCTCCTGATCCCCCACATTTCGCCCCCTCCAGCGAGGACTATGAGAGAGACTTCCTCCTCCAGGAGATCACATTCAGCCTAATCCACTTTAATAATCTCACCATGATAGGAGCAGTAGCTGCTGATCTGATCCACAATGAACATCAGGACAAATCCCGTCACCAGGAAGACCCCAATGAAGAAGTGCGGGGGCACAGAACTGATGGCGGCCGCTTCCTCCTCCACAGCCGTCTCTGTCAGGTTTACATTCTGTACGACATTCACACATTTCACCGGAGACCCTGCAAAATACACACAATGCTAGAGAACCATGGGGAGAAGTGGGAAGAGGCGCCGCTTATCAGTGGCTTTATATGCATTTCTAAGAGGAAGGATTTATCATTTCACATTAAAAATGAACACTCACAGCATTGCAGTTTTCCCACTGGCCACTAGAGCACTCACTATAGGCTGAGACTTCCTGTGCTTTTCTGTATAGACTGGGACAGATGAGCAGAGTCATCTCATTACCGTACTTAGTCTGGGTGACTTAATGCAGCAATCGGCCTCATCTCTGGTGCTGCTGGCGCATGCACGGTTGTTCAGTGGAGCTGGGAACATACACCTCGGCTTTGCCACGCATGTGCTGGAGCGACAGAGTATGTGCACTAACTTTTCGGCATTCCAGCGTGGCTTTACACCACTGACTATGCCCAAATGAATGGGCCTATTCCACGAGGAGTCTCGAGTTATGGAATCCATGGCAAGATAAGGTAGGACGCTCAAAAAAATAAGAGTCCTGCCTGATCTTGTCGAATATTCTGCGGCTCAAGACTTCTCAAGGATCTCAATGGGAAGCAGAATCAGGGCAGAATCTGGCTGCAAGACCCATAAGGACCAGTGGGTGGTTTAATGTCCCAAATCGTCCCAACAGGTTCCCTTTAGGGTTAGTTCACATGGGAGCGTATAGGCGGATTTTGGCACCGAGAGTGACGCGGGGAGCCGTGTCACTCTCAGGTCAAAACCCGCCTGCCACAACTGTCGCGGCTTCCGACAGTTACGGCTTCCCCCTCCGGAGCAGGCTCAAATGAATGGGCCAACCCTGGAGTTTGCTGCCGCCAGGCGGACACCGCGGCGCAGCGAGAAAACACAAAAAAGTCGCCTGGCGGTCTACATAGATCACCATTGTGAGGGGGTGGATTATGACGTGGATTACGTGCCATAATCCGCCCCCTTAGTGCCCATGTGAACGAGCCCTTACATCTGTATACTTCCTTGTGTCGCTGTATACACATCACTCTTCCCCAAGTCTGACTTTAGCTCCGAGACTGTTTGTGCTGGCCCCGACATCTTGTAAGATTAGCGTCTGGATCCAGCCAAGTGGAGGCTAAAACATCCTGTTCAGATACAACAAAGGAGTCTTAAGCATTCGCTTTTCTAACCTTTGGAGGAGCCGTCAAGCAGTTCAATCCCTTCTGGTATAATTATGGCCAGGGCCGTCCCGCACAGTAATCCGGCTCCCAGGACGCTCACAAACTGCAGCTTTTGCTGGAAGAAAGTAGGACAGATGTCAGGAATAGATACGGGATCCATCTACAGGAACGAACAAGGAGTCCATTGTCCAAGTCATCAAAAATGGCCGAAACCAAGTTTTTATGTGAACCATTTTTATTATTTTTTACATTATCCATGTCACTATATCCTGCAATGTTCCCCTCTGACCTCTAAGCCTAATAATAGACTGACACCAAGGATTACAATAGAAGATAACACCTCTGTAGATAACACCACTGAACCATTATTACATCACTCTGACAATAGATGATGTCACAGCTTATCTTCTCCCTATTGCTGCCTATGGCCATGACTGTGCTGTAAAGCAGATCACTAAATGCTGTTAACAGAGCAGAGGAAAAGCTCAGGCAAGATGGCTGCCCCCATCATCATGTGCAGAAAATAGAATAAGAAATCTACAATCAGAAAATAAAAACAGATTAGAAAAAAAAAATGATAGATTTCACTATCTGGTTGTAAAGATTAAATACAATTGATGACATGTTCCTTGGAAATTTGGAGATAAGCGGCAGAAGGTTGTCTGGTAGATGCTTATCTCTAAGATTCTTTGGATTTTCATGATGATGATGATGATGATGAGTGTCAATCAAATGCTTCATTTTTTTTTATTTAAATGCAATAGATAGGTTGCAAAAGTATACACGTCCCTCAATATGGGATTGTGAGTAATAGTAATATGCAGCGGGGGAGTGACAAAGCTTTCAGAATCCCCTTTAAGAAGCGCTCACACATCTATATGGCGGGCATGAATACTTTTGCAGAGAACAGTCGGGTTTGATGTTTATGCTGCAGAAGTTGCTTTTATATGATAATCGCAGGGACTTTCCTCCGTTGCTGCTTTCCCGGTCCGATTCTTCAAAGCAGATCTGACAAGCGACGAAATTTCAAAGAGATGGCGCCCTGGGCGGGACAAAATTATCCAGACGCCATTGTGTCCGTATATTATAATTATGGGCTTATTGGTGCAGATGTATTAGGGTCAGTTCACACGTGAAAACCGCCTAGCTTATTTGTGCGAGGTAAAAAACCTCAGGGAGTTTTTTTGACGCTGTTTTTTGCATTCCACGCGGTTTTTGATGCGGTTTTTGACGCGATTTTCGCTAGCGGTTTTCGCTAGGGTTTTTTTTTCCTATATGTGCTATAGAAACTGCAGGCGAAAACCGCGCGGTTTTGTTTGCAAAAAACCGCGCGGTTTTTTACCGCGCGGTTTTCGCCTACCATTCACTTCTATGCATTTCTTCAGGCGTTTTCCGCCTGAAGAAAGGTCATGTCGCTTCTTCAGGCGGAAAACGCTAGGAGGAAAAAAAAAAAGCTAGCAGTCTACATAGACCACCATGTTAAAGGGGCGGTTTTTGAAGCGAAATCCGCTGTCAAAAAACTCCCCTTTGCCCACGTGTGAACTAGCCCTTAATGTGCGTCATCTGCTTTTGGGCTTAAAGGGGTTTACCACAATAGGATAGAGGGTAAACTGCTGGTCTGTGTGTGTGTGTGTGTGTGGGGGGGGGGTTTTCAACCTCTAAGACCCCACAATCCTGACAATTGGGGGGGGGGACCCATTTCAATTTGAAAAAAAAATAATAGCCTAAAATAGTTTGACTTCCTGTCCCCTGGAGATAGGCCATAGACACAATGTTCTGGAGCAGACTCTATAGACTTCTATGGGAAAGTTGTCTAGACATGTTCTATGACCTGGGCAGAGGGGAGTAGATAAGATGTGACATCGTCTATTGTGATTGGTGGATGATCGCTGTGATCACTAGTGTGCTGTAAGTGAGGTGACTGCTGCAAAGAAACCTCCTACAGAAAACAGGAAGTCTCGGCCTATAATTTAGCTTAGTGGCCAGAGTCAGAACTGTAGAATATCTAGAATTTTTTTAAAAAAAATTTAAAATATTGATAAACATGGAAAGTTTTTATAAACCTCACCAAAAATTTTTTAAAAATAATAATAATATGTTTAACATAAAACTTGATTTAAAAAAATGAGGTCATTTCCTGGCAACACTTTCCCTTTAAGGATCCTAAGATTGTCTTCTATTCTCATGGCTGGGCCAGCGGCCAATACGGCACAATGGGTCGCCCAACCTAACGTCATGGTAATTATACAGGGCTGTGCTATATCATTAAGTGAAATCCGTATACTGTAGGAAAGCCGTATACTGTATACGGTACATGCGGTAGACATAACCCCGGACCCTGTATTGGTAGACTCCAATCTTCTCTTCCTGCAGTAATGATGGAAAATCTCAGAGTCAGGACACAGATCACATTCATGACTAGAAGCTATCGGCTTTACAGCAGCTGCCTGACACCACTGAGCTGTATACTCTGCACGGGAACAGACTGTATCTCTCCTATGTATCCCTCTAATACATATTGGTCCAGGTCCCAGCACCGGAAAAACCAGTTTATTATAATACCAGTATACAGAAACCAATCTAATTATCTGCGCTCCAGGATCTAAACAAAGGAGTGGAGGAAACCACAACCGGACCGCGCGAGGACACTAATGAGTCAATAATAGGCCGCGGACGAGCAGGATCCTCTCACTTTCTCCAGGTCCCATATTAAAGGGCGTGTAGACTTTAGCAAACCATTTTCTATGGCTCCAAATACTTCAAACATAAAAACGGAAAGAACTTTGTAAATCGTTTCAATTAAAAATCTCCTTTGCTTTGGTTTATACGGCTCTTGTATAGAGGGATGCGTCGCCATAAAGACAGACTACAAACAAGGCTCGCGTAGTCTGATCCTACAGCCACGTGTCATCTTCTACCCTCTGTCAGTTATCTATGTCGTGAGCTGCCAACTGGCAACGGGTCACGGCCTGGCGCGCACCCAGAGTACACAGTAGCATGACATGTGCACGACGCCACTAACCACGAGTTATTGCACACGGACATATTAATCCAGCCCGTCACACTCCACGGCACAAGTAAATATCAGGAAAGTTCCTTGAGTCCTCCTGCAAATTCCGGATAAGGTTGCCTTTCATACATGAATAATGGTGGCGTATTATTACCCAAATTTTGGCAAATTTCAGACACGCATTGATTTCGATAGGAATTGTGTAATACTTCAATTCCCCTGTGGAGGCAGTGCAGGGAAACTGAGGTTCCCCTACAGGTTATAGCTCATCACTGGAGGCCTCAGAGACCCATCTTGCGATCTGTTCATCATCAGGACACAGAGGCGTAAGACGATAAAAAGAAAACTGGTTGGAAATGTCTACACGTCCTTAAAGGGACTTTAGGGTTTTCCAGGATTATTAGGATAGGTCAGCAAGGGTCGGACTCCCGATACCCCTGCAGATCAGCTTTACAGATCACCTTCATGGGTCACATGGCCCGATTACAGCTCAGTCCCATACAAGTGAATGGGCGATACCAAGCACAACCACTATACAATGAATGTCACTTGTCTGGAGAGTATTGCAGAGGCTGCAGCGATCACCTGAATGCCATATGGATAGGTCATCAAAGTATGGAAAAACCCTTTAAGTCCTCAAATGGTGAGTTCGCTGCGCCAATGTGATAAGAAGCTGGAACACATACATCCCTCAAGGCAGAAGATTCCCCTGAGCTCCCCGAGGTGGTCTATACGGTTTATCCTCCATAACACTGGTCACCATGACGGCTCCTTCTAATAACCCCCTTCTAACCAGTATACAGATGCTACCCGCTCCCTGATCACCTTATGTGCAGGTATACACAGCAGGCAGGTGACTGTATACAGCTCTCTACGGACGGGATGATTATAGGCCTCGGGGAGATCTGATTACTATAGTTAGTAGTGTTACATGCAGTGATCGTGCCATATGGTATTAAGGGGTAAAAGCTATACATTGTGTTATGCCTAGTACTAGGCCAGAGGGGGGCAGTGTGCACGTTCTGCTCTGCCCAGCCACAGTCACGGAGGTGCACGAGTGGGGCAAATTTACTAATCTTATCCAATACGTAAGCAGGCTCGGCCAGCCGACAACTATCTCACCCGACTCCCCTGTACGCACGCACTGATGGCGACAAATCAGACGAGTCATGGGAAAGCTTTCTAGACATTCTCAGGATATAAGCTGTGATGTCATCTATGGTCAGTAGTGATGTAATGATGGCTCAGTGGTGTTATCTATAGAGGTGTTATCTTCTATTATAATCCTGTCTGTGATGTATAGGAGATGACTGCTGCAAAAAAAAAAAAAAAAAACAACCTACACAAGTGCCAGTCTACTATTAGGCTTAGTGGTCAGAGGGAAAATTGCAGGGTTTTGAATTAATTTTTAAATATAGATTGTGAAAATTGTTTAAAAAAAAAAAATTGTCAAAAATTCTTACAAAAAATATGTTAAACATGAAAACTTGGCTTAAAAATAGGAAACACATTCACTTTAAATGGTCCACATGAGCGATGAACGAAGATGTCTCTGACCTGTGAAGACGAAATACGCCACCACAACCAGCTGATCTGTGGGGGTCCTGCTGATATATTAATGGCCTTTCCTAAGGAGAGGTCATCAATATTTTCGTCCTGGAAAACCCCTTTAAGGGTGAATTCACACTGAGTAAACGCTAGCTTATTCTGAACGTAAAACACGTTCAGAATAAGCGGCGTCTAAAGCAGCTCCATTCATTTCTATGGGAGCGGGGATACGAGCGCTCCCCATAGAAATGAATGGGCTGCTTCTTTCACTCCGTGCAGTCCCATTGAAGTGAATGGGGAGTGCCGGCGTATACGGCAAGCTCTGCTCATGCCGGAGCGTACACGCCGGCACTCCCCATTCACTTCAATGGGACTGCACGGAGTGAAAGAAGCAGCCCATTCATTTCTATGGGGAGCGCTCGTATCCCCGCTCCCATAGAAATGAATGGAGCTGCTTTAGACGCCGCTTATTCTGAACGTGTTTTACGTTCAGAATAAGCTAGCGTTTACTCAGTGTGAATGCACCCTAATGCAGATTTTGTTGCGGTTTTTTGAGCCAAAGCCAGGAGTGGATTGAGCAGAAGGTAGAAGTATAAGAGCTTCCTATATATCTCCCATTCCTTTTGTATCCATTCTTCGCTTTGGCTCAAAAAACCGCAACAAAAAAAAGCTGCGTTTCCGCAACGTGCCTAAGGCTCCCACGTTGCGTTTTTTTGTTGCAGATTTTGCTGCTTATTTTTTTTTTAGCCAAAGCCAGGAGCGGAACAAAGAGGAATGGGAAATATAATGGAAGATCTTAGACATTTCCCTTAAATCCACTCCGGACATTGGCTCACAAAAAAAATAAAAAATTTGGCGCAAAATCTGTGACAAAAACTGCTGTGTTTCCGCAACGCGGGGCCTCAGCCTGAAACTCATCCACTTTCGCAAATATATAGCACAAAATCTGTCCCCCAATGTTTGGTGTCCGTAGATCGTTACGATATTCCGCACGTCACATCTGTTGTCATGTGACCGCCGATATCGATACATAAATTATGGACTACAGTTCCCATAAGGCTTAGTTAAAATTTTGTAGAAAAAAAAAACTTACAGATTATAGTCATTGCATTAGATCTGTACCTACCAGGCCCATGTGACACTTTTTTAGGCATCTTCTAAAAAATTTTAAAAGTGGGCGGCGCCTCCTTGTGACAGATTCCTTGAGACAAGTGGTCACTACCACCGATGCGCCAACCTGGTGGAGGGGACCGGCTCGCCACATGGTTATAGTAACGTGTATATACATTGTATCTGTTTACAATAACATAGATACATTGTAGCCGAAGCTTCCGCCACTGATACATTGTAACAACATCAGCAGGGCAACATTCCGCAACCTCTGCACTACTTATTAACCCCCGCCCTGCCAGAAACTATGCAGCATAACAAACTAGCACTCACCTCGGAAAGTTTTACTGCTAAAGGGATCAGACCCAAGAGGAAGCAGCCCAGGAACATGCCCAGGGAGATGAGGAAGACAACAAGCAGCCCATCCATGCTGGCAGGGGGGCAGAGAGGCAGACAAGGGAGGCTGGGGGGCTGCACACAGCTTCACTTCGTCTCCAAGGGGAAGTGCACACAGAGCCCAGACTGCTCCCTCATGCTTCACACGTCGCCTCCTTCCACCCAGCAGCACTGAATGAAAACTGAAGCCTCTACTGATTCAATAGAATGAGATCATTGCAAACCTCACAGCTCACCGCGCCCCCTGCTGGATGGGAACTGCAGCTACAGGGCATAAATCAAAAAAATACTGCAGACCTGCGGCCTCTGCTGGACAGCACAGCAAACTGCAACTACATTGGGTGTAAAAGGGAATGTCACCTGAAAATTCATTATTAGCAATTTTATTTTTGCATGATTTATTTTGCTTAGGTCCTATTCACATCTGCGTTTGGGTTTCCAAACGGAAATGGAAACACGGACTCTATTATAGTCTATGGGGTCTGCTGGCTTCCATTCGGGGGGAACCCCAAGTACGGAAACCCGAACGCAGATGTGACATAACGCCAACATATTCCGAACTGCTCTACAGATATTTTTTTAAATCATATTTTTATGTTGTCATATTTTTTTTAAGAATTGTTGATATTATTATAAATAATTTTCCATGTCACTATATATATTTTGAAAAACAGTCAAATTTTTACTCTGGCCACTAAACCTAATAATAGACTGACACTTGCCAAATCTGTAAGGGGTTTTCTTTGCAGCAGTCACCTCATTTACATCACAGACAGGATTACAATAGAAGATAACACCTCTATAGATAACACTACTGAGCCATCATTACATCACTACTGACAATACCTGATGTCACATCTTATCTCCTCCCCTTCCCTGCACATGTCTAGAAAACTCTCCCATGGTCCCCAATGAGTCACTTCCAGACTATTGCTGCCTATGGCCATGACTGCGCTGTAAAGCAGATCACTAAATGCTGTTAACAGAGCAGAGGAGAAGCTCAGACAAGATGGCCGCCCCCTTAATCATGGACAGAAAATAGAATAAAAAAATCTACAATCAAAAAATAAAAACATTAGAAAACAACATTTCACTAATAAATGAACAAATAATCGGCGACATCCTATCAATGAGATGTTACAACTGTTGGTGCCCTCTGCTGGATATTGGCCAGTACTGTGGTTGGTTTTCTCTCCGTGTCATTATTTTCCGTAGTGAACTCAAAGTTCACTTAGTAAAGTCCTTTATTTATGGCCTCGTCTGGCCGCCATCATGACACTGCAGATTATGGGATGTTTTTTTATTATTGCCGTCTGATCTGTACTATTTTTTTTTTTAATAAATGGTAAAAAAACAACAATTTTGCAGTTTTTGGTTTGGCTCTCATGGTGTTTACCTTACAATATATAATATACTTAAAGTGTTTGTCCTAGCTTCCACCCTTGGAATAGGTCATCAGTATGAGATTAGCGGGGGCCTGACATCTGACACCCCCAGTGATGAGATATTTGAAGGGGGCGCCCATCATCAGTTCTTACCAAGCACAGCGCCGTACATTGTATAGTGGCTGTGCTTGGTATTGCAGCTCAGTCTCATTCACTGCAGCGCTGTTTGCAGGACTTTTCTCTCCGCATGACTTGTGCGGAAAATACACGGACCCCATTATAGTTTATGGGGTCCGTGCGGCTTCTTAGCTAACCGCTTTTTAATGCGTATACGTTTCCTTTTCGGGGGTCCCCAAGCGAACTCCCCGAACAGAATACCAAAAACAGATGTGAAGCGGGCCTTACACGTATCAGGAGTGGGAGGGTCTAATGGCATATCCATCGGATACAATCACACAGTCCACATATTTGCCTGCAGCCGCCACTAGAGGGAGCTCATTGTATTTTTAGGCAGGTCCTGATCCAGTCCGATACTAACAATGTAATCCATATCCAGTGAGCGCCCCCTAGTGGTGGCTATAGGCAAATGCTCTGACTGTGTGATGGAATTTATAGTGAATCTGTCACCAGAAAACGATCTTCTTTTTAAACCGACTTTTTATTTTAAACATATTTTTTTGAAGAATTTTTGATTATTTTCATGTTTTCAAATTTTCTAATTTACCGTGTCACTGTCTATATTAAAATAAATTAATAAATAAATATATTTTAAAAAATTTATAGAAATATATGAATACACACATGCACACTATATCCTGCAATATTTATCCTGGCCAAGAAGCCTAATAATAGGATGACTCTTGTCAGTTCTATAAGTCTGTAGAGGTTTACTTTGCAGCTGTCGCCTCATTTACTTCATAGGATTACAATAGAACATAAAGTCTCTAGATAACCCATATAGTGACCCATCATGGCTTCCACTAAAGGTGAAAAGGCTGTGGTGTGCACAATGTGGCCAAGATGTACAGCTGTGTGTATGGGCTCGTACATTTAGCTGCAATTGTGGACAAAATTTCGGTGATGCGCATGAGGCCTTAGGATGTGATGTGGGGCCCCACAGTGACATAAGGCTGTGCAAGGATTGACACAAAGTTCTGATTCATGTCAGTGTGCGCCGCGGCAAATTTAGCCCCAACCAATTCTTACTTTGACCAAGTCCCATCCATTTCTCTTATGCCCCCACACAGTATAAGGCCCCTACAGTCACCACCACATTGCAATGTCATCCTCCTGGTGCTCCCACAGTTTACTGTCCCCTTCTATCTCCCTTAGCTTAATGCCCCCCTTCATCTGACCCCCAGTTTAATGCCGGAGCGGACACAGATGAGTTGAAGCCGGGACATACCCCCACCAACCAGGACAGCAGGACAATACCTGGAATCCGGGACTGTCCTGCTGAATCCATGATGTGTGATGTGATAATATGTCATCAATTTATTTATAAAATTTTTTTAAATTCTATTTTCTGTCCATGATTCAGGGGGCGGCCATCTTACCTGAGCTTCTCCTCCGCTCTGCTAACAGCATTTAGTGATCTGCCTTACAGCACAGTCATGACTATAGGCAGCAATAGATTGGAGCGGACTCATTGAGGTCTATGGGAGAGTTTCCTATAAATACTCTCTACAGGGAGGGGGAGGAGATAAGCTGTGACATCATCTATTGTCAGTAGTGATATAATGATAGGTCAGTGGTGTTATCTATAGAGGTGTTAGCTTCTGTTTTAACACTGATGTAAATAAGGGGACTGCTGCAAAGAAATCCACTACAGAATTGGCAATATATCAAAAATTCTTTTAAAAAATGTGTTTAACATATGTTTCTTGTGACACATTCCCATTATAACATCCGAAGGATGCTGATCTTGTCTTTCATGTATCCAGCTGTGAAAATGACTATAACGTGACACTAAAGTAGAACTGACCTGTATAGAGGAGAAGATCAAAGATGTAGGAGAAGGACCGTAAAAGTCTCTCCTGGGACAGCGAAATTATTTAAGTAATTCTGCACTTTGTTCAAAGATTTGCTTTTCTACAAAACTCTCTGATGCAAGGATAAATGGAAACCTTATGGAGGAGAGAAAATAGTCAGATCGAGTAAGCAGTGTTTATTTATTTTTTTGTTTTTCTGAATTGTTAGATTGGGTCAGGGCTGGGGTGATATGCTGGTTCTGGTGACGCTAACCTATCTATCTGCAGGGCTGGGGTGAAATACTGGTTCTGGTGACAGTAACCTATCTATCTGCAGGGCTGGGGTGAAATACTGGTTCTGGTGACAGTAACCTATCTATCTGCAGGGCTGGGGTGATATGCTGGGTCTGGTGACACTAACCTATCTATCTGCAGGGCTGGGGTAATATGCTGGGTCTGGTGACACTAACCTATCTGCAGGGCTGGGGTGATATGCTGGTTCTGGTGACACTAACCTATCTATCTGCAGGGCTGGGGTGATATGCTGGTTCTGGTGACACTAACCTATCTATCTGCAGTGCTGGGTGATATGCTGGTACTAGTGACAGTAACCTATCTATCTGCAGGGCTGGGGTGATATGCTGGTTCTGGTGACACTAACCTATCTATCTGCAGGGCTGGGGTGATATGCTGGGTCTGGTGACACTAACCTATCTATCTGCAGGGCTGGGGTGATATGCTGGTTCTGGTGACACTAACCTATCTATCTGCAGGGCTGGGGTGATATGCTGGTTCTGGTGACACTAACCTATCTATCTGCAGGGCTGGGGTGATATGCTGGTTCTGGTGACACTAACCTATCTATCTGCAGGGCTGGGGTGATATACTGGTTCTGGTGACAGTAACCTATCTATCTGCAGGGCTGGGGTGATATGCTGGTTCTGGTGACACTAACCTATCTATCTGCAGGGCTGGGGTGATATGCTGAGGTCTGGTGACACTAACCTATCTATCTGCGGGGCTGGGGTGATATGCTGGGTCTGGTGACACTAACCTATCTATCTGCAGGACTGGGGTGATATGTTGGTTCTGCTGACACTAACCTATCTATCTGCAGGACTGGGGTGATATGCTGGTTCTGGTGACACTAACCTATCTATCTGCAGGGCTGGGGTGATATGCTGGGTCTGGTGACACTAACCTATCTATCTGCAGGACTGGGGTGATATGCTGGGTCTGGTGACACTAACCTATCTATCTGCAGGACTGGGGTGATATGCTGGGTCTGGTGACACTAACCTATCTATCTGCAGGGCTGGGGTGATATGCTGGGTCTGGGTGACACTAACCTATCTATCTGCAGGGCTGGGGTGATATGCTGGTTCTGGTGACAGTAACCTATCTATCTGCAGGACTGGGGTGATATGCTGGTTCTGGTGACACTAACCTATCTATCTGCAGGGCTGGGGTGATATGCTGGGTCTGGGTGACACTAACCTATCTATCTGCAGGGCTGGGGTGATATGCTGGTTCTGGTGACAGTAACCTATCTATCTGCAGGGCTGGGGTGATATGCTGGGTCTGGTGACACTAACCTATCTATCTGCAGGGCTGGGGTGATATGCTGGGTCTGGGTGACACTAACCTATCTATCTGCAGGGCTGGGGTGATATGCTGGTTCTGGTGACAGTAATCTATCTATCTGCAGGGCTGGGGTGATATGCTGGGTCTGGTGACACTAACCTATCTATCTGCAGGGCTGGGGTGATATGCTGGGTCTGGTGACACTAACCTATCTATCTGCAGGACTGGGGTGATATGCTGGGTCTGGTGACACTAACCTATCTATCTGCAGGACTGGGGTGATATGCTGGGTCTGGTGACAGTAACCTATCTATCTGCAGGGCTGGGGTGATATGCTGATTCTGGTGACACTAACCTATCTATCTGCAGGGCTGGGGTGATATGCTGGGTCTGGTGACACTAACCTATCTATCTGCAGGGCTGGGGTGATATGCTGGGTCTGGTGACAGTAACCTATCTATCTGCAGGGCTGGGGTGATATGCTGGGTCTGGTGACAGTAACCTATCTATCTGCAGGGCTGGGGTGATATGCTGATTCTGGTGACACACTGCCTTTAAACAATGGGCGCCAACAGAGTCGCACAAATCCCATTAAGAAAAAACGGTGCTTGCAGTACTTTTTTTTTTTTTTTAACGCAGATGTGAATGTAACCTGACTGAGCACATGGTTAGTGTCTGTATATTGTGCCCTATGATACATATATACAACTACATGTTCAATGCTAAAAGCAACTCAATCTGTCCCCTCCCCCACCACTTAATCTTTATGACTTTCGGGCTCCCTACACTGCAATCCTATGAACAGTCTCCCCTTCCGTTATTCATGGCGTAACTGACTCCAAACTTCCCCAAAATCCACGGGGGTTCTCCTGTTTATCCCCTTCTTCTGGATACATTCTGAACCTTATTGGCCAATATAATTTTTATTTTAACTGTAAATTTTTTAGGTTATTTAACCCCTTACCAATGGTGACATTTTTCGATTTTCATTTTCGACTCCCAACCTTCTAAACCCTAGTTCCTTTTTTATTTTTCCATATGAGGGTTAATGTTTGCGGGACAAATTGTTCTTCGTGATGGCGCCATTTATTATTCCGTACAATGTATTCAGAATGGGGTGGAATTGGAAAAACTACATTTGTGTGACTTTCTTATGGGCTTCGTACTGTATGAACAAGGACTTAAGTACCATAGTGGTAATCCATGTGGGGCCCCCTAGTGGGGTGGCCCAAGCTCATATCGGCCCATTCTTTTTTCCCCATACAATGTGACACCGTATATAACCCACCAATAGGGTTGAGCGTTCGGGATCAGAAAAGATCGGATTACGACTCTGATCTTTTCCCGCGGAATCAAGGTCGGAGGTTATTTCCCACAATGCTTGGCTACTGACCAATAATTGTTAGCTTTTCCCACAATGATTGGCCAGTAGCCAAGCACTGTGGGAAATAGCCTCCGACCTTGATCCCGCGGGAAAAGATCGGAGTCGTAATCCGATCTTTTCCAATCCCGATCGCTCAACCCTACCCACCATGCCCAGATGAACCTCCAAAACCCCAATGGGGGGGAAGTGGCAAGAAGCGATGAAAAACTTCTCCTACAAGGTTTAGAAGGAAGACCAAACTCTCCCATTGTCAAGATGGAGTCCAATTTTTTGGCCTATCTTCTCCATGTACATCACTTTATATGTGATAAGTCTTCACTAGTGGTCAGTATGATTGAAGTTGATGAAGACCTCTTGGTTGGAGACAACATATCATGGCAGATCACACATGACGTTCTCCACCAGATGTCATAATATTTGCAAGAATTAAGAGGAACCCAAGACGGACAACATTCCTCTCGTTAACCTTTATCTCAGTGACCGACCTCTCATACAGGTATGTGACAAGCAGCCGTGTTTACGGGTAACCATCACTATTACACGCCCTATACTGCCCGAGTGAAGAATTCCTCCAGCTGTTGTCTCCTCCTCTATGGCCTCGGGTCTTCCCTCACACCTGGTTTCTTACTATATATACACATTACAGACTTCTCAGTTACTCTGCAGTCTCCTCACTCTGCGTATAGAAGGATACGACTATGGCAAGTGTAGCAGCTAAACTGGCCAAGGATAAGGCCGCAGCTCGAGGTATTGGGGCCAACAAGAACCCAAGAAAGTATTTGAACCAAGATTTTGAGGAGCTGAAGGCGCAGTGCTTGGCCTCTAAGACGTTATTTGAAGACCCCACATTTCCCGCTGCTCAGTCATCTCTTGGCGTCAAAGAGCTGGGTCCTGAATCTGAGAAAGTTCAAGGTCTTGTCTGGAAAAGACCCTCGGTAAGGAAACTTCTCATATACATATATATATATATATATATATATATATATATATATATATACAGTATGTGTGTGTATATGCTTTATTCAGCTATATGGACAAATTCTTATTTTGTTGCGTATAAAACTAGAAAATTTGCTACTGGGCTCCTCTCCGTTATAATCAACTTCATGACAATATTAAGGGTGTGAAAAGTTTAGGATTGTTTTTGTCTTTGAAACAGAGAAGAATAACACACACAGTGATGTCACAGTACAGGGATAATACACACAGTGATGTCACAGTACAGAGATAATACACACAGTGATGTCACAGTACAGGGATAATACACACAGTGATGTCACAGTACAGGATAATACACACAGTGATGTCACAGTACAGAGATAATACACACAGTGATGTCACAGTACAGGGATAATACACACAGTGATGTCACAGTACAGGATAATACACACAGTGATGTCACAGTACAGAGATAATACACACAGTGATGTCACAGTACAAGGATAATACACACAGTGATGTCACAGTACAGAGATAATACACACAGTGATGTCACAGTACAGAGATAATACACACAGTGATGTCACAGTACAGGGATAATACACACAGTGATGTCACAGTACAAGGATAATACACACAGTGATGTCACAGTACAGAGATAATACACACAGTGATGTCACAGTACAGAGATAATACACACAGTGATGTCACAGTACAGAGATAATACACACAGTGATGTCACAGTACAGAGATAATACACACAGTGATGTCACAGTACAGGATAATACACACAGTGATGTCACAGTACAGGGATAATACACACAGTGATGTCACAGTACAGAGATAATACACACAGTGATGTCACAGTACAGAGATAATACAC
The DNA here is from genome assembly GCF_031893055.1 of Leptodactylus fuscus. NCBI lineage: Eukaryota > Metazoa > Chordata > Amphibia > Anura > Leptodactylidae > Leptodactylus > Leptodactylus fuscus. Next base: position 20,398,088 of record NC_134267.1, on the reverse strand, counting down.
ACAGTGATGTCACAGTACAGGGATAATACACACAGTGATGTCACAGTACAGAGATAATACACACAGTGATGTCACAGTACAGGGATAATACACACAGTGATGTCACAGTACAGGGATAATACACACAGTGATGTCACAGTACAGAGATAATACACACAGTGATGTCACAGTACAGGGATAATACACACAGTGATGTCACAGTACAGAGATAATACACACAGTGATGTCACAGTACAGGATAATACACACAGTGATGTCACAGTACAGAGATAATACACACAGTGATGTCACAGTACAGAGATAATACACACAGTGATGTCACAGTACAGGGATAATACACACAGTGATGTCACAGTACAGGGATAATACACACAGTGATGTCACAGTACAGGGATAATACACACAGTGATGTCACAGTACAGGATAATACACACAGTGATGTCACAGTACAGAGATAATACACACAGTGATGTCACAGTACAGGGATAATACACACAGTGATGTCACAGTACAGAGATAATACACACAGTGATGTCACAGTACAGAGATAATACACACAGTGATGTCACAGTACAGAGATAATACACACAGTGATGTCACAGTACAGAGATAATACACACAGTGATGTCACAGTACAGGGATAATACACACAGTGATGTCACAGTACAGGGATAATACACACAGTGATGTCACAGTACAGAGATAATACACACAGTGATGTCACAGTACAGGGATAATACACACAGTGATGTCACAGTACAGAGATAATACACACAGTGATGTCACAGTACAGGATAATACACACAGTGATGTCACAGTACAGAGATAATACACACAGTGATGTCACAGTACAGAGATAATACACACAGTGATGTCACAGTACAGGGATAATACACACAGTGATGTCACAGTACAGGGATAATACACACAGTGATGTCACAGTACAGGGATAATACACACAGTGATGTCACAGTACAGGATAATACACACAGTGATGTCACAGTACAGAGATAATACACACAGTGATGTCACAGTACAGAGATAATACACACAGTGATGTCACAGTACAGGGATAATACACACAGTGATGTCACAGTACAGGGATAATACACACAGTGATGTCACAGTACAGAGATAATACACACAGTGATGTCACAGTACAGAGATAATACACACAGTGATGTCACAGTACAGAGATAATACACACAGTGATGTCACAGTACAGGGATAATACACACAGTGATGTCACAGTACAGAGATAATACACACAGTGATGTCACAGTACAGAGATAATACACACAGTGATGTCACAGTACAGAGATAATACACACAGTGATGTCACAGTACAGGGATAATACACACAGTGATGTCACAGTACAGGGATAATACACACAGTGATGTCACAGTACAGAGATAATACACACAGTGATGTCACAGTACAGAGATAATACACACAGTGATGTCACAGTACAGAGATAATACACACAGTGATGTCACAGTACAGAGATAATACACACAGTGATGTCACAGTACAGGATAATACACACAGTGATGTCACAGTACAGGGATAATACACACAGTGATGTCACAGTACAGGGATAATACACACAGTGATGTCACAGTACAGGGATAATACACACAGTGATGTCACAGTACAGGATAATACACACAGTGATGTCACAGTACAGGATAATACACACAGTGATGTCACAGTACAGAGATAATACACACAGTGATGTCACAGTACAGGGATAATACACACAGTGATGTCACAGTACAGGGATAATACACACAGTGATGTCACAGTACAGAGATAATACACACAGTGATGTCACAGTACAGAGATAATACACACAGTGATGTCACAGTACAGAGATAATACACACAGTGATGTCACAGTACAGGGATAATACACACAGTGATGTCACAGTACAGAGATAATACACACAGTGATGTCACAGTACAGAGATAATACACACAGTGATGTCACAGTACAGAGATAATACACACAGTGATGTCACAGTACAGGGATAATACACACAGTGATGTCACAGTACAGGGATAATACACACAGTGATGTCACAGTACAGAGATAATACACACAGTGATGTCACAGTACAGAGATAATACACACAGTGATGTCACAGTACAGAGATAATACACACAGTGATGTCACAGTACAGAGATAATACACACAGTGATGTCACAGTACAGGATAATACACACAGTGATGTCACAGTACAGGGATAATACACACAGTGATGTCACAGTACAGGGATAATACACACAGTGATGTCACAGTACAGGGATAATACACACAGTGATGTCACAGTACAGGATAATACACACAGTGATGTCACAGTACAGGATAATACACACAGTGATGTCACAGTACAGAGATAATACACACAGTGATGTCACAGTACAGGGATAATACACACAGTGATGTCACAGTACAGGATAATACACACAGTGATGTCACAGTACCGGGATAATACACACAGTGATGTCACAGTACAGGGATAATACACACAGTGATGTCACAGTACAGAGATAATACACACAGTGATGTCACAGTACAGAGATTATACTGTGACAATTCTTTGCTGGTCCCTATAGCAGTTTCTGTGCCCTGTACCCTCGCATTTGTGCCCAGGTGACTGATGAATATCTGGAGAAAAGCAGTCGGCTACACAAATGTTTTTTAGGAATAACTTTACTTCTGCATACAACCTCCATGTCCTCCACCAATCCAGGACACTGTTACATCTGTTGATTCCCTGATTTATTCATCTCTAACAGAATATTAAAGCCAATCCACAGTTTATCAATGAGGGGGCGAGTCGTGCGGACGTCCGTCAGGGGGCGCTGGGTGAGTAGTGGTCATCACATGGGAGAAAACCTGAAAGTCTGACTTTTACTTTGTATACCCAACCCAAGATTTATGGCTGTGTCATTGTGTGTATGAGGTGTGAATGTACAGTCATGGCCAAAAGTTTTAAGAATGACACAAATCTTCTATTTTCACATGATCTGCTCCCTCTGGTTTTTCTGTGTGTTTGTCAGATGTTTTTATCACATACAGAAATATAATTGCAATCATATTATGAGTAACCAAAGCTTATATTGACAGTTAGAATGAGTTACTGCAGCAAGGCAATATTTGCAGTGTTGACCCTTCTTCTTCAGGACCTCTGCAATTCTCCCTGGCATGCTCTCAATCAACTTCTGGACCAAATCCTGACTGATAGCAGTCCATTCTTGCACAATCAATGCTTGCATTTTGTCAGAATTTGTAGGTTTTTGTTTGTCCACCCGTCTCTTGATGATTGACCACAAGTTCTCAATGAGATTAAGATCTGGGGAGTTTCCAGGCCATGGACCCAAAATCTCTCTGTTTTGTTCCCTGAGCCATTTAGTTATCACCTTTGCTTTATGGCAAGGTGCTCCATCATGCTGGAAAAGGCATTGTTGATCGCCAGACTGCTCTTGGACGGTTGGGAGAAGTTGATCTTGGAGGACATTCTGGTACCATTCTTTATTCGTGGCTGTGTTTTTAGGCAAGACTGTGAGAGAGCCGATTCCCTTGGCTGAGAAGCAACCCCACACATGAATGGTTTCAGGATGCTTTACAGTTGGCATGAGACAAGACTGGTGGTAGCGCTCACCTCGTCTTCTCCGAATAAGCTGTTTTCCAGATGTCCCAAATAATCGAAAAGGGGATTCATCAGAGAAAATGACTTTACCCCAGTCCTCAGCAGTCCACTCCCTGTACCTCTTGAAGAATATCAGTCTGTCCCTGATGTTTTTTCTGGAGAGAAGAGGCTTCTTTGCTGCCCTTCTTGAGACCAGGCCTTGCTCCAAGAGTCTCCACCTCACAGTGCGTGCAGATGCACTCACACCTGCCTGCTGCCATTCCTGAGCAAGCTCTGCACTGCTGGTAGCCCCATCCCACAGCTGAAACACTTTTAAGAGACGGTCCTGGTGCTTGCTGGTCTTTCTTGGGCGCCCTGGAGCCTTTTTGCCAACAATGGAACCTCTCTCCTTGAAGTTCTTGGTGATGCGATAGATTGTTGACTGAGGTGCAATCTTTCTAGCTGCGATACTCTTCCCTGTTAGGCCATTTTTGTGCAGTGCAATGATGACTGCACGTGTTTCTTTAGAGATAACCATGGTTAACAAGAGAAACAATGATGCCAAGCACCAGCCTCCTTTTAAAGTGTCCAGTGGTGTCATTCTTACTTAATCATGACAGATTGATCTCCAGCCCTGTCCTCATCAACACCCACACCTGTGTTAATGGAGCAATCACTGAAACGATGTTAGCTGGTCCTTTTAAGGCAGGGCTGCAATGATGTTGAAATGTGTTTTGGGGGATAAAGTTCATTTTCTAGGCAAATATTGACTTTGCAAGTAATTGCTGTTAAGCTGATCACTCTTTATAACATTCTGGAGTATATGCAAATTGCCATTAGAAAAACTGAAGCAGTAGACTTTGTAAAAATTAATATTTGTATCATTCTCAAAACTTTTGGCCATGACTGTATATACAGTATAACGAGAGGCTCCACAACTCCCTTTGTGTGGGTAGACATTTCATTGTAAACATTACATATCATAAACTACCTAAGTAACCAACTAGCCAACCAACCAACCGACCAATCAACTAACTGACCAACCAATTACCCAACCAACTAAATAACTAACTATCCAGTATATATTAACTCAATACTTCTTTCCCCAGGTGACTGCTGGTTTCTATGTTCTATCGCCTCGCTGACTCTTCATGATGACTATCTCTGCCGGGTTGTCCCCATGGACCAGAGTTTTGACACCAACTATGCAGGAATCTTTCACTTCAAGGTAACATCATTTTAGAGAACCAAGTTTGGACTTCATTTATTGCTCGCTATCCCTCGCACAGACATAACATTACAGGAAGAATTCTATCTGCCTGAAGCCACCACTAGAGGGAGCTAAAGAGCTTCCAGCATACTGTGCTATCATAGAGTTCAGTGTGTAGCTCCTTTTGCGGATTTCCCTTGTAGCTGATACATTAGCCCAAGGTACAGGAGGTATACAGCCTCCAAATATACACTGCAGAGCAGTTCCTTGACACTCGTGGATCACATGATCTAATAACTAATAGCTGACTCCCTAGATGTATATAGTCAATGGCCGATTGGCAAACAGATTAAGATCTTTGTATGATAAGTTGTCAGGTGGTTGGTTAGGTGACACCTCGGAGAACATGCCCCAAAAACACATGCATATCTCCACTACTAGTCACTGACCGTAGAGATGAAGCAGAGCTGGTTTTGCTAGTACAGTCTCATTTAAAGCAGAATTGATTTGTCATAAATCTCATGTAGTTGAATGACAGTGATGACGTGAGTGTGAACAGGGCTGGGGTCTACGTGATAGAACAAGCCAAGCCATGTATGATATGTAGGTTATTGTTGTCTAAATGTCAAGAGAGTATTGTCAGCCGATAGGAGAGTCCTGCAAAGACACCAGGACCTGACGTGAGACAAGACGTTATGAAATTCTCCGTCGCGGTCGTACAGATTGGGGGAGCGTCATACGTGTTGTTATTACGGGGTTGTATATCTGGAATCTTCATATAAATTGTATTAGGTTGTAAATGTTCCATGCATGTCTAATATCAATAATACATATTATATAGTATCCGCCCTCGCCATCCAGCAGCCTGTAGCCCCTTATTCTCGGCTTTGGGGATCTCTGTAAATGTCGATAAACCTCCCAAGCCTCCAAAAAATCCATCTGGTGTAAAATTCTAACTACAGGACAGGGAGGAGAGGAGGGGGATGTAGCTGCAGTCGTAATGCTTTATGTTGGAATGGGGGAATGAGAAAAAAGGGGAATGTGAGAATCTATAGGCCCTGGGCACTTCACACAACTCTAACATCTTCCAAGGAAGACTCCAACCACTCCTCAAGTTCCTTCCAGTAATCGGTATGTACAATTTTTCAGAAGTATCAAATTACTGATCTCTTTTCTTTTCTTGGTGGGGGGGAGTTATTTATTTGCATAGTTCTGTGTAGTTACTGGGAATTATGCCTGTAAATGGTGATCACTGCTTGAAGGCAGTCTGTTAGAAGAACCAGCATATCACCCCAGCCCTGCAGATAGATAGGTTACTGTCACCAGACCCAGCATATCACCCCAGCCCTGCAGATAGATAGGTTACTGTCACCAGACCCCAGCATATCACCCCAGCCCTGCAGATAGATAGGTTAGTGTCACCAGACCCAGCATATCACCCCAGCCCTGCAGATAGATAGGTTACTGTCACCAGACCCCAGCATATCACCCCAGCCCTGCAGATAGATAGGTTAGTGTCACCAGACCCAGCATATCACCCCAGCCCTGCAGATAGATAGGTTAGTGTCACCAGACCCAGCATATCACCCCAGCCCTGCAGATAGATAGGTTAGTGTCACCAGACCCAGCATATCACCCCAGCCCTGCAGATAGATAGGTTAGTGTCACCAGAACCAGCATATCACCCCAGTCCTGCAGATAGATAGGTTAGTGACACCAGAACCAGCATATCACCCCAGCCCTGCAGATAGATAGGTTAGTGTCACCAGACCCAGCATATCACCCCAGTCCTGCAGATAGATAGGTTAGTGACACCAGAACCAGCATATCACCCCAGCCCTGCAGATAGATAGGTTAGTGACACCAGAACCAGCATATCACCCCAGTCCTGCAGATAGATAGGTTAGTGTCACCAGACCCAGCATATCACCCCAGCCCTGCAGATAGATAGGTTAGTGTCACCAGACCCAGTGTAAGCCGTGTACCGAGGTGGGCTCCCCAGGATACAGCGAAGTCACGAACAAAGGAAGTGAGTCCAATTCAATTTAACCAAGATAGGACTTTACTTAGTTTAGATAACCTCTTTTGTCCAAAAGAAGACTCCCAGGTATTACATTTACACAGCCTAGAGGCTGGGACCCTGGTGTTATACAGCACGGTGCCCACTAGTGTGGCCTTCAATATACTCCAAGCTTTTACCTACATGCAGGCTGTGCCTATGCAGCTGCCTGTTACCTGTTATTACCCTATTACACAGGAACAATTCAGTATGTGTGACACAGGCATCCGGCGGTGTAACACCAGGGTTTACAATCTTATCACAATACTACTAATTTCCCCCCAAACCAAGTACAACTAAGCAAGTATAATGGTTAGTTAGCTTGCAAGCCAAACAGTGTAACGTTAAACTAAATGTTGCTCCCAGACTTCCTTACAAGTCCCTCTCTGGGAGATATAACTCTGTAGAAATCCTCTGTGACTTAGTCCTTTTACCAGACAGGTAGATAGTTCACCAGTATTGCAGCCTGGGGTGATGATTATACCTAACTAACTAACTACAGGCTTTTTACTCAGTCCCAGCAATATGGTGCAAAACTTGCAGTGTGGTGCGTGCACGCTTACTTCTGTTGGGCACCTTTTAGTCTCTGTTAGCATCAGGGTGAAGAGGAGCTCCTCGGACAGCATGCGGTCTCACTGGCAGTCTCACTTCTCAGCCAAGTCTCTGACAGTAATCTTCTCCTTAGGATGGTGTCTGGACAGACTCTGAAAGTCTCAAATCCTCAGCTATTCTTGCTGTGGCTTCTCCCTCCAAGGACCCTCTCTGCACAGTGATGTCTCCACAGCTCTCTCTTCTCCTCTAGAGTCCAGCACACTCTGACTCAAAATGGCTCCTAGAACCTTCCTACAACGATCAGGGTCTCCACATCAATCTTCCAGGGGCATGCAGCCTTTTTCCTTTTACCTGTTATCTTGCAACAGCGACCTCTTGTGGTCAAACAACAAAATGTCAGGTTATGAAAACATCAACTCAATTATACATTGCACATTCACTACACAGGGACTGTTTCACCCTCTTACACCAGCATATCACCCCAGCCCTGCAGATAGATAGGTTACTGTCACCAGACCCAGCATATCACCCCAGCCCTGCAGATAGATAGGTTAGTGTCACCAGAACCAGCATATCACCCCAGCCCTGCAGATAGATAGGTTAGTGTCACCAGAACCAGCATATCACCCCAGCCCTGCAGATAGATAGATAGGTTAGTGTCACCAGAACCAGCATATCACCCCAGTCCTGCAGATAGATAGGTTAGTATCACCAGAACCAGCATATCACCCCAGCCCTGCAGATAGATAGGTTAGTGTCACCAGAACCAGCATATCACCCCAGCCCTGCAGATAGATAGGTTAGTGTCACCAGAACCAGCATATCACCTCAGCCCTGCAGATAGATAGGTTAGTGTCACCAGAACCAGCATATCACCCCAACCCTGCAGATAGATAGGTTAGCGTCACCAGAACCAGCATATCACCCCAGCCCTGCAGATAGATAGGTTACTGTCACCAGAACCAGCATATCACCCCAGCCCTGCAGATAGATAGGTTAGTGTCACCAGAACCAGCATATCACCCCAGCCCTGCAGATAGATAGATAGGTTAGTGTCACCAGAACCAGCATATCACCCCAGCCCTGCAGATAGATAGGTTAGTGTCACCAGAACCAGCATATCACCCCAGCCCTGCAGATAGATAGGTTACTGTCACCAGAACCAGCATATCAACCCAGCCCTGCAGATAGATAGAAATAGTACGAGAAATCATCCAGCAATGAAACGAAAGTTCCTCCAATAAAAAGCTTTGCTTTATTTCATGTCCACAGGATAAAATATAAACACGCAGTCACAGGAAAAGACAGTACAGGGGATGATTTCTCGTACTATTTCTGGACTTCACTCCCAGCCAAGGGAGACAGGCATCCGGGCAAGTCCAAGGATATGCATTCAAATCGGATAACATACACTTGAAGATTTCTGCAGGAGAGCTGAGTATAATCCTTCCCTTTTTCCCTTTTCCAGTCTGTGATCTGCAGATAGATAGGTTAGTGTCACCAGAACCAGCATATCACCCCAGCCCTGCAGATAGATAGGTTAGTGTCACCAGAACCAGCATATCACCTCAGCCCTGCAGATAGATAGGTTAGTGTCACCAGACCCAGCATATCACCTCAGCCCTGCAGATAGATAGGTTAGTGTCACCAGAACCAGCATTTCACCCCAGTCCTGCAGATAGATAGGTTAGTGTCACCTGAATCACACATTGTTTTTCCCTGAATCGTTGCCTCTGTTGAAGAGTTTTTGTCAATATGCAAGGCAAAAACGTGTTAGCACTTATTGCCTTTGAACAATGAATGTCTTCCACCCCCCCTTTTTCATTTTTTTTAACATACATATGGTGCTCCCATACTTCTTAGACACAATTAAAGGGGTATTCTCAATAAATCCCAGACTAGTGATCTGACCACTAGGCCACATGAATGACCCCAATTCCTCTTAGATGCAAAAAGAAATATGAAAGGTGTGATGGTCTAGCATGGGCATTTTCTTTAAAGTCTATGACAGTCATTTGGAGCCGGGGAAATGGAGAACAGGGAGTATGGCCATCAGTGGGGTTTTCAGTGCTAGGACTCCCACCAATCTAATCTGTGGATAAATATTTTTTTACTGGAATACACCTTTCAATACAACAATTTTTTTCTGAATAAAGCTACCACTAGGGGGAGTTTAGTGATTTACTTCAATGTACATAAAGTATGCAATAAACTCCGGAGCGCCCCCTAGTGGCATGGGGGAGATTTGGTGCTCCAGTTTTTCCGAAGATCTACTGTATTGAGAAATTATCAGCACAAAATTCTCAAGATGAAGACACAAGGAGGAGATTTCAGATGACGGGTTTAATCATAGCAAAAAATAAACAAGCGGAGAAGGTGGTTACCACAACAAGACAAAATGTAATATTATTAGAAATCTTTTCAGAGAAGCTCCATGACTCATATATCAGGTGTATTTATTGCACATTCACCTTACCTGTTCCCCTCCCCCCCAGTTCTGGCAGTACGGTGAGTGGGTGGATGTGGTCGTGGATGATCGGCTGCCTACGAAGAAAGGGAAGTTGGTGTTTGTCAAGTCTACCACCGCCCATGAGTTCTGGAGCGCTCTCCTGGAGAAGGCCTACGCCAAGTAAGAACCAAATATATAAGCTGGGGATACGAACCAGTATGAATGGGATGGGCTCATGTGTACAGGGTCTGTGACCGCAAGGCAGATGTAAATGAAAGATTATGGCAGATGCTTGACCCTCGAACTCGATTAAATAGATATCTGCACCTAAACTACCGCTCGATTCCCTGATTCCTGCTAATTTTTTTGTAGTTATTTGCGTTTTATTGGTTAAGTAAGTAACCATCACCTAAAGAAAAGGCAGTACTATCTGTACCTACATAATATACAGGAGAGACTAGGAGGCAGAACTATCTGTACATACATAATATACAGGGGAGACTTGGAGGCAGAACTATCTGTACCTACATAATATACAGGGGAGACTAGGAGGCAGAACTATCTGTACATACATAATATACAGGGGAGACTTGGAGGCAGAACTATCTGTACATACATAATATACAGGGGAGACTTGGAGGCAGAACTATCTGTACATACATAATATACAGGGGAGACTAGGAGGCAGAACTATCTGTACATAGATAATATACAGGGGGGACTAGGAGGCAGTACTATCTGTACCTACATAATATACAGGGGAGACTAGGAGGCAGAACTATCTGTACTTACATAATATACAGGGGAGACTAGGAGGCAGAACTATCTGTACATACATAATATACAGGGGTGAACAAGAGGCTGAACTATCTGTACATACATAATATACAGGGGAGACTAGGAGGCAGAACTATCTGTACCTACATAATATATAGGGGAGACTAGGAGGCAGAACTATCTGTACATACATAATATACAGGGGAGACTAGGAGGCAGAACTATCTGTACATACATAATATACAGGGGAGACCATGACGCAGTACTATCTGTACATACAGGAGGCAGAACTATCGTTACCTACTTTATTGACAGTGAAAGACAGGAAGGCAATACTATCTGTTCCTACATAATATACAGGGGTGACCAGGAGGCAGTACTATCTGTACATACATAATATACAGGGTTGGCCAGGAGGCAGTACTATCTGTACATACATAATATAGAGGGATGACCAGGAGGCAGAACTATCTGTACATACAGGAGGCAGAACTATCTGTATCTACGTTATTGAATTTTCAGTGAGAGACAGGAAGGCAGGCAGCATTATCTGTACATACATATTACACAGGGTTGACCAGGAGGCAGAACTACCTGTACCCACTTTATTGGCAGCTAAAGACAGGAAGGCAATACTATCTGTTCCTACGTAATATACAGGGTTGACCAGGAGTTAATACTGTATGTACCTACATAATATACGATGGAGATTAGTAGGTAGTACTATTTGTACCTACATTATTCACAGTGAGAGACAGCAAGGCAGTACTATCTGGGCTGTACCGGTTGCTGTACTGTGTGTATCTACACATATGCAGTACTGTCTGTAATGACATCATATACAAGGAGCGACAGGGAGGCAGTACTACCTATATACAGTCCTATGAAAAAGTTTGGGCACCCCTATTAATCTTAATCATTTTTTGTTCTAAATATTTTGGTGTTTGCAACAGCCATTTCAGTTTGATATATCTAATAACTGATGGACACAGTAATATTTCAGGATTAAAATGAGGTTTATTGTACTAACAGAAAATGTGCAATATGCATTAAACCAAAATTTGACTGGTGCAAAAGTATGGGCACCTCAACAGAAAAGTGACATTAATATTTAGTAGATCCTCCTTTTGCAAAGATAACAGCCTCTAGTCGCCTCCTGTAGCTTTTAATCAGTTCCTGGATCCTGGATGAAGGTATTTTGGACCATTCCTCTTTACAAAACAATTCAAGTTCAGTTAAGTTAGATGGTCGCCGAGCATGGACAGCCCGCTTCAGATCATCCCACAGATGTTCAATGATATTCAGGTCTGGGGACTGGGATGGCCATTCCAGAACATTGTAATTGTTCCTCTGCATGAATGCCTGAGGATTTGGAGCGGTGTTTTGGATCATTGTCTTGCTGAAATATCCATCCCCGGCGTAACTTCAACTTCGTCACTGATTCTTGAACATTATTCTGAAGAATCTGCTGATACTGAGTGGAATCCATGCGACCCTCAACTTTAACAAGATTCCCGGTGCCGGCATTGGCCACACAGCCCCAAAGCATGATGGAACCTCCACCAAATTTTACAGTGGGTAGCATGTGTTTTTCTTGTAATGCTGTTTTTTTTTGGACGCCATGCATAACGCCTTTTTGTATGACCAAACAACTCAATCTTTGTTTCATCAGTCCACAGGAACTTCTTCCAAAATGAAGCTGGCTTGTCCAAATGTGCTTCTGCATACCTCAGGCGACTCTGTTTGTGGTGTGCTTGCAGAAACGGCTTCTTTCTCATCACTCTCCCATACAGCTTCTCCTTGTGCAAAGTGCGCTGTATTTTTGACCGATGCACAGTGACACCATCTGCAGCAAGATGATGCTGCAGCTCTTTGGAGGTGGTCTGTGGATTGTCCTTGACTGTTCTCACCATTCTTCTTCTCTGCCTTTCTGATATTTTTCTTGGCCTGACACTTCTGGACTTAACAAGAACTGTCCCTGTGGTCTTCCATTTCCTTACTATGTTCCTCACAGTGGAAACTGACAAGTTAAATCTCTGAGACAACTTTTTGTATCCTTCCCCTGAACAACTATGTTGGACAATCTTTGTTTTCAGATCATTTGAGAGTTGTTTTGAGTAGCCCATGATGCCACTCTTCAGAGGAGATTCAAATAGGAGATCAACTTGCAATTGGCCACCTTAAATACCTTTTCTCATGATTGGATACACCTGGCTATGAAATTCAAAGCTCAGTGAGGTTACAAAACCAATTTTGTGCTTCAGTAAGTCAGTAAAAAGTAGTTAGGAGTATTCAAATCAATAAAATGATAAGGGTGCCCATACTTTTGCACCAGTCAAATTTTGGTTTAATGCATATTGCACATTTTCTGTTAGTACAATAAACCTCATTTCAATCCTGAAATATTACTGTGTCCATCAGTTATTAGATATATCAAACTGAAATGGCTGCTGCAAACACCAAAATATTTAGAACTAAAAATGATTAAGATTAATAGGGGTGCCCAAACTTTTTCATAGGACTGTATACCTTATTTACAGGCAGACACAGGAGGACAATGCTATCTGTACGTACATCATTTACAAGGAGAGACTATAAGACAGTATTATCTGTACACAGATCATTTTCAGACAGAAAAGGGGAAGTGGTACTATCTGTATCTATATAATTTACAGCAGGAGAGACTGGGATGCAGCACTATCTATACCCATATCATTTGTAGGGCGAAGCTAGGAGGCAGTACTATTTGTGCATTGTATTAAAGTGTTAGATCTTCAGTGTTGTTCTATGAAAATATATAATGAAAAACCGTAATTACAAAAATATGAGCGGTATATCATTTGTAGGGGGAAGCTAGTTGGCAGTACTATTTGTGCATTGTATTAAAGTGTTAGATCTTCAGTGTTGTTCTATGAAAATATATAATGAAAAACCGTAATTACAAAAATACGAGCGGTATACTGTGTCAGGGTCTGGGGTTGCTAGGTGGGGCGGCATAGACACACAAGTCCAGTTTCTTTTAGTCCAAAACAAAGGTAGAGTTTATTTTCACTCAAAAATATAGTGCAGCAACAAAAGGAAACGATACAAAAATAAATCCCTGCCCGGCTGGGCTCTAACTAATCATAGAATAGGTTACCTCACCTACAATAACAGAAATCCCAAAAAGCCAGTAGAATCATTCAGGACACAGCTCCAAAAATATGACCTATCTGTCAGCTCTCCAGCCAAGCTCTGCCAAGGTGTTGCTGCTGGAGCTGGCTTCTTAAGCCTCCTTGACGAGGAGACTCTTGGCAGCTGAGACGCTGCCGGAACATCCCCAAAGTGTGGACTGGAGGGGGGTGGAATGACAGGTCCCACTACCAATCCTACCTGTCATTCCTACAGTAAAAATCCAGCCCAGTACTGAGCAGTTACCAAAATGCTCAGCAGATGAAAGTTGTCTGCTGAGAACAAACATTCCTGGAGTTTTCTCATCTCACCCACCTGAGTAGTCTGGGTGAGATGTACACCCCCTCCATTACCTGACCAGCCATTGGCTTACAACTGACTTATGTGAGATACTGTGTATTCTGAATTAGATTTTTCTACCAGAATTTTCCTTTATTGTGTATTTATTCTCAGGCTCAATGGCTCATATGAAGCTCTTTCTGGAGGTCTATCCTTAGAAGCTCTGGAGGACTTCACTGGTGGGATTGGTGAACTGTATTATTTCGATAAAGCCCCAAAGGATTTATTCCAGATTATCCAAAAAGCCTTGAAACAGAGATCTCTGGTCACATGCAGCACGGTAAGTCCTTGGGAATGTGACATCCATTCCTCTAAAAGGAGAACCAGCATATCACCCCAGCCCTGCAGATAGATAGGTTAGTGCAGGGCCGGTGTCAGAACACAGCATAGTCGGGCAAGTGCCGGGGCCCTCAGAGCCCATCGGACGCCGATGAGCTGAATACATAGGCGATAAAGCAGGAGCTGTCACAGCTCAGCTCCTACTTTAACGCTGCGGTCCAGCTTCTGCATTTGTAGGCACGATGTAATGATGTCACATCGGGCCTACAACTATGTGAGTGGAGTGAGAGCGGAGAGAGCGGCGGGGGAGCGTTGGAAGGTGAGTGCAAGTGTTTGTTTTGTGTTAAACATTAAGGTGGAACCAGGGGTGAACCTGCCCCTTTCGCCGCCCGAGGCGAATGACAGAAAGCCGCCCCCCCCCGGGGGAGGGGGCGGAGCGGAGGGGGCGTGGCAGATTGAAGGTGGCGGAGTGAAGTGAAGGGGCGGGGCTTAGTGGCGTTCGCAGGCAGAGAGCAGGCAGGGAGAGGACCTGCTCTCTGCCTGAGCGTCAGCTTGTCCTGGACTGGCTTAGGTAAGCAAAAATGCCACCTTCCCAGGGGCCCTGGCATAGCGCCGCCTCATGGGAGGTGCGGCGCTGGGTGGAACATAATGAAGGGGGCCCATGAAACTGGGGGCCAATGATGCGGGGGGGGGGGAGAATGGCATGACACTGGGGCAGATGAAGGGGAGGAGAACGGCATGACACTGGGGCAGATGAAGGGGGGGGAGAACAGTATGACACTGGGGCAGATGAAGGGGGGAAGAATGGCATGACACTAGGGCAGATGAAGGGGGGAAGAATGGCATGACACTGGGGCAGATGAAGGGGGGGAGAATGGCATGAAAGTGGGGACAGAGATGGACGGGGGGGCATGAAACTGGGGGCAGAGGAAGGGTGTATATGAAACTGGGGGAGAGATGGAGGGGGCATATAATTTATGGGTGACTGTAGGAGGATTATACTGTGTGGGAGCACATGAAAAATGAATGAGAATGGGCGGAGTCAACATAAAAGCGGGCGGAGCTAAATTTGCCGCAGAGCACATTTTGTTCCTCTTTCTACGCTTCAAAAGTTGGGAGGTATGGTGTAGGTGACGCCGCGCACTTGTGTGACATCACTCGCTTCATCCGGCCACAGTGGCGCGCAGTGTCCCGACTCCCACCTCCTCCACAAGGGGGCCCACTGAGGCTCTGTCGCCCAAGGGTCCATAAAAACCTGAAGCCCTGGGTTAGTATCACCATAACCAGCATATCACCCCAGTCCTGCAGATAGATAGGTTATCAGCAGAACCAGCATATCACCCCAGCCCTGCAGATAGATAGGTTACTGCCACCAGACCCAGCATATCACCCCAGCCCTGCAGATAGAAAGGTTAGTGTCAGCAGAACCAGCATATCACCCCAGTCCTGCAGATAGATAGGTTAGTGTCACCACAACCAGAATATCACCCAGCCCTGCAGATAGATAGGTTAGTGTCACCACAACCAGAATATCACCCCAGCCCTGCAGATAGATAGGTTAGTGTCACCACAACCAGAATATCACCCCAGCCCTGCAGATAGATAGGTTACTGTCACCACAACCAGAATATCACCCCAGCCCTGCAGATAGATAGGTTAGTGTCACCACAACCAGAATATCACCCAGCCCTGCAGATAGATAGGTTAGTGTCACCACAACCAGAATATCACCCAGCCCTGCAGATAGATAGGTTAGTGTCACCACAACCAGAATATCACCCAGCCCTGCAGATAGATAGGTTAGTGTCACCACAACCAGAATATCACCCAGCCCTGCAGATAGATAGGTTAGTGTCACCACAACCAGAATATCACCCCAGCCCTGCAGATAGATAGATAGATAGATAGATAGATAGATAGATAGATAGATAGATAGGATCAAACAGTGTCCTCTCATTGTGAATTGATGCCTCGCCAAACCACTCTAGGCCACAACAATATTATATATACTGTTTATAATTTCTATATCGTGCATGTAATAATGTATGATATAAGAGATGTTTCACCATTTCTTGTCTATCTGGTATTTCTTATTCATTATAGAAATCCGAGTCAGGAACGGGGGAAATTGTTGTCAGCACCAACGTGGTCAAGAACCATGGATATACAGTAACCGGAGCAGAAGAGGTGATATATACAGTAGAGATATCTATAGTATTTATTTGTCATGATTGAACCTACCAGAAATGGTCACTGGATTGTCAATTGTCATGAACAGGTCACCTATGGCGGTAATACTGTCCAGATAGTGAGGGTGAGAAATCCATGGGGCTTTATGGAATGGAACGGAGCCTGGAGTGATAGGTAAGATGGATGTACTAGGCCTCAGGTTTACTGGCACACAAAATTGACCTGAGTCATTTAGATGCCACCACCATCCTGGATCGCTTTTCTTGGTGAGATCTCCTTCCTCACGCAGATAAGTCTGATGCTGTTTTTGAGATGAGCGAACAGCGTTCAATCGAGTACATGTTCGATCAGATATCAGGCTGTTCGAGATGTTCGATTCGAGTCGAACACCAGGTGGCAAACTCACTAAAAATTCGTATCCCCTCCCACCTTCCCTGGTGCTTTTTTTGCACCAATAACTGCGCAGCGGAGGTGGGACAGGAACTACGACAACGGAGGCATCGAAAAAAATCGGAAAAAGTAATTGGCTGGCTAATTCAGGTGACCTCCAATTTATACGAACAGTGGATTTAATATCCGGGTAATATGAGACTGTGAACTATGTGACTGTGAGACAGGGATAGATGTACTTGCAGGGGTAGCTAGGGATTACCTTTATTTAGGGGGGAATGTCACTCGCATAGCTCTTTGGGGCTCTATCTGGTCGGGATCCCTGTCAGCTTGTGATATGCGCGAGCTGACTTTTTCTCATAGGAATGCATTGACCAACGTTGATTGGCCGAATACCATACAGAGTACAGCATTTGGCCAATCAACGCTGGTTCTGCGGCTGAGGCTTGTCTGTGAGGAGGCGGAGTCTAATATTGGACCAGAATGGAGACTGCTGTGGACCGATCTTAGACTCCGCCTCCTCCGGCAGAACCAGCGTTGATTGGCCGAATATTGTACTCTGTATGGCATTCGGCCAATCAACGCTGGTCAATGCATTCCTGTGGGAAAAACTCAGCTCCTGCATATCGCAAGCTGACAGGGATCCCGACGTAATACAGTGACTTGGTTAGATGCCCCAAGACATGCTTCCCCTGCTGTCCCAGTTGCATTCCAGGGTGTTGGCATCATTTCCTGGGGTGTCATAGTGGACTTGGTGACTCTCCTGAGTCGAATAGTGGTTTCCCACTAAACGAGTATTTATTCCCCATAGACTATAATGGGGTTCAATGTTCGATCGAACAGTCAAGTATTGAGCGGCTACTCAAATCGAACTTCGAACATTTCACTGTTCGCTCATCTCTATTGTCAAAGTCAGAAGTAATTTCTTAAAGGGAGAGTGTCAACAGAGCCCAACATATTACCCCTGATCTGCAGATAGATAGGTTAGGATCACCTTTCCCGTGTGAATGACTGCTTCCAGTGCCAGTGCTTCCATTCTTTGGAGTGATGAAGGTGTGACTGCTTAACTCTCTATTGTTTCAAAGAGCTCATTTGCATATTGACAGAAACTGAAATACCTGGATAATGGAGGCAGCGATTAACATGGGGAAAATATTCAAGTGACCCTAACCTATCTATCTGCAGGGCTGGGGTGATATGCTGGTTCTGGTGACACTAACCTATCTATCTGCAGTGCTGGGGTGATGTGCTGGGTCTGGTCACACTAACCTATCTATCTGCAGGGCTGGGGTGATATGCTGGGTCTGGTGATAACCTATCTATCTGCAGGGCTGGGGTGATATGCTGGTTCTGGTGACACTAACCTATCTATCTGCGGGGCTGGGGTGATATGCTAGTTCTGGTGACACTAACCTATCTATCTGCAGGGCTGGGGTGATATGCTTGTTCTGGTGACTGTAACCTATCTATCTGCAGGGCTGGGGTGATATGCTGGGTCTGGTGACACTAACCTATCTATCTGCAGGGCTGGGGTGATATGCTGGTTCTGGTGACACTAACCTATCTATCTGCAGGGCTGGGGTGATATGCTGGTTCTGGTGACTGTAACCTATCTATCTGCAGGGCTGGGGTGATATGCTGGGTCTGGTGACAGTAACCTATCTATCTGCAGGGCTTTGCACTAGACTTTATTGGGGAAGAAAATAGGCCCAAGTTCTGTCCCAGGCCTGTCCCTGAGGTGCCACCTTCCCAATATTGTGCGGAGAAATGTGTACTTGTGAGAGACCATGTGTGATGGACCTGAGCTGCCCAACATGTATATCTTTCGTTGTTAACTGGACACCTGCTGTCATCACTAAACGTTCCGGTCTCAGTTATATTGAGCACTTGATATTATGGGCAACCCCCGCGTCACGGCTATGTGGTGTAACCTTACAATTTGAGTCTATTGAGGGATCCATAAAAATGGCTAAAAATAGGACACGGCCTAATTTTTGATGGTATATTAAAAAGCAGTGTCTAAAAAAAATCAGTCATGTGACTAGCAGAATTTACATGCATTGAATTTAATGCGATGGCTGTTGTAAAAAATGTTTTTAATAGAGATGAGCGAACAGTGAAATGTTCGAAGTTCGATTCGAGTAGCCGCTCAATACTCGACTGTCCGATCAAATATCGAACCCCATTATAGTCTATGGGGAAAAAATACTCGTTAAGGGGGAAACCACCATTCGTTCAAGTCCACTATGACACCCCAGGAAATGATGCCAACACCCTGGAATGCAACTGGGACAGCAGGGGAAGCATGTCTGGGGGCATCTAACAAGCCCAAGTCCCTGTATTACCCCACTATCACAGCCTAACAACTACACACTTTACACACTCAATACAACCTCTCAGACAGTGAAAAAATAATTGAAAACCTTCTTTCCTCACCAACTATGTGGACAGAAACACAAATTTTAAGCTAAAGAAACATTACCAAGCACCCCTTTAAATCACATTGCCCATTACAACCATAGATGGAATAGGCAATGGGAAATCCAACAGTACTCACATTGTGTGTGTGTGTGTGTGTGTGTGTGTGTGTGTGTGTGTGTGTGTGTGTGTGGGGACAACCTAACGTAGAAGATCCTCATGCTGAGCTGGCCTCATTACTGAACAAGTTCATCCAGGATAATCAGAGTTTTGCGCCTTTCTGTGAGTGGAGCCTTGCACCGGCAGAGTGTTAGGCCCTTTCTGTGAGTGGAGCCTTGCATGGGTAAAACACCGATAAAACCTGGATTAAGCCTGCCAATAGGCTGCCAAATAATGTGTCTCCCACTTATTTTTGGGTGGGTACACACCAATGAAACCTGAATTAAGCGTATATAGAGTATATAGGCTGACAATTTGAGTGTACCACACTTAGTTTTGGGATGCATCAGATCTTTCCGAAAGGTATCACCCTTGGTTTGGAAAGAACTGATCTAAACGTTGCACCTTCAATGGAGTTGAGCCTTGGGCTAGCTTAGTCTTTTGCACTTTTTTTTGTTGTGGAGCCTCAAACCAGCAGAGTTTGGGGAAATCAGGGTGGATTCAGTCTAGAAGGATCAGGATTGTGCAACGCAGATGGTGGAGGAATATGAGGAGGAATTGTAGAGGTTGAGCACAGACATGACAATTCATGTTGGGCTGCTTGACACTGGTGGGCACGAAAATGATGGGTCTATCCAGTGGCTGTTCATTTTGATGAAAGTCAGCCGGTCGGCACTCTCAGCTGACAGTCGGCTGCGCTTATCCGTGATGATGCCACCGGCTGCGCTGAACACCCTCTCAGATAGCACGCTGGCGGCAGGACAGGACAGCACCTCCAAGGCATATAGGGCAAGTTCAAGCCACAGGTCCAACTTCGACACCCAATACATGTAGGGCGCAGAGGGATCGGAGAGGACAGGGCTGTGGTTGGACAGGCATTCCCGCAACATGCGCCTATACTTTTTATATTTTTTTGTGGGTACACACCATGACAACCTGGATGAAGCGTATATAGCCTTAGAATTAGAATTTATATCCCACCACGGAAAGCTGGGTTGCACGGATACAGCCTGGCTTAATTGCTGTGAATCCCACTTTGGCGTTTGTGGGTAGACACTGTGCCAGGCTTGTTTCAGCTTCTCCCTTTACTGTAGCTCTTACAAGAGCTGTTGTGGTTCTTCTTCTTTGCTATTCCTGCCCAGCAGAATCTAAAACCTAACTAGCCCTCAGCAGGTGTCTGTCTCTAACTAAGTGAAAGTCGCAAATGAATCGGAGATGATGCCGCCTGTTCTTTTGAATCAGAGGTCACATGTCCTCGGCAGCCAATGGCTTTTTCCTAGTTTTTTTCATGGTTTCCGTTGTTGTAGTTCCTGTCCTACCTCCCCTGCGCTGTTATTGGTGCACAAAAAGCACCAGGGAAAGTGGGAGGGAAATCGAATTTTAAGTGCATTTGCCATGCGGTGTTCGTATCGAATCGAACATTGCGATCCGATCGGACATCTACTCGATAGAACGCTGTTCGCTCATCTCTAGTTTTTAACTATCATGTGAATAAGGACTTACAATAAAAATTCAATGAATACATAATCAATTATTCTTGTGTCTTTCCCATCATGCAGTGCACCGGAATGGAAAGAAGTTGACCCAAAAGTGAAAGACGATCTTAAAATTGAGCGCGAAGATGGTGAAACCTGGTGAGCAAATCCTTGTGGGTCGTGTCCTGTGCAACAAATCATCTATATTAAAGTAAAAAAAAAAATCTACTATTTGTACCGGTGGGAGGAGGAAGCTCTACTATGTGTACTGGTGGGAGGGAGAAGCTCTACTATGTGTACCGGTGGGAGGAGGAAGCTCTACTATGTGTACTGGTGGGAGGGAGAAGCTCTACTATGTGTACCAGTGGGAGGGAGAAGCTCTACTATGTTTACCGGTGGGAGGAGGAAGCTCTACTCTGTGTACCGGTGGGAGGAGGATGCTCTACTCTGTGTAACGGTGGGAGGGAGAAGCTCTACTATGTGTACCGGTGGGAGGAGGAAGCTCTACTATGTGTACTGGTGGGAGGAGGAAGCTCTACTATGTGTACTGGTGGGAGGAGGAAGCTCTACTATGTGTACTGGTGGGAGGAGGAAGCTCTACTATGTGTACCGGTGGGAGGGAGAAGCTCTACTATGTGTACCAGTGGGAGGGAGAAGCTCTACTATGTTTACCGGTGGGAGGAGGAAGCTCTACTCTGTGTACCAGTAGGAGGAGGATGCTCTATTCTGTGTACCGGTGGGAGGTAGAAGCTCTACTATGTGTACCAGTGGGAGGGAGAAGCTCTACTATGTTTACCGGTGGGAGGAGGAAGCTCTACTCTGTGTACCGGTGGGAGGAGGATGCTCTACTCTGTGTACCGGTGGAAGGGAGAAGCTCTACTATGTGTACCGATGGGAGGGAAAAGCTCTACTATGTGTACTGGTGGGAGGAGGAAGCTCTACTCTGTGTACCAGTGTGAGGGAGAAGCTCTACTATGTTTACTGGTGGGAGGAAGAAGCTCTACTCTGTGTACCGGTGGAAGGAGGATGCTCTACTCTGTGTACCGGTGGGAGGGAGAAGCTCTACTATGTGTACTGGTGGGAGGAGGAAGCTCTACTCTGTGTACCGGTGGGAGGAGGATGCTCTATTCTGTGTACCGGTGGGAGGGAGAAGCTCTACTATGTGTACCAGTGGGAGGGAGAAGCTCTACTATGTGTACCGGTGGGAGGAGGAAGCTCTACTCTGTGTACCGGTGGGAGGAGGATGCTCTACTCTGTGTACCGGTGGAAGGGAGAAGCTCTACTATGTGTACCGATGGGAGGGAAAAGCTCTACTATGTGTACTGGTGGGAGGAGGAAGCTCTACTCTGTGTACCAGTGTGAGGGAGAAGCTCTACTATGTTTACTGGTGGGAGGAAGAAGCTCTACTCTGTGTACCGGTGGAAGGAGGAAGCTCTACTATGTGTACCGGTGGGAAGAGGAAGCTCTACTATGTGTACCGGTGGGAGGAGGAAGCTCTACTATGTGTACCGGTGGGAGGGAGAAGCTCTACTATGTGTACTAGTGGGAGGGAGAAGCTCTACTATGTGTACCCTTGGGAGAAAGAAGCTCTGCTGTGTGTACTGATGGGAGGAGGAAGCTCTACTATGTGTACCGGTGGGAGGAGGAAGCTCTACTATGTGTACTGGTGGGAGGGGGAGAAGTCCTGCTGTAAGCAATGAGGATGAACGTACTGATGTAGTTACTAGGGGGCTGCTTTCATCATTTGGAATCACTATGTAATTTCATTATATCTCCTGCATTTTCTCCAGGATTCCATTTTCTTCTTTTCTGGTTGAATTTTTTCGGGTGGAAATATGTCATCTCAATCTGGACAGTATATGCCGTGAAGAAAATCACAAGTGGTGCTTGACAGAATTCACTGGATGCTGGACCACTGGATGCACTGCTGGAGGGTGCAAGGGCAACCGTAAGAGAAACATTATTCTGGAACAACACCTATCAGATTACAGGAGGATTTTCCAGGTTTATAATAACTTTTTTTTTCACAAATAGCAAATTTCTGGACCAATCCTCAGTTCCGGATCACACTGGAGGACCCCGATGAGGATAAAGCGAGGGGCTCAGCTGCACCATTGTGTACAGTGATTGTGAGCTTAATGCAGAAGGAACGAAGAAGAAAGCAACCTGAAGGAGGGAAATTATTTAGCATTGGCTTCTATATATACAAGGTTAGAAAAATTATAACATATACAATGCATACAGCTGAGCATCTCCTTACACAGCCGTAATAATATATTATAAATTTTGGCTCCTGGAACCACCACTAGGGGGAGCTGAGATCAAAAGGTGCTACAAATCTGCAGATGTATAGGAGGTACAGAGGTTGCTATTGCACCTAGCACCCCCCTTTTTAATGGCCCCACACAGTACTGACCCCTTTACATACAGTATACTGTCCCCTTTATTAGGTCTGTCAAAATATATTGCCCACTTTACTGCCCCCCAATGACAATAATGCCACCCATTATTGGCCCCCACAATATACTTCCCCCATTACTGACTCAAACACAATATATAGTCCCTTTTTGGTCCCCACACAGCAAAGTGACCCCCTCTTTGGCCCCCACAAGGTGACACATTTGGCTGTTATTGTTACAATATACGCACCAGTTATAAGATGTGACTTTATTCGGAGACCGATGTCTTGTAAGGTACTTGTTTTCCTTGCGAAGATCCACCTAGTATAGTTATGGCTCCCTGGGAAAATATGCAAATAAAAGGCTATCTATCTAGTGCCCCCTATAGGTGGACAGATCATTTATAATTTTGGAGATTGAGCTCATATTTTATTATAATTTCTTCCATCTTCTCTTTTTGCAGATCCCCAAAGAGGTATGATAGAAGAAGACCTGGCGCCCTGGTATTGTGCAGGAGGGGTGTGAATACTTGAGCAGTCATTTCTGATATTGTTTTAATGCTTTGAAAACATAAGATTATGCAATTTTGCAAATAATTTTTTTGTATAAAGTCATTACATGGATGTGTACACTCCTTTCTACTTTCTACACTCCTACCACAGTTTAGAGTTCAATGTATAGACTGTATGCGTTAAGCTCCTAGGCTGCCCCTAGTGGTGGCTGCAGGAACCATCTGTATGAGATGCAGCAGACTTAGCCGCCATGGACTCGCTGACAGCATAGCCAAAGAGAATCTTTGTTGGTTGATCCCGTGTCACTGAATCCCCACTATAATTACAGTAATAATGGATTCTTATCATATTTCTCTTTAAGACGCCATCGAATGTTCCACTGGGGAAAGATTTCTTCGACACAACCAAAAAAATTGCTTCTACGGACTTCTACAGAAATCACCGCGAGATGTCTAAGCGTTTCCAGCTCCCAGTTGGAAACTATGTGATTATTCCTACAACTTATAATCCCTCTGAGGAGGCGGAATTTTGTATACGCGTCTTCACGGAGAAAAAGGCGCAAACTTTGTAAGTAAGACATTTGTGTGGTCTGGTTTAACTTTGGCGCATGCGGTTGTATATTCCACTAGAAAGCCGACAGTGTGCTGAATTCATTGCAACGTCGACTTTTCTGTTATGTGCCCCAGGGCTGGAGATATTGGTGTTGTTACCGATATCACTGTCAGAAGGGCATTACTGACAGTCTAGCTGGGAACCAGTGGCGTAACTAGGAATGGCGGGGCCTGTGGCGAACTTTTGACATGCCCCCCCCCAACCGACGCCGAAAACCTCGACCGACCCCTCCTACGCATTCCTGCGTGTACTATTATGCCCCATAGTGTCCCCTTCACACAGTATTATCCCCATAGTAGCCCCTGCACACAGTATTATGTCCCTTAGTGGCCCCTGCACACAGTATTATCCCCATAGTGGCCCCTGCACACAGTATTATGCCTCTTAGTGGCCCCTCCACACAGTATTATGTCCCTTAGTGGCCCCTGCACACAGTATTATCCCCCATATTGGCCCCTGCACACAGTATTATCCCCCATAGTGGCCCCTGCACACAGTATTATCCCCCATAGTGGCCCCTGCACACAGTATTATCCCCCATATTGGCCCCTGCACACAGTATTATCCCCCATAGTGGCCCCTGCACACAGTATTATCCCCCATAGTGGCCCCTGCACACAGTATTATCCCCCATAGTGGCCCCTGCACACAGTAGTATCCCCCATAATGGCCCCTCCACACAGTATTATCCCCCATAGTGGCCCCTGCACACAGTATTATCCCCCATAGTGGCCCCTGTACACAGTATTATCCCCCATAGTGACCCCTGCACACAGTATTATCCCCATAGTGGCCCCTGCACACAGTATTATGTCCCTTAGTGGCCCCTGCACACAGTATTATGTCCCTTAGTGGCCCCTGCACACAGTATTATCCCCCATAGTGGCCCCTGTACACAGTATTATCCCCCATAGTGGCCCCTGCACACAGTATTATCCCCCATAGTGGCCCCTGCACACAGTATTATCCCCCATAGTGGCCCCTCCACACAGTATTATCCCCCATAGTGGCCCCTGCACACAGTATTATCCCCCATAGTGGCCCCTGCACACAGTAGTATCCCCCATAGTGGCCCCTCCACACAGTATTATCCCCCATAGTGGCCCCTGCACACAGTATTATCCCCCATAGTGGCTCCTGCACACAGTATTATCCCCCACAGTGGCCCCTGCACACAGTATTGTACCCCATGGTGGCCCCTGCACACAGTATTATCCCCCATAGTGGCCCCTGCACACAGTATTATCCCCCATAGTGGCCCCTGCACACAGTATTATCCCCCATAGTGGCTCCTGCACACAGTATTATCCCCCACAGTGGCCCCTGCACACAGTATTGTACCCCATAGTGGCCCCTGCACACAGTAGTATCCCCCATAGTGGCCCCTCCACACAGTATTATCCCCCAGAGTGGCCCCTGCACACAGTATTATCCCCCATAGTGGCACCTACACACAGTATTATCCACCATAGTGGCCCCTGCACACAGTATTATCCCCCAGAGTGGCCCCTGCACACAGTATTATCCCCCATAGTGGCCCCTGCACACAGTAGTATCCCCCATAGTGGCCCCTCCACACAGTATTATCCCCCATAGTGGCCCCTGCACACAGTATTATCCCCCAGAGTGGCCCCTGCACACAGTATTATCCCCCATAGTGGCCCCTGCACACAGTATTATCCCCCATAGTGGCCCCTGCACACAGTATTATCCCCCATAGTGGCCCCTGCACACAGTATTATCCCCCATAGTGGCTCCTGCACACAGTATTATCCCCCACAGTGGCCCCTGCACACAGTACTGTACCCCATAGTGGCCCCTGCACACAGTATTATCCCCCATAGTGGCCCCTGCACACAGTATTATCCCCCATAGTGGCCCCTGTACACAGTATTATCCCCCATAGTGACCCCTGCACACAGTATTATCCCCATAGTGGCCCCTGCACACAGTATTATCCCCCATAGTGGCCCCTGCACACAGTATTATCCCCCATAGTGGCCCCTGTACACAGTATTATCCCCCATAGTGGCCCCTGCACACAGTATTATCCCCCATAGTGGCCCCTGCACACAGTATTATCCCCCATAGTGGCCCCTGCACACAGTATTATCCCCCATAGTGGCCCCTGCACACAGTATTATCCCCATAGTGGCCCCTGCACACAGTATTATCCCCCATAGTGGCCCCTGCACACAGTATTATCCCCATAGTGGCCCCTGCACACAGTAGTATCCCCCATAGTGGCCCCTCCACACAGTATTATCCCCATAGTGGCCCCTGCACACAGTATTATCCCCCATAGTGGCCCCTGCACACAGTATTATCCCCCATAGTGGCCCCTGCACACAGTATTATCCCCCATAGTGGCCCCTGCACACAGTATTATCCCCCAGAGTGGCCCCTGCACACAGTATTATCCCCCATAGTGGCCCCTGCACACAGTAGTATCCCCCATAGTGGCCCCTGCACACAGTATTATCCCCCATAGTGGCCCCTGCACACAGTATTATCCCCCATAGTGGCCCCTGCACACAGTAGTATCCCCCATAATGGCCCCTCCACACAGTATTATCCCCCATAGTGGCCCCTGCACACAGTATTATCCCCCATAGTGGCCCCTGTACACAGTATTATCCCCCATAGTGACCCCTGCACACAGTATTATCCCCATAGTGGCCCCTGCACACAGTATTATGTCCCTTAGTGGCCCCTGCACACAGTATTATGTCCCTTAGTGGCCCCTGCACACAGTATTATCCCCCATAGTGGCCCCTGCACACAGTATTATCCCCCATAGTGGTCCCTGCACACAGTATTATCCCCCATAGTGGCCCCTGCACACAGTATTATCCCCCATAGTGGCCCCTGCACACAGTAGTATCCCCCATAGTGGCCCCTCCACACAGTATTATCCCCCATAGTGGCCCCTGCACACAGTATTATCCCCCATAGTGGCCCCGGCACACAGTATTATCCCCCATAGTGGCCCCTGCACACAGTATTATCCCCCATAGTGGCCCCTGCACACAGCATTATCCCCCATAGTGGCCCCTGCACACAGTATTATCCCCCATAGTGGCTCCTGCACACAGTATTATCCCCCACAGTGGCCCCTGCACACAGTATTGTACCCCATAGTGGCCCCTGCACACAGTAGTATCCCCCATAGTGGCCCCTCCACACAGTATTATCCCCCATAGTGGCCCCTGCACACAGTATTATCCCCCAGAGTGGCCCCTGCACACAGTATTATCCCCCATAGTGGCTCCTGCACACAGTATTATCCTCCACAGTGGCCCCTGCACACAGTATTGTACCCCATAGTGGCCCCTGCACACAGTATTATCCCCCATAGTGGCCCCTGCACACAGTATTATCCCCCATAGTGGCCCCTGCACACAGTATTATCCCCCATAGTGGCCCCTGCACACAGTATTATCCCCCAGAGTGGCTCCTGCACACAGTATTATCCCCCATAGTGGCCCCTGCACACAGTATTATCCCCCATAGTGGCCCCTGCACACAGTATTATCCCCCATAGTGGCCCCTGCACACAGTATTATCCCCCATAGTGGCCCCTGCACACAGTATTATCCCCCATAGTGGCCCCTGCACACAGTAGTATCCCCCATAATGGCCCCTCCACACAGTATTATCCCCCATAGTGGCCCCTGCACACAGTATTATCCCCCATAGTGGCCCCTGTACACAGTATTATCCCCCATAGTGGCCCCTGCACACAGTATTATCCCCCATAGTGGCCCCTGCACACAGTATTATCCCCCATAGTGGCCCCTGCACACAGTATTATCCTCCATAGTGGCCCCTCCACACAGTATTATCCCCCATAGTGGCCCCTGCACACAGTAGTATCCCCCATAGTGGCCCCTCCACACAGTATTATCCCCCATAGTGGCCCCTGCACACAGTATTATCCCCCAGAGTGGCCCCTGCACACAGTATTATCCCCCATAGTGGCTCCTGCACACAGTATTATCCCCCAGAGTGGTCCCTGCACACAGTATTGTACCACATAGTGGCCCCTGCACACAGTATTATCCCCCATAGTGGCCCCTGCACACAGTATTATCCCCCATAGTGGCCCCTGCACACAGTATTATCCCCCATAGTGGCCCCTGCACACAGTATTATCCCCCATAGTGGCTCCTGCACACAGTATTATCCCCCACAGTGGCCCCTGCACACAGTATTGTACCCCATAGTGGCCCCTGCACACAGTAGTATCCCCCATAGTGGCCCCTCCACACAGTATTATCCCCCATAGTAGCCCCTGCACACAGTATTATCCCCCAGAGTGGCCCCTGCACACAGTATTATCCCCCATAGTGGCCCCTGCATACAGTATTATCCCCCATAGTGGCCCCTGCACACAGTATTATCCCCCATAGTGGCCCCTGCACACAGTAGTATCCCCCATAGTGGCCCCTCCACACAGTATTATCCCCCATAGTGGCCCCTGCACACAGTATTATCCCCCAGAGTGGCCCCTGCACACAGTATTATCCCCCATAGTGGCCCCTGCACACAGTATTATCCCCCATAGTGGCCCCTGCACACAGTATTATCCCCCATAGTGGCCCCTGCACACA
Source organism: Leptodactylus fuscus (assembly GCF_031893055.1). Lineage (NCBI taxonomy): Eukaryota > Metazoa > Chordata > Amphibia > Anura > Leptodactylidae > Leptodactylus > Leptodactylus fuscus. The sequence continues at coordinate 20,368,849 of NC_134267.1, read as the reverse complement.
GTATTATCCCCCATAGTGGCTCCTGCACACAGTATTATCCCCCACAGTGGCCCCTGCACACAGTATTGTACCCCATAGTGGCCCCTGCACACAGTATTATCCCCCATAGTGGCCCCTGCACACAGTATTATCCCCCATAGTGGCCCCTGCACACAGTATTATCCCCCATAGTGGCCCCTGCACACAGTATTATCCCCCATAGTGGCCCCTGCACACAGTATTATCCCCCATAGTGGCCCCTGCACACAGTATTATCCCCCATAGTGGCTCCTGCACACAGTATTATCCCCCATAGTGGCCCCTGCACACAGTATTATCCCCCATAGTGGCCCCTGCACACAGTATTATCCCCCATAGTGGCCCCTGCACACAGTATTATCCCCCATAGTGGCCCCTGCACACAGTATTATCCCCCATAGTGGCCCCTGCACACAGTAGTATCCCCCATACTGGCCCCTCCACACAGTATTATCCCCCATAGTGGCCCCTGCACACAGTATTATCCCCCATAGTGGCCCCTGTACACAGTATTATCCCCCATAGTGGCCCCTGCACACAGTATTATCCCCCATAGTGGCCCCTGCACACAGTATTATCCCCCATAGTGGCCCCTGCACACAGTATTATCCTCCATAGTGGCCCCTCCACACAGTATTATCCCCCATAGTGGCCCCTGCACACAGTAGTATCCCCCATCGTGGCCCCTCCACACAGTATTATCCCCCATAGTGGCCCCTGCACACAGTATTATCCCCCAGAGTGGCCCCTGCACACAGTAGTATCCCCCATAGTGGCCCCTCCACACAGTATTATCCCCCAGAGTGGCCCCTGCACACAGTATTATCCCCCAGAGTGGCCCCTGCACACAGTATTATCCCCCACAGTGGCCCCTGCACACAGTATTGTACCCCATAGTGGCCCCTGCACACAGTATTATCCCCCATAGTGGCCCCTGCACACAGTATTATCCCCCATAGTGGCCCCTGCACACAGTATTATCCCCCATAGTGGCCCCTGCACACAGTATTATCCCCCATAGTGGCCCCTGCACACAGTATTATCCCCCATAGTGGCTCCTGCACACAGTATTATCCCCCACAGTGGCCCCTGCACACAGTATTGTACCCCATAGTGGCCCCTGCACCCAGTATTATGCCCCACTGTGGACACCCATAAACAATTATTATACTCTGGGGCAGGGGTCCTCAAACTGCGGCCCGCGGGCCACATGCGGCCCGCCAAGCACTTCTGTCTGGCCCCACCGACAACGTCGGCTGGCGTGCATTTATAATGAAGCTCTTGGGGAGCTCGGGCCAGGCCATGGAGCGCACTTCACTTTACCTATTGGAGGGCACCGCTCCCGATGTCTGTGCAACCTGCTCTGCCTACGGCCCACTGTTTAAAAAGTTTGAGGACCCCAGAGTATAATAATCGGAGACCTAGGGGAATAAAAACATAAAGAAACTACTGTTACTTACCTGTCCCCTGGCTCCTACGCTGTCGTCCTCCGCTGCCGTCCTTGTTCAATGACGTCGGACGTAACATGACCCGGGACGCAGGCCCGGTTCATGTGACATCAGAGACGTCAGAAAGGACGTCAGAAAGGAGTCCTGGCAGGATCGTGGAGAGGTAAGTAACAGTGTTTTTTATGTTTCTTACCTCTCCCGGTCCGCCAATCATTATACTTGGGGGTCTGAAAAGACCCCCGAGTATAATGATAACAGCGGCGGTGGTTACGCCACTGCTGGGAACGCCCCTCCTGACAGTCTAGCTGAGCTTTGAGGAACGCCTCCCCCTCCTTGACTGTACTCATCCATAGACTAGTACTGGGGGAATGTTCCTCACAGCCCATCTAGACTATCAGGAACGCCCTTCTGACAGTGAAGAGATATCGGTAACGGCACCAATATCTCCAGCCCCGGGGCACATAACGGGAAAGCTGACAGTGTGCTGAATTCAGTGCACTGTTAACTTTCTAGTGGTATATAAAACTGCATGTGCCCGAGGACATGATAGGTCTTCTTTAAAAAAAATTTGTAATTATTTTATTTTTCATTAATATTTGTGTTTTTGATTTGTTTTAGAGAATTTGGGAACACGGTGGAAGCCAAGATTTATGAGGTAAGACAGAACATCAAGGTGATTTTGCCTTGTTAACATACATGAGGCCTCCACCGGCCATGTGTAATATATTATACATATGTGGCCGGGGGCAGCTTGGACCTCCTCAGGCACCAGGGCCTAAGTCTCTTAGGTTTCTTGTACTTATTCTTCTGCTTCTTTGTCTCTTGAAGCCTTTATTGAATTCAAGTCCAGAAACAGAAATTGTGAACGGAGGAGAAAAGCGGCGCGAGGAGGTGACGCACTTTATTATAATGGGCGTAATACGGGCAAATGTTACCATCTCTATTACTGCAATAGTGACAAGATGTCGTGGCATATTACATTTTTTGGCTTTACTTTTTTTCATGTTATTTATTTTATACATTTTACTTTATTGGTTTCGTGTTTATTTGTTTTCTTTATTTGACTTATTCGTTGTATTACTTAGTTTCGCTTTATTCATTTCCCTATATCTATTTACTTTACTTTATTAGCTTGTAGTATTTTCTGGAGTTTCTGTTGGATGGAATCTATTGCACATTGGAATATATATGTCATTAATGGAATTAATTTTATGTCATTTCTGACATCCCTCACAAGTTTTCACTATTTTTGTAGTAACATTTACACCATTTTACCACATTTTCCCAGAAAACTGAATTCACTGCTGTGGATCTAAAAAGTATTCTACATGAGTCATTCTCCAAATGTAAGTTATAGTTTACAATTACCTATTATCTATCTTCTATCTATCTATCTATCTATCTCCTATCTATCTATCTATCTATCTATCTATCTATCTATCTATCTATCTATCTATCCAATTATCTATCTATCTATCTATCTATCTATCTATCTATCTATCTATCTATATATCTCCTATCTATCTATCTATCTATCTATCTATCTATATATCTCCTATCTATCTATCTATCTATCTATCTATCTATCTATCTCCTATCTGTCTATCTATCTATCTATCTATCTATCTATCTCCTATCTATCTATCTATCTATCTATCTATCTATCTATCTATGTCCTATCTATCTATCTATCTATCTATCTATCTATCTATCTATCTTCTATCTATCTATCTATCTATCTATCTCCTATCTATCTATCTATCTATCTATCTATCTATCTATCTATGTCCTATCTATCTATCTATCTATCTATCTATCTATCTATCTATCTATCTATCTATGTCCTATCTATCTATCTATCTATCTCCTATCTATCTATCTATCTATCTATCTATCTATCTATATCCTATCTATCTATCTATCTATCTATCTATCTATCTATCTATCTATCTATCTATCTATCTATCATATTTATTGTTGCAGGTGATAAGATCAAGTCAGATGGATTCAGTCTGAGAACTTGTAAAGAAATGATTAATCTCCTGGATGTATCCTTCTATAAATACCTTTAATATTCACTAACTAGTTTCCTACAACTGTGTCTTCCATCTTCACCAGGAATAATAATCTCCCCTTTGGTGTTTCTTATTTGTTCAGTAATCTTCCCTTGATACAATTTATATTTCTAACATACAGGAACTAGGGGGCGCTCACTTCATACACATCTGTAAAGTTCCCAGTGAGTTCAATTCTATATAAATATAAGCACAGCTCCCCCTAGTGGTGACTGCAGGATGAAAAATGTTGATATTTATTAAGCCAGAAAAAATAACTCTCCTATTACAAGTCTATGATGAAATTTCTCAATATCTTAAAGTAGAACCTTATTAAAGACATATTGCAATTGGTAATTGGATTGTGGGAGTATTGTGACTATGGTAATGCTGGAGGTTTGTCTGTTCGTATCTCTGTGTTCTCTGTCTATGCATCACTGGTGAGACCTGAGACCACAGCAACCTTAACTACAGAATCACAGGAGGACAATACCGGGACACTGAGCAAAGAAGAACTGAAGATCCTCCAGAAGAAGCTGGAGCACTACACGGTATCTCTATGCTTGTATCTCTATAATAGACCCGCAATGGAATGTCTCATTCACATGACCCCTTATCTAGCCAAGACCCATTTTCACAATCAGATACTTTGGATCTGACACCTTCAACCTCAATGAGAGAATATTACATATAGACCAATCAAATCAATGGACAAGCCTATAATTTGTAGGTTAAAGGAGACCCATCATTAGGTTTGAGACACCCAATGACATCCATCATCTGATCGGCCCTATCTCCCCAAGCATTCTGGTGTTTGTTAATCCAAATCCGTTCGGCCATTCCACAGATATAAGCCCTTTTAGTGTTGACACAATTTAAGGTCTATTAACCAAGTGGGTAGTAACACTGGGGTTTCTCTGGGGCCTGGTCTCTTTGTGCTGGACAGTCTTGGCTAGTAGACTCTATTTCAACACTTAAAGGTCTTATATCTTTGGAATGGCTGAATGGATTTGGATAAACAAAACTCTAAAATGCTTCGGATGACAGCACTGATCAGACGACCTTGTCATTGGCCTTGTGAGTCCTACGTGACTATTACTCAAGGCTCTGACTGTCCAACAAACCGCCAGTACTATCTCGTTCATTGTGACCACTTGGACCAAATCTTGCCCACAGTGGTGCCCATCATGATGTGACATTGCAATTGGCTGCGGTGTCACTTGACACTTCATCACTATGGAAGGCACGTCACGTAATTATTTCTTATTTTAAAATTTCTAAACATTTTCCATAAACCATTTAACAACACCCAACGATCCTTTGGCTATCCTGGCCGCCATGGTATTAATGTCATGATAACACAGTCAATACTTCTATCTTCATGGCATTAATATGGTTTCTTTATCATTTATATCACAGACCATCTTCCTGGAAGTCGACACCAACTTCTCCGGAACCATCGAAGCATCTGAAATGCGGAACGCACTACAAAAAGCAGGTGACTGAACTGATGCTTAATTTACATACCTTAGATGTATTTCATCCATACCACATACAGCCATGAAGAGGTGCCATGAAGAGGTGCCATGTCACCCAGCCATAATGTCCTTATTGTGGTCAGGTTATCTTCTCATACATATAGTGTCCTGCTGATAACCAGCCATGATGTCCTTATTGTGGTCGGGTTATCTTCTCATACATGTAGTGTCCTCCTGATAACCAGCCATGATGTCCTTATTGTGGTTGTGCTATCTTCTCATACATGTAGTGTCCTCCTGATACCCAGCTATGATGTCCTTATTGTGGTCGGGTTATCTTCTCATACATATAGTGTCCTCCTGATAACCAGCCATGATGCCCTTATTGTGGTCGGGTTATCCTGTCATACATGTAGTGTCCTCCTGATAACCAGCCATGATGCCCTTATTGTGGTTGGGTTATCTTCTTATACATGTGGTGTCCCTCCTGATAACCAGCCATGATGTCCTTATTGTGGTCGGATTATCTTCTCATACACGTACTGTCCCTCCTGATAACCAGCCATGATGTCCTTATTGTGGTTGGGTTATCTTCTCATACATGAAAATATGGAATTAAATAAGCTCCAATTACTCTGCTGGAAGTTCAGATACATTGACGACGTTCCTTGTTTCTTTTCAGGTTTTAGCCTTAATAACAGGATTCAAGAAGTTATCATCCAGCATTATGTCTCCGGCGACCTGACCATTAACTTTGAAGACTTTGTTGCGTGTATGATACGTTTGGAGACCTTGTTTAGTAAGTAGTGAGACCACTTTAATGAATTTCGTGAGGTTTACCCACCTCTAGTTGGGGGCACAACAGGAGCTTTAGGAGATGATGTGGTATGGATGATTGTCACACGAAGGACACATAAAAGATGTCAATATTTTTTAAACATATATAAGTTTATTCTATAAGCCCCCTCTAATTCCTGTACGACATTTTACGCCCATCAAAAGTTCTCGGCTACATACTGTATGAACGTAGTCATTCAAAATGTTGGCTATTGGCCACAATGGCTAACTTTAATCTGATGTAATAAGTGTTGCCATACTGTATGATTTGGCTTAGGGCTACTCCTTGCCTAAGCGGCCCACTGATTTTTTTCACCCTTCAATCCCTGTATGGGGATCTGGTCTTTGCTGCAAGAATACACCAGGTAATTTCCTCTGGGAGTAGTCCCAGTTTAGTGGTGGCTAATTCAGGCAGGTTGAGAGATACCATTGTGTGGTACCAAAGGGACAGAAGAGAGATGTGGTCAGTGGACAAGCCTAGGTTAGGGCAGGCAGAGTTTGTTCATCATGGTAAACAGGCTGAAGGTCAGGACAGGCAGAGTTTGTTCATCATGGTAAACAGGCTGAAGGTCAGGACAGGCAGAGCTTGTTCATCATGGTAAACAGGCTGAAGGTCAGGACAGGCAGAGTTTGTTCATCATGGTAAACAGGCTGAAGATCAGGATAGGCAGCTCAGAGTCAATACAAAATCAGGTTTCGGCAAGGGCAGGTTCAGAGTCAGGTAAACAAGTAGAGGTCAAAACATGGGTAATCAAAGTAATAACAGTAGAATTGACGGGAACTAGCAAGCTAGAAACCTTATTGCCCCCACACACTGTCATAAGGGAATATACCTTATATAGCACAGGGAAACACATGATAGGGTTAGAGACAGATTTGGCCACGTGCACACTGGAAGAGCGTGCATGTGTAGACTATTGGACATGCATTGACAGATGAAGAAGGTGATGGCTACAAGGAATGTACCAGAGAGTAGTGTCAGCCTGAGGTTCCTTGAGCCCACCAGATAAAATGATTCTCAGGGCCCATTCTCCAACAGTCCCCAAGGCATAGACCATGGTAACCTTCAAAATTGTGTGTCCCCTACTGGACCATTATTGTTTTAGTCTAGACCTACCTCCTCTGGTACTCTGGTGGACCAGTCTGACACTGCCGAAGATAGTAGTAAGGGGTGTGAGTCCTCCTGCAGGTGTGTCTGCCAGCATTACAGTCTATAGAAGACCTTTACATCAGCCAGCTGCAGACTGGCATTGAGTATTCACTTTATTACTTTGCGTAACTGAATTTTTTTTCTCTTCAGAAATGTTCAGCATCTTGGATACTAATAAGAACGGAAACCTCAATCTTTCATTATCCGAGGTAATCTTAGGACTTTTCACTAATGCCGTTTCTCACATTGCGTGGTCAGATAGGCACGCGCCTCTTAGTAAAACTGGAGACGGTGTAATATATCGAGTTTGTTTTTGACCAGTAAGTGGTAAAAATATCATCGTTTACACACAAATAATGTAATATCAGGATAGGCCGTAGCTCGGTCACGTACTTCTACCAATTGCTCCACAACCGTTGACTGTGATCTCTTGTGATCTCTCCTCAGTGGATCTGCGCCGGGCTGATTTGATGGATAAAGGATTGAAGAATTTCATGGCGTAGCAGACGCGCGGCTTCCTGTTACAGCCATTGGGATCCGTAAAACTTCTGAGCATTTGATATAGTTTAAGACGCTAGGGCTCACTTTGGTGCAAGTCACACATGGGGGGGGGGATATTTCCATATTTTACGTTTAGATTTCCACGATTGCTCTAAATTCTACAAGTGACCGTTCATTGTACTGTAATGTTACACATCTGTCGCTTATGAAGCAGTCCGGATATTTCAAAGAACACATTTCAATAAAAATGGATACATATATTGTGCCTATGTAATATTTGTTAGAATTAAGCTGAAATAATTTTCGTCACACCCAATCATTATAGATCATCTATAGAATCTATAGCACGGAGCTCTGTGTTACACATAATTCAGTCCCCTATATCTTACTTACTGGAAGATAGAAAGATTTAGGGGATGAATGGACGGGAAATATGGCTGTAGTATCAGACTACACGGAATGTGTTTGCAGTCTGTTATCATGGAGATATATAATCTGTACAGAACGTGTATATACAGATTGGTTAGAGATTTAACCACTTAAGGGAGCCTTCACACGATGTAACGCTGCGCTCATCCTGATCGTAAAAACAAGTTCAGAATGAGCGCGTAAAAAGCAGCTCCCATTGACTTGAATGGGAGCCGGCATATGTGCGCTCCCCATTAAAATCAATGGGAGGCTGTTTTCCCTATGCTTTCAATGTGATGCGCTCTCCATTCAATGGAGAGCGCACATATGCCGGCTCCCATTCAAGTCAATGCATAGATAATGATGGTATATAATCCATGCTTGTACCAAGCGTAGAAAATGGAGGTTGGCCACCTTGTAACGCTGGATAACACTTCTCCATAAGTGATGGGTACGCTGTACTATGAATGACTCATTCTTCCATTTCCACTCTCTATTCGCAGGCAAAAATGAGCAGGTCCTTGTGTAATGATGTAAATCATATTTTAGTCCTAGCAAGAAAACCATCCCCCCACTAACAAATGATAGGAGGGATTCTGCATTGCTGAGAGTATTTTATTGAAAGCTTATAACAGACCAAAGCAATCTACCAAGCGCGCTGATTGAAGGATTAGGTGTTTGCCGCGTTCTTATCATTGGGTGTGGATCCGTTCTCAAGCCAATGTTGTGCTGAGCCACTGTAAAAATAGTAAGGTAAGACTTGTATAGCACCAACATATTCAACAGCGCTTTATGTATATTGTCAGGTTAAGGTTCCTCAGATACTTTTGTTTTTGAAAAAGTATCTAAAATGAACTATAACTGCACTCATTGACCAAAGATTTCGGCAAACAGTTCTTTTGGGTAGCGTACCTTTCGGTGGGAGATCACTGACTTGACTTTGAGAGCATTGGACCAAGAAACAGGATGGTTGTTTTGAGAAGTTGCCCCACGTCGGCCATTTCTGACCTAGTTGTTAGGAGGTGCTTGGTTAGGAGGAGCAATGGTTACATGGGGTGAAGCACACATAGCAAACAGGTGTAATGTTTGTCAAAATTGATTATCTTGCGTCTTTCATCTTGGGTTACATAGACACAAGAGTAAACATAGGAAAGGCAACATCTGTATCTACATTGTATGAACATTCTATGCACACTATTTATTGAGGGGGGTCATGAATTAATGGGAAGCTGTGTATATATTGAACTTTGTATACTTGAACTTTTATGGCTGTGTAAGCCTTTATACCTACTGTCAGGGTCTGGGGTTGCTAGGTGGGGTGGTATAGACACACAAGTCCAGTTTCTTTTAGTCCAAAACAAAGGTAGAGTTTATTTTCACTCAAAAAAGTAGTGCAGCAACAAAAGGAAACAATACAAAATTGAATACCTGCCCGACTAGGCAGGGCCGGCCTTAAGGGGGGGAGGGGTAGGGTGGTGGCAAACGGGGCAAAAGCCCAGAGCCCCTGCTGCTTAAGGGGCCCCCTGCGCTGTGCTGCCTAATATTTCACTGTCTGTCCCCTGTTCTTACTCTCAGGTCACTGACTGTGCAGGGGGCGCAGGGTGCAGACAGATTACTTAAAGGGGTTGTCCCATAACAAGCATCCTATCTATACTGCTAGTTTGTGTGGATATAAGACTTTTCCTAAATACATTGCTTTATCAAAACTGCTTTGTTTGGCCGCTATCTTAATTCATTCACTTCATTGTTGACACTGGCCCTTGGGATTATCTGCTTATTTGTCAAGTGACCTAGCTGCCTGCTCTCAGGGGGAGGGAGGGGCTGACAAGCAACAGAGCTCCTCATATAGGGGAGGGGGAGGTGAGAGCTCAGGGATTACTGTGCTGTCTATCTTCAGCTTTTCCACTTATCAGCCAGTTTAATTGAATTTGGCTGATAAGGGCTGAGATAAGGAGTCCATTACCTCTCTATGTAATGCAAGCTGACTCAAATCCAGCTCTGCTACATCAGTTTCCACATCAGCGTCATTACTGTGGATCATAGCAGATAGCAGAGCAAGTGAAACCCCGCCCACCAATGTGCGTTTTTTTGCCTAAAACCGACCCTGCGGCTAGGCTCTGACTAAACATAGAATAGGTTACCTCACCTAGGATAACAGAAATCCGAAAGCCAGTAGAATCAATCAGGACACAGCTCCAAAAATATGACCTCTCTCTTTTTGGCTCTCCAGCCTAACTCTGCCAAAGTGTTGCTGCTGGAGCTGGCTTCTTAAGCCTCCTTAACGAGGAGACTCTCTGCAGCTGAGTCGCTGCTGGAACATCCCCAAAGTGTGGACTAGAGGGGGGTGGAATGACAGGTCCCACTACCAATCCTACCTGCCATTCCTAAAAATCCAGCCCAGTACTGAGCATTTACCAAGATGCTCAGCAGACGAAAGTTGTCTACTGAGAACAAACATTCCTGGAGTTTTCTCATCTCACCCACCTGAGTAGTCTGGGAGAGATGTACCCCCCCTCCATTACCTGACCAGCCATCGGCTTACACTACCCAAATGTTGGCAATGGTTATCCATTGCTACTACTACTGGTTTTCTCACATGTATTTTTGCCAGAAGTAACTGTAACATAGCAAACAAATAACTGAGAGAAGCCCAAGTGACCATAATACAGGAGATCCAGGAACACTGGACTGCAAATCTAGATTATGATGCAGCAAAAAAGATCCCTGACACATTAAATAGAGATCTGAGCACAATAAGGAAAACTGCTTGCTGACTTTGACATCCCATCAGCAATAACGCAAACAAGAAGTATAAAAAGTTTAGAAAATCTAAAAAAAGTAAAAAATTAAAAATCTACTCCATTTCAAGTATAAATAACAAAAATATACATAACCACATCCCCAACTCCAAAAATGGTCCAAGTAAGAAAATATAAAAATATTTATTCCACACAGTGACGCCATAGTGGAAAATAAATTCTAAATGGCTGAATCAACATTTTTTGACCTTTTGCATCACAAATGTGATCAAAACATCCTCGATTCCAAAATGGTAACGCTAAAAAACACATATAGCCCTCTACGAGAAGATGCGTTACGCTACGTTCACAGCTGAGTGCACTATACAATGATGAATCAGAAGGGAGGGTTCTCTTTTTGGTGTTTTTGATCCATTGCTCTGCTCCTTCAGGTCCTTCACTGTGATACCGTATCAGCTTGACTCCAGTTGGGACACTGAGCAGTATGGCTATGGCTACAATCAGCCCTCGCACATCATATAGGGGCATTCAAGTAAAACAAAAATGGTGGATAGCTTTTGGGAAGAATACATCCATGAGTTTGATCAGGTATTGGACTGTTTCCGTACTGAATCCATCTGACTTGATCTCAGGATCTGCACACAGAGGTTTATTACATGAATGTACATTTTTTATCCTATATACTTTACGGCAGTATTTCAGTATTTAACATCTGACCTCAACTGTTAGGTGAGGGTAAAGGATAGGGTAAAAATTCAGACAATAGGTCATCAATTCCAGATCCAGTGTTCTAAGCAGCTGATACACAGAGAACGGAGCAGGAAGCAGACAGCTCTGTTCTCTCTATAGTGGCCAGACCAGGTACTGCAGATCAGCTTCTGTTCATCTGAATAGGGCCTAAGCCACAGCGAGCTGTTTCATTGGAGCTGTCTGCTTCCTGCTCTATTCTCTGTGTATCAGCTGCTGAGAGTATCTGATCAGTAGGGGTGTCAAATATCAGGCTCTCACCAATGTGGTGATAACGACCTATTCACAGCTGCAATATTAATATATAGAGTATATATATATATATATATATATATATATATATATATATATATATAGTTTTCTATATCTAGCGTCATCTATTTTGCTCAACTTACATTTTGCTAACATTTTGTTCAGAAGATCCTTCACTTCAATATCACTGAACTCCCCTTTCTGTAACTGAAGAACACATAGGCATAGTATAGGTATGATGGATAGATAGATAGATAGATAGATAGATAGATAGATAGATAGATAGATAGATAGCTAGGAGATAGATAGATAAATAGATAGATAGGAGATAGATAGATAGATAGATAGATAGATAGATAGATATGGGATAGATAGATAGATAGATAGATAGATAGATAGATAGATAGGAGATAGATAGATAGATAGATAGATAGATAGATAGATAGATAGGAGATAGATAGATAGATAGATAGATAGATAGATAGATAGATAGGAGATAGATAGATAGATAGATAGATAGATAGATAGATAGATAGGAGATAGATAATAGATAGATAGATAGATAGATAGATAGATAGATAGATAGATAGATAGGAGATAGATAGATAGATAGATAGATAGATAGATAGATATGGGATAGATAGATAGATAGATAGATAGATAGATAGATAGATAGATAGATAGGAGATAGATAGATAGATAGATAGATAGATAGATAGATATGGGATAGATAGATAGATAGATAGATAGATAGATAGATAGATAGGAGATAGATAGATAGATAGATAGATAGATAGATAGATAGATAGATAGATATGGGATAGATAGATAGATAGATAGATAGATAGATAGATAGATAGATGATAGATAGATAGATATGGGATGGATGGATGGATAGATAGATAGATAGATAGATAGATAGGAGATAGATAGATAGGAGATAGATAGATAGATAGATAGATAGATAGAAGATAGATAGATAGATAGATAGATAGATAGGAGATAGATAGATAGATTGATAGATAGATAGTAGATAGATAGATAGGAGATAGATAGATAGATAGATAGATAGATAGATAGATAGGAGATAGATAGATAGATAGATAGATATGAGATAGATAGATAGATAGATAGATAGATAGATAGGAGATAGATAGATAGATAGATAGATAGATAGATAGATAGATAGATCATGTTTTTACCTCTTCTCTCACAATGTCAAACTCAGCTTCTGCATCTGGAGTAACAACAGGCTGTGAATATAGAGTATTAGAAATATATACAGTTAATGTATTTACTTAGCACTATAAAGGATTCGGTGTCCTGGGGCAGGCGGTGTCAGTATCCAACATCTGTAATACACACTGCACAGAACCAGAAGCAGACAGCTCCATCATTTGTATAGTGGCCAGCAGTTGGTACTGCAGCTCCCACTGACTTCAATAGAAGGTAATCTGTAGTCCTGGTCACTATACAGGTCACAGAACCAACTGCATCTGAGCAGTGGCCACAAAGAGCTGATCCATGCTGTAGCAGCCTTTTGTCAATATGGAAAGAAAATTCTTTGAAGCAATGCCCTCATTGCTCCAAAAAGATTATTTGCATATCGACAAAAACAGGGCTATCTCAGCAATGGGTGTAGTGATTCACAAGGGAAAACAGTGTATTATTTAGGTGACACTAACCTATCTATCTGCAGGGCTGGGGTGATATACTGGTTCTGGTGACAGTAACCTATCTATCTGCAGGGCTGGGGTGATATGCTGGTTCTGGTAATACTAACCTATCTATCTGCAGGGCTGGGGTGATATGCTGGTTCTGGTGACAGTAACCTATCTATCTGCAGGGCTGGGGTGATATGCTGGTTCTGGTGACACTAACCTATCTATCTGCAGGGCTGGGGTGATATGCTGGTTCTGGTGACAGTAACCTATCTATCTGCAGTACTGGGGTGATATGCTGGTTCTGGTGACAGTAACCTATCTATCTGCAGGGCTGGGGTGATATGCTGGTTCTGATGACACTAACCTATCTATCTGCAGGGCTGAGGTGATATGCTGGTTCTGGTGACAGTAACCTATCTATCTGCAGGGCTGGGGTGATATGCTGGTTCTGGTGATAGTAACCTATCTATCTGCAGGGCTGGGTTGATATGTTGGGTTCTGCTGTCACTCCCGTTAAGGTTATTTAATACCATCTATAGATTTTCATTAGCACTATATTCGCTTATACAGACAGCAATCAAATGTCCATTTTACCTCAGATGGATTCACTCGTACACCAGTCTCTACTTCCCTACAACAAAACACAACAAAAATCACCAACAAGTACAAAACAGTAGTTTTTTTTTCTTTAAAAGGGGTGTCTATTTGGGGCAACTCCTGCCCTAGGGCCCATTGAAAATCCAGGTGTATTATACCATTCATGGGTCTCCATTCATGACTTCTATTACCTAAAGTGGAGGAGGACAGGAAAGAATGGAGTATTCTTATCATACCATCAACTGATAGCAGAAGATGAACACAGATGTAAATGTTTCCTTAAAACCTGTAGTGCCTCCAGAGGAAAACTGAGGTATAACAATGGGGGAGCTCAGTGAAGACACGGAGGTAAAAATCAGCTTCCTCAGATTTATTTAAAGTTGTCACCACAATGACATAATCCCCTGGAAGAAGCTGAAATCGCTTTGATACCTGGCGGTAGTTACTGTATTTGTTCTCCTCTGCCACATGGTTATGTTTATTTTTCGTTAAGTATTCCTTCCCCAGAGGAACGTTATCCGAAGGTTTAACCTGTTATATAAAGACCATTGAGAAATATTACCGGACTTTGTTACTTTCTCCATAGCATGAGGACAAAAATAAAGCAAAAATATTTGTGGATTGACAATATTTCATGGACTAGGATTAGGCACACTTGTATGTGGACTGCTAAAGAAGACTAGTAAGGCCTAAGAGACTGAAGGAAACCGGGTCCGACCATGGTCCATGACACCACCGAGACTGATGACAGAGAGGACAAGTCATTATCGTCCAAAACGGCCTGAGACTTGTGATAGGTTCTAACAGCATTGACCAGACACAAGACACAAGACGGCAAAGTGAACAAACAGACAATGACTAGAGATGAGCCAACCAATTTGTAACAAGCTGGAAGTGACATAACCCTGATCTCAACATCGTCCAGATATGAAGAGACACGGATTGGAGCAAGCCTACATCCACAGAAGATCAGGGCTTAGTTCTCCAAGATGGCGGAGGGAACAACCTACTTGTCGAGTTCTGCCAAAAACTGTCTGTAAGTTCTGAGAAGAACTGGCAAAGGGTGAGTTATATCCCAAACTGGTGTGAGTTATATCCCAAATCTACGCCATGGCCCTATATGGACTAAGAGACCTACGAAGAGGCCAGGGCCAGTAATTCTGACGGGTCGAGCGCCTGGTCAGGAGTCAATGTGAGGATCGCCAGTCTTAGTAAATTCTCCCCATAGTGTGCACAGTTTTTCCTGGAGTTCTAATAATAAAAATTCCCAATAACCTTATATATATAGAAGCCGATGTGAAAGTTCCTTAAACCATCAGCTCTCAGCTTCCTTCGATCCTTTTGTAGCAGAGCCACAATCATAGGACAAGTCTTGCTGGTGTCACCATCTGGATCCTCCAATGTGACCTTATACTGAGGGTTAGTCCAAAATGTGTCTGTGTATAGAACAGGATAATAGAGAGGAAAGAAGAAGAATATGAGTAGTATAGTAATATTAGTCAATGGATTATTTCATATTAGAGGGATTAAGGGGGTGATCCAGTTTCTCATACTAGGGTAATACTAGATGTGTGAGGGTCCTAAAGCCAAGACCACCACAGATCTCTTGTTTGGGACAGTGTTGTATAATAGTGATTAATGGACGGTGAACCCCAAAATTCCAGATTGGTCTTGAAACTTCTCTTGTTAGGAATTGCTTCTCTCATCTCTAATTGTAACATTGTAGACATGTACACAATGTAGTGAGCAGGATTCGCTGTACCATGATCTTTACACCCTCCGGCGTTGCTTCCCTTTCTCCAGCCTCCGTTGAATTCGGTCAGGCACCACCTATAGTTGTCACCGCAGCACGCCTCACTCAGGGTGGTGTCACACATCTCCAGCCATTCATACTCATTCAGAAAGTCGGAGAAGGACATCCTGTAAACCAACAAAATGATATTTTTGTGAATTTAACAATAACCCACATACAAATTTATGAAATTTCTTGTAATTGGGTGTGAAATTTCTGTAAATTCTGCCTGTCCGACTTTGTGTCCGGCTAAAAAACGGTTTCTCTCTGAACATCAGTGGTCACTTTTACAAACCCATTCAAGTGAATGGGCTTTAAAGCTGACTGCCAGGTTTCCGTCCCCTGTTCAGTTTTGCCGGGGTTGAAGACGGCAACCCGAAGGAATGCAAACACCGGACACCGGGCGCAAGTGTGAACCGCCCCTTAATTGATATATTTCCTCTCTTGGTGCAGTTGTAAAGTCTTATCTTAAAGCTATAGCAATGTCAGAAGAGCTTTCTCACTCACAGAGTAGCAAAGTGTGTCTTTTCCAGCAACATCTCCCTCCTCCCCCTCCCCTCTCCATAGACTAATATGTCCAAGTCAACATATTTCTTAAATGAGATATATTATAAAGTTTACTATACTCATCTGTACACCCAATATACTGTATAAGGGAGCAGATTTTGGCTACGGTTTATGGGGACGAACCAAACTGTTTAATACTGACCAGAATTCTCCATCATTCTCCTGAATGTTGAGATCTGCTCTTATATTGGCATCCACTTTATCCCACTCTGGAGCACTGAGAGGACCAGAAAAAATAATGAAAATCATTGATGCACAGACTAAGAGCTTATTCACAGGACTACGGTCATTGGCAGGCTGCTACCGTGCTCTATTTTGTCAGGGATCAGACTATTAGGACCATTCCCTCTCCTTCCCATTAATATGCATACTCGGTTCATCAGAGAGTGGAGAGGGGACAACCTGCTGCAGAACAGATGAAAATAGAAGGCTGTTCTATCTAGAACAATTCTCAATAGAGAAGCCAAGGAAAGAGAGAAAAATGTAGGATTTCACAGAATGGAGCCAAAATTTGTTTATAAAGTATATTACAAAATCTACTAATGACTAGAAATGAGCGAGTAGTATTCTATCAAGTAGGTATTCGATCGAATACTACGGTATTCGAAATACTCGTACTCGATCGAGTACCACTCGCTGTTCGAATGGAAACGTTCGATGCAGAACCAGCATTGATTGGCCGAATGCTATACAGTCGGCCAATCAATGCTGGTTCTTCTCCTACCTCTAGAAGTCTTCTCCGTGCAGCTTCCCCGCGGCATCTTCTGGCTCTGAATTCACTCTGCCAGGCATCGGGCCTGGGCAGAGCCGACTGCGCATGTCCACTTGTAGTGCGGGCATGCGCGGTCAGCTCTGCCCAGGCCCGATTCAGAGCCGGAAGATGCCGCGGGGACCCTGCAAAGAGAAGACGTCTCGGAGGATCCAGCCCGACCTTCACTCGTGGACTTGGTAAGTATAATTTGATCGAATGTTGCCTACCCCTGAAACGAGCATTTTCCCCCCATAGACTATAATAGGGTTCGATATTCGATTCGAGTAGTCGAATATTGAGGGGCTACTCGAAACGAATATCGAACCTCGAATATTTTACTGTTCGCTCATCTCTAGTAATGATCCAAAAGCTGCAAGAAAGTCAAAAGTTGAACGAAAGTTTAGTTACGCTTTAATAATTTTTTAAAAAATTTGAAACAATTTATTCATTTTTATATAATTCAAAAATTCTCGCCCATACTTATCACTCCAGGCTCCGTTCCATTCTGTATGACCCCAAGGATCCCTCACTCGGATGAGCTGTACCACTTTTCCCTCATAAGGGACCTTCAAAGTAGACAGCACAGTGTAAGAGTGAATGCAAAGAACTCAGATTATCATCACTATGGCCAAAAGGGATGAGGCCAAGAACATGTAGAAGGTTCCTCACCTTTGCTGCTCTGGTTACAGAGTATATATGTGAACTAAGA
Organism: Leptodactylus fuscus; assembly: GCF_031893055.1. Lineage (NCBI taxonomy): Eukaryota > Metazoa > Chordata > Amphibia > Anura > Leptodactylidae > Leptodactylus > Leptodactylus fuscus. The sequence goes on along the minus strand of NC_134267.1, from coordinate 20,351,117 downwards.
ACATTCGTGTTGGAAGGTGTTTCTCTGGGAACATCTTTACCAAACTGCAAAAATAAATCCTATTAATATTATAAATGTGAAAGTTTGTGAGTTTGGATGTTTGTGGCTTTGTGTGTTCGGATGTTTGTTAGTCAATCACGCAAAAACCGCTCCATCGATTTGGCTGAAATTTTCCTGAAACATAGTTAATACACCCCATTGCGCAATAGGCTACTTTTCGTCACAATAGCGCACATACGTTTTTCCCAGGACTCCCACAAACCCCAAACTCACATCACCATCTCTGCAATCTCACACACTTTGGACCATAGCAAGCCACAAAATTCATATTGCCCTCTGCAGCCTCGCCCCTAACCCCACACACTCACATATACATATACTTTACCACTTTGCCCCTCACCTTAACGATACTCCAGGAGGTTCTCTTTAACGCTCCGGAGCAGCCATGTTTGCCAACCCCCACCGCTCTGACAATCCGTGACACCGCCCAGCCATGTCAATACCCCTAGGCAGTCTAATAAATGAAAAAAAAAAAAGTTTAAAAAAAGTAAAAAAATATTAAAAACAAAAAAAAAAAGGATTAAAAATTCAAATCACCCCCCTTTCCCTAGAACACATATAAAAGTAGTTAAAAACTGTGAAACACATACATGTTAGGTATCCCCGCGTCCAAAATCACCCGCTCTACAAAGCTATACAAATATTTTTCCTGTTCGGTAAACGCCGTAGCGGGAAAAATGGTCAAAAGTGCCAAACCGCCGTTTTTTCACTCTTTTGATTCTGATAAAAATTTGAATAAAAAGTGATCAAAGCAATAACATTTCCTGAAAATGGTAGAACTACAAAGTACACCCAGTCCCGCAAAAAAAGACGCCATATACATCCCCGTACATGCACGTATAAAATAGTTACGGCTGTCGGAATATGGCGACTTTTCAAAAAAAATTTTTTTAACAGTTTTGGATTTGATTTTAAGGGGTCAAAATGTAATTAAAACCATATAAATTTGGTATCCCCGGAATCGTAACGAAACAAAGAATACAGGGGACATGTCACTTTGGTTGTACAGTGAACGCCGTAAAACCAAAGCCCGTAAGAAAGTTGCAGAAATGCATTTTTTCTTGAAATCCACCCCATTTTGAATTTTTTCCCTGTTTCCCAGTACATTATATAGAATAAATAATGGCGGCATCATGAAGAAAAATTTGTCCCGCAAAAATTAAGACCTCATATGGCTCTGGGAGCGGAGAAATAAAAAAGTTATGGGGTTTAGAAGGAGGGGAGTCAAAAACGAAAATCAAAAAATGCCATCGGCGGGAAAGGGTTAACTTCAAATACCTCTGTCCCAAAGTCACTATGTAAAGTTTCTCACAACACCGTATATATAGCAGCTCAAATACAAAGTAACTTTAACACAAAAGTCTCACGTATTCTCTGAATTAGAGCAAAAACAAGATACAAACTTACATTTCATATCCCATACCTTATACACACTACGAAAACCTTACCCACGCCTGTATCTACCCACTGCTACAATCACCGCAGACAAAGTCGCGGGTACCAGCTAGTAAATAAATAAATTGTTGGTTGATGCTTATGGATATCCTGTTGAGTTGCAGAAATGTAGAGGCAAGGTCTTATCTATGAGTGGAATTCTTATCATTTAGGCAGAATAGACCTGCTAGGGGCCCGTGGGGGGTGGGGGCCAACTCTACACCAGGCCCTAGGTGGTATATATTTCAATATCTGGTGCAGGAACTACGTGAGATGCCCCAAAACATAATAATTTTGGTGCATTTCACTCAGATTTGGGTGTTCATTAAGACTGTCATTTTATACGCCAGTCTTAATAATCAGCCCCATGGTTTTTAGAATGAAGCATCTGGGGATGCGGAGTATGACCAGGAACAACACAAATTGGAGCCATTGACAAGTCATCCATTACGTGAATAAGAGCGGCGTTGCACCGGCCACCAATCCGCTATTTGTTTCCAGCGCCCGGAGGCTGCTAAGACAGCTGATCTGTACAGGTTCTGGGTGTTGGAACCAGCTGCATAGGTCATCAGTATGTAAACTCAATATGAGTCCAGAAAACCCCTTTAAGACCATCAATAACTTACTGAGGTACAGCCGACCAACCAATTCTCCATCAGGGCTCTTTGGACCTTCTGGAACAAATCATCTGGAGCAGACTTTGTGTTGTAAACGTCACTGACACCAGCAGTGAAATCCTCCAATGATCCCACATGACCTGAAAGAAGGGCTTCATATGATCCATTGACCCTGTGGAGAGTCCATGACCCTTATTACTGGTTAATGAGGCATTGGCCCAAATGGCCCAGTTCACACGGCCTTTCAGCCCCAGGGTTTTAACTACTGATGTAGTAGCGGTAGCGGCTGCCACAGGGCCTGCGTTTTTTTTTTGGTTTTTTTAATAGGCCGTAACGCCAGCCAGTAACGAGCCCTACTTACTTGCCAATACTGGCAGGGGCCGGGATAGCACTATTATACTCAGGCATCTTTTCGGACCCCCGAGTATAATGATCAGAGATCCAGGAGAGGTAAGGGAACAAATAAAACACTGTTACTTATATCTCCGGGCAGGCTTCGGGCCTACTTGTGTGACGTCCCTGATGTCACATGATCGGGGCCTGTGTCACAACGCATATGGTCGCATGACGTCCCAGATGTTATTGAAGATGGCCAACAGCGGCGGAGAGTGCAGAGGAGCAAGGGAGAGGTAAGTAACAGTGTTTTTTTATGTTTTTATCCCCCCTAGGTCTCTGATTATTATACTCTGGGATCTGAAAAGACCCCAGAGTATAATAATTATTCATAGGTGGTCCAGAGTGGAGCATAATACTGTGTGCAGGGGCCACTATGGGGGATAATACTGTGTGCAGGGGCCACTATGGGGTATAATACTGTGTGCAGGAGCCACTATGGGGGATAATACTGTGTGTAAGGGCCACTATGGAGCATAATACTGTGTGCAGGGGCCACTATGTTGCATAATATTTTATTCAAGGGCCACTATGGGGCATAATACTGTGTGCAGGAGCCACTATGGGGCATAATACTGTGTCCAGGGGCCACTATGGGGAATAATACTGTGTGCAGGGGCCACTATGGGACATAATACTGTGTGCAGGGGCCACTATGGGGAATAATACGGTGTACAGGGGCCACTATGGAGCATAATACTGTGTGCAGGAGCCACTATGGGGCATAATATTGTGTCCAGGGGCCACTATGGGGCATAATACTGTGTGCAGAGGTCACTATTGGGCATAATATTGTGTGCAGGGGACACAATGGGGCATATTAGTGCATGCAAGAATGTGGGGGGTTGGTTGGTCGAGGTTTTTGACGTCGGTCAAGGGGCCCCATGTCAATAGTTCGCCACGGTGCCCTGCCATTTCTAGTTAGGCCACTGTTCAGCCTTATTATTACATGTGGACTCTCTGAATTCTGGACAATCTTCTGGTACTCTGTTGGGTCATTCAAACCTACACATAGAAAATAGTGATGAACTGAGCAGTTCCTAATGAGCCAGGTTTATTATGAATTTTGCTAAAAATTTTGTGGTTCATCACCCACGAACCACTATTATACTCTGAAGTCTCTTCGGAACCCAGAGTATAAGAAAGTGGAGGCCTGGAGAAGGTTCCATTGGGGATCCCCATCCTCTCAGGCTTCTTCTGGCTTACAGAATGATGTCAACGGCCCTATGGGACTTCTGAGGTCCATGTTGGGAACACTAATGATATGACGCTTAGACACAAGCAGACTGAATCATGATGTCAGCAAATCTTAGGACTCAGATAACATTTTTTCAAAATCTCTTTGAACATCTACTGCAGGTTTTCTCCAAATTTTCTCTTAAAAGATGACATCATTTCTATCGCACTTACTTAGCGTAGGCTTTCTCCAGGAGGGCGCTCCAGAACTCATTGGAAGATTTGGACTTTGCAAATATGAGCTTGTTATCCTTGGTAGGCAGCCTGTCATCGACGACCACGTCCATATAGTCTCCGTACTGCCAAAGCTGCAAGAAAGCAGGACACATATACATGAGATGTCTTCTGCTCTGTTAGTCCTGATCATTGGGGTTCTAATTTCAGTTTGTTAGAGGGGAAGTCTCATCAGAGGCAACTACTTTCGAATAAGACCCTATTTAGCACCACTTAAAAAAGTTGATTTAGTTTGGAAATTTCACAAGTTTCATTTGCTTGTTCTATTTTGGACCTGACTTGCTCATTCCAAACCCAGAAGTGCTTTTATCATACTGAGAGGTCTCCTTAGACCCCAGACTATAATAAACGGAGGCCCAAGGATGGCTTTACAAATTTCCAAAAATGTTAGCTTCAACTAAGTAAAAAACTTTGAGATTTGCCACCTACAAATCACTATTATACTCTGAGCTCTCTGAGGACCTCAGAATATTATGAGCGGAGGCTCAGGGGAGAAGTGGAAAAATAATAAACACCGATATTCACCTTCCCTCACCATTCCAGAGTTCCTTAAGGGTCCTCCATCTTCCAACGTCTTCCAGCCTCCTGGTGACATCATAGGCCCCAGGGGACTACTAAGGCTTGAGATTCGGTTTCAAGGTCGAGTAGGGTGCGCCCACAGTCACAGCAGCGTGCCCATTTTGGCCCTGGGGGCCTGTGACATCACCCAAAAAGATTGAAGGTGAGTGAAGAGGACCACAAGGGAGTTTAAGAGAGGTCAGGAAAGGTATGTTTCAGTATGTATTATTTTTCTGCACCTTCCTTGGGCCTCTGCTTAGTATGATAGTGATTTGTAGGTGGAAAACCCCCAAAATTTCAGATTTGGTTGAACCCAAAATTTTTGGAAAATTTTCAAGAAATCTGTCTCGTCATGAACCGGTTCACTCATCTTTAATACGATACAGAAACAGAGTAGGGGGTTGATAGTCACCCATTTCATCATGTATCTGACACGTAGGGGAGAGTATTTTTGGCATACAGTAAATTGTGTACTCTAAGCCAGGGTGTAACTATAGGGAGCAATAGGGGCAATTACACCCGGGTCTTGTTGCCTCAGCATTATTCATAACTTATCGCACATGGGGGTCCCTATTGCAGACCTTGCTTAAAATTTTGTCATATAAATAAAGTTACCTTAAAATGGAAGATCCCGACATAGTTCTTCTTTTCAAAGGATTGGTCTCGTGGAACTACATGGCTCACATAATCTTGGTGCGTCGTCAGACATGCAATAGAAGAAAGGAACCATCAGTCACCTGTATAAATGGAATAGCCAGTCCTTAAAGGGAAAGCCACACATTGTTTCATTAATAGTTTCCTATCTGGCGCTTTGCCTCTGACTTTTTTCTTGCCTTAGGGCTTTCAGTAGCCTTCTAACTGGTCTTGTCATTGTGGTGTCCCATAAGAACAGGTAGGTAAAATCTTGATATTTATGTGGATTTGTTTCATGTTTTATAGCTTTTTCCTAGAGTTACAATTGGGGTGTTATAGGGGTGATATCTATCTGTTATCTGCAGGGCTGGGTGATATGCTGGGTCTGGTGACATTAACCTATCTATCTGCAGGGCTGGGGTGATATGCTGGCTCTGGTGACACTAACCTATCTACCTGCAGGGCTGGGGTGATATGCTGGTTCTGGTGACACTAACCTATCTATCTGCAGGGATGGGGTGATATGCTGGCTCTGGTGACACTAACCTATCTATCTGCAGGGCTGGGGTGATATGCTGGTTCTGGTGACACTAACCTATCTATCTGCAGGGCTGGGGTGATATGCTGGGTCTGGTGACACTAACCTATCTATCTGCAGGGTTGGGGTGATATGCTGGGTCTGGTGACAGTAACCTATCTATCTGCAGGGATGGGGTGATATGCTGGCTCTGATGACACTAACCTATCTATCTGCAGGGCTGGGGTGATATGCTGGTTCTGGTGACAGTAACCTATCTATCTGACTGCAGGGATGGGGTGATATGCTGGGTCTGGTGACAGACCCCCTTTAAATTACCACAGTTTCCTTGCCTTATTAATGGGCCTAACTCCAGGGAGAGACATTTTTAGCTTTCTGTATTCTAGTGAATTCCTCTCCACTCACCTCGGCTTCCCTGGCGGACGTCCTCACGCTCTGCCTCTCCTTTAATAAACACAGGGTTTGTCTGTATTTCCTGCAACATTAAATTCTTTTTAAAAATACAATATTTTTTTTGAGGAAAACCTACAAATTTGATAATAAAAAATTAACACTGTCTTGCCCAGGTGCTTTATTATTATGGCGGCCTCTGTGAACATCATGGAGATGATTGACTGCAACTGGCCTATATATATAGCATGCTAGCCTTAATAAATGGCTATGAAGCGCCCACTGGACTCCTAAGCCAAGTCCTACAGTGTGACCGATACAAGCTATACTGGGAAATGAGAATATCCTGTACAGACGCTTATAAGATATTCAATACACCCCTATACACAGAGAAAGATATACATACAAGTGAGTGTACTTACCGAGGGTCTCTTCCACTCAAGTCCCCTTACGTAGTCTGAATCTGGACCCAATTTAGTTTTACCCAGTGAGGCCTGGACAGCAGGAAATATTGGGTCTTCAAATTTAGTCTTAGATTCCAAGCATTGTGCCTTCAGCTTCTCATAGTCTTGACCTGAAAATTTGACTGGGTTGTTGATGGAGCCCAGATCGGCAGCCTTGGCCCTTTCTTGGGTGATCTTGGAGGCGACTCCAGACATGATGCCAAGTTCTCTGTAGTGTAGTGGATGGATATGGAGAACAGCAGGGGGTATATATACACATGTCGCTGCAAAATATAACCCTGGAGATATTAGTGACAGTTGTGACGCGTTGCATCGCTGTGTTTACATGGCTGTGTACACACGGAGTAATGGAGTAAAGGAGGGAGTACGGTGTAATGAATGTGCTGGAATATCTAATAAGAAATATATTCATTATTATCATTATATACTCATTAACAAATATAACGCACCAAGAATTCATTATTATCCTGGTGAAGCTTTGACATGGAGGTATATACAGGCTCTGTATGGTATATAGCAGTACATTTACCACAGATGTTACACCTGTAGTCTGGATACAAAATGAGATACGGCAGGACATGGAGGTATATACAGGCTGTGTATGGTATATAGCAGTACATTTACCACAGATGTTACACCTGTAGTCTGGATACAAGATGAGATACGGCAGGACATGGAGGTATATACAGGCTGTGTATGGTATATAGCAGTACATTTACCACAGATGTTACACCTGTAGTCTGGATACAAGATGAGATACAGCAGGACATGGAGGTATATACAGAATCTGTATGGTATATAGCAGTACATTTACCACAGATGTTACAGCTGGGCCTTTATATCTTGTACACTCGTAGGTCTATAACAAATATGGAGACATTCCTGGGGAACCCTTGTGTTTGTGGGTGTCTGTCCTGCCATGAGAGATAACACACGTGTCAGTATCAGGATGTCTTGTACATATCACTGAAATGAACATGACTGTCATCAGATCCCAGAGAGCCTCGATTCATATTTCCAAATTTCCTTCCGGTATGTAACTTGTTTATCCCTCATTCCTGCATCCATAACTTTTTACATTTATTTCAATGTAGCTTTACCAGACCTTGTATTTTGTGGGTGCAGAAGGGTTTTTGATTATTTTTTAAATTGTTTTTTTGTTTATAAAGGGGGGGGGGATGTACAGAGAACATCAATTCTGAATCTTAAGGTTTGTCATGTTGAATAAATCACACAATGAATGTATTTTAGATTGTCACAGAGGTGGTGATACCAATTGTGTGGTTCCATAAAGCTGATGTCTATGCAGTCACATAACAGAGGTAACACACGGGAATGTCTTCCACGCTGTATCTGCTTTCAGCTATTTTTCTAGGCTGGAAAATATTTACTTCTACATGAAGATGGTTCAGACAATCACATGTGTTTGTTCGCAAGCAACAATTTGGGCCCCGGGTACAAAAACATAAGAGATCAAAAAAGTAATTGGTTATATGAGGCTGTTTAGTATAGAAGACGTCACAAACTGGACTGGTTCAAAAAATTCTGTTTAAAAAATCAGGGGAAAAGTCCTGCAATTTTTGGCACCTGAGCCATAAATTAAAAATCTACAAAAAAAATTGACAATTTCAGGAGGGTTTTTGCAATTTTAATGTGACTGTTAGGGGTTAAAGTATTGTAAGTTTGTAGAATTAAAACAACATATTTTGCGGGGCTGGGGTGATATGCTGGTTCTGGTGACACTAACCTATCTATCTGCAGGGCTGGGGTGATATGCTGGGTCTGGTGACACTAACCTATCAATCTGCAGGGCTGGGGTGATATGCTGGGTCTGATGACCATAACCTATCTATCTGCAGGACTGGGGTGATATGCTGGTTCTGGTGACACTAACCTATCTATCTGCAGGGCTGGGGTGATATGCTGGGTCTGGTGACAGTAACCTATCTATCTGCAGGACTGGGGTGATATGCTGGTTCTGGTGACACTAACCTATCTATCTGCAGGGCTGCGGTGATATGCTGGGTCTGGTCACACTCCCTTTAACAATGATAGACATTTTATTGCAAGTGATCAGGAGGCGATTATTGTGAATTTTCATCTATCTTTGGAGCTGGGAGGATTTGGCGACTTCTTTTTTGGTAACTTTCAGACACTAGAAGAATATAACATTACTAATATTAGATGGATTGGACCCTTTAGGGTGAATTTATTACCATTGCACAATCTAATGCTACACCTCTACATCCACCTCTTGTGTCAACTTCCTCTACTTCATAGATTGTAAGCTCTTGTGACCAGGCCCCCACTTGTATAGTGCAAATTGATTTATTACCTGGTAATGTCTTATTTTATCTGTATCCCATCGCATATCAATCATCCCATCTCATTTTGTCACGAGTGTGCTGCGGGAATATGTTGGCGCTCTGTATATAAAATATCTTATTACACAGATACAGACTACAAAATGTAAAAATATTTTTGGTATGGAAAGCTTCGGACACCACTATCACTGTATCACCGATATGCCGGCACTGATCTGTACACATATTTGCTAGAGCGCCCAGACCTCTATATATTGTAGTCTATAGAATTATCCTAGCCATAACCTCTATAGTTTGTAACTCATGGAATATGAACAGACTTATATATCATGAATTTTTTAGCATCTTGTATACCTGTGCCCGAGGCCTGATCTCGTGAGGACGCCATCAATTGAGCAAACACACGTGATGGTTTTAAGCGTCTTCTAGTAAAACTTAAATAGTTTACAATGGAGGAAAATACCTGGAAACATATACAGCCTGGAAGACGCCCCGAATGTCATATCTGTAATATGTTCAGTATCGGTAAATGTTCTTTTTATTAAGTTTTTCAACAAAACAGAATGCATCAAAAACATTGCCAAAGCCCCATATCTGCTGGAGCTGAGCAACTGTATGTGGTGATGGCCGCTGTCATATTAATGATGAAAATTTGATCACTTGTTCCCAGGAGTTGACTGCTATGTATTGCCACCAAACGTGTATATACCCTCTTTGAGACGACCGTCATCACAGGCAGAGACGACAGGGAATATAGAGACTTAAACTGGGTCTTTTTGGAATGGTGCCAGCGGAACCACCTCAGGATTAATGCTGGGAAGACCAAGGAGATGGTGGTGGACTTTCATAAGCGGAAGAAGGCCCTGAATCCGGTGGCCATCCAGGGGATGGGAATTGAGATAGTCAAGACCTATAAGTACCTGGGTGTGCTCCTCAATAATTAGCTGGACTGGGCTGATCACCTGGAGGCGCTGCACAGAAAGGGTAACAGCAGCCTCTACCTGCTCAGGAGGCTGAGGGCCTTTGGAGTCCAGGGGTCACTTTATAGGGCCTTTTTCAACTCTGTGGTAGCATCAGTCATCTTATTTGGAGTGGCCTGCTGGGGGAGCAGTATATCAACCAGGGACAGAAATAGACTTGACAGGCTGGTTAGAAGGGCCAGCTCTGTCCTGGGGAGCCCCCTAGACCCAGTACAGGTGGTGGGTGACAGAAGGATACTGTCCATGCTGGAGAACAACTCCTATCCCATGTATGAGACCGTGATAGCACCGGGCAGTACTGTAAGCGACCGTCTGCTTCACCCCAAGTGTGAGAAGGAGCGTTGTTGGAGGTCCTTCTTCCCAACCGCGGTCAGGCTGTAAAATCAACATCAGGCAAGTGGAGATCACTCCACACAGAGAACTAAATGATCCTGAGTCTTTCTTTTCTTCCTAGTTGTTATGACTCTTATATATTGTATATTTTCTATCTGCTATGAGCTTGTATGTGTTCTTTCTTGAAATATATTACTGTATTACCATGCTGCTGTAACAGATTGAATTTCCCCATGGTGGGACTATTAAAGGATTATCTTATCTAAAGTCTCATTGGTCAAGTATGGCAAAATCATTTTCTTTAGATATGAGTCTTGTAATTGTCTGAGTGCCACAGGTTGTAAAGGGCCATCCCGTTCCACCCTGGAACACCAACACCACTGGTTGATGATGGTGGAGAGCCTGGGTGGTCTAGACCACTGCCAAAGGAGAGGGGGTAGGGCAAAGTAGGTCAATTCCATCAATTCCAGACCTGGAATACATATTTGGTAAGTTCATATGATTTCCTTCAGTTTTTCAGAGTAGTACAGCCACACTTAAAGAAAAGGAGAGGGAAGTTTATGAGAGGATTGCCATACCCAATTTATTACTCTAGTAAGAAATGAAGTTTAATAGTAGGTGTAGAGGTCATTAGCGCCAATACCTCCTCCTAACTTAGGAAGAGCTAGTGTGGTGGAACTTAAAGGGGTTGTTCAGGATAACCTGTCTCCGATGCTCTGGTATCTACCACCACGGTCTGGTGTCTCCCACCAAAATCTTGTTTTGGTAGAAGTCCCTGCCTCATGTGACTAATTCACACTCACTAATTGGCCTCAGTGGCCTAAGAAATATATGCAAGTGACGTGCCGGTTCCTTTACTTAGGACACTGAGGTCACTGATTTGGCCTCGCAAGTCAAATCAGATCAAACTGCAATGGGAGACACCAGAGCACTGGGGCACGCGAGTATGATTTCTTATGTTTGATCTATCTATCTATCTATCTATCTATCTATCTATCTATCTTCTGTCTTTCTAATATCTATCTATCTATATTCTATCTATCTCCTATCTATCTATCTATCTATCTATCTATCTATCTATCTATCTATCTATCTATCTCCTATCTATCTATCTATCTATCTATCTATCTATCTATCTATCTTCTGTCTTTCTAATATCTATCTATCTCCTATCTATCTATCTATCTATCTATCTATCTATCTATCTATCTATCTCCTATCTATCTATCTATCTATCTATCTATCTATCTATCTATATTCTATCTATCTCCTATCTATCTATCTATCTATCTATCTATCTATCTATCTAATATCTATCTATCTTACTATCTATCTTGGGAACACTTTATTGGAGAGTTGGGTCCTCTAATATTATATGATGTGTATTATATGATGGGACCTGTGCAGGAATGCCACTGCATGATGGGGAGGTAGAGAGAGGATATAGATGGCGTCAGTAGTGCTGTTGAGTTTGTCTCTTTAGTTCTACACTGGGTAACTGTTGTTGTCCAAATTAGGAAACTACTGAGTGTATGCGGAGGGGAAATAACATCAGACACAGAGAGTTGATACGAGTTCCTCTCTCAGTAAGAGCTGGAGGCGCTCAAGGCCTTTATTGAGGAAACCAAGGTTTATATAGTTGACAGAAATAAGGTGTATGAGGGGCTGGGGTCATTTGATTTACTGTCTTTGTCAAAATCTTATCTGTTACATGCTTTATGAGAGTCCAGTTGGTTTTTCCACCATTTGTTTGGAAATTTCCTCGGGGTTGGGTCCTCCTGGAGTGTCTATTTACCATCCTTAGCTCTATTGCAGTGCTTATCCTATTTCGGCACCAGACACCTCAGAGTCCATTGTTTCCAGCCGAAGGGAGTCAACTCAAATCAACTAGATTAGGACCATTGTCTCTCCAGACAACAATGGATTACAAGATGCCAATATGGACATATGATTTTTGCTTCGATCTGGGCAGAAAGGCACATCCTAGCTGTATCCAGATATTTGCTATTGATTTTCTATTTTTGGGCCACCTTCACAGAGATCCCGGGTTCAGGCATCATCTTGTCACGTAATATTATATTCAGTTTTGAAAATAAATAATTACACTGCATTTAATTTAAAGATTCATATATTTACAACCTTCACAATTTCACAACTTGATCTGAAAGAAGGGCTTCATACGATCCATTGACCCTGTGGAGAGTACAAGACCATTATTACTGGTTAATATGATATTAGCCCAAATGGCTCAGTTCGCACAGTGCAGTTTTTAAGAATCATTTCAAACTGGATGTCTACTGGGACTTTCAGCCCTATTATTAAGTGTGGACTCTCTGGAATCTGGACAATCTTCTGGTACTCTGTTGGGTCATTTGAACCTAACCATACCCGTGTTTCCCCGAAAGTAGGACACCCCTGAAAGTAAGGCATGCGGGGGGGGGGGGGGGGGGTGTTCTGTTGATTTGCCTAATATAAGGCACCCCCCGAAAATAAGGCATGCCCGGCAGTGGTGGGCAGGGCTTCGGGGCGGGGCTTAGTGGAGCTTTTGTGGGCGGGGTTTAGCGTTCCCCACTTCACTGACACAGCAGCCTTGCTGTGCTCCATGTGCACAGCAAAGCCGGCTGCTGTCTCTTCTGTATCGCGGCTGCTGCCTCTGCTGTTGTGTCCACTGTTCCTGCTGCTGTAGGATGAGCTCTCCCAGCTCGTCCCAGAGGCAGCAGCCGCCATACAGAAGAGACAGCAGCCAGCTTTGCTGTGCACATGGAGCACAGCACGGCTGCTGTGTCAGTGAAGTGGGGATCGCTAAGCCCCGTCCCCCAAAGCCCCGTTAAGCCCCGTCCCCCGAAGCCCCGTTAAGCCCCGCCCACCACTGCTGGGACGAACAGCAGCACCAGCGCTGCTAGGAAGATGGGAAAGGTAAGTATGATACCTTCCCACCCTCCCCTACACTACCTACAACCGGCAGTCATGCTGACGCTCCGCTAAGGAAGTGCCGACATGACTGCCGGTTGTAATAAGACATCCCCCGGAAATAAGACAGGTCCTATATTTAGGACGACAATTTAATATAAGACACTGTCTTATTTTCGGGGAAACACGGTACAAAGTAGTGATGAGCTGACTGGTTCCTAATGAGCCACGTTTGTTATGAATTTTGCCCACGAACCACTATTATACTCTGGAGTCTCTTCAGAACCCAAAGTATAAGAAAGTGGAAGACTGGAGGAGGTTTGGGAACATAATGGATCCTCATTCTCTTCAGGCCTCTTTTGGCCTCTTCTGGCCTCCTGAAGGATGTCAGTGGCCCCATGGGAATGTTGAAGGTTGTTTATGGCATGGTAATGTCATGACACTTAGACACAAGCAGCATGAATCATGATGTCACCAAATATCTACTGCAGGTTTTCTCCAATTCTTCTCTTAAGAGATGACATAATATCTATCGCACTTACTTAGCGTAGGCTTTCTCCAGGAGGGCGCTCCAGAACTCATTAGAAGTTTTGGACTTTGCAAATATGAGCTTGTTATCCTTGGTAGGCAGCCTGTCATCGACGACCACGTCCACCCATTCTCCATACTGCCAAAGCTGCAAGAAAGCAGGACACATATACATGAGATGTCTTCTGCTCTGTTAGTCCTGACCATTGGGGTTCTAATTTCAGTTTGTTAGATGGAAAGTCTCATCAGACTTCAAAAAAGACCCTATTTAGTACCCCCTTAAAAAGTTGAGTTTGGGAATTTCACAAGTTTCATTTGCCGTAAGGTTCATCTGCTTGTTTTATTTTGGACCTGACTTGCTTATTCCAAACCCAGAAGTGATTTTATTATTCTGTGGGGTCTCCTTAGACACCAGACTATAGTAAAAGGAGGCCCAGGGATGGTTTTACAAATTTCCCAAAATTTTAGCTTCAACTAACTCTGAAACTTTGGGATTTGTCACCTACAAATCACTATTATACTCTGAGCTCTCTGAGGACCTCAGAATATTATGAGCGGAGGCTCAGGGGAGAAGTGGAAAAATAATAAACACCGATATTCACCTTCCCTCACCATTCCAGAGTTCCTTAAGGGTCCCCTATCTTCCAACTTCTTCCAGCCTCCTGGTGACATCACAGGCACCAGGGAACTACTGAGGCTTGAGATTGGGCGCACCCTACATGACCTTGAGACCCAATGCCATGGTGCTTTAATGCAAGAGTCACGGCAGTGTGCCCATTTTGGCCCTGGGGGCCTGTGACATCACCCAAGAGGATTGAAGGTAAGTGAGGAGGACCACAAAGGAGCTCAAGAGAGGTCAGGAAAGGTAGTCCTAAAAAAGCCCAGAGTATGATAGTGATTTGTGGGTGGAAAACCCTTAAAATTTCAGAGTTGGTCGAACCCCAAATTTTTGGAAAATTTGTAAGAAATCTGTCTCGTCATGAACAAGTTCATTCATCTCTAATACGATAAAGAAGTAGAGTAGGGGGTTGATAATCACCCATTTCATCAAGTATCTGACACACAGAGGATTGTATTTTTGGCATACAGTAAATTGTGTACTCTAAGCCAGGGTGTAACTATAGGGAGCAATAGGGGCAATTACACCCCGATTCTGTTGCTTCAGCATTATTCATAACTTATCCTACATGGGGACCCCTTTTGCAGACCTTGCTTAAATTTTTGTCATATAAATAAAGATACCTTAAAATGGAAGATCCCAACATAGTTGTTCTTATCAAAGGATTGGTCTTCTGGAACTACATGGCTCAGATAATCTTGATGCATCATCAGACATGCAATAGAAGAAAGGAATCAGCAGTTACACTAAAATAGAGAAATCGCCTGGTCCAGATGGAATACACCCCCAAGATCTGAGGGAATTAAGCATGGTGATAGCTAGACCCTTATATCTAATATTTAAGGCTGGGGCTGTTCCACAGGATTGGCGCATGGCAAATGTGGCAGAAATTTTCAAAAAGGGGTGTAAAAGTGAACCTGGAAACTATAGGCCAGTAAGTTTGACATCTGTGGTTGGAAAGATATTTGAGGGCTTTCTAAGAGATGCTATCCTGGAGTATCTCAATGTAAATAATCTTATAACACCAAATCAGCATGGGTTTATGGGGAATCGGTCCTGTCTGACTAATCTGATCAGCTTCTATGAGGAGGTAAGTTCAAGACTGGACATGGGTGATACAGTAAATGTGGTGTACCTGGACTTCTCAAAGGCTTTTGATACTGTACCACATAAAAGGTTGCTATGCAAAATGAGAATGTTGCAGATAGATAGGTTAGTGTCACCAGAACCAGCATATCACCCCAGCCCTGCAGATAGATAGGTTAGTGTAACCATAACCAGTATATCACCCCAGCCCTGCAGATAGGTTAGTGTTACCAGAACCAGCATATCACCCCAGCCCTGCAGATAGATAGGTTAGTGTCACCAGAACCAGCATATCACCCCAGCCCTGCAGATAGATAGGTTAGTGTCACCAGACCCAGCATATCACCCCAGCCCTGCAGATAGATAGGTTACTGTCACCAGACCCAGCATATCACCCCAGCCCTGCAGATAGATAGGTTAGTGTCACCAGATCCAGCATATTACCCCAGCCCTGCAGATAGATAGGTTAGTGTCACCAGACTCAGCATATCACCCCAGCCCTGCAGATAGATAGGTTACTGTCACCAGACCCAGCATATCACCCCAGCCCTGCAGATAGATAGGTTAGTGTCACCAGATCCAGCATATTACCCCAGCCCTGCAGATAGATAGGTTAGTGTCACCAGAACCAGCATATCACCCCAGCCCTGCAGATAGATAGGTTAGTGTCACCAGAACCAGCATATCACCCAGCCCTGCAGATAGATAGGTTAGTGTCACCAGAACCAGTATATCACCCCAGCCCTGCAGATAGGTTAGTGTTACCAGAACCAGCATATCACCCCAGCCCTGCAGATAGATAGGTTAGTGTCACCAGAACTAGCATATCACCCAAGCCCTGCAGATAGATAGGTTAGTGTCACCAAATCCAGCATATCACCCAGCCCTGCAGATAGATAGGTTAGTGTCACCAGACTCAGCATATCACCCCAGCCCTGCAGATAGATAGGTTAGTGTCACCAGAACCAGCATATCACCCCAGCCCTGCAGATAGATAGGTTACTGTCACCAGACTCAGCATATCACCCCAGCCCTGCAGATAGATAGGTTAGTGTCACCAGAACCAGCATATCACTCCAGCTCTGCAGATAGATAGGTTAGTGTCACCAGAACCAGTATATCACCCCAGCCCTGCAGATAGGTTAGTGTCACCAGAACCAGCATATCACCCCAGCCCTGCAGATAGATAGGTTAGTGTCACCAGAACCAGCATATCACCCCAGCTCTGCAGATAGATAGGTTAGTGTCACCAGAACCAGCATATCACCCAAGCCCTGCAGATAGATAGGTTA
This sequence comes from Leptodactylus fuscus, assembly GCF_031893055.1. Lineage (NCBI taxonomy): Eukaryota > Metazoa > Chordata > Amphibia > Anura > Leptodactylidae > Leptodactylus > Leptodactylus fuscus. The sequence continues at coordinate 20,334,488 of NC_134267.1, read as the reverse complement.
GTGTCACCAAATCCAGCATATCACCCCAGCCCTGCAGATAGATAGGTTAGTGTCACCAGACCCAGCATATCACCCCAGCCCTGCAGATAGATAGGTTAGTGTCACCAGACCCAGCATATCACCCAGATAGAGGTGTCGTACAGCTCCACACACCAGGGAGAGACATTTTTAGTTTTCCATATTTCCGTGAATTAGTCTCCACTCACCTTGGCTTCCCTGGCAGACGTCCTCACGCTCTGCCTCTTGTTTAATAAACACAGGGTTTGTCTGTATTTCCTGCAACATTAATTTTTTTTAAAAATGTGATGCTTTTCTTGAGAATAAGCTTACAAATTTGATAATAAAAAATTAACACTGTCTTGCCTGGATGCTTTATTATTATTGTGGCATCTCTGAACGCCATGGAGATGATTTACTGCAACTGGCCTATATGTAGCATGCTAGCCTTAATAAATGGCTATGATCTGCCCACTGAACTCCTAAGCCAACTCCTGTAACAACACATTCAATGTGACCAATACAAGCTATACTGGGAAATGAGAATGTGAGAATATCCTGTACAGACGCTTATGAGATATTCAATACACCCCTATATACAGAGAAAGATATGCATACAAATTAGGGCCAGTTCACACTGAGTTAACAGGCCTGTATTCTGGCACATATACATTTGTCAGTATGTGAGCGCTCAAAACAGATCCCATTCATTTTAATGAGTCGTTACGGGCGTATAACGCGTGTAGTTTTGCGCCCGCAAAATTACGCGTGCAAAATTACACGCGTTATACGCCCGTAACAACCCATTGAAATGAATGGGATCTGTTTTGAGCGCTCACATTCTGACACGTGTATAGGTGCCAGAATGTGTGCCCGTTAACTCCATGTGAACTGGCCCTTAGTGTACTTACCGAGGGTCTCTTCCACTCAAGTCCCCTTACGTAGTCTGAATCTGGACCCAATTTAGTTTTACCCAGTGAGGCCTGGACAGCAGGAAATATTGGGTCTTCAAATTTAGTCTTAGATTCCAAGCATTGTGCCTTCAGCTTCTCGTAGTCTTGACCTGAAAATTTGACTGGGTTGTTGATGCAGCCCAGACCGGCAGCCTTGGCCCTTTCTTGGGTGATCTTGGAGGCGACTCCAGACATGATGCCAAGTTCTCTGTGGTGTAGTGTATGGATATGGAGAACAGCAGGGGGTATATATATATATATATATATATATACACAGGTCTAAGCATCAATAACCCTGGAGATATTACTAACATGAGGTGTCGCATGGCTGTGTTTACATGGCTCTGTTTACATGGCTGTGTATACACGGATTAATGCACAGAGTACAGTGTCATGAATGTGCTCAAATATCTAATAAGAAATATATTCATTATTATCATTATATACTCATATAAAAAACTTGATAGTCTTCAGTCTTCAGTAGTTGATACCTTTCATACTCATTGCTCAGTGTGATTTAATGATGGTCTATGGAGGTGATGACAATATTAGGACAATAACACCTTTCATCCTTCCTTCTCTGTTCCTCAGATCTAGAGATGAGCGAACACTAAAATGTTCGAGGTTCGAAATTCGATTCGAACAGCCGCTCACTGTTCGAGTGTTCGAATGGGTTTCGAACCCCATTATAGTCTATGGGGAACATAAACTCGTTAAGGGGGAAACCCAAATTCGTGTCTGGAGGGTCACCAAGTCCACTATGACACCCCAGGAAATGATACCAACACCCTGGAATGACACTGGGACAGCAGGGGAAGCATGTCTGGGGGCATAAAAGTCACTTTATTTCATGGAAATCCCTGTCAGTTTGCGATTTTCGCAAGCTAACTTTTCCCCATAGAAATGCATTGGCCAGTGCTGATTGGCCAGAGTACGGAACTCGACCAATCAGCGCTGGCTCTGCTGGAGGAGGCGGAGTCTAAGATCGCTCCACACCAGTCTCCATTCAGGTCCGACCTTAGACTCCGCCTCCTCCGGCAGAGCCAGCGCTGATTGGCCGAAGGCTGGCCAATGCATTCCTATGCGAATGCAGAGACTTAGCAGTGCTGAGTCAGTTTTGCTCAACTACACATCTGATGCACACTCGGCACTGCTACATCAGATGTAGCAATCTGATGTAGCAGAGCCGAGGGTGCACTAGAACCCCTGTGCAAACTCAGTTCACGCTAATAGAATGCATTGGCCAGCGCTGATTGGCCAATGCATTCTATTAGCCCGATGAAGTAGAGCTGAATGTGTGTGCTAAGCACACACATTCAGCACTGCTTCATCACGCCAATACAATGCATTAGCCAGTGCTGATTGGCCAGAGTACGGAATTCGGCCAATCAGCGCTGGCTCTGCTGGAGGAGGCGGAGTCTAAGGTCGGACCTGAATGGAGACTGGTGTGGAGCGATCTTAGACTCCGCCTCCTCCAGCAGAGCCAGCGCTGATTGGCCGAATTCCGTACTCTGGCCAATCAGCGCTGGCCAATGCATTCTATTAGCCCGATGAAGTAGAGCTGAATGTGTGTGCTTAGCACACACATTCAGCTCTACTTCATCGGGCTAATAGAATGCATTGGCCAATCAGCGCTGGCCAATGCATTCTATTAGCTTGATGAAGCAGAGTGTGCACAAGGGTTCAAGCGCACCCTCGGCTCTGATGTAGCAGAGCCGAGGGTGCACAAGGGTTCAAGTGCACCCTCGGATCTCCTACATCAGAGCCGAGGGTGCGCTTGAACCCTTGTGCAGCCTCAGCTCTGCTACATCAGAGCCGAGGGTGCGCTTGAACCCTTGTGCACACTCTGCTTCATCAAGCTAATAGAATGCATTGGCCAGCGCTGATTGGCCAGAGTACGGAATTCGGCCAATCAGCGCTGGCCAATGCATCCCTATGGGAAAAAGTTTATCTCACAAAAATCACAATTACACACCCGATACAGCCCCAAAAAGTTATTTTTAATAACATTCCCCCCTAAATAAAGGTTATCCCTAGCTATCCCTGCCTGTACAGCTATCCCTGTCTCATAGTCACAAAGTTCACATTCTCATATGACCCGGATTTGAAATCCACTATTCGTCTAAAATGGAGGTCACCTGATTTCGGCAGCCAATGACTTTTTCCAATTTTTTTCAATGCCCCCAGTGTCGTAGTTCCTGTCCCACCTCCCCTGCGCTGTTATTGGTGCAAAAAAGGCGCCAGGGAAGGTGGGAGGGGAATCGAATTTTGGCGCACTTTACCACGCGGTGTTCGATTCGATTCGAACATGGCGAACACCCTGATATCCGATCGAACATGTGTTCGATAGAACACTGTTCGCTCATCTCTACTCAGATCGTGTCCTCTCCATCTAAAAGTTACACTGCACTCCTCGCACTTAGTAGCTGTATATTCACAGGCCGGTGACAAGTGTATACAGCTTCACTTACACAAACTTTTCTATAAAAAGTTGGCTGGACCATTATAACAAACGAGCCTTTGACCTATTGTATCCCCCTATATCCTCATAGATTGTAAGCTCTTGCGAGCAGGGCCGTCACTGCTATTGTTTGATATGTTTATTTCTTTGTCACATTATAATGTCTGATATTGTCTGTTCATATGTTCTCTGGTTTGTAAAGTGCTGCAGAATATGTTGGCTCTTTACAAATAAAGTTTTTTTTATTATTATTATTATTATTAGAGATGAGCGAGTAGTGAAATATTTGATATTCGTTTCGAGTAGCCCCTCAATATTCAACTGAATATCGAATCCCATTATAGTCTATGGGGAAAAAATGCTCGTTTCAGGGAAAACCCAAATTCGACTAATTGGAGTCACCAAGTCCACAATGACACCTCAGGAAATGATGCCAACACCTCTGAAATGCAACTGTGACAGCAGGGGAAGCATGTCTGGGGGCATCTAACAAGCCTAAGTCCCAGGATTACCCCACTATCACAGCCTATCAACTAGACACTTTCCAAACTCAATAGAACCTCTATGGAAAGTGGAAAAATACTTGGAAACCTTCTTTCCTCTACATTAGCATGCGCTCATCACAATTCCTGACTTGACAACTGCATTAAGCAGGGTACAATGCAGACCAGGCCCGAGCACCAGGAACAGGTGTTACAATGGCTAGCGGATATCGCTTCCAGCAGCTTTTCCACCAGCCAGTCAGCCACTATCTCCAGTCGTGTTTCTACCCAAGAGCCTGCCCCTCCTTCCTCCCAACATGCCCAATCTTCCCAGCAGAGTCATCCCACCCTTCCCCCTCCCAGGAGCTGTTTTTGGGTCCTTTTTCACTCTTTGACTATGTTCAACCACTTCACGAATCCCAGGAGCTAACAGATGAATTTCTCTGTCCTGATGCCTAAACATTGGAGCATCCGCCATCTCCTGCTGATTTTTTGGTTGTGGACCCGCAACCAGCGTTTCTCGGCCTCAGTGATGATGATGAGACACAGTTGCCATCAGGGCAGGCTGTGGTTATGTGCGGTTTGCAGTAAGAAGAGAGTGAGCAATTGGAAGAGGAGTTGGTGGACGACGAGGCTACCGAACCAACCTGGACAGGGGTGATGTGTAGCGTGGAAAGCAGTGTAGATGTGGAGGCAAGCGCAGCACCAAATAAGGTGGCTAGAGGCAGAGGCCTGTCCAGAGGCACAGGACAGCTGCTTCACAGAAGCCAGGCCAGAGCTAGCAAGGCCCAAGATTTTCCCTGTACTAGCCACTCGTCCAAAACTCACCCATGTTGACCACCTCCCTCGATGTTGTGTAGATTTTGCATCGTGTGCGTGGAGGACAAATTGAGTGCGTTTTGCACACTGTGAAACTCAAAACTAAATAGGGTCTCTGAGAAAAGCAACCTGAGCACCTCAGCCATGCGCTGTCATTTGTAAGGCAAGCACTGGGCTCAGTGGGAGAGAGCAAACGCAGGACAATCATCAGCCGGCGTTGCCGACACTGACTCTTCCACTGTTTCCAGTGCTGATGCTGCAGTCCAGACCACCAGCCTGGACACCTCCACATCTGCCTCTGACACTTTGGGGAGTTCACCCTCATCTGCCCCTTTTCTGGCCTCTGCTCCTTTTGCCTGCACCATCATGCGCCTCTTCCCAGCAACTCCCCATCTCCCTGGCGTTTCATTGCAGGCAGAAGTACAGCGCAACCCACCCACATGCCCAAGCCTTCAACGGTCTCATCTCAAAACTGATGGCCCTGGAGATGTTGGCGTTTATGCTAGTGGAGACTCAGGCCTTCCGTGACCTAATGGCAGCTGCGGCACCTTCCTATGCTGCCCCTAGCTGTCACTACGTCTCTAGGTGTGCCGTCCCCACCTTGCGCCAGCACGTGTCCCATAACATCAGTCGGGGCCCAGAGTACCGCCGACGCATGGACAAACGCATGCGGTCAAGGACGCTGCTTCTCTATAATGACAGGCTGGATGAATGTAGTGGAGGCGGCCTATCTCCTCTCCCAGCCCAAAATTCATACCAGGGGTTCTCAGAAAGCCTGCTGCTCCGCTTGCAACATCAATGACACCTGCAAGCTGCAAACTGGCGTGTGGAGACGTCAGCAGGCCGTGCTGAAGCTCAGCTTAGCCGACAGAAAACACTCTGCCCCCGAGGTGAGGGATGCCATCCTAGATGAAACCGCAATGTCTTTCTCGCCAGTGCACCTGGACCCAGGCATGGTCACGTGTGATAATGGCCAGAACCTGGTAGTGGCTCTGGAGCTTGCCAGACTCAAACACGGTCCACACATGGTCCACGTTTTCAACTTGTTGACGCAAAGGTTTTTAAAAACCTACCCCATTGTGCCTGATATACTGGTGAAAGTGCGGCCATTTTCGTAAGTCTGAAGTAGCCGCTGCTAGCCAGAAAACATTCAGAGCACACTCCTGTCATCTTCTCACTGTTGGATGATGGAGGAAGAGGCGGAGGATGACGTGGCATTTGATGTCATTGTCCCACACGAGGCTAGCAGAGGAGTTCAGTGCATCCCATTGCTTTAGCATGGATGGTGTGAAGGGGAGTTGAAAGTGGAGGAAATGGAGAGTGACCCTTCTGGTGGGGGCAGCAAAGTCAAGCCAAGTAACACTCCGGCACACATGGCTGACTTCATGTTGGGTTGCTTTTCCAGAGACAAAGGCATTGTTCACATAATGGAGAGCAAACAATACTGGATTTTTGCAATCCTCGACCCCCGGTATAAAAATAACATCTCGTCATTCATTCTGGTAGGGGAGAGGAACAATCACATATATGATTGCCACAAGCACCTGGTGCAGAATATGATGGAAATGTTTCCGTAAACCCTCGCTGGCGCAGAGAGGAGATTTCCTCAAAGAGGCTAACATCTGCCATCCGGTCCGCAACCACCAGGGGAACACTCTCCAAGGTCTGGGACACGTTAATACCCCGCCTGGCCAAACTACCGCCACTGAGGGTGCTAGTGTCACCAGGAGGGAGAAGTATAGGCGCATGTTGCGTGAGTACCTGGCCAACCACAGCCCTGTCCTCTCCGATCCCTCTGCGCCTTACACGTATTGGGTGTAGAAGTTGGACCTGTGGCCCTTGGGGTGAGTGGAGGCATTTTGTGCCCCTCTGTGCCAATTCAGCCCTGTCAGCCCCAGTAGTCATTCTTTCACCCCTCTTTTCAATTGTGACTTGCTGCAGCAGCGTTTACAGTCTCAGCCCCATTCTGTTGCTTCAGCCCAGGTATATACTGTATACCAGCTCTACGGAATTTCAGCCTTAAAAAGGGGTTTTGAGAACTTTCTGCAGGGTGAGCCTATAAGCTGATGGTGTTTATAGACTCATCAAGCAGTGTTGCTGTTTTCAGACTCTTTCCTGCCTAGCAGAAGCTAAAATTTCTCTCTGACCCTCAGCACAACGTCTCTCCCTATCTATCCCAGCCGCAAAAGACACGAACATGGCTGCCACTATTCTTATAGATCCGAGGTCACCTGATTTCGCCAGCCAATGACTTTTTTCTTTTTTTTTTTTTTTTTTTGATGCCTACGTTTTCCTCTTTCCTGTCCCACCTCCATTGCACAGTTATTGGTGCAAATTTTTACTGCGTTTACCGCGTGGTATTCCATTGGAATCGAATATCTCGAATACCTTAATATTCGATCGAAAATATACTCGATCGAACGGTATTCGCTCATCTCTAATTATTATTATTACAGCCAAAGGAGAAGGTTATTCAGGGAGAACTGGACAAGTGAGCGCAGGTTCTAGGACCGTGTTGGCACCTTTAGTCTGTATACAAGATGAGATACGGCAGGACATGGAGGTATATACAGGCTCTGTATGGTATATAGCAGTACATTTACCACAGATGTTACACCTGTAGTCTGGATACAAGATGAGATACGGCAGGACATGGAGGTATATACAGGTCTGTATGGTATATAGCAGTACATTTACCACAGATGTAACAGATGGGCCTGTAGTCTGGATACAAGATGAGATACGGCAGAATATCCCCAGAAACCCTCAGACCCCATAGACTATAATGAGATCCACTGAGTTTTGCGCCGGGTTTCTGCCCGAAAATTGCAGGACTTTTCCTTCTGTATCTTTTTATGGAATGGGTGACAGAAACCCTCAATGGAGAATGAACACTAGTGTGAACCTAGCCTTGGAGATACAGTGGTGCTTGGCTGGTTGTGAATCCTTCATCATTTACTACATTTCTGCATAAATTTCACATAAAATCCCTAAAAGTAGATAAAGAAATATTATTATTTATAGAAGAAATGATCCGACATGACATCTGTGAGTGGAAAAGGTATGGGAAACTTATTCCTTATTCAACCAATTGGATCACCTCAAATATTGATGGGATTTGCTGTCCCCGTTACTCTGTTGTCTGCTGCCAGTGTCCATTTAGTCTCGTGCCGGCGCCTCCTTGCTGGGAGTCCTGCACCTCATGACAAAGGGCCCCCCAGAGCTATTAGCCTGGGGGACACATGGTGTCATGGCACATAAGGATAGTTTAAAATTTTATTTTAGGATTGTTATGTTAGGTGATGTGTTTTTTCAGATACTTTCTGCTGTGTTTCTCCCCCTTCTTTTCCCTCAGGTATTATCGTGGTACTTACCAAGGGTTTCCCCTGTGGTCAACGTCGCAGTGGTATCAACCGCCTTCCAGAGGTTTCTATCGTCAGCTGATTGGTGGTCCTGATGTTTCTCCATCTCCGGGCAGATTAGAGGGAACCAGATGATTGGTGATCCAGATGTTCTCCATCTCCGGGCAGAATAGGAGGAGCCAGATGATTGGTCCTTCACAGCTGGATGGCAACATACTTGGACATAAAAGGAGAAGATTCACAGTGGGGAGGCTGTTGCCTCAGAAGAAGTGATTGAACCTTTTGCAGCTCCCGCCCACCTATCCGTTTTTTATATGTACTCTGTAGGGCTGTCGCGATAGTTTATTAGTGGGTAATGGTCACCCAGCTAATGCTGGGTGGACTAGTTTCTTTGTCTTTATGGTTATTGGTTATGTTGAATTATTGGTTTATAGTTCATTTGATTTTGGTTATTTCATTATTTATATTGGTTAATATATTTATTTGTGTTTAATTGATTTATCCAATTAATTGATTGATTGAATTAATTATTATAAATTTAACCCTTAATAAACATCGCAGCCTTTATTCATCCAAATTTTGGTGTAGTGTCTTTTATTTAGGGTTATTCAAGGTTAGGTATAGTTTAGTCATATAATTGGGCCTATGACACCAAACGCCCGAAACGCGTTGTGTGTCCGAACTAATAATTGAAATCTATTGGACTAGTGGAGCGCAGATCCTTCTTTTGGTCCTTCTATCTATTTAATATAATCAATTACTTTTTTGATCTCTTATGTTATTGTACCCGGGGCCCAATTTGTTGCTTGCGAACAAACACATGTGATTGTCTGAATCGTCTTCATGTGGAAAGCATCGGACAACACTAGCACCGTGTCACCAATATGCCGGCACTGATCTGCACACATTTGCTAGAGTGCCCAGACCTCTATATATTGTAGTCTATAGAATTATCCTAGTCATAACCTCTATAGTTTGTAACTCAAGGAATATGAACAGACTTTTATATCTTGAATTTTTGAGCATCTTGTATACCTGTGCCCGAGGCCTGATCTTGGGAGGACGCCATCAATTCAGCAAACACACTTGTTTTCTAGTTACATAAACAATGAGGGCTGGTTAACCCATTGTTGACTGTAGTTGATAATCACTGGTATTGATATCAACTATCAATATTATCAATAATAGTTGGTATTCAAGGTCAACTGCTTGACTGCAAACAAAAGAAATAAGAGAAACCGTAGAAGGAGAGGAGAAAGGGGAGTTGTACAGGGACAGGACATACTGTAGTAAGGACATCTGTAAAGTCATTGCGTGACCAGAAAGGTAGAAGGTCAGCGAGAAAGGCTGGGCCGGCCGTGAGGGTAAAATAGGCATCAAAAATGTTTCCTAGGCCCCCATATCTGCTGGAGCTTAGAAACTATGTGTGGTGATGGCAACTGTTGTTTCTATTGGGTAGTAGAGATGAGCAAGTAGTGAAATATTCGAGATTCGATATTCGTCTCGAGTAGAGCCTCAATATTCGACTACTCGATCGAATATTGAATCCCATTATAGTCTATGGGAAAAAATGCTCATTTCAGGGGAAACGACTAAAGGAGAGTCACCAAGTCCACGAGTAGCAGGAGGAGAGTGTTTAGGAGTAGCGCTGTGCAGTTAAAGCGCTCGGACCTCATTATAGTCTATGGAGTCCGTGCATTTTAACTGCACAGCGCTTGCAGTTGCGCTGATAAAAAGTAAGCACTCTCGTAAACGCAAGCTGCCAGCTCTCCCGACTAGCAAAGACGAGCCTGTGCCAAATCAACGCTGGTTCTGCAGCAGGCTCGTCCTTGCTAGTCGGGAGAGCTGGCAGCTTGCTGTTACAAGGGAGCTGACTTTTTTGTCACAGGAATGCATTGACCAGCGTTGATTGGCCAGTGTACAGCATTCGGCCAATCAACGCTGGTTCTGCCGGAGGCTCATCTGTGAGGAGGCGGAGTCTAAGATCGGACCACAATGGAGACTGCTAACAGCAATCTACCAGCTCTCCCGACTAGCAAGGACGAGCCTGCTGCAGAACCAGCGTTGATTTGCCGAATGCTATACATAGCATTCGGCAAATCAATAGAACTAGGTAGAACTAGTCTATTTTGCAAGGTGGGGTATGAACTGAACACCAAAGAGGCGGTATCAAAAATTTGCCCCAGCTGACAGAATAAGTAAAAGTTTTTTGGTTTACCAAAGATTGTGAGAGGCAGGTTGAGGAAGATCTTTGGAGCAGGTATAGGTGCTGCTATTTGGCGCATTGGTGGTGATGATTTGATCACCTGTTCCCAGGAGTTGACGGCTTTGCATTGCCACCAAACGTGTATATACAGGGAACCCTCTCTGAGGCGAACGACCAAAATTGCTCTATAAAGTGGTCTTCTAGAGAGGTGGTCTTCTCAAAGATGATAGTTAATATGGAAAACTAAAAATCTGTATGAGAATTTGTATTCTGGGTAAGGGGTTGGTCATCTCAAACAGGTTACCTTTTCAGTGTTATATTGACAGCAGTTCTCTGGAGTTGAGGAACAAACCTGTGTCTCTACAGGAACAGGACACCATCTAGAGAGTTTTCTTGTACTTTCATGCACTTAGTTAGGTTTGGTTTTAGGGTAATCTCAAAGGCTTTTTCCCAAAGGACGACATATCTCAAGGGAACCTTCAAATCCAGAAGACGTTGGTACAAGGGGGTAAGAAGATTGTTAGGATATTTCTGTTGTGATAGCAATTTTATCAAAAGTGGTAAGGTCCCTATCTAAAGTGTCATTGGTCAAGTATGGCAAAATCATTTTCTTTCTTTAGATATGAGTGTTATAAGAAATAGAGCTTAGGAAGACAATTGTCTGAGTGCCACGGGTGTAAAGGGTAATCTGGGAGCACCAACGCCATTGGTTGATGATGATGGAGAGCCGCACTCCTGGGTGGTCAGAATCATCTTTAAGGTGTAGACTACTGACAAAGGAAAGGGGGTCAGGCAAGGAAGGTCTCTATCAATTCCAGACCCACAATACGTATTTGGTAAGATAATTGAGGGTAAGTTCACACTGGGTTTTTTGGACGGGTCCAAAAGACGGGTAGCTGCAACTGATTGCCGATGCACTGCATCGGCATCCAGTCGCGCACTCCGCCCAGGTTAGATCCAATGAATGTGCTTATTCGGGAGTGTCTCCAGGCCAAATCACGAGGCGAAACGGCCTGAAGAATGAGCACCTCGTTTTTTTTTCTGGGAGCTAGCTCCTGGAAAAAAAACACCTGAATGGCTCCCATTGATTTCAATGAGAGCCATCTTTTTGGTCAGGATTTTGAGGCGAATACGTGCGAACTTACCCTGAAATATGTAGATGACTCAAATATAAGGCAGGGGTGGAAAAGATGCTGCAGAGTAAGAATACTTTCAGAAATAGAAGGGTTAATAGTTTATTGTTGTCAATTACAAAAACAAAGTGAATAAAGAAAAGAGAATTATAAATCCCATCAATATTCGGTGTGACCTTTGCCCTTTGCCTTCCATCAGTTCTTCTCGGTACTTGCAGGCAGTTTTTTTCAGAACTCAGCAGGGAGATTGTTCCCACCGCCATCTTGGAGAATTAGGCACAGATCTTCCGTGGATGTAGGCTTGCTCCAATCTGTCTGTCTCTTTATGTCATCCCAGACAGACTGGATGATGATGAGATCAGGGCTATATCTGTGGGGGGCATATCATCACTTCCAGGCTTGTCCTCCAATGGATTGTAGTTATTCCTATTTTGGTAGGGGGCGAGTTCATGAATCTAAAACAGGATTCTTCCTCCATTGATCTTACAATCTATATGTATATACAATCGCTCCCCTTAGTGGTAAGGCAGTTGTGCTACAGTATTGTACATTCCCAACGAGGGTCCTGCGGTGGGCACCCTGACATGTATTAAACACTAATTTGTAGCTAATTTTTTTTTACGTAGATCAGTTTTTATAAATATCTATAAAGATTTGGAACATCTGAGACCTTCACTGACATCATAATAAGCTTAATTCCTCTAGCTACCACTAGGGGGAGCTCACTGCAGATCTTGATCTATAGCAATCTGAATCCAATATGTTCTTGTGCTCCCCCTAGTGGTGACTAGACTGACAGAATTTTTTATATTTTACTACCTCTATGGTTACTATTTTTAAAAAGCATTAATATAGATTCATCATTGGTCAAAGGCAAACATTATTAAATCATCTGAAACGTTTGTAAGGGCTCAGCACACACTCAGCACTTCACGTGCAGACCTATCAAAAACAATAGCCCTATAAAGAGTGCGATATGTATAAAATAAGATAAAATATCTAAAATGATGAGAGCGGGTCTTGTCTCCTCTTCTTAGATCAGCGTGGCACACATCCACTGAAAAGAGTAAAATAGTCCACGTCAATACGGAACAAATTCACGTAACAAAAACATGAAGGGGCAGATTTACTACAGTGCTATACTACACCAGATTTATCACAGTGCCTAATGTAAAGCCACACTTCTTTCCCATGAAGTCATGCCCCTTTTTCATACAAATCCTAAACGCATGCTGTACCTCTGGTAAGGTGAAGTCAATTTTCCCGCTGTTACTCTTGTCCAGTTCTTTAAACATTTCTGCAAAACATAATAAAATGTATTAATTGCCAAGTTATTCTCATCGTCCACCTTGGGCTTTGCTGTGTAGACGTATACTTACTGAATGCGGTCTCCAAACGTATCATGCATGAAATGAAGGAGTCAAAGTTGATTGTCAGGTCGGTGTCGGCGTAGCGGTGGGCAATGCCGTTCAGGATGTTGTTGTTCAGAGAGAATCCTGGGAAGATAAAAGCAAACGAAATAGAGAATCTCATAGATTTATATTATGTAGTTATAGGAGAACCAAAACTATGCCGCCACCTGCAGAAAGAGACTAGAAGGAATACCGCTATAAGAGGTTGTCTGATTGGGACCTCCAGAGACATTAGCTGATCATTTTCCCTGCAGTGGCCACTAGAGGTGGAATGCAGTATTACATGTGGTCTTTCCAATGATTGGGTCCATCACATCTCCATGCCCTGCAGCCTGAAATGGGGGCACGTAGGGTCATGTAACTGCCAACCTCCCTGCATGAAAATTTACACTTGGCCACAGCTCTTTATATAAATCCACTCCCTTTTAGGGAGTGACATGTCCCCTTTTTATGACATGGATGTATGCACCTCTTCATATACAAGGCGCACCCTGTGTCAGGGCTGGGGATACAAAGTCTGGCATCAGTAACGCTGGTCTTCATAAATCTGCCCCATAATGTACACCCCTTTTGTGATGTGAGCGGCACATCAAGTGCCCACGTCATATAGACCCTGGCAGAGGCGGGAGCATTTCACCAGACCCGGGCGATTTGCCCACTATTCCAGGACACTAGTAGGTCGACCATTTTTGTGAGAGCACCCCAGATGTTTCGGGATAGTTGTCAAGCCTATGTAACTGGTCTTGAAAAAAATTACCTGCTTCCTGCAAGGCGTTCCTCATCTCATGGGCGTCCATGGTTCCTGATTTATCTTTATCAGTTTTCAAGAAGATTTCCTATTACATGTAAAAAATTAATAGAATTAACCCTTTGCACCGTCCACAAAAAATCTCAGAAATGTCATTATCAGGACACATTGACCTTAGGGCTCTTAGTGAAAGCGTGTAACAATAATGAAAACCGACGCCATTTTGTTGGTCAATTTTATGTGAAATTATATCATCATGGCAACCCCTTTGGTAGAGGAAAGCCGGTCTGGGGATCATCTTATCATGACTGACTCCAGAAACTTCTAGCAGTAAGAGCTGGAAGCCCTGGAGGGCCAAACACAGGCCCATTCCAATAAATCGGTGACCATGTACAACATTTTAGGGGTCAGGTTCACCCAAGCTAATAGAAGGAGTCCCCTACATGACGTTCATATACCTTAATAGGGCATACAGGAGGCTGTCTATATGTGACAATCCCTTTAACATGGTTTATACATCAGTTTTGGGCAAACCCAAAGTCTATCCAAGTAGCCCATTAAGACAGCCCTCCATTTTTTGAGCAGACAACATGGCTTCCTCCATTGTGTACAATATATGGACGGGGACTTGGACTTACCACGTATTTCTGTATCTTCATCCACAGAGTTTTGAATTCTACAAGATTCAGAGTCCCGATTCCATCCATCTGGTCGGAGTTCAGTTAACAATATTTTTTTTATTATTTTTATTTATTTTTTCGATTTTCACTTTATTTCCCTAATTTCAATAAAATAGACAGAATTTTACCATAGTTGCTTCATACGCATAAGGCACATATCACCTTAAAGGGGTTTTCCTTAAACGTAGCCATAGTTAAATTTGTAAACAGTAAAACGTTAAAGGGATCCTATCACTTAAACTAATTTTTTTTCTGCCTATTATGTAGGAATAGCCTTAAGAAAGGCTATTCTTCTCCTACCTTTAGATGTCTTCACCAGCCCGCTGTTCCGTAGACATCTCGGTTTTCGCCAGTATGCAAATGAGTTCTCTCGCAGCACTGGGGGCGGGTCCCAGCACTCAAAAAGCACTGGGGGCGTCCCCAATGCTGCGAGAGAAATCTCCAGCACCGCCTCCATCTTCTTCAGTAACGGCCTCTTCACAAGTCTTCTTCTGGGGGTTGGCTTCAAACTTCTAAGCCTCGGGCCTAGGGCAAAGCCGACTGCGCATGCCCGCTGGCCACAAGACAATGGCCGCTTACACAGTATTGTAAGCAGCCATTGTCTTCTGGCCGGCAGGCGTGTGCAGTCAGCTTTGCCCTAGGCCTGAGGCCTAGAAGAAGACGCGAAGAAGACCCTTTGTAGTCTGATCCTGTAGTTAGACTGTACGTTAGTCTCTTCCTCCTGACCCCTCTTTTTCTCTTTATACAGTAGGTTACAAAGAAGAGGGGATAGAGGGAGTGATGTAACACATGACTACAGGATCAGACTACACAGGGTTTGTTTGTTGTCTGTAACCATGGAAACACATAGGTTTGCTTAGGAGCAGTATACACAACATGGTACATAGCCTTGTTATTTGTCATAGACTAAAGTCAAGGCCCAAATCTGTACATTGGGAAGCTTTATATCTATATTTATGACCACTTTCACTATCATTTAGAATCCGTCATTCCAGCATGCTTTGCACCCATTGTTATTTAAAGGATACATCCATAAGGGAGATCATCTCTCTGCATGTAGCCAGGGTAAAGCCTTTTGATTTCAAGTCAGTTCCTAAAAAAACATGGAGTAAGCCATATGCATTATGAAAATCCCCCAAAACAGGAAGACACGCCCCCGCTTAAGGCAAATTTATATAAACCCTGCTCCCTTTTGATTATATATAAGGATAAACCTTTGCTTACTCTTTGACAGGAGTCTGTTCAGGATGGTCTGAATATCCTTCGCTGTGACTTCACCTTTCTGTAAGTGAAAACTAGTTTTAGGAAATTTGCATAGGCAAATGAGCACTCTTAAAGGGCCAGTACGCCCAATATTGGCAGCCTATAGCAATGCCACATATTACAGAACACGTTCCTAGAGGGTCTCAACACTAGAAGTCAAGATGGGCTGGATTCTTTAGGGTCAGTTCACACGTGAAAACCGCCTAGCTTATTTGTGCGAGGTAAAAAACCTCGAGGAGTTTTTTTGACGCTGTTTTTTGCATTCCACGCGGTTTTTGACGAGGTTTTTGACGCGGTTTTCGCTAGTGGTTTTCGCTAGGTTTTTTTTTTCCTATATGTGCTATAGAAACTGCAGGCGAAAACCGCGCGGTTTTTTGCAAAAAACCGCGCGGTTTTGTGTGCAAAAAACCGCGCGGTTTTTTACCGCGCGGTTTTCGCCTCCCATTCACTTCTATGCAATTCTTCAGGCGTTTTCCGCCTGAAGAAAGGTCATGTCGCTTCTTCAGGCGGAAAACGCTAGGAGGAAAAAAAAAGCTAGTGGTCTACATAGACCACCATGTTAAAGGAGAGGTTTTTGAAGCGAATTCCGCTGTCAAAAACCTCCCCTTTGCCCACGTGTGAACTAGCCCTTATGGGGTCCCTGATCCCTATGAAAACATAATAAGGCTCTTCTAGTATTTCACTTCATATAATA
This sequence comes from Leptodactylus fuscus, assembly GCF_031893055.1. Lineage (NCBI taxonomy): Eukaryota > Metazoa > Chordata > Amphibia > Anura > Leptodactylidae > Leptodactylus > Leptodactylus fuscus. The sequence continues at coordinate 20,318,278 of NC_134267.1, read as the reverse complement.
AAAGAATGATGTCATTTTCTTACGTCTCCTGACAGTTTCTGGAAGATGTTTTTGAAGTCATCGGTCACATCCTTGTCTGATACCTGAGGCTGGGAACAGATCATGGTTATATTTCCTAAATGTTTGCCACTTATGCCTAGGTATAGTATCACTAAATTCCATATCTTACCTCATAGGGATTAGCTTTGGCCACGTCACCGACCTCCCTGGTAGATAAAGTAGACACAGTTACAAAAATGCTTACCAAGTACCAGTTCTTAGATTGGCAAATGTCCATGTTATGCCCTCACCATGGGCATAACTAAACATTCACAGGCCCTGGTGCAAAAACTCAGCTTTTCAGTGCACTGAAGCTTCCCATCAGTCCCATCCCCTGTCAATGCCCCCCATATAATAATAGTGACCTCTTTTAGGGCACAGCCTCTCCATGGCTAAATACCGCTGATCAACTGCTCTTTTTGGCGTTAAAAGGTTAAATTTCTCCTTTCTGACAGTGGAAGGCTGTGTTTTACAAATCTTCCCACTCCAGTGCACCAGTGCGCAGGGGGGATAAATTTACAATGCACAGACTGCCAGACATCAAATGAGATCAGAAAGGAGATCAAAAAGTTTAACCAGCCTTAGTGTGGTGAGGGGGAGCTGTGGGCCCCCCAGCTTTTTGGCTGGGTCACAGCAGTGACCACTGTGATCCCTACAGCTACCCCAGTTCCTGGGCCTAGGTGCAACCTATTCTCAACCACAAGTTACACCCCTAGACATGACATCCTAATTGGACAAAATCCAACTGCTGGGATTCCCACCTATCCTAAGACTAAAGAGCTACCATGACCCTTGTATAAGAAGTATACTATAAGGTATCCCATATCCCACTGACCACAAGAATTGGGGTACCCTGTGTTCTGTATGAATGGACCAATGGGTGCAATTTTATCCCTATTGGACTGCCCAAGTGAAGCTGAATACAGCATACGGCTATCCCATAGACTTGAATGGAGCTTCAATGCATATGCGCAACCTGCCATCTGTTCATACATACAGGGCACACAGGACCCCCACCCATTATAATCATCAGTGGGGGTCCCATCAAGTAGTTATCCCCTATCCTTCGTATATACAGGACACATGCAGCCTCCATACGTACAGAGATTCGGCAGCTTTCTCTGAGAAGATTCGGAGACAGAAGTCACCAGGTTTCAACGGCTCGAAGGTGGACGGTACAATGAGATAATCTCCGACCGGTAACTTCACACGTTTAGACACTTCCCGCATGTTGATGAAAGTGTCGGAGCGAGCAGCCGATGGAGTCCTTTGGAAAAAATCTTTGTTGACGTGAACGTCTGTTTGATCCTGCAACTGTATAGAGGAAGACACAAAACTTCCAGTCTATAGCGGTCACAATCCCTATAAAATCACATGATAAGATTATGGTTCCTGCAGCTACCACTAGGGGGAGATTAGGACCTTCGTTGTAAAAGTCCATGTGCAATGAGCTCCCTCTAGTGGTGGCCACTGGAATTCAGAATATTATCATGTGACATAGATTTGAATTTATTTCTATGGCTGTTGGATGAGAAGCTGAAGATTTGGAGCTCTGTATCAGGAAAAGGAAAATCAATCACTACACAGATACTTTATGGGATTAGTCAGTACAGAATTTAAAGTCTAAAAGTGAAAGTATTTTCAGACGTTGCATTTTCACTTTAAGGGTTTAGCAACATGGACTGAATACCCCGCAGATTTACAGCCAAGCAACCCTTGTTGTCCCAGTGGAACAATCTCTTTATATGTCTCTTACTATATCCTTCCTTTGGCCAATACATTTCTATAGAGGTTACAAGGAAAAGTTACCAACTGTCCTGAAATTTCTGGGACAGTCCCGAAAGTCAGGATTTCGTGATCTGAAGAGGAAACGTGGTTTACAATCCCTATCCAGAAGTGGGAAGTCCCTTCCAGTTTAAGGATGGCCCCAGGCTGTTTTGGGGATATGGCCTAGGAACATATTTTCATGAGAATGAGAGATGTGTAATACTTAATTTCTCCTGTGATGGCGCTGCAGGGAAAATGAGACACTTATTGTCAAAGGATCCTTCTAACAAATAGGGTTAGCCTATAAAGCAGACACCCTATTAGTAACCCACATATCAAACCCCATAATGCCCCTCGATAGTGATACATAAAAAAACAATAAATCTGTCACCGGTTATCAAGACGGATTCATGGAATCGCCATACCTCTTTGGGAATCTGCAAAAAAGAAATACAATTTTTAGAATATTGTCAAAATATTAAATACTTAAAGCGTCACTGTCTTGGGAATGAGGTGGTGAGATGCCCATAAAGGTGCTGGCAACGCTCACTGTACAGTTGTCATATTTGGGGGGTGACTGGGGTCCAGCTGAAAAGGACACAAGACACTTTTAAACTAATGGCCAATCCAGACAGCCGTACACGATGCTCCTCCCAAATGTCCGTTTCAGTCGGACGCTTGGAACATCATACAACTCTTTAGTTTTATTTATTATATGTATGTAGGTGATTTTATATCTGACTATATTTAGCCCCTTAAGGACCAGGCCATTTTTTGGTTTTGCATTTTCGTTTTTCCCTCCTCACATTTCAAGAGCCATAACTTTTTCATTTTTCAGTTCACAGAGTCACATGATGGCTTATTGTTTGCGGGACAAATGGTACTTTGTAATGGCACCATTCAATATGCTGTGCAATGTACTGGGAAGCTGGAAAAAAATTCAGAATGAGGTGCAATTGGAGAAAAAATGCATTTGCGCCATTTTCTTATGGGTTTAATTTTTACAGCGTTCACTGTTTGGTACAAATGACATGTTACCTGTGTTCTACGTGTCAGTACGAACGCGGTGATACTAAATTTATATAGTATTTGAAATGTTTTGATACTTTTAAAAAAATGATAAACTTTGCAAAATAGAAAAAAAAAATTGTGTCATCATGTTCTAACACCTGTAACTTTTTCATATTTCCATGTATGGAGCTGGTTGTGGTGTCTTTTTATGCGGGACAAGATGACGTTTCTATTGATACCATTTGGGGAAAGATCTGATGGTTTGATCACTTTTTATTCAATTTTTTATAGGAGGCAAAGTGTTGAAAAAAACACTATTTGGCTATTTTTATTTTTTTTGCCGCTACGTTGTTCGCAGTACGGGATAAATGTTTTAATATTCTAATAGTTCAGGCATTTTGGAGCGCGGGGATACCTAATATGTTTATGTTTAATGTTCTTTAATTACTTTTATAGCTGATCTAGGGAAAGGGGGGTGATTTGAACTTTTATATTTTTTAAATTTTTTCAATACTTTTGAAAACTTTTTTTTTCTTCTGTTACATTTATGATCAGACCCCTTAGGTACCTTGAAACCTAGGGGGTCTGATCGCTCATACTATTCACTGCAATACTACAGTATTGCAGTGAATAGGAAAATCGCAGCACTTCTATTAGAGGCTGCCTCTGGCATCGTCTAATAGATCTTGTGCAGAGACAAGCCTGGAAGCCTTCAATAGGCTTCCGGCTGTCATAGCAACCGATCACCGCCCTCATGTGACGTTCAGGAGGGCGGCAATCGGCGAAACATGGCGGCGCCCGTGCCGCCGGCGCCGTTTACACGTTTGACCGCAGTGTGTAAAGGGTTAACAGCAGTGATCGGCTCAGGCACCAACCGCTGCTGTTAGTGGCAGGTCCTGGCTGTATTATACAGCCGGCATCTGCCGTGTATGGAGCGAGCTCAGCGTGTGAGCTCGCTCCATACATCCCCATGCGACCCATGACGTACAGTTACGTCATGGGTCGCTAAGGGGTTAGACATTACTCCAGCTTCTACTTACCTTGTATATGGCAAAGCCGATCGTCAGCAGGTCCTCTCCTAATTTTTTCTGTCTCCTCCGATTCTTCTGCATTAGGCCCACAATGGCCGTACAACAAGGATCATTTGTTCCACCGTCATGGTCATTATCCGGTTCATCCAGCTTTATCCGGAATTGAGGGTTTGTCCAAAAAGTTGCTGTATATAAAAAAAAAAATTGGGAAAATTAAAAAATGACAGATAAAAAATATTATTTCTAGTTTTTCAGCCAAATAACCTCAGAAACATATAAACTCTGAAAGTTGTAAGGGTAGGTCCATATATGTCCAGGGTATAGAATCGTTCTGCTTAAAGAGGTCCTTTCATGTCCTCGGACACATGCGGTTTTATATACCGCTAGAAAGCCGACAGTGCGCTGAATTCAGCACACTGTCGGCTTTCTGGTTGTGTGCCCCGGGGCAAGAGATATCAGTGCCATTACCGATAGTTCTTCACTGTCAGAAGGGCGTTCCTGACAGTCTAGCAGGGCTATGAGGAACCCCCTCTGATAGGTCTCGTCCATAGCTCTGTACTGTCAGAGGGAGCGTTCCTTACCGCCTAGCCATGATGCTAAACTGTGAGGAATGCCCCCCCAGTACTAATCTTAGGACGAGTGCAGTCACAAGGAGCCTTCCTCAGAGTGCTGTGAATGCACTTTTCCATTAACAATGCCTATTATAAGTGCACTGACACTCCTGTAGATGTATCATCACCTATAGTATAACATGTTACCTGGGTAGTTCTGGCAGCCTCCTGCTGTAGACCCCCGAATCCAGCTGCCATTGAATAAAGTAATATTCCACTTGTGCTGATCCTTACTGGTCAGGGTGTTAGGCGTTAAATTACAGATATCTAGTCGAGAGTATTCATGCACCCAATCTGTATACGCCATCCTGCAACCATAAAATCCCAAGTCTCACAAAGATATACAGGATATACCACACACAGGTTAGCAGCGCCATCATTGCCCCAAAGAGCCCATTTACATAGTGATAAAAAGGTGATATTTCAGCAACAGAGCCAGCAATTTCACAAGGGAAAAAACACTGTATGATTCTGGTGACACTAACCTATCTATCTGCAGGGCTGGGGTGATATGCTGGGTCTGGTGACACTAACCTATCTATCTGCAGGGCTGGGGTGATATGCTGGGTCTGGTGACACTAACCTATCTATCTGCAGGGCTGGGGTGATATGCTGGGTCTGGTGACAGTAACCTATCTATCTGCAGGGCTGGGGTGATATGCTAGGTCTGCTGACAGTAACCTATCTATCTGCAGGACTGGGGTGATATGCTGGGTCTGGTGACACTAACCTATCTATCTGCAGGGCTGGGGTGATATGCTGGGTCTGGTGACACTAACCTATCTATCTGCAGGACTGGGGTGATATGCTGGTTCTGGTGACACTAACCTATCTATCTGCAGGGCTGGGGTGATATGCTGGGTCTGGTGACACTCCCTTTGAAGCATAACTAAAGTTTTATTTATTTATTTTTTTATAAATCCATAGTGCAGGTGAAGATAACAAACGCTGTATTACACCTTATATAAGAAAAGTTCCTGTGTCTTTACTTATTTGCCACCTTCTGCTACTGATCAAATTTGTATACTAGAAGTCTATGGAGAGGGGAGGAAGAGGTGAGCTCCACAGAGCAGAGAGACATCCGCACTATACAGAGACTGTTATCTTTCACAATACAGTAGGGTTATCAGGAATTACTCTCCTTCTCCAGACAGAAATGACTCATGTAATGCTGTAGACAGGCTCATATCTCTGTACTTCTCCTCCTCCTCCCCCCTCTCCATGGACTTCCTTGTAAACTGACACTGCTTGTGTATGAAGAACCATCTTAAATCACTCAGATAAGAAGTAAAGGCAGGAGTAATATGTAGGGGGCAGTAAAGAGAGCAATATACAGTGTAGGGGGCAGTAAAGGGAGCAATATAATGTGTGCACACTGTGAGAGAGTGAAGGGTGTGGTCTGGGAAGACAGGTACATTCCAGCACCTAAAAGGTGTATGGTAAAGACTCACACCAGGGAGGTCAGCTGACTAATCAGGCCCTAATAACAGTCTGACTGTGAAGACTTGCAGGGTGGCACCACACTGACAGAGCTGATCTCTCCATACCAAACCTACAGAGCAGGTACTGTGCCACCCATTGTTGTTGCCAAGGTGGGAGACTGGTAGCCAGTCTCCTGTATAGTCAGGGAAAAGTGTTCCTATGTTTTAGTCAGTTCTCAGCTGAGAAGGTGTTTGTTTTTGTTATTTGTGCCTTTGTAAAGACAGTGTATGCACTACAAGTGAATAAAGCCTGAACTTGTGTGCAACCCAGTGTCTGTGTCCCTGTTTCCTGCACTGCTACAAGCATCTACCTAAGCGGTTCCCCACAACACCAATTAATGGGGGGCAATAAAAGGGTCTCACCAGAATTCGCCGTCTTCCGCCCTCTTGTCCAGTGCTGCTCGCACTTTCGGATCAATGTAATTCCACTCAGAGGAGCTAGAATAGAGAATATATGGAATCACTGGAGATCTAGAATGTTCTCGTGCTCCTACAGACTGCGGCCTACACTGTGTGATTCTATAGATAACACCCTGCATATGTGACCATCTATCTATCTGATTCCCCCTTAGGGTCTGTTCCCACGATGTAACGCGGCACTCATTCTGACACGTAAACACGTGTCAGAGTAAGCGCTTCAAAACAGAATCCCATTGATTTCAAATCGTAGCGCGCGTAAGACGGAACCCATTGAAGTCGATAGGATTCTGTTTTGAAGCGCTCACTCTGACACGTGTTTACGTGTCAGAATGAGCGCCGCGTTACATCGTGGGAACGGGCCCTCAGCAACCAGCTGCCGCCCTGACACATGTGATGCCGCTTATCGCTTTGGAAAACAAAAGGTTTGGATTATCAAATCTCTTGGGGCGCTGTCTGCTACCTCCATCCATGATAGGGGGTCTACCAAGATCAACAGGTGGAGCCCCCGACCATCTAACAAGTATGATCAGACCTGGCCAGTCCAACATTTTTTAAAAGGAATGTGTCACCAATCTATCGCTATTATCTTATCTGTTTCTATTTTCCGATTGTAGATTTTTTAATTCTGTTTTCTGTCCGTGATTATGGGGGAGGCCATCTTGTCTGAGCTCCTCCTCTGCTCTGTTAACAGCATTTCGTGTTCTGCTTTACAGCACAGTCATGGCCATAGGCAGCAATAGTCTGGAGCCGACCCATTGAGGCCTATAGGACACATGCTCAGTGCAGGGAGGGGGAGGAGCTAAGCTGTGACATCATCTATGGTCAGTAGTGATGTAATGATGGGTCAGTAGTGTTATCTATAGAGGTTATCTACATTGTAATCCTGTCTGTGATGTAAATGAGGTGACTGCTGCAAAAAACCCTACAGAACTCTCGATTATCAGTCTATATCGGGCTTAGAGGCCTTTTAGGACTTAGTACTTTCTAATATGGAGATAATGACAGAAAACTTTCAAAAATATCATCAAAAATTCTTTAAAAATATGGTTTTTCGGTTTATTAAATCAGTCATTTTCTGGTGAAACATCCCCTTTAAAGAGGACCTTTCACCATTTTTCCCAAAGGCAGTGTTATATACTGCCGGAAAGCTGACAGTGCGCTGAGTTCAGCGCACTGTCGGCTTTCCCGATCTGTGCCCGGTGTGAAGAGCTTACGGTCCGGTACCGTAGCTCTTCCATGGTCAGAAGGGCGTTTCTGACCATTAGCCAGGAACGTCCTTCTGCCTTGCGGCGCCAATCGCGCTGTGCTGTGGAGCGGGGAGGAACTCCCCCCTCCCTCTGCTCACACAGCTCGTCCATAGACGAGCATTATCAGGGAGGGAGGGGGGAGTTCCTCCCCGCTCCACAGCACAGCGCGATTGGCGCCGCAAGGCAGAAGGACGTTCCTGGCTAATGGTCAGAAACGCCCTTCTGACCATAGAAGAGCTACGGTACCGGACCGTAAGCTCTTCACACCGGGCACAGATCGGGAAAGCCGACAGTGCGCTGAACTCAGCGCACTGTCAGCTTTCCGGCAGTATATAGAACTGCCTGTGTGAAAAATGGTGAAAGGTCCTCTTTAAGAAGACACCCTAACCATTACATTAGACTAAAGTGGCTGCACCTAAATCTATGTGCTGTACCTACAACTCCCCACCAGGTGGCAGTCACAACTCCCATTATTTTGCCTATATTTTATACCAGGCTCCTATGGATTATATATGAATGGAATCTTTACTCATCGCTCCAGGGTCCGGTCCATTCCACTTCCCCCCAGGGGTTCCTCACACGGACCAGCTGGACAGTCTTTCCTTTGTAAAGCACCTACAGCAGAGAGAGCGGTAAATGTCATATACAATTAACCCCTAAATTCTTGTAATTAGAGCCATAGGATAGCTTGGAGAGCCCACAGGTCGCTGATGCACCAGCCTGGGTAATTATCCCCCCTAGAGACCCCACATGCTGCTATACCAGGCCTCTATGTGTCTAATAACATGTCACAAAAACCCTGGAAGCTGTATATGTTATATGGTACCCGCTCTCCTCACCTCTTCTGCTCCAGTTACTGAATACGCGTGTCCTTTCACCAGCTTCCGGCTCGTGATGTCTTCGGTCTCATAAGCATTTGTAATCTATTTACAAGAAATTTTGCAAATTTAATTACAGTGTGCACTTCATAGTTTGACCACATGAGGGAGCTAATGAGTCTTGTCGGCAATTATTATATTGTGGCCGCATTCTATGATTTAACCACAGGAGGGAGACAATTAAAGGGGTTGTCCCATAACAAGGATCCTATCTGCTAGTTTATGTGGATATAAGACTTTTCCTAAATACATTGCTTTATCAAAACTGCTTTGTTTGGCCGCTGTCTTAATTTATTCACTTCATTGTTGACACTGGCCCTTGGGATTATCTGCTCATTTGTCAAGTGAGGTAGCTGCCTGCTCTGGGGGGGGAGAGAGGGGCTGAAAAGCAACGGAGCTCCTCATATAGGGGAGGTGAGAGCTCAGGGATTACTGTGCTGTCTATCTTCAGCTTTTCCACTTATCAGCCGGTTTAATTGAATTTGGCTGATAAGGGCTGAGATAAGGAGTTTGTTACCTCTGTATGTAATGCAAGCTGACTCAAATCCAGCTCTGCTACATCAGTTTCCACATCAGCGTCATACTGTGGATCATAGCAGATAGCAGAGCAAGTGAAACCCCGCCCACCAATGTGCGAGAAATCCAGGAAGTGAAGAGAGTACAGAGTCTTCAGGCTGCAGAACAAGTTATGGGAATACCCCTTTAACCCTCTCTGTGATTATTATATTGTAGCTGCACTTTATACTTTCACCATAGGAGGGCGACAATTATCCTGACTGTGTTTGCTGATATGTTAATACTATGGCTGAATTTTGTAATTTGACCACAAGGGGGAGACAGTCGGTTTATAGTTTGCCCACTTGACGGAGCCAATGAACCAAATTTGCCCTGATTTCTAGGGCTGTAGTTCACAGCTTTTCCACATGAGGGAGGTGTTTTTAGATGATAACTGTAGTTTACACATTAGCCACTTGAGGGAGACAGTGAGCCACATTTATATACATTGTATCTATGTCACTGATGCAGTTTATAGTTTTGCCCCATTATGGGCCCAATGAAATATATTATAATACCAATATACCCAATCCTAACAGAGCCCCAGATTTGGACATTTCAGCCATCTCCCTTCTCTGTTACTGATACCGCCCCCTGTTGGAGAAGAGTGAAGTGTAGAATGTGAACCTATAGCCTGGGAATGTAGTACGATCCTTTGATTGGCACTGTATATAGATTCATGTGACTGACACTGTATATAGAGTCATGTGGCTGTCAATGAATATAGAGATTTGTGGTTGTCACTGTATATAGAGTTATGTGGCTGACACTGTATATGGCACTTGTGTTTAGGATTAGTAGTTGGGATATTAATCTCATCGCTCTACAGTTCCGTCTTACATCGATTGAGCACCCGAGCAGTGACTCCGCCTTCAGGGCTTTCTGTATGATCTGATAGAGATCGGCCGGTGCCTTCTTCAAGTCATACTGCTCCGAGATTCCTCCGGTGAAGTCTTCCATGGCCTCAATAGTGCTCCCGCCTGTCAGAGCTTCATATGATCCACATAACCTGTCACAAGGACACATGGATGAGATTTACATAGAAGACTGGGGTGGGGTGATATGCTGGGTCTGGTGACACTAACCTATCTATCTGCAGGACTGGGGCGATATGCTGGTTCTGGTGACACTAACCTATCTATCTGCAGGGCTGGGGTAATATGCTGGGTCTGGTGACACTAACCTATCTATCTGCAGGGCTGGGGTGATATGCTGGATCTGGTGACACTAACCTATCTATCTGCAGGGCTGGGGTGATATGCTGGGTCTGGTGACACTAACCTATCTATCTGCAGGGCTGGGGTGATATGCTGGGTCTGGTGACAGTAACCTATCTATCTGCAGGACTGGGGTGATATGCTGGGTCTGGTGACACTAACCTATCTATCTGCAGGGCTGGGGTGATATGCTGGTTCTGGTGACACTAACCTATCTATCTGCAGGGCTGGGGTGATATGCTGGGTCTGGTGACAGTAACCTATCTATCTGCAGGACTGGGGTGATATGCTGGGTCTGGTGACACTAACCTATCTATCTGCAGGGCTGGGGTGATATGCTGGGTCTGGTGACAGTAACCTATCTATCTGCAGGACTGGGGTGATATGCTGGGTCTGGTGACACTAACCTATCTATCTGCAGGGCTGGGGTGATATGCTGGTTCTGGTGACACTAACCTATCTATCTGCAGGGCTGGGGTGATATGCTGGGTCTGGTGACAGTAACCTATCTACCTGCAGGACTGGGGTGATATGCTGGGTCTGGTGACACTAACCTATCTATCTGCAGGGCTGGGGTGATATGCTGGTTCTGGTGACACTAACCTATCTATCTGCAGGGCTAGGGTAATGTGCTGGGTCTGGTGACAGTAACCTATCTATCTGCAGGACTGGGGTGATATGCTGGGTCTGGTGACACTAACCTATCTATCTGCAGGGCTGGGGTGATATGCTGGTTCTGGTGACACTAACCTATCTATCTGCAGGACTGGGGTGATATGCTGGTTCTGGTGACACTAACCTATCTATCTGCAGGGCTGGGGTGATATGCTGGTTCTGGTGACACTAACCTATCTATCTGCAGGGCTGGGGTGATATGCTGGGTCTGGTGACACTAACCTATCTATCTGCAGGACTGGGGTGATATGCTGGGTCTGGTGACACTAACCTATCTATCTGCAGGGCTGGGGTGATATGCTGGGTCTGTTGACACTAACCTATCTATCTGCAGGGCTGGGGTGATATGCTGGTTCTGGTGACACTAACCTATCTATCTGCAGGACTGGGGTGATATGCTGGGTCTGGTGACACTAACCTATCTATCTGCAGGGCTGGGGTGATATGCTGGTTCTGGTGACACTAACCTATCTATCTGCAGGGCTGGGGTGATATGCTGGTTCTAGTGATACTAACCTATCTATCTGCAGGGCTGGGGTGATATGCTGTTTCTGGTGACACTAACCTATCTATCTGCAGGGCTGGGGTGATATGCTGGGTCTGGTGACAGTAACCTATCTATCTGCAGGGCTGGGGTGATATGCTGGTTCTGGTGACACTAACCTATCTATCTGCAGGGCTGGGCTGATATGCTGGTTCTGGTGACAGTAACCTATCTATCTGCAGGGATGGGGTGATATGCTGGTTCTGGTGACACTAACCTATCTATCTGCAGGGCTGGGGTAATGTGCTGGGTCTGGTGACACTAACCTATCTATCTGCAGGGCTGGGGTGATATGCTGGTTCTGGTGACACTAACCTATCTATCTGCAGGGCTGGGGTGATATGCTGGTTCTAGTGATACTAACCTATCTATCTGCAGGGCTGGGGTGATATGCTGTTTCTGGTGACACTAACCTATCTATCTGCAGGGCTGGGGTGATATGCTGGGTCTGGTGACAGTAACCTATCTATCTGCAGGGCTGGGGTGATATGCTGGTTCTGGTGACACTAACCTATCTATCTGCAGGGCTGGGCTGATATGCTGGTTCTGGTGACAGTAACCTATCTATCTGCAGGGATGGGGTGATATGCTTGGTCTGGTGACACTAACCTATCTATCTGCAGGGATGGGGTGATATACTGGTTCTGGTGACACTAACCTATCTATCTGCAGAACTGGGGTGATGTGCTGGGTCTGGTGACACTAACCTATCCATCTGCGGGGCTGGGGTGATATGCTGAGATCTGGTGACAGTAACCTTTAAATATCAGTAGAGCCATGTTATGCCCCGTGTCCGCACCGGCTGTATGGTCATGGTACTTACTTGGCATAGGCCTTCTCCATCAGGGCACTCCAGAACTCATCCCCCTCTGCTGAATGGACAAACACCAGGTTTCCATCTTTAGTTGGCAGCCGATCGTCCACGACCACATCCACCCACACACCGTACTGCCAGAACTGAAAATGGAAAGGACGTTGCAGTTAATCGAACATATATTATGAGTTACCTGAGTTCACCTGCAGGATGCCATAACTTTGTGTCGCCCCCTGCTGGTTAAGCATATATATAGAATATATATAGTGTTCTTAGTTGGCGAGATCTCTATATATTCACAATGCAGAGCCAGATAATGAAGTCTGAACATGGTCCTATTACCTGGAAGTGGAAGATGCCGGCGTAGCCCTTCTCAAAACTCTGGTTCTCTGGAACAACTTGAGCCAAGATGTTCTGGTCCAACGTGAGAGATGCGATGGCGGCCAGGAGCCAGCAGTCCCCTGCAAAGAGCAGCCATTGGATTTACCGTATTATGACCAGCAGACACACACATAATGCCAGGCGGGTGCACAAAGCTGCAGACACTTTGACGCCTTGTAATAAATTCACATAATACGAAACTATAATGTCAGTGACCTAAAGAATTTGTTTCCCTAAAAGGAAGAAGACGCCACCGAAAAGGAAACGATTTACTGGTTTTTATTGTTGATTGTAGAATTTGTATTCTATTTCCTGTCCATGATTATGGGGGCGGCCATCTTGTCTGAGCTTCTTCTCCACTCTGTTAACAGCAGTTAGTGATTTGCTTTACAGCATCATTTTAGGGGCTGATCTGAGGTCCAGATTTATTTTAGGGTTTTGTCTGGCTTCCGAGTTAATTTTTGGGTCTAGTCGGGGTTTTGCTTAATTTTAGGGGTTGATCTGTGGTCTGAATGATTTTTAGGGGTTGATCTTGGGCCTAAATTAATTTTAGGGATTGATCTGGTTGTTGAATTCATTTTTAGGATTTGATCGGGGGACTGAATTCAGTTTAGGGTCTGGTTTGGGGATTTGAATTCACTTTATGGTTTAGTCTGGCTTTGGAATTCATTTAGAGGTCTAGTTTGGGTCTGAATTGATTTTAAAGGGATCCTATCATTAAGACGCAATTTTTTGACCCTAACACATAGGAATAGCCTTAAAGGGATCTTATCATTAAAACACATTTTTTTCTGCCTACCACCAGCGCCACACCTCCCATGAGGCGACCTGAAGCGAGCGCTTCAGGCGGCGCTATGTCAGGACCCCAGGGAGGGCGGCATTTTTGATTACCTAAGCCAGTCCAGGACAAGCTGTCCTGGACTGGCTTAGCACCGAGCGGTGGTTTGGGGAGGCCACTGGAGCAGCGCTGCTCCAGCAGCCTCCCCTCAGGCAGAGAGCAGGTCATCTCCGTGCCTGCTCTCTGCCTGCGAACGGCACTAAGCCCCGCCCCCTTCGCTTCGCCATGCCCCCCTCGCTCGACCACGCCCATTCGCTCCACCCCCTCCTCCGGGGGGGGGGGGGGAGACGGCTTTCTGTAGTTCGCCTCGGGCGGCAAAAGGGGTAGGTTCACCCCTGCGTACCACGTAGGAATAGCTTTAAGAAAGGCCATTCATCTCCTACCTTTAGATGTCTTCTCCACGCCACCGTTCCATAGAAATCCCGGTTTTCGTCGGTATGCAAATTAGTTCTCTTGCAGCACTGGGGGCATCCCCAATGCTGCGAGAGAACTCTCCAGTACTGCCTCCATCTTCTTCAGAAACGGGTCTTCTTCCGGCGGTGACTTCAAACTTCTAGGCCGTGGGCAGCTGACTGCACATGCCTGCCGGCCACAAGAAAGCGACCGCTTACAATACTGTGTAAGCAGCCATTTTCTTGTGGCCGGCGGGCATTCGTAGTCGGCTTTGCTCTTGTCCTAGAAGTTTGAAGCTAGCGCTGAAAGAAGATGCGAAGAGAGGCTGTTCCTGAAGAAGATGGAGGCGGCACTGGAGAGTTCTCTCGCAGCATTGGGGACGCTCCCAGTGTTGCGAGAGAACTCATTTGCATACTGATGAAAACCAGGATTTCTACCGAACGGCGGCACAGAGAAGACATCTAAAGGTAGGAGACGAATAGCCTTTCTTAAAGCTATTCCTATGTGTTAGTCACAAAAAATTTGGTGGATCCCTTTAATTTTTGGGTCTGGTTTGGGGGCTGAATTATTAGGGGTTCATCTGGCGTCTAATAATTTAGTTTAATTTTAATTAATTTAAGTTAATTTTAGTGTCTAGTTTGAAGTCTAAATTAATTTTGGGGTCTGGTGTCGGAATTAATTTTAGTGTATAGTTTGGGACCTCTGTCCATCGTAATCCTACTAATATTATAAGTGTGAAAGTTTGTGTGTTTGGATGTTTGGATGTTTGTGAGTTTGGATGTTTGTTCCTCAATCACGCTAAAACGCCTGGACGGATTTGCGTGCAATTTTCCACAAACATAGTTTTCCCTTAGGATTGAGTCACAGGCTACTTTTGGTGCCACTAAACAACATGGCTTCCTAGCAGGAGACTCACAAAAGCAGGACTCCTAGCCCCAACTATAGACTCACACACACTGCCTGGCATTTCCTGCCTCAACCTGCCTGCACACTCCTTACTGTCACCTCAGGAGTAGCCCTCACTCTACTCACTCACATTTACATATAGCTTTCCACTATATAACACATCACATTGTCTGTATCACTACATACACAATACAACACATCACATTGTCTGTATCACTACATACACAATACAACACATCACATTGTCTGTATCACTACATACACAATACAACACATCACATTGTCTGACACAATACAACACATCACATTGTCTGACACAATACAACACATCACATTGTCTGACACAATACAACACACCACATTGTCTGTATCACGACATACACAATACAACACATCACATTGTCTGACACAATACAACACATCACATTGTCTGTATCACGACATACACAATACAACACATCACATTGTCTGACACAATACAACACATCACATTGTCTGACACAATACAACACATCACATTGTCTGACACAATACAACACATCACATTGTCTGTATCACGACGTACACAATACAACACATCACATTGTCATACACAATATAACACATCAAATTGTCTGTATCACGACATACACAATACAACACATCACATTGTCTGTATCACGACATACACAATACAACACATCACATTGTCTGTATCACGACATACACAATACAACACATCACATTGTCTGTATCACGACATACACAATACAACACATCACATTGTCTGTATCACGACATACACAATACAACACATCACATCACATTTGCTAGCCCACCAAACTTTTTCAAGCACTTTTACAGTTTCACACGTCTGTGTCTGCCCAATTCTCAAATCACCGCAGACGAAGTCGCGGGTAAAAGCTAGTGTACAATATGGCAGCCTGAGATGTGACATTGCTGGAAGCCCCTGATAATATTCTAATAATATTCTGCCAGCCATTGTGACTCTTCAGTCTCCACAGAATGTTCTCCGAGTCTCCGATGATCAGGTATAAGACGGCAGATAATCTCCTGACCTGTATTCTCAAAATCCACCTTTATTAAACAAGACGAGATTCTCCACCTTGCTCTCCAGTGTTTGACTTGTGACTAACTTGGCCCTTGGCCCTATTCAGTGATCCTACAATATCAGGCAGGGAAGTCGAAACAGAGATCATGTGCAATCTATGTACAGAGACATGGGCGCAGCTATAGGGGGCGCAGAGGTGGACGTCACAACTGGGTCCTAAAGCAACATAAACCCGTTAGGTCTCCGATGCTCAAAAATGCACAAACAAATTATTAAAATATAAAAATATTTATCCCATATATCCCATATTGATCGCCATAGCTAAAAAAAAAAATGGTGAAATGGCTGGGTTTTTTTTAAAAAAAAATTTGACTCCTAAAAAAAGAGATCAAAGCATCAGAACTTGCCCAATAAAAATGCCATCTTGTCCCGCATAAAAAACCGCCATACCCAGCTCTGTACACGAAAATATGAAAAAGTTACATGAGTCACAATATGGCGACACAACCGGCGCAGTTTAGGAAATCGCAGCATGTTAATTATATCTACAGCTTTAGAGCTGCGGAACGTCCCGTTGGGCCTTAGCCTAAATCTGGTATCGCTGTGATCGGACTGACCCGCAGAATACAGGTAACGTCATTATTGCCATAAAAATTAAACCCATAATAAATTGGCGCAAATGCGTTTCCATGATTGGGACCATTACAAAGTACGATTTGTCCTGCAAACAATAAGCCCTCATATGACTCTGTGGACTGTCATTGTAATGACGGCCGTAAATGACGGCCGTAAATTACGGACGTCTTTTCCTATAGAACTCTATGTAAACGTTTTATGACGCCCGTAAAAGACACACAAATTACACACAAATGACGCCTGGCGTTACTCTGTGTGAATAGAGCCTTAGCAGAATACAAAATCAAAGCTGATCTGTGATTGGTTGCTAGGGGCGACAGGGACAGCTCTTTTTTAGGCAGTTTGATATATCTGGAGAAATAAATATTATATTATTCTTATATTTCCATACAAATACAGAAGGCTGACGTGTTGTTCTCACTTACCGAGCGCTCCCTGGCGGATGTCTCCACGTGTCGCTCCGTCTACAATGAAATGAGGGCTCGGACATATTTCCTATGAAGTAAATGGTCTGTTAGTATAAAGACGTAATAACCGCGGCAATTTATAAAACCGACCCACAGTCAGCAGCATCCTGGCCGCAAATGTTTTATTTTCCCTTGCCTTCTCTATCTGGCCCAGACCACCATGAAGACCTCTTTCCTACAGACAAGCTTCCCATCATTCCCATCCCCTGGCAGCGCCCCCGCATAGCACTGGTGCCCCTTTTTGTGCCTCAGCCTCCCTCACAGAATCCCTCCTGACTCTATGATGCTGAACAACAGCTATTTTGTAATTACAGAGTTAATATTCTCCTTTCTGACAGTGGAAGGCTGTGCACCATAAAGCTTCTTACTCCAGTGCACCAGAGGGCAGAGGGGATACATTCATGATAGACTGTGGCCATGAAAGGAAATCATTGCAACCCCTATGGGGCTAATGGGGCACCATTCACATTGTATTTTGTAAACCCAGAATACAGCAAAAGTGCATCCTAGGCACAAAATGTAGTACGCTAACTCAAAATACATCCTGTATGCTGACACTATTTATGTGCTCACATCATTATTTTTGTGCTTGCACGGTCAGTAGTCTTGGAAATGGCGGTGTGTTCTCTTTGCATATTTTCTGCAATGTGGGATGGGATTTGCAGGAACTGTAAAACATTGCATTTTTTTACCGTGGTGTTTCAGCCGTGGGCAAATTGCAGCGTTTACGTCACGCGGGGCCCCGGCCTTATAGCAGAATTTTTTTATGATAAAATAACATTCTGTGTCACAAACAGTTTCTTTGCCTTCTGATCCCCATTCACACAGATAGGTTGTAACCTCAATTAAAATATATGCTACTTCTTATCCCGGTAAATGACATGGCTTCACGACTGTTATGAATTTATGGTCACATACTATATTACACTGTTCTTATCTGAGCGTCTGAGAAAGCCAGGGCTGTTATCTATCTGTTAAACACACACTAACCCTCAGTGTTCCTGCATTTGAATATTATCTAATCTGCTCCAGGCAGTGCTGACACACTGACATGGGCAATCACCTTTAATCCAAATTGGCAGTTTGCCAAATGTCAACATGCCTGGAAAAAGAAAATCTAATTTGTTGCAAAGGACAAGAGCTATGAAGGAGCCAGAAGTCACGGAGTTCTCCTCAAGCAGAGCTGAGGGAGATCATCAACACCAACAACACGCTCATTATATGGCGTCCCAGCAAGCTGCTGAGATGCTGGAACAATCACAGGCACGGTGTGAGGAACAAGGTCAGCAGCAGGACGGCTTGCGAGCTTCCAAAATTCCGGAGCAGGCATATATACTGTGTGTGTATATATATATATATATATATATATATATATATATATATATATATATATATGTGTGTGTGTTTGGTGTATAAATATGTGGGGTATATCTGGACATATGGTATATATCTGTGGTGTATACAGATGTGCGGTATATCTGGACGTGTGGTACATATATGTGGTGTATATAGATGTGTGGTATATGTAGCTGCTGTATACTCTCGTGATAAATCTCCGTCTCCTTCTGGTGAATTATTTACGACCTTTGGACTTTCTACTTTCGCAGGTATTCCCCTCTATCATGAGCTGCAGGTCACTATATTAACCCTTATGGTGCCCATACACATTAGATTAAAGTTGTAGCCAAACCTGCCAACTTCAGTTGGGCCAGATGACTATTATGATATCAGGAGAAAGAAGGATCAGACATGTGGGATATTACATGTCCAATTTTCTTGTTAGGGAGCGTGTGCACCTTCATAGGCGAATGGAGACTTAAAAGCCATTTCTGCTCCACTGGGGAATTATGGAAAAAATATGCAAATCTGTTCTGCAGGATGTAATTAGAAGAGCAGTGCCTCTGTTTGCTGCCCTCTAGGGGCAGCCCCCGTAACATCATGCATGACTTTTTTAATAAGCCTAATAACATAATGCAGGGATTATTGCCAAACTAGTATTTCTGTTCCAAAATGGAACAGATTCCCAGCTGCGGACAGCGCTGTTTCGATCTGTTGGATCTCTTTAGCACAGCATAGGGATATTAGTTTGGCAGAGTGAGACTATAGACCAAGATCAGGGGATAATAACACTCCTTAGGGAGAGTGTGCACTCTCAGTGTAGATATACAGTGTTGTGCAAAAGTTTTAGACAGGTGTGGGAAAAGAGACAGTACAGTGAGGATAAGACAAGACAAAGATAATGAGAAGATGAGATACCTGTCAGATATACAGGGCTGGGGGAGGGGCTATAGGATTAAAGGGTTTTTCTAGGATACGTCTGATTTTCTACTAAACACATATTGTACGTGTCACCCTATGGGATGTCACATTCTAGCAGTCACATGACCTAGTCAATGTACACGGAGACTGCACACGTGACCATGAAAAATGACATCACACTGGAAAACACTCTACCTGTGGCTGTTTGCATACAGCTGTGGAGGCACTGACAATAGGAATCGGTGCAAATCTGTGGGGGGGGTTAACCCTTTAAACACTGGCCTGTTTTCGCTTCTGAGAACAGACTTTTTTTTCTCATTTTTTCATTCTAAAACCTAAAACTTATCAAATCAATTCTTTAATACATTTGTATTGTAACCGTATTAGGACTTGTTTTTTACAGGACAAGTTGTAATTGTTAATGGCACAATTTTAGGATAATGTATAGAAAAAAAATAGTGAATGAAAACAGCAATTTCACGTTTTCGATTTAGTTTTTATGGCCTTCACTGTGCGGCATATATGTTATTTTTCACATTGATACTATTATGGCCGTACCAAATTCAGATTTTTATATGAATTTTATATATTTTTGCACAGAAAAAACTTTTATGGGGATAGTTGTAGTTTTCATGGGTAAGATTTTTTAGGATCGGAATCAACAATCGGTTATTTGATCATTCTTTACAGCCCTTTTACAGGATAAATAACCTATTATTGTGGGTGGTTATGGCCGCAGAGATGTGGTTGGGTTGGGTGTTGGGTTGATCTTGTTGGGTGCAATGCAAACCTTACTTCTGAACATTTTGGGGGCTGTGATGCTTAATGTAGTTAACTCTACGATTACCGGATTCCTCTAGAAATCCCTGCCATTCATCAGACACATTATTTCCATGTAAGACAATGACCGTCCCTCCTATTACCCCTAGTCAGGTCTCCATTAATAGTAGAAATCCCCTCCACCCATTGTCTTTGATCTCTGTCTCTGCCGCTGTATCCTGTAATATACTGGACCCTCGCTGGGGGACGAAGGAGGGGGTCCAGCACAGGTGTCTATTACAAGGCTATACCATACCAATAAAACTGTTCCGTGTACCCATAAAACGACTATACATAGAGCAGCCATATATCTCAGGTCCATTTTAAGCCTGTTATGTCTGGTATTCATAGACATTGGATATATGAGGACATCTCCGTATTTAAAGGGCCATGACAATAAATTCTATATGAATAGACCCAGCGCCCGCTGATCTGTAACACCGTATGATAGTATAGGAAATGCAACTTTAGATATTGGGCTCCCATAGTCAGACACTTAAAGGGGATGTCTAGGAATATAAAGTATGTAGACGTAGTGTCTCGTGGGCCACAACTGTTAGCGTAGGGGTTGTTTATATCTGCTTTTATGTATGGACAGGTGTATGTATGGCTGTATACATGTATTATATATGTATACCCAACCTTGGCTTGACACGCACAAAATCGGTTGAACCAGATCACATTAGCACTACAAGCCCATTCATCTGTGACATTGGTGAAATCCGCATCTGTTACCTGGAAGTCCACTGATTTTAATGAGAATTGTGTAATACTTAATGTCACCTGTGGAGGCACTGTAGACAAACTGAATACTCATTTAGCGTTTTTATCTTTAACCAATGATCACTGGTTTTTGATCTTTAGAACAGGTTACCAATATTCTTAACCCTTTAAACATATTTTGTAAGACAGGGTTACCTGTATATACATAGAAAATGGTCAATGACTGGCTCACGCCGTGTTAACGTGCTCTACCCTGTTTAATATAAAAAATGGGCAACCATTAAAGGGTTGAAAGTTTTCATTCCCAAATTACTGAATCTGAATCTACATGAATCTGCCCCAAGTTCTTCTGTACAACTTCTCATTGTTATTAGTATTATATGGCGCAATGTACAATGAAGGCTCCGGTGCAAATGTGAACAGAGCTTAAACCCAACCTCATATTCGCAGCAGGTCTCCATTGTACCATGTTCTGTATTCCTTATCAAGTCACTAGACGCAAAAATGTAGCACCACCAACCACACCCCAATAGTACAATCTCCTGCTAAGTGCTGTTATCTCTATCCTGTACCCGGCACATTATCACCACAGACACCGCCTGGAGCTCAGAATACTAGAATATAACACTGACCGGCTGTGTGATAATGTGTTATATATGGATATATCTGCGCTCTTTGCACCATTATGGCTCAGCTATGATCTACAGCTACATAGTCTATTGAGAGTTTAAAGGGAGGGATACCAGAACCAGCATATCACTCCTATCTGCGGGGATGGGGTGATATGCTGGTTCTGGTGACACTAACCTATCTATCTGCAGGACTGGGGTTATATGCTGGTTCTGGTGATAATAACCTATCTATCTGCAGGGCTGGGGTGATATGCTGGTTCTGGTGACACTAACCTATCTATCTGCAGGGCTGGGGTGATATGCTGGTTCTGGTGACAGTAACCTATCTGCGGGGATGGGGTGATATGCTGGTTCTGGTGACACTAACCTATCTATCTGCAGGGCTGGGGTGATATGGTGGATCTGGTGACAGTAACCTATCTATCTGCAGAGCTGGGGTGATATGCTGGTTCTGGTGACACTAACCTATCTATCTGCAGGGCTGGGGTGATATGCTGGTTCTGGTGACAGTAACCTATCTGCGGGGATCGGGTGATATGCTGGTTCTGGTGACAGTAACCTATCTATCTGCAGGACTGGGGTGATATGCTGGGTCTGGTGACACTAACCTATCTATCTGCAGGGCTGGGGTGATATGCTGGTTCTGGTGACACTAACCTATCTATCTGCAGGGATGGGGTGATATGCTGGTTCTGGTGACACTAACCTATCTATCTGCAGGGCTGGGGTGATATGCTGGTTCTGGTGACACTAACCTATCTATCTGCAGGGTTGGGGTGATATGCTGGTTCTGGTGACACTAACCTATCTATCTGCAGGGATGGGGTGATATGCTGGTTCTGGTGACACTAACCTATCTATCTGCAGGGCTGGGGTGATATGCTGGTTCTGGTGACACTAACCTATCTATCTGCAGGACTGGGGTGATATGCTGGTTCTGTTGACACTAACCTATCTATCTGCAGGACTGGGGTGATATGCTGGTTCTGTTGACACTAACCTATCTATCTGTAGGGCTGGGGTGATATGCTGGTTCTGGTGACAATAACCTATCTATCTGCAGGGCTGGGGTGATATGCTGGTTCTGTTGACACTAACCTATCTATCTGCAGGGCTGGGGTGATATGCTGGTTCTGGTGACAATAACCTATCTATCTGCAGGGCTGGGGTGATATGCTGGTTCTGGTGACAGTAACCTATCTATCTGCAGGACTGGGGTGATATGCTGGTTCTGGTGACACTAACCTATCTATCTGCAGGGCTGGGGTGATATGCTGGTTCTGGTGACACTAACCTATCTATCTGCAGGACTGGGGTGATATGCTGGTTCTGGTGACACTAACCTATCTATCTGCAGGACTGGGGTTATATGCTGGTTCTGGTGATAATAACCTATCTATCTGCAGGGCTGGGGTGATATGCTGGTTCTGGTGACACTAACCTATCTATCTGCAGGGCTGGGGTGATATGCTGGATCTGGTGACAGTAACCTATCTATCTGCAGGGCTGGGGTGATATGCTGGTTCTGGTGACACTAACCTATCTATCTGCAGGGCTGGGGTGATATGCTGGTTCTGGTGACACTAACCTATCTATCTGCAGGACTGGGGTCATATGCTGGTTCTGGTGACACTAACCTATCTATCTGCAGGGCTGGGGTGATATGCTGGTTCTGGTGATACTAACCTATCTATCTGCAGTGCTAGGGTGATATTCTGGTTCTGGTGACACTAACCTATCTATCTGCAGGGCTGGGGTGATATGCTGGTTCTGGTGACACTAACCTATCTATCTGCAGGGATGGGGTGATATGCTGGTTCTGGTGACACTAACCTATCTATCTGCAGGGCTGGGGTGATATGCTGGTTCTGGTGACACTAACCTATCTATCTGCAGGGTTGGGGTGATATGCTGGTTCTGGTGACACTAACCTATCTATCTGCAGGGATGGGGTGATATGCTGGTTCTGGTGACACTAACCTATCTATCTGCAGGGCTGGGGTGATATGCTGGTTCTGGTGACACTAACCTATCTATCTGCAGGACTGGGGTGATATGCTGGTTCTGTTGACACTAACCTATCTATCTGCAGGACTGGGGTGATATGCTGGTTCTGTTGACACTAACCTATCTATCTGTAGGGCTGGGGTGATATGCTGGTTCTGGTGACAATAACCTATCTATCTGCAGGGCTGGGGTGATATGCTGGTTCTGTTGACACTAACCTATCTATCTGTAGGGCTGGGGTGATATGCTGGTTCTGTTGACACTAACCTATCTATCTGCAGGGCTGGGGTGATATGCTGGTTCTGGTGACAATAACCTATCTATCTGCAGGGCTGGGGTGATATGCTGGTTCTGGTGACAGTAACCTATCTATCTGCAGGACTGGGGTGATATGCTGGTTCTGGTGACACTAACCTATCTATCTGCAGGGCTGGGGTGATATGCTGGTTCTGGTGACACTAACCTATCTATCTGCAGGACTGGGGTGATATGCTGGTTCTGGTGACACTAACCTATCTATCTGCAGGACTGGGGTTATATGCTGGTTCTGGTGATAATAACCTATCTATCTGCAGGGCTGGGGTGATATGCTGGTTCTGGTGACACTAACCTATCTATCTGCAGGGCTGGGGTGATATGCTGGATCTGGTGACAGTAACCTATCTATCTGCAGGGCTGGGGTGATATGCTGGTTCTGGTGACACTAACCTATCTATCTGCAGGGCTGGGGTGATATGCTGGTTCTGGTGACACTAACCTATCTATCTGCAGGACTGGGGTCATATGCTGGTTCTGGTGACACTAACCTATCTATCTGCAGGGCTGGGGTGATATGCTGGTTCTGGTGATACTAACCTATCTATCTGCAGTGCTAGGGTGATATTCTGGTTCTGGTGACACTAACCTATCTATCTGCAGGGCTGGGGTGATATGCTGGTTCTGGTGACACTAACCTATCTATCTGCAGGGATGGGGTGATATGCTGGTTCTGGTGACACTAACCTATCTATCTGCAGGGCTGGGGTGATATGCTGGTTCTGGTGACACTAACCTATCTATCTGCAGGGTTGGGGTGATATGCTGGTTCTGGTGACACTAACCTATCTATCTGCAGGGATGGGGTGATATGCTGGTTCTGGTGACACTAACCTATCTATCTGCAGGGCTGGGGTGATATGCTGGTTCTGGTGACACTAACCTATCTATCTGCAGGACTGGGGTGATATGCTGGTTCTGTTGACACTAACCTATCTATCTGCAGGACTGGGGTGATATGCTGGTTCTGTTGACACTAACCTATCTATCTGTAGGGCTGGGGTGATATGCTGGTTCTGGTGACAATAACCTATCTATCTGCAGGGCTGGGGTGATATGCTGGTTCTGTTGACACTAACCTATCTATCTGTAGGGCTGGGGTGATATGCTGGTTCTGTTGACACTAACCTATCTATCTGCAGGGCTGGGGTGATATGCTGGTTCTGGTGACAATAACCTATCTATCTGCAGGGCTGGGGTGATATGCTGGTTCTGGTGACAGTAACCTATCTATCTGCAGGACTGGGGTGATATGCTGGTTCTGGTGACACTAACCTATCTATCTGCAGGGCTGGGGTGATATGCTGGTTCTGGTGACACTAACCTATCTATCTGCAGGGCTGGGGTGATATGCTGGTTCTGGTGACACTAACCTATCTATCTGCAGGACTGGGGTGATATGCTGGTTCTGGTGACACTAACCTATCTATCTGCAGGGCTGGGGTGATATGCTGGTTCTGGTGACAGTAACCTATCTATCTGCGGGGATGGGGTGATATGCTGGTTCTGGTGACACTAACCTATCTATCTGCAGGACTGGGGTCATATGCTGGTTCTGGTGACACTAACCTATCTATCTGCAGGGCTGGGGTGATATGCTGGTTCTGGTGATACTAACCTATCTATCTGCAGTGCTAGGGTGATATTCTGGTTCTGGTGACACTAACCTATCTATCTGCAGGGCTGGGGTGATATGCTGGTTCTGGTGACACTAACCTATCTATCTGCAGGGATGGGGTGATATGCTGGGTCTGGTGACACTAACCTATCTATCTGCAGGGCTGGGGTGATATGCTGGTTCTGGTGACACTAACCTATCTATCTGCAGGGTTGGGGTGATATGCTGGTTCTGGTGACACTAACCTATCTATCTGCAGGGATGGGGTGATATGCTGGTTCTGGTGACACTAACCTATCTATCTGCAGGGCTGGGGTGATATGCTGGTTCTGGTGACACTAACCTATCTATCTGCAGGACTGGGGTGATATGCTGGTTCTGTTGACACTAACCTATCTATCTGTAGGGCTGGGGTGATATGCTGGTTCTGGTGACAATAACCTATCTATCTGCAGGGCTGGGGTGATATGCTGGTTCTGTTGACACTAACCTATCTATCTGTAGGGCTGGGGTGATATGCTGGTTCTGTTGACACTAACCTATCTATCTGCAGGGCTGGGGTGATATGCTGGTTCTGGTGACAATAACCTATCTATCTGCAGGGCTGGGGTGATATGCTGGTTCTGGTGACAGTAACCTATCTATCTGCAGGACTGGGGTGATATGCTGGTTCTGGTGACACTAACCTATCTATCTGCAGGGCTGGGGTGATATGCTGGTTCTGGTGACACTAACCTATCTATCTGCAGGGATGGGGTGATATTCTGGTTCTGGTGACAGTAACCTATCTATCTGCAGGACTGGGGTGATATGCTGGTTCTGGTGACACTAACCTATCTATCTGCAGGACTGGGGTGATATGCTGCGTCTGGTGACACTAACCTATCTATCTGCAGGGCTGGGGTAATATGCTGCGTCTGGTGACACTAACCTATCTATCTTGGTAACTTGGCTCTAGTGACTCCCATTAAATTGATGCTCTGTCCTGCCCTATGCTTTACATTGCTGAGAAAAAAACTGATGGTGAAAACAGCAGCTCTTGTGAGGTCAGATTCTGATCAGTAGATAGAAGGTTTAGCATATGGTCTCTGCGTTATAGGGTTATACTGTAGTGTCAGTCCACCTTCATATATTATATATAGCATCTATACTGGATGATTTATTGCTCAGCTGCTGCTGTCTTTACTGATGCCTGTTATTGAGTCCAGTACTTCTAAGACCTGGTTCACACAATGTTTGTAAGCTTAAAACTGCATCAAAAGCACAGATATCAAAAACCAAATATCTGTACCAGAGCCTGCAATGTGAATGGCACCTTAAATAAAAACTGTTGTCCATAGCAATCAATCACAGCGCAGCTTTCATTCTCTATAGTGCTTTTTTAAGCAGTTTACGGTCACTATGGGCAAGATAGTTTTATTGGCCATGGCCTCCTGTACCCACTGTGCGCCCAGAGGAAGTGCAAAATAATAATACACACTGATACACCGATCCCTTCCTTCATCTCTCCTGGGAATTCAAAAATTCTCATCTAACCAGCTTAATGGTGACATCTTTTGTCTTGATCGGTTGCGAATGGATATGACCATGAATACAGGAACTTCCTATGTTCTGTGACTTGTTAGAAACCCAGCCATGATGTCCTTATTGTGGTCAGGTTATCTTCTCATACATGTAGTGTCCTCCTGATAACCAGCCACGATGTCCTTATTGTGGTCAGGTTATCTTCTCATACATGTAGTGTCCTCCTGATAACCAGCCATGATGTCCTTATTGTGGTCAGGTTATCTTCTCATACATGTAGTGTCCTCCTGATAACCAGCCATGATGTCCTTATTGTGGTCAGGTTATCTTCTCATACATGTAGTGTCCTCCTGATAACCAGCCATGATGTCCTTATTGTGGTCAGGTTATCTTCTCATACATGTAGTGTCCTCCTGATAACCAGCCATGATGTCCTTATTGTGGTCAGGTTATCTTCTCATACATGTAGTGTCCTCCTGATAACCAACCACGATGTCCTTATTGTGGTCAGGTTATCTTCTCATTCATGTAGTGTCGTCCTGATAACCAGCCACGATGTCCTTATTGTGGTCAGGTTATCTTCTCATACATGTAGTGTCCTCCTAATAACCAGCCATGATGTCCTTATTGTGGTCAGGTTATCTTCTCATACATGTAGTGTCCTCCTGATAACCAGCCATGATGTCCTTATTGTGGTCAGGTTATCTTCTCATACATGTAGTGTCCTCCTGATAACCAGCCATGATGTCCTTATTGTGGTCAGGTTATCTTCTCATACATGTAGTGTCCCTCCTGATAACCAGCCATGATGTCCTTATTGTACTCAGGTTATCTTCTCATACATGTAGTGTCCCTCCTGATAACCTGTCCATGACTGGGCACTACATGTATCGGAAGACAAGAAACTCATGGACAGACTAAAGAAAGTTCCTGTCCTCATGGTCGTATCTAGGGATGGGCAAACTGATCAGTTTAGAAGTGGATTTGGTCCAAAATTTCCAAAAGTTTCACATTCACCTAAATCTGAAACTTTTGGTGTAGGTCACTTATGAAACACTTGAAAGACCTCCTCAGACCCCAGAGTATGATAAATGGAGGCCCATGGGAGGTGAGAGAAAATAACAGATACTTATACTCACCTTGACTCACCTTTCTGGGGCATCTAGCGGTCCCTCAGTGTCCTTTCCAGACCTTTTCCAGCCTCTGGCTGATATTATGGTCACCGGTGAGGCCTGTGGTTGGGCCTCCCCGATCACATGAGGTGCACCAGTATCACAGTATACACAAAATATAATACCACTTTTGGTTCTAACCGAACAAGTTCGGTACAAAACAAACCAGAGAGGTTCACCTATTTCTAATCGTATCCATTGACAAATGATCAAGAGAAGAGAGTGTTACCACTAAGACTAAGTTCACATCTGTGCCGAAATCTCTGTTGGACTCGACTACCAAAATGGCAGACCCCATTCTAGTCAATGGGGTCCGCCAGTGTCCATGTGTAACCGCTACAACAGTCGTCCATCTCTACATTGTTCAGGTCACCCGGCGAACCCAAATGGCAGAGAGACCGGTGCAGATGTGAACCTACTCTAAGATGGCTAGAGAATGTTGAAAATTTTGCAAAAATTTTTAATTACTTATATTTTCAAAAATTCTTAACTCTTGGTTGTCTATAAATCTACCTATAGTTACAGTTCATGGCAAAATCCCTTGAATGCATCTTATTGGTTGTTAGTTGTTATACCCAACAAGAACAACCTTCTTGTCATGTTTAGTCACCACCATTACCAATGGCCATCACCATGGGATAGTTGGGTGTCCCACCTATCTAAAGGACAAGATCCCCTGAATCCCACCAATTCACCCAAAGTTGATATACATTTCCTAAATACATATATAGATATCAGATCAGGCTTTCTTACCGAGGGTCTCTTCCACACAATTCCTTTAATTTTCGGAGAGTTTGGTCCCAACTCGTTGTAGCCCAGGGCAGATGCACATGCAGGAAACTGGTCGTCTTTGAAGAGTGTCTTGGATGCCAGGCACTGTGCCCGTATTTCCTCGTAGTCCTGATTTAAATACTTCATCGGGTTCTTGTTGGTCCCCAGACCCTCAGCCACAGCCCTGTCATTGGCAACCTTAGCTGCAGCCCCTGACATGATGCCTTCTCTCTGGAGTGTCAGTCTATAGAGTGGTGAGCAGGCAGGCAGAGGTATAAATATGGGGCCAGGTGTCTGTCAGCCCGGCTACTGTAGAGCTGGGAGGAGACAGGAAAATCTACAAGCTTACTCACACGAGTGTAAATATGTGCACAAGACTGAAGGGTGGGAAGAAAATCCCTATCACGAGAGCTGCAGGTACCGCGATCTGCACACGGAGGAGATGGGAAATCTGTGCTGGTCAGGACCATCAAACTGAGAATACAACCTCCTATATGGTCCTACAGTCCTATGAAAAAGTTTGGGCACCCCTATTAATCTTAATCATTTTTAGTTCTAAATATTTTGGTGTTTGCAACAGCCATTTCAGTTTGATATATCTAATAACTGATGGACGCAGTAATATTTCAGGATTGAAATGAGGTTTATTGTACTAACAGAAAATGTGCAATATGCATTAAACCAAAATTTGACCGGTGCAAAAATATGGGCACCTCAACAGAAAAGTGACATTAATATTTAGTAGATCCTCCTTTTGCAAAGATAACAGCCTCTAGTCGCTTCCTGTAGCTTTTAATCAGTTCCTGGATCCTGGATGAAGGTATTTTGGACCATTTCTTTCTACAAAACAATTCAAGTTCAGTTAAGTTTGATGGTCGCCGAACATGGACAGCCCGCTCTCAAATGATCTGAAAACAAAGATTGTTCAACATAGTTGTTCAGCGGAAGGATACAAAAAGCTGTCTCAGAGATTTAACCTGTCAGTTTCCACTGTGAGGAACATAGTAAGGAAATGGAAGACCACAGGGACAGTTCTTGTTAAGCCCAGAAGTGGCAGGCCAAGAAAAATATCAGAAAGGCAGAGAAGAAGAATGGTGAGAACAGTCAAGGACAATCCACAGACCACCTCCAAAGAGCTGCAGCATCATTTTGCTGCAGATGGTGTCACTGTGCATCGGTCAACTATACAGCGCACTTTGCACAAATAGAAGCTGTATGGGAGAGTGATGAGAAAGAAGCCGTTTCTGCAAGTACGCCACAAATAGAGTTGCCTGAGGTATGAAAAAGCACATTTGGACAAGGCAGCTTCATTTTGGAAACAAAAATTGAGTTGTTTGGTTATAAAAAAAGGCGTTATGCATGGCGTCCAAAAAGAAACAGCATTCCAAGAAAAACACATGCTACCCACTGTAAAATTTGGTGGAGGTTCCATCATGCTTTGGGGCTGTGTGGCCAATGCCGGCATCGGGAATCTTGTTAAAGTTGAGGGTCGCATGGATTCCACTCAGTATCAGCAGATTCTTGAGAATAATGTTCAAGAATCAGTGACGAAGTTGAAGTTACGCCGGGGATGGATATTTCAGCAAGACAATGATCCAAAACACCGCTCCAAATCCTCAGGCATTCATGCAGAGGAACAATTACAATGTTCTGGAATGGCCATCCCAGTCCCCAGACCTGAATATCATTGAACATCTGTGGGATGATTTGAAGCGGGCTGTCCATGCTCGGCGACCATCTAACTTAACTGAACTTGAATTGTTTGTCCAAAATCCCTTCATCCAGGAACTGATTAAAAGCTACAGGAAGCGACTAGAGGCTGTTATCTTTGCAAAAGGAGGATCTACTAAATATTAATGTCACTTTTCTGTTGAGGTGCCCATACTTTTGCACCGGTCAAATTTTGGTTTAATGCATATTGCGCATTTTCTGTTAGTACAATAAACCTCATTTCAATCCTGAAATATTACTGTGTCCATCAGTTATTACATATATCAAACTGAAATGGCTGTTGCAAATACCAAAATATTTAGAACTAAAAATGATTAAGATTAATAGGGGTGCCCAAACTTTTTCATAGGACTGTATATAATCCATATGTCCGTGTAAGACTATGAACATATCCCATAAGAAGAGCGAGCACCTGTCAGAGCATTTAACCCCTTAAGGACACAGCCTACTTTGGCATTATTTTTAATTTTTTCATCATCACATTGCAAGAGGCATAACTTTTTTATTTTTAATTTGACATTAGGGTTGAGCGATCGGATCCCGATTGGCGATCAAGCAAATTTCACGATCGGGATCGGCCAGAAAATGATCGGAAATCAGATTTTGAAATCTCAAGATCGGCTCAACCCTAAAAGTGACTTTTCCCATAGAGAAGCATTGACTAGGGTTGAGCGATCGGGATCGGGAAAGTTCGGATCCCGATCGGTGATCGAGCAAATTTCACAATCGGGATCGACTGGAAAATGATCTGAAATTGGATTTTAAAATCGATCCTGAAATCTGAAGATCGGCTCAAACCTAGTTGACATTCATAGGTGGGCTTGTTTTTTGCAGGATTAGCTACATTTTTTACAATACAAATAATTTAAAAAGTAAAAAATTTTAAAACTCTTTCTGGGGCAGAATTGGGGGGAAAATCAATTTTGCCATTGATTTTTGCACTGTAACATTTTTTATTTATTCTGCGGGTATTATGGCAATACTAAATAAGTATAGTTTTTTTTTTTTTACTAAGGCACTAAAGAATCTTTTTTTAAGAAAAACATTTGTTGCCATAACTTTTTGATTTTTCCATCAGTGTGCGATGGTTTATTTGTATTACCATTTCAGGATTCGAGCGACTTACTAAGCGCTTTGCATTTTGTTATTCGGATGGCGGGATAAACGAAAATGGCGATTTTGGCATGTATCATGCGGGTAAAATATTGTAATAATATTATATGTCAGGTTGTTATGGTCGCGGAGATACCAAATATATGCAAGTTCTTTTAAGGTTTATTTTTTTAAAACATTTTAATGGGGTAAATGGGATTTATTTATGATTTTTTTTTTTTTCATATTTTATTTTTACTTTTACCACTAGGGGGTTTAATCACTTGTCCAGTCCAGTACATGTGTGTTGTGGTGTACTGACCTCTAGCAGATCCTAATAGAAAGTGTAAGATGGCAATCGGGGGGACGGGGCCTTTCTTAGGCCCACTAATTGCCATAGCAATCCATCAGCACCCTGCGGTCGCATTATGAAGGGATCTCAATAGGAATGTCAGTTTCTATTGACTATGGCATCTTAATGGTTAAACAGCGAGAGCCTGGCTGTCAATTTCAGCTTGCACGATCACTATCAGGGCATCTCTCGACTTGGAGGACCTCTCCTGTCCTGCATTTACACAGACAACCTATTGATTTGAATGGCCACGGTGTAATGACTCATGTCCCCTGTGGTGGCGCTGCAGAGGTGTGACCCACATATGGCTGCTGAATGCAAGGAGTCCTAGCAGGGGAAACACTTTCTTGTCAACAAGACCATCACAAGTCATGATGTCAGGGTGGCTCAGTGGATCAGTGATTAACACTATAGCCTTGCAACGCTGGAGTCCTGGGGTTGAATCCTACCAAGGACCATAATTGCAAGGCATTTGTATGTTCTCCCCATGTTTGCATGTGTTTCCTCACACATACTGATAGGGTTAAATAAAATAAAAAAAAGTCTAATAAACAAAACACATGAGAAAATTCCACCTGTTGTGGAATGCTGATGTCATTCCTCGTTTCTATCGTTAGAATCCCTTCTAACTAATACCATGTAAGTAAAGCTATTCTTCCCCTACCTCTTCTAGAACTCTTCTCCGCGCCGCTTTTCCGTAGATATCCCGTTTTTTTCTCAGTATGCTAATGAGTCTCCAGACAGCACATGGGCATTCCCCCGTGCTCAAACAGCACTGGAGGTGTCCCCTGTGCTGTTTGAAAACTCCATTGCCGCCTCCATGCCGAAAATGGATTGTGCACCAGCATCCCGTCGCAGCCTTCCGCTCTGTATTAGGCCCGAATGAATGGGCCTAATCAGGAGGGAGTCTTGCCCGCAGACATCAAAGCTGAGTCAGCCGCGGAATACGCGGCAAGGTAGGTCATCCCGCTTTTTTTTGTACTGCGCATGCTCAGTAAGGTCCGTACAGCCCTCCGACACCTGGATGAGTTCACTCGCGCGTCGAAGGGCTGTACGGACCTTACTGAGCATGCGCAGTACACTCTGATCGGCAAATACTTCGCGGAGCGTACTGCGCATGTGCGCAATTGCGGCCTCGCAAATATGGCCGCCGGCTCTAACAGGGTCTCGCTGCCAGAGCCGACTGCGCATGCGTCACCCATGACGACGAAAGAAGAGGACACAGAAGGGGAGGCAGATCAGGAAGAAGGCGTGGCTGGATTGCCCAGTTCCGGCAGCAGTGGGGACGCCTCCATCAGCGTTTGAGCGCTGGGGCCCGCCCTCATTGCTGCTGGACACTCATTAGCATACAGGGAAAAAACGGTATTTCGGAAGACCGGCGCGGCAGAGACCACATCAAAAGGTAGGAGACGAATAGCCTTTCTTAAGGCTATTCCGACGTGGTCATTAGAAAAAAACATGTTTTAATGGTAGAATCCCTTTAAAGACAAAACACAAAATATAACGACAGAATTTTTGAGGTTTTTCACGCTTTTCCCCAAAAAAAACAATAATAAAACCTAAACAAAACATTATCTAATGAAGCTCATCCCACAAAGAATAAGCACCCACATGACTATAATGTCATAAAAATATACACGTTATGAATTTTGGATGCTGTTAAAGATAAATAAGAAAAAAAAGTCACAAACCGTAATGCCCAAAATACCCTGTGTCATTAAGGGGTTAATCGGTCATGACGCGTTGTATTAGAAAACCAGACGGGGACAAGGACTGATGCGAGCGGGTACGCTATATTACATGTACATGGCTGGAATGATAGGCAGCCGATTATATTCCTCTTCCCAGAAGGGTTAGTGATAGTCAACTATAGGTTACAGTTCACATGACATGGGTTAATTCCTCGATGGTTCGGGTTTCATATCAGTGGATTAGCTGTCCATTATACAATCCCTGGAAAGAGGAGGCCAGATGAAAGCAGAGAGCAGCAGCTGAGTTAGCGGCTCGCACACAGGCAGCGGCTTTATGCTTTGGTATATCAGCATTTCATCTGTTTGCATTTTTTGCATATTTTTGTACTTTTTTGGGTTACGATTGATCTGACCTCTGACCCGTTGCTAAAAAACACTACATACCTGTATTTACATTGATAGTATCTTATAATGTCATACAAGGCCGGCCTCAGGGGGCAACAACAGGACCCGGACCACACGCATGCTATATAGTGCAAAACTAATAGTCTATTGGCCACTTCATGTTGACTCCATACTCTACTGCCACATGGTGACAGACTAGGCTCTGGGCCATACCACCCCCAAAACACTGTACCACAACAACCACAGCCCCCATGTGGTGTCACACCATGTCAACAGATTACAAAAGCTATAGTTGCTAACAGTTCTGAATTGGGGGCCAATGTCAAGGACCAATATTTAGTACAGCCCTTTAAAAATCGGGATAATCCTGCCAAATATTTGGGCCTGACATAAAGGGTTGCCCGGTCCTCGATCTAGCACAGGGCCGATGCCTCTTCAGCTACAGACAACACTAAGTCTGGACGCTGAATACCACCGATACATGACACCACAACCTTAAGATGATGATCCAATTGGATAAGAAATGGTTGGTGTTAAATATGGGAGAAACATGGGGATTCCTAAATATTTGCGAGGTTCCCCCACCAGCTTATTTTCAGGCAAGCATCATGACGTAGGTGCGGCCTATGTGACCACTGAGGACCAATTACTCTGGGCCCATGACGTCACCCAGGAGGCTGGAAGAGAACCTTGACAGATCGCCACATGCCGTGAAGGGCCCCTCCCTGGGCCTCCACTTATTATACTCCCCAGTCTGAAAAGACCTCAGTGTATAATTGTAATTTGTGGGAGACTGTAATGGAATTGCTAAGACAGCAATTCCCAGAACGGTTAAACCCTGGGAGGGGCACAAGAGACAGTGAGCCCTAAGCTGAAGCCCCCCGCTTTCCCTTCCTATTGCCAGGCCCTATCCTAGGTAATAGGCGACAACCACGAGGACAAACCCTCCTTGAATACGTGAAACACAAAACGCAGACAAGACGAAGAACAACAAAGGGAGGTCAGCTAGCCAGGGTTCGGTAACAGGAGAGCGATGCAGTGCCAAATCGGAGTAAAGAGAATAGTCAATGAGAAAAGCCAAAGGTCAGGTATAATAGTATAAGCAACAGGTACAGTAAGAGCAGGTATGCGCACGGCAATAACAAGCACTGGTGTGAATGGGAACCAAGGCTAAATAGGGAGGAAGAACCCGCCCATGGAGTTCACAGGAAGGCAGGCTGTCAATCAAAGGGCAAGGCCAGATTAACCACTAAATGGACAGAGGCAACCTAGGCAGAAGACGGGTGTGGTGCAAATCCAATTAAGGACTAGAGCCGTGTTCACACAGTGCAACTAAAAACTTTACGCAGATTATCAAACTGCACGCGCCTCCTGCGCCGCAGCACACGAGCAGAGGGTGGCGCAGGGGCCCGAACAGGCAGAGATGTTACAGAGACAAACCCAAAAAGTTTCAGGTTGAATTTGAAACTTTTGGAAAATATGGATCCATTGGTATTTCGGTACCTCTTAGAAGGCCCGCTAGTACTTTCAGGGGCATACTTTGGATTTTCCAGAGGTGAAATCCATGGGGATCCAACCATCTTGGCATCTGAAGTGGTTGGATCCATCACTGGCCACTTTCCCAACCTAGTGATGATGAATTTTTTCCCTCCACTTCATAATATCTGTGCCTGCTCAGAAGTCCTGGTGAAGGAGAGTGGCGGCGCTCTTAGAAGAACAGGGCCACCATCCTACCACATGAAGACCTTGGGAAAGTGGTGGCCAAGGATGGGGGATTAGTGGAACGATATCATCGCTCTCCTGGTCATCAACATCATCATCATCCAAGTTTTGTAGACCAAAGACACCCTTGTAGTTTTTCCATCCCATTGTGATTTATTCGAGGAATTCTATGGGACAAAATCAAATTCTGTGACACAAAAATTGTATTTTGTGCAACAAATGGTATTTTGTGCTCAATGATAGGTTTTGTGATACAAAATAAATTCTGTACACAGAATTTTTGTGCATTCTGTAAAAAAAAATAAAAAAATTTATGCACACAAAAATTATTCCTGATGTCACAAAAGAGTTCTGTGACCACAAGTCATAGCTGGGGGTCGCAGAAGATTTTGGTGATGTGAGGAGGAGCTCTGAGGGGCATGGTTGGCTATCGGGAGTCCAGAGGTTGGCCAGTCACTTTGTGGTCAATCTAAGTTTGTGCCCGTTAAACTTTTTGGACGCTCATTTTGTATATTAATCTAAGTTGTGTCTGACCATCGTCCAGCAAATTA
Source organism: Leptodactylus fuscus (assembly GCF_031893055.1). Classification (NCBI taxonomy): domain Eukaryota; kingdom Metazoa; phylum Chordata; class Amphibia; order Anura; family Leptodactylidae; genus Leptodactylus; species Leptodactylus fuscus. The sequence continues at coordinate 20,281,932 of NC_134267.1, read as the reverse complement.
ATCCATTAGCTGTGGTAGATTTTGTTGGGTCGGTAAGTTGGGGAAGGATGACTTGGATTGTCTTTAGCCAGTTTTTTGCACTAAATCACATCTAAATACCAGATCAGTGTGCATTTTTGGTGCCCCCCCCAGCCCGCACACCCCCAAAGACCCACCAGCCTCCCCCCACCTATGTCACTGAGACTGAGCGTTCTCTAGAAACCTCGATCCTTCTCAGAACTGTAAATAATCCATACTGTCATCCATAATCCCCCCAATGCCATTGACATCCTACTTAAAGGCATAGGATCACAGAAATGGTTCATAACATAGCAGAGCAGTAACACAACCCGACATGTGGTTTTCTGTCCATCGCTAGTTCAAAGTATATTGTTAGTATGTTGTGTCATCAACCATAACTCATATCCAAACTCATCATCATTGGCATAGACATACTGGAACTCAGATATTCTTATCTATCTCTCTATCTTTCATCTCAATATCTATCTATAGCATATCTATCTCCTATCTATCTATCTATCTATCTATCTATCTATCTATCTATCTATCTCATATCTATCTATCTATCTATCTATCTATATCCTATCTATCTATCTATCTATCTATCTATCTATCTATCTATCTATCTACAGTATATCCTATCTATCTATCTATCTATCTATCTATCTATCTATCTCCTATCTATCTATCTATCTATCTATCTATCTCCTATCTATCTATCTATCTATCTATCTATCTATCTATCTATCTATCATCTATCTACCTATCTCCTATCTATCTATCTATCTATCTATCTACCTATCTCCTATCTATCTATCTATCTATCTATCTCCTATCTATCTATCTATCTATCTATCTATCTATCTATCTATCTATCTCCTATCTATCTATCTATCTATCTATCTATCTATCTCATATCTATCTATCTATCTATCTATCTATCTATCTCCTATCTATCTATCTATCTATCTATCTATCTATCTATCTCATATCTATCTATCTATCTATCTATCTCCTATCTATCTATCTATCTATCTATCGATCTCATATCTATCTATCTCCTATCTATCTATCTATCTATCTATCTATCTATCTATCTATCTATCTATCTATCCATTCATCCATCCATCCGTGTTATGTATGTACACCTATGGATGCAACCAAAATTTTTTGGGGCTTCCAAAATGAAATCCTAATTCAAATACAGAAACTTCATGTTCCCAGTTTGTGGGCCATACCATAATCCTACTGGGCGGCCCAGGAGATGTGAGTATTATACTATTATACTTTCCCAGGGCAGAAGCTCTAGGACAGACATGTGGGGATGAGCTGAGCCTTCAGCAGACAATGATTTGGGAGGAGACCTCACTACACAACCTATTTGTTCCTCCTGTTGTTAGAAGCTTTGGGAGTGACTCCGGCATTAGGGGAAATCTACTGGAATTACACAAATACAAACAGACCTGAGTTTCAGAGGTCTCAAGATAGAGGAGACATGAGATACTAGGTCACCGTAGACACACATAGCCCCAGCCTTATACTAACCGCAGACACACATAGGCCCGGCCTTATACTATCCGCAGGTACACAACAATAAATAGACAATCACATCCAAAAATAAATATAGAATAATCACACGATGGACAACAACAAGCCCTAGAGACAGAAATATCCATAGCTACAGTGTTGGCCAAAAGTATTGGCACCCCTGCAATTCTGTCAGATAATATTCATTTTATTCCAGAAAACGATTGCAATCACAAATTCTTTGGTATTATTATCTTCATTTAATTTGTCTTCAATGGAAAACCACAAAAAGAATTGTCAAAAAGCCAAACTGGATATAATTCCACACCAAACATAAAAAAGGGGATGGACAAAAGTTCTGTTTGAAAAATCATGTGATGCTTCTCTAATTTGTGTAATTAACAGCACCTGTTACTTACCTGAGGCACCTAACAGGTGGTGGCAATAACTAAATCATACTTGCAGCCAGTTGAAATGGACTAAAGTTGACTCAACCTCTGTCCTGTGTCCTTGTGTGTACCACATTGAGCATGGAGAAAAGAAAGAAGACCAAAGAACTGTCTGAGGACTTGAGAAGCATAATTGTGAGGAAGCCTGAGCAATCTCAAGGCTACACGTCCATCTCCAAAGACCTGAACGTTCCTGTGTCTACCGTGCGCAGTGTCATCAAGAAGTGTAAAGCCCATGGCACTGTGACTAACCTCCCTAGATGTGGACGGAAAAGAAAAATTGACGAGAGATTTCAACGCAAGATTGTGCGGATGGCGGATAAAGAACCTCGACTAACATCCAAACAAGTTCAAGCTGCCCTGCAGTCCGAGGGTACAACAGTGTCACCCCGTACTATCCAGCGTCAGCGTCTGAATGAGAAGGGACTGTATGGTAGGAGACCCAGGAAGACCCCACTTCTTACCCAGAGACAGAAGCCAGGCTGGAGTTTGCCAAAACTTACCTGAGAAAGCCAAAACCGTTCTGGAAGAATGTTCTCTGGTCAGATGAGACAAAAGTAGGAAAAGGCATCAACATAGAGTTTACAGGAAAAAAAGAGGCCTTCAAAGAGAAGAAGACGCCCCCTACAGTCAGACATGGCGAAGGCTCCCTTATGTTTTGGGGTTGCTTTGCTGCCTCTGGCACTGGACGGCTTGACCGTGTGCATGGCATTATGAAGTCTGAAGACGACCAACACATTGTGCAGCATAATGTAGGGCCCAGTGTGAGAAAGCGGGGTCTCCCTCAGAGGTCAGGGCTCTTCCAGCAGGACAATGACCCAAAACACTACAAGACTCGATAGTCTAATCGATGGCCCTGTCCTAAGATAGGTCACCATAATTGGATTGGAGGAGATCCGACACCCAACATCTACACCGACCAGCTGGCCTCAGCACAGTATATGGAACTGGAAGAAGACCGGCCGTCAATATCGAGGCTTAGAGAGCTCCTTTAAGAAATATAAGAAAAAAAAACACCTTTATAACAAAGTACAAAGAACGTTTTCGGATAATGTCATCATTGTATGAAAAAAAAACAAATTCAAAAGTTCAAAGAAGATGAAAAGAACAATTTTGAGAATAAAAGAAATTAGTAAAGGTTATAAAAAAAAAAATTGTATTAGGAAAAAATTATTAATTTAGCAATCGACTAGTAACCTCGTAAATTTAAAGAAAAAAAATCATACGATATCAGAAAAATAAGGCGAAAAGAAAACCAAATCTTAGACCACATTCACACAGGCTGAAAACACAGACGTTAGAAATGGATGCCAACATTGTAAACAGTAAAGGAAAGATAATGTAGATAAAGGGATGTGTATGAAAGATATTGTAAGGGTAAGGATCCCACCATGTGACTTTTCCACATGGCTAGTCACAACGGGATGCCAATTTCACTACACCAGCATCCCGTTGCGGCACCCGCTCCTGATTAGGCCCGAAAGAATGGGCTTACCGTAATCAGGAGTTAGTCTCGCGCCGCGGACGCTGCGGCTGGCTGGGGTTAGCATACAATTTTACACTGGTTACACTTCTTATTAGAGACAATATACTTGTCTGTTAAACTTCATCACAGAGGCACTCTTCTTGGAGGTTACACTTCATGGCAGAGACACTATGCATGATGGTTAAACTTCTTATCAGAGGCACTATGCATACTCTTTCAGCTATGCCAGGATTACACTTCATGGCAGAGTCACTCTTTTTGGAGGTTACACTTCATGGCATAGGCATTACGCCTAGTGGTTACACTTAATGGCCTACAGACACAGTGGGGGACATCAGAAAGACCAGCACTCCATACTCCAGTCTTCATCTATACTGGGATGAGATGTGGCAGAATGCTGAAAAGTAATAAAACTTGAATTATTTGCAGCATGTCTTGGGAAATCTGGGTAACAGAAACTGAAATGTACATCAGCCAAGAACAGTAGGACGGTTTCTTATGCTGACGCACCTCCCCTGGGCCTGCGCGTATTATATTATGGGGTCTGAAGAGACCCCGGGGTATAATAATAGCAGTTACAGTTTGGACTGAATCTTATTAGATTGAGATAACACTAATGTTTCCGTACGTTGCACTATTTCTTATTGCTCTATCCACCACATACATATTATATCTATATTATGCTGTCATTTATATGTTCCATCTTTTTCTTAGCATATACAGATATTTTTTATTTTTTTTCACCTTTTCATCCAGGTTTTCTTCTATGATACTAGCGTTCACAGGAGGAAAAGGATCCTGCGACGAGGATGGGATTCGAACCCACGCGTGCAGAGCACAATGGATTAGCAGTCCATCGCCTTAACCACTCGGCCACCTCGTCACCTGATACCCCTCCCCCTTGCAGGCTGCTCTGAGGCATACAGCTTAGAGTAACACTGGCTGTATACACACTGACTGACACTGAGCGCAGATACCGCCATGCCAAGCACCACCAGCTGCGATAACTTATAAAATGTATATAAGAAATAATGGAATTACAATCCCGGGTTATATAGTTATTTCTATATATAGTATTATTATTATTATTATTATTATTATATGTACTAGACTGAAAAAAGATATGTTATAATATCACTGTAATGCCCAGCACTGTATTAGCACCACTAGATGGCAGCTGGGAGTCCAGTATGGGAAAGGTGACAGATCTGTGAATGTGTCAGAGGGGAGGGAAAGATATTTATTATTATTATTATTATTAGCTACAGCGAGGGTTTTATATTATTAATATCTATATTATTTCATATTTGTTGATAACTTTCTGTCTACGTTATCTATATATCTATCATGCATTTCATATCTACTTTACTATCTATCACTTATGTAGCTCATCTATCTATCTATCTATCTATCTATCTATCTATCTATCTATCTATTTCCTATCTATCTGTTAGCGACGATGTCAGATTGGGGTCTATTGTAGGTTCCCCCTCCCTGCCCTCTCTTAGTTTACTACAGGCATCTTTTCCGGACCTCACTCTTTCCTGGCTTGAATATAACCAGCTCGCTGCGTTTCTTCACCGGTTTTCTCTACAACCCATTCCCTCCGCTGCCCCAACTGCCTTGGAGACAGAGTTTCTTCGCCCCGTGGCGCCATCCCATGTCCTCTCCTTGTTATACGATATCCTTCTTCAGGCTTCTGCCTATCTATCTATCTATCTCCTATCTCTCTATCTATCTATCTATCTATCTATCTATCTATCTCCTATCTATCTATCTATCTATCTATCTCTCATATCTATCTATATCTAATATCTATCTTTCGATTATCTATCTCCTATCTATCTATCTATCTATCTATCTATCTATCTCATATCTATCTATCTATCTATCTATCTATCTATCTATCTATCTATCTCATATCTATCTATCTATCATCTATCTATCTATCTATCTATCTATCTATCTATCTATCTATCTCATATCTATCTATCTATCATCTATCTATCTATCTCCTATCTATCTATCTATCTATCTATCTCCTATCTATCTATCTATCTATCTATCTATCTATCTATCTATCTATCTATCTATCTATCTATCTATCTCCTATCTATCTATCTATTATCTATCTATCTATCTATCTATCTCATATCTATCTATCTATCATCTATCTATCTATCTATCTATCTCCTATCTATCTATCTATCTATCTATCTATCTATCTATCTATCTATCTCCTATCTATCTATCTATCTATCTATCTATCTATCTATCTCTCTCCTATCTATCTATCTATTATCTATCTATCTATCTATCTATCTATCTATCTATCATTTCAGTTCACACTAGTTTCCTTTCCCATCATCTACGAGCCACCATGGCCATTATTACACTTGATCCCACTAGATGGCGGTATAGTTATTACGTCTTTTCAGCCGCTTTAGTAACAGAAGCTTTCTATTCTACCTCAGTAGTAGAATGGAAGAAGAATAAATACAATCACGGACCAGAGAATCGCAGATAAAATTACTCTGAGGGTCCGCTCATCTATTTCCATGCCCCATTACATAGTACCAGCTGCCCTCATGTTACTCCTCTGGTCAGTCCCCCTACACATCCACACATCCCTACCGCCATTCCAGCCAGGCAGATGTAGATATCGGTGTGAATGGTAACCTGGAGGATATAAAATCTGTTAGGGCTTCAATGTTAGGGGGGGTTCTGTGGACCCTTAAGACACCAGGTCCTCTTTATCTGCTATAGCTACGCCAGTCACAGGTTCTTATTTAATCAACTCTTACGAAAAATTAAAAAGCTAATAAGGAGATAGACTGGGAGCCCTTTAACCCCAGACCAAGATCCCTTTAACCCCAGATCGGGAGCCCTTTAACCCCAGAATCCCAATGTTCGGCCCACACGCTGTATCTAAGCTTCCTTCCTGATCCTGACAGTTCTTCCATTAGAAGACGGGTCCATCTGCTTTCTGTCTCTAGAATCTTCCGCCTCCTCGTGATCCCTTGAGAAGATGTCCAGGAGTCTCCACAAGGAATATCAATTAGAAGAAACCAGAGCAGGCTGAGGGCTGACTGTACGGACGTCCAGAGACCGATCTCCTCGTCTTTCCTTCCTTCCCATATGGAAATAAACCCATATCTTAAGACGTGAAGGGTTTATCTGTACAAGTCAAGACTTCATGTTATATTTTTTTTATTTTACTTTTGAAGGAATAGTAACCCTTAAAAAACCATGAAAAACTTAAAGGTATATTCAGACAGTGATTCCACCATTTACTAGCCCCGCCCTTGTCATGGCCCCCTCTTACCTAGTGGGGGCGCTCACTTGTGAGACATTTATGTGGTCGGAATACAGGTCGACTAAACAAGGTACAAAAGTCGCCACAGTCGATGTTTTCTGTTGTTTCTCCTGCTTCCTCGCTCTCCTGTGTCTGGCTGTAAGATAACTGGCTGCAGCAGGAGCTTCCCCCCTTTTTCTTGTCTAATGTATACCAAATAGAATTTTAAGCCCCACCCCTTTGGCTAATCCCCGCTACCTCAGTGACTCTGCAGCTGAAGATGGAGTCGATCAGCAGCAGGTTAACCCTTGTGTTCTCAGCAGGATTTAGGGACAAGTAGAAAATAGTACAGACTGACAAACAATGGGGCGGCTAGATTTTACTGTAGGGTTTTAGTGAGCCCAATATTAGTCATTGTCCTCATGCGCCCGCACCGCTCCTTCTCCTTAATGAGGCACGGTAATGTTATAATCAGATAATATCTACCAGAGAACATCTGCGGCGCGGAGATCATTTGTTATGGATTCCATTTATTAAGAGATTGTCATAATAGAGAGAAATCACTCAAAGGATTTCCAGATTTTATGCATGGGAGCAAGAAATTAGGTCTGAAGCCAAGATCATAATATTATCAAGAGGGAGACCGAGGAGGAGGAGGAGGAGGAGGAAGAAGAAGAGGTTACCATTGTGGCAATAGGAGACCTGACCTTTTTTGGAGTGAAAATAAAGAACTAGTATTAGCACTGCACATAAAACCTTCTGGAGGCACGTCAGGGAATTGCCACCCTAAACAGCCCCCCTGACACAGACCACCTCTACATAACAGAAGGGCGCTGCTCTAGGAGTCTAATGTGACATCACTAGCTGTCCCCAGATAACACTGTGACATCATCAGTCCTTCCCAAAATAATCCCAGCCCTTCGCTGTATCACAGATAGGTTATCACCTCAGTCCTGCAGATAGGTTAGTATCACCAGACCCAGCATATCACCCCAGCCCTGCAGATAGATAGGTTACTGTCACCAGAACCAGCATATGACCCCAGCCCTGCAGATAGATAGGTTATTGTCACCAGACCCAGTATATCACCCCAGCCCTGCAGATAGATAGGTTACTGTCACCAGAACCAGCATATCACCCCAGCCCTGCAGATAGATAGGTTAGTGTCACCAGAACCAGCATATCACCCCAGCCCTGCAGATAGATAGGTTATTGTCACCAGACCCAGCATATCACCCCAGCCCTGCAGATAGATAGGTTATTGTCACCAGACCCAGCATATCACCTGAGCCCTGCAGATAGATAGGTTATTGTCACCAGACCCAGCATATCACCCCAGCCCTGCAGATAGATAGGTTATTGTCACCAGACCCAGCATATCACCTGAGCCCTGCAGATAGATAGGTTATTGTCACCAGAACCAGCATATCACCCCAGCCCTGCAGATAGATAGGTTATTGTCACCAGAACCAGCATATCACCCCAGCCCTGCAGATAGATAGGTTATTGTCACCAGACCCAGCATATCACCCCAGCCCTGCAGATAGATAGGTTATTGTCACCAGAACCAGCATATCACCCCAGCCCTGCAGATAGATAGGTTATTGTCACCAGACCCAGCATATCACCTGAGCCCTGCAGATAGATAGGTTATTGTCACCAGACCCAGCATATCACCCCAGCCCTGCAGATAGATAGGTTATTGTCACCAGACCCAGCATATCACCTGAGCCCTGCAGATAGATAGGTTATTGTCACCAGAACCAGCATATCACCCCAGCCCTGCAGATAGATAGGTTATTGTCACCAGACCCAGCATATCACCCCAGCCCTGCAGATAGATAGGTTATTGTCACCAGAACCAGCATATCACCCCAGCTCTGCAGATAGATAGGTTATTGTCACCAGACCCAGCATATCACCCCAGCCCTGCAGATAGATAGGTTAGTGTCACCAGACCCAGCATATCACCCCAGCCCTGCAGATAGATAGGTTATTGTCACCAGACCCAGCATATCACCCCAGCCCTGCAGATAGATAGGCTACTATCACCAGACCAGCATATCACCCCAGCCCTGCAGATAGATAGGTTAGTGTCACCAGAACCAGCATATCACCCCAGTCCTGCAGATAGATAGGTTAGTGTCACCAGAACCAGCATATATGTTTGTGAAACAACCCTCAAAATTATATATTCGATGTGTACAAAATATCTTCTCCGTGACATCACAGGGTTAAACATGCCTTAGCGCTGCCGTCTCAGGGGTGTACGGAGACTGCTCAGTAGTTGTATTCACTTTTACAGCTGAAAGACTCACAACATCTGTTATCAGTTTGTAAAAGGGAAAAGGGGAAAAAGATTATTGTCACCAAAATCAATTTCCCCAGTATCAAGCTAACACCCCCTTCTCTAAGATTTAGTGGAGAGAAGCGGCGCCTCCTAATGAGCAGCTGTATAATAGGTGCTAAGTATCATAGAGCAATATCTGATCTCCAGGGTCACAGGTCAATGTTTGATCTTAGGGCCTAAGGATTTATGTCTGGCAGCACCTCATTATATCCGGAGGGGTCTCCTCTACTGAACGCTGTGCTCCTTTTATTATTTTTCCTGCTTTCAGGATTGAATTAGAAATGTAATAATTATCCATAACAAATATCAGATGCGAGGCCCAATAATATGTTATATCAAAGCATACAAGACCTAAGCAGGGATACATTGCTAGGATGAGAATTAAGGTCAAACATTACTTATATTACTGATCCTGAGTTACATCCTGTATTATACTGCAGAGCTGTGCTCACTATTCTGCTGGTACAGTCACTGTGTACATACATTACATTACTTATCCTGTATTATACTGCAGAGCTGTGCTCACTATTCTGCTGGTACAGTCACTGTGTACATACATTACATTACTTATCCTGTATTATACTGCAGAGCTGTGCTCACTATTCTGCTGGTACAGTCACTGTGTACATACATTACCTTACTTATCCTGTACTGATCCTGAGTTACATCCTGTATTATACTCCAGAGCTGCGCTCACTATTCTGCTGGTACAGTCACTGTGTACATACATTACATTACTTATCCTGTACTGATCCTGAGTTACATCCTGTATTATACTCCAGAGCTGCGCTCACTATTCTGCTGGTACAGTCACTGTGTACATACATTACATTACTTATCCTGTACTGATCCTGAGTTACATCCTGTATTATACTCCAGAGCTGCGCTCACTATTCTGCTGGTACAGTCACTGTGTACATACATTACATTACTTATCCTGTACTGATCCATAATGGGTCTGGTCTAGGGTCCCTATTTAGAGGTCTAGTCTGGGGTCTGTATTGATTTGGTAGATCTATATTTAGGGGGTCTGCCCTTTGTTCTGCAATTGTCTGCTCTGATTTTGCTGAAGGATTTGTAGTTGTATTATTAGGGGTCTGTGTTCATTATAGGTTTTTTTTTTACTAGAGATTTATAAGTGTTAAAGGGGTTACCCGGTTTCTAACATTGATGGTCTATTCTTAGGATAGGTCATCAATTCTAGATCTGCGGGGCTCCCCTATAGATCAACAATACCAAGACAGCGCAGTTCACGGTATTATTTACTATGCTGATCACTCGCCATACAAATTACAGCGGTGAGTGTAGGCACTGCTGTGCTGTCCCATTGAAATCTATGCGGCAGTGCTGCAGTACCTACACTCGCCACTACAGTTTGTATGGCAAGGGAGCAGTACAACTTGTGGTATGTAAACAATACCGCAAACCACGCTGTCTCTCGGTACTGGTGACCAAGTGTTGGACCCCCACAGATCTAATATTAATGACCTATTCTAAGGATAATATTAAAAACCGGATAACCCCTTTAGGATCAGGGGATGCCCTACATAAATGGATGGGGTCTATAGTAATACAGTTTCCAGGTTGCTGTACACATCACTTCTCAGAATCTCTCTGATGTGTCTTCTCAGAACTTGGCAAACATGATTTCCTTATTGATGGGCACCTGCAGGGTGTGTACAGGGCTCTAGGCGCTCAGTGTATTATACTGTAGCCGTACATTATGCTACCAGTAGCCTCCAGCCAAACCCATTGTAATCTTATCAATAGGACTTTCCCTTCAATGTAGAAGCCTATACATCAATACAGACCCTAAATGTACATTTCAAAGACAAACCTTGTGACCGGGCGAGCAAATATTTATCTACAGCAGAGAAAACAGAAAAGCGATGATGACAAAGGACGAGCTGATTCATGTGGTTTGCGGCATTCCAAAAATACAAGGGCCGGTCAGGATTGATTCACCGATAACTACAGAGAGTGAGGTTCATTGCATGGATCCTTTATGGGATTTATGGGAAAATTAGGATTTACCCCCTTAGACCTTAGACCCTGTCTAAGCCTCTCACCTCTACCAGGTTAGTCTTCTCTACACCGGGTTGACGAGATGCAATAACATCGAAATGGCCTCGGTTGAGAGACTATACCTGGTAATAATCCCAGCATCATTGCAAAACAAAGGCCTCTTGGAAGGTCGGGCATGATGCTAAAGGAAGCAACCTTTATTGGGTTATATCACTGAGATTCTGTCTTCCTAATTACATCAGGGAAGACAGGCTTGCATATTCCAGTGAGTGCCCTCTATTGGTTTGCAACACTGAGGCACCTGACTTCCTAATTACATCATGGAAGACAAATTTGCATATTCTTCCCATGGTCCCTTGCAAAGTGGAGTGCTAAAGGCTTAATAAGTCTCCACACACCTATATGGTGGTCTCTCCCCAAGGAGTGACAATATCCCCTTAACCCTGTCTAAGCCTCTCACCTCTAACAGGTTAGTCTTCTCTACACCGGGCTGACGAGATGCAATAACATCGAAACGGCCGTCCTTGGTTGAGAGGCTATACCTGGTAATAATCCCAGCATCATTGCAAAACAAAGGCCTCTTGGAAGTTCGAGCATGATGTTAAAGGGAGCAGCCTTTATTGGGCCATATCACTGAGATTCTGTCTTCCTAATTACATCAGGGAAGACAGGCTTGCACATTCCAGTGAGCGCCCTCTATTGGTTTGCAACACTGAGGCACCTGACTTCCTAATTACATCATGGAAGACAGATTTGCATATTCTTCCCATGGCCCCTTAGACCTTGTCATAATTCACTAAATTGTAGAAGACCTTTACGTAGAATTTTTGGAGACTGTTACAAAAAATCTAGCATTTGGTTTTCTGCTCTTTGGGGACTTGAAAAACGGAAACCCAGTCCGCTAAAAAAAACCGGAGCCCTGCTGTCCCCATAGACTATAATGGGATCGGTCAGGTTTCGCTTGCAGAACTTCTCTCCGTATTTTTCAAGCAAAAATAGGAGTTGTCCCATTTTTGGACAGTCTCATGGCCATGGGAATAGACACAACACCGACCTTAGTAAAAGGGCCGCGTGGCCGTAACGACAACATCTGAGTGCTGTCAGAATTCATAATATGTTATATAAGGATTCAAAAATATCGCAAATAATTGAGAGGTTTATAATGCAGAATTATTCACCAAAAGACCATTCTTGTATCCACACGGCTCACATCGACCATCTTATGGACTCATCTCTTGTAAATGAAATAAGTTACATCAAAGGGAAGCGCCTCCTTATTTATAAACCTGTTTATAGCGGGACACATGGATCTCATTTCTTCTTACAGACCGCGCTCTTTGTAGGACGCTTTTTTCTTTAAATCCCCCTTTATATATCCTGGAGAAAATAATAGCCATAAAAATCAGAATAAAGTACGTTATAGACGGACGTAGAATGTTCTCGCCATGTGCACCCATCATGTATGTAAAAGAAAATATTAAAGGGAATGTGTCTAGTGGCATGATAGATGTGTCGATGGATGTCACACCTGTGGATGACAATAAGATGCCTCTACCGACTCCGCCCTGCTAATGCAACTCATCCACTACTATAATGAGATGACTCTGCTGACCCCACGCAAAATGAAAAAAGAGATGCCTCTGCTGTCCTTGTTCACTGATGATAATAAGATGACTCTGCTGACTTTGTCCTCTGCTGAAACTGAGATGACTTTTCTAATCCCTTTCTTTCCAAATAAAGGGATGACTCTTCTGGTCTCTCCCCCTACTTATAATGAGAAACGGACTTGGCTGACCCCACATGTTAATGATAGTGGGTGATTCTGCTGATTCTGCACTGTAATGATAATGAAATTATATAGCTTACCCCACCCACTAATAAAAATGAGACCACTCTGCTGACCTTGTACTGACCTTCTACTGATACTGAGAAGACTTTTCCAATCACTTATTTTCCTGAAAAATAGATGACTGACGGCTGACCTTGCCAACTCCTTACCCTTCTCTTTGTAGATAACTTTCCTCATCTGTCCTCTCTCCTGTGTGGTGTAGTATATAGAGGATCTGTCCTGTGTGGTGTAGTATATAGAGGACCTGTCCTGTGTGGTGTAGTATATAGAGGACCTGTTCTGTGTGGTGTAGTATATAGAGGATCTGTCCTGTGTGGTGTAGTATATAGAGGAGCTGTCCTGTGTGGTGTAGTATATAGAGGATCTGTCCTGTGTGGTGTAGTATATAGAGGATCTGTCCTGTGTGGTGTAGTATATAGAGGATCTCTCCTGTGTGGTGTAGTATATAGAGGAGCTGTCCTGTGTGGTGTAGTATATAGAGGATCTCTCCTGTGTGGTGTAGTATATAGAGGATCTCTCCTGTGTGGTGTAGTATATAGAGGATCTGTCCTGTGTGGTGTAGTATATAGAGGACCTGTCCTGTGTGGTGTAGTATATAGAGGATCTGTCCTGTGTGGTGTAGTATATAGAGGATCTGTCCTGTGTGGTGTAGTATATAGAGGATCTGTCCTGTGTGGTGTAGTATATAGAGGACCTGTCCTGTGTGGTGTAGTATATAGAGGATCTCTCCTGTGCGGTGTAGTATATAGAGGACCTGTTCTGTGTGGTGTAGTATATAGAGGATCTGTCCTGTGTGGTGTAGTATATAGAGGAGCTGTCCTGTGTGTTGTAGTATATAGAGGATCTCTCCTGTGTGGTGTAGTATATAGAGGATCTCTCCTGTGTGGTGTAGTATATAGAGGATCTGTCCTGTGTGGTGTAGTATACAGAGGATCTGTCCTGTGTGGTGTAGTATATAGAGGATCTGTCCTGTGTGGTGTAGTATATAGAGGATCTGTCCTGTGTGGTGTAGTATATAGAGGATCTCTCCTGTGTGGTGTAGTATATAGAGGATCTGTCCTGTGTGGTGTAGTGTATAGAGGATCTGTCCTGTGTGGTGTAGTATATAGAGGATCTGTCCTGTGTGGTGTAGTGTATAGAGGATCTGTCCTGTGTGGTGTAGTATACAGAGGATCTGTCCTGTGTGGTGTAGTGTATAGAGGATCTGTCCTGTGTGGTGTAGTGTATAGAGGATCTGTCCTGTGTGGTGTAGTATATAGAGGATCTGTCCTGTGTGGTGTAGTATATAGAGGACCTGTCCTGTGTGGTGTAGTATATAGAGGATCTCTCCTGTGTGGTGTAGTATATAGAGGACCTGTCCTCTCTCCTGTGTGCGGTCTAGTCCTATCCTATCCTACTAATATTATAAATGTGAAAGTTTGGATGTTTGTGTGTTTGTTCCTCAATCAATTGAATGAAATCTGGCACATAGATAGTTTGTAACCTTGGTTAAAACATAGGCTACTTTTTATCCTGGTAAATTACATGGCTTTGCGACTGTTATGAATTTATATTCACATGCTATATTACACAGCTCTTGCAGAAGCTTATCTCAGGTCCCAGGTCTGTTATCTCTCTGTGTAAACACTCAGCTAACCTTCAGTCCATTTGTACATGCATTTGCATATTATCTGATCAGCACTAGGCCACATGCTGACACACTGACTAGGGCAAACACCTTTAATCCAAATTGGCAGTTTGCTACTTTTAAACATGTCGGGGAAAGAGAAAATCTAATTTGTTGCAAAAATCTAAAATGACAGCTATGAAGGAAGCCAGAAGTCACAGAGTTCTCCTCAAGCGGAGCTGACGGGGGTCATCGGGGCCAACAACACACTTATTATATGGCGTCCTAGCGAGCTCTGAGATGCCAGAACAATCACAGGCACGGCATGAGGAGCAAGTTCAGCAGCAGGACAGCTTAAGAGCTGCTGAAACGCTGGAGCAAGCAAACCATTGATGGATCGACGACCCATAGGAGGATCATCGACGCCAAGAACACGCAGACGAAGTCGCGGGCAGAGGTACACACACAAACCACATACAAAACAATACAAAACATTACACAAGTGCGAAACTGGACACTTCTTATAGGGCCAGTACACAAACAAAAAATGAATTATACCCGTGCGAAGCCGGATCCTCCTGCTAGTGAAATATAAAGAAGTTTCTTTTACACCTCCTTTTGATCAATATCCTCATTCAGCTCCCCCTAGTGGTGACTTCAGTCACTGCAATCAGAACATTATTATTATTATTTAAAGAATCAATTGGAATCAGAGTCAGAGTTCTACATGTACTAATAACATCGCTGTCGTCTTCAGTTTCCAAGGTGTCTTTTTGCAATGTTAGGATTGAATAAATTGTTACTTTTGCATTCACTTATTTAATTTAGTAATATATAAAGTGTAAATTGCTTCAGGCGGTTTCCTGGCCTGGAAAAGTAAGGATGAGTATTAAGAAAACATCTTATTTTGCCTAACAAAATGTTTGGGCACCTCTCTAAGAATCCCAGGGAGATATCTAGTGGTCTCATGTTTGCATGTTACTGTTTCCCTATGGATATAACTTCACCTCCCAAGTCGAGCTCTGAATAAAGAAACGTCCTGAGCTCTTTCCAGCTTAATTGTCGCTAATTGGAAACTGACACTCCCTGCCAGGTGGAAGAGCTCACTGCAGAATGTATATTCACTACTCACATTATGGAAACTCTGAAAAATGGCAACTGCATTATAACTATATATTATTGTATGTATATATACTTTATTAAAATCTTCAAAGCCAAATGTCTCCATTCCTATATACAGACAGGATCCATGTCAGCAAATGTTTAATTACCTAATGGCAAAACGTATTAAATAACTCCTTATAGGGTTACACTTCAGAATGTACAAAAATTATTATAAACTGACCCCCATCTATAATAAAATAACAGCTATAATACAGCTCCTATGTACAAGAATACAACTACCATAATACTGCCCCTATGTACAAGAATATAACTACTATAATACTACTCCTATGTACAAGAATATAACTACTATAATACTACTCCTATGTACAAGAATATAACTACTATAATACTATACCTATGTACAAGAATATAACTACCATAATACTGCCCCTATGTACAAGAATATAACTACTATTATACTACCTCCTATGTACAAGAATATAACTACTATAATACTGCTCCTATGTACAAGAATATAACTACTATAATACTGCTCCTATGTACATGAATATAACTATTATAATACTGCCCCTATGTACAAGAATATAACTACTATAATACTACTCCTATGTACAAGAATATAACTACTATAATACTACTCCTATGTAAAAGAACATAACTACTATAATACTACTCCTATGTACAAGAATATAACTACTATAATACTACCCATATGTACAAGAATATAACTACTATAATACTGCTCCTATGTACAAGAATATAACTACTATAATACTACTCCTATGTACAAGAATATGACTACTATAATACTGCCCCTATGTACAAGAATATAACTACTATAATACTGCCCCTATGTGCAAGAATATAACTACTATAATACTGCTCCTATGTACAAGAATATGACTACTATAATACTACTCCTATGTACAGTAATATGACTACTATAATACTACTCCTATGTACAAGAATATAACTACTATAATATTGTTCCTATGTACAAGAATATGACTACTATAATACTACTCATATGTACAAGAATATAACTACTATAATACTGCTCCTATGTACAAGAATATAACTACTATAATACTGCTCCTATGTACAAGAATATAACTACTATAATACTACTCCTATGTACAAGAATATGACTACTATAATGCTACTCCAATGTACAAGGATATAACGACTATAATACTACTCCTATGTACAAGAATATAACTACTATAATACTGCCCCCTATGTACAAGAATATAACTACTATAATACTGCCCCCTATGTACAAGAATATAACTATTATAATACTGCCCCTATGTACAAGAATATAACTACTATAATACTGCCCCTATGTACAAGAATATAACTACTATAATACTGCCCCCTATGTACAAGAATATAACTACTATAATACTGCCCCTATGTACAAGAATATAACTACTATAATACTACTCCTATGTACAAGAATATGACTACTATAATGCTACTCCCATGTACAAGAATATAACTACTATAATACTACTCCTATGTACTAGAATATAACTACTATAATACTGCTCCTATGTACAAGAATATAACTACTATAATACTACTCCTATGTACAAGAATATAACTACTATAATACTGCTCCTATGTACAAGAATATAACTACTATAATACTACCTCCTATGTACAAGAATATGACTACTATAATACTACTCCTATGTACAAGAATATAACTACTATAATATTGTTCCTATGTACAAGAATATAACTACTATAATACTACTCCTATGTACAAGAATATAACTACTATAATAATACTCCTATGTACAAGAATATAACTACTATAATACTACCTCCTATGTACAAGAATATGACTACTATAATACTACTCCTATGTACAAGAATATAACTACTATAATACTGCTCCTATGTACAAGAATATAGATACTATAATACTGCTCCTATGTACAAGAATATAACTACTATAATACTGCTCCTATGTACAAGAATATAACTACTATAATACTACCTCCTATGCACAAGAATATAACTACTATAATACTGCTCCTATGTACAAGAATATAACTACTATAATACTATTCCTATGTACAAGAATATAACTACTATAATACTACCTCCTATGTACAAGAATATGACTACTATAATACTACTCCTATGTACAAGAATATAACTACTATAATACTACCTCCTATGTACAAGAATATGACTACTATAATACTGCTCCTATGTACAAGAATATAACTACTATAATACTACTCCTATGTACAAGAATATAACTACTATAATATTGTTCCTATGTACAAGAATATAACTACTATAATACTACTCCTATGTACAAGAATATAACTACTATAATACTACTCCTATGTACAAGAATATAACTACTATAATACTACCTCCTATGTACAAGAATATGACTACTATAATACTACTCCTATGTACAAGAATATAACTACTATAATACTGCTCCTATGTACAAGAATATAACTACTATAATACTACCTCCTATGCACAAGAATATAACTACTATAATACTGCTCCTATGTACAAGAATATAACTACTATAATACTATTCCTATGTACAAGAATATAACTACTATAATACTGCCCCCTATGTACAAGAATATGACTTGCCCTTTATGGAGATGACTATAGATGGGAATATGGTTGGTATTTGAATGGACTTGTTCTTTGAGTTTGTTTTCGGTCCTGTGGCCATGTAATAAAAAATGTGGTTTCTCTGGCCGTGTTCCTGGCATGGTGTCATAGAGTAATTTATAAAGTATATAAAATGAATAATCCTTATATAAAATATATAAAACATATAAAGCTGCGTAATCTATGTAATGAATTAAATGGTTAAGAGTTTTTTCGTGATATATTTCAGGTGGTTTACTCCTGTGAGCCGGGGACTCGCTGCCAAATCCTTCGTTTTCTGCGGAAAACTCCCCGTCATAGGTTTTGGCTTTTTCTTCTGGCTGCCAGTGAAGGAAATTAAATCATTTTCTAGTGCTAGACGCGCTGGCGCGGTGCCAGGCCGAGATGTAAGGTTTAAGGTAACTTTTATATACGTCTGCTCCGGCCTATGGCTGCGCGGAGATTTGAGAGAGGCCAGACGTGTACCCAGAGATCACTCGTACATTTCCTTACAGAAACTCCATTCATTTCTGAGACAGGAATGTCTTCAAGTCTTGTGCGCAGAACAAACACGCCGTCCCCCGACAAACACCTCACTTCCAGAAGAACAACTTAACACTTCCCCGCATTCATTATCACCATGTTTAGTTTGTGATAGAGAATTATTTCTTTCAAGGGCGTCTGTCACTCTGAATTTACATTCTGTGTGTGACTTGGTGGTACAGAGCAAAAATGAACTGGATTATCTATCTATCTATCTATCTATCTATCTATCTATCTCCTATCTATCTATCTGCAGGGCTGGGGTGATATGCTGGGTCTGGTGACACTAACCTATCTATCTGCAGGGCCGGGTGATATACTGGTTCTGGTGACAGTAACCTATCTATCTGCAGGGCTGGGGTGATATGCTGGTCCTGGTGACAGTAACCTATCTATCTGCAGGACTGGGGTGATATGCTGGTACTGGTGACACTAACCTATCTGCAGGGCCGGGTGATATACTGGTTCTGGTGACAGTAACCTATCTATCTGCAGGACTGTGGTGATATACTGGTTCTGGTGACAGTAACCTATCTATCTGCAGGGCTAGGGTGATATGCTGGTTCTGGTGACGCTAACCTATCTATCTGCAGGGCTGGGGTGATATGCTGGCTCTGGTGACAGTAACCTATCTATCTGCAGGACTGGGGTGATATGCTGGGTCTGGTGACAGTAACCTATCTATCTGCAGGACTGGGGTGATATGCTGGTACTGGTGACACTAACCTATCTATCTGCAGGACTGGGGTGATATGCTGGTTCTGGTGACATTAACCTATCTATCTGCAGGGCTGGGGTGATATACTGGGTTCTGGTGATACTAACCTATCTGCAGGACTGGGGTGATATGCTGGGTCTGGTGACTCTAACCTATCTATCTGCAGGGCTGGGGTGATATGCTGGGTCTGGTGACAGTAACCTATCTATCTGCAGGACTGGGGTGATATGCTGGTTCTGGTGACACTAACCTATCTATCTGCAGGACTGGGGTGATATACTGGGTCTGGTGACACTAACCTATCTATCTGCAGGGCTGGGGTGATATACTGGTTCTGGTGACACTAACCTATCTATCTGCAGGGCTGGGGTGATATACTGGTTCTGGTGACACTAACCTATCTATCTGCAGGGCTGGGGTGATATGCTGGGTCTGGTGACACTAACCTATCTATCTGCAGGGCTGGGGTGATATGCTGGGGTCTGCTGACACTAATCTATCTATACATATCATGTTGCTGCAGGTATAGATATTTCGCTGTGTTTGGTGATCTATGAGCCTATTAATCTTTCCTTATACTACAGAGAATCTTCTTAGAAGTGATTATTCTTTCCCTATAATTCACATTACAATATATTGGGTCATTTATAGTAACTGGTCCTGTTTAGTCACAAGGGGAGAAATATCCACAAATGTCTTCCATGTGTTGAGGAAAATTCTATCTGATGCGCTCACAATAGACCTTCCCGTGTTTTTCATTATAGCTGTTGTCTTCTCTTGTATAACGCACAGCTTTTATTACAGTCAATGCAATATGGACAGGTAGAAAGGGGGGAGGCTCCTGCTGCAGCTAGTTACCTTACAACCAGGGGCAACTGGGGCTTACAAGGAGGACATGATCGTTCAACTTCGGGCTGGTCTGTTCAGGTGCCTATTGAAGAATTCTTCATGTATCGGCATAGTTGAAGATTGAGAGAGGAATTTGTGGATTTGGTTTAATTCTTTTGTATTTTCTATATTTTGTATTCCTTATGAGTTATATGTCATCGATAAAAAAACACAATGGGGGAGGCTCCTGCTGCAGCCAGTTGCCTTACAGTAAGAACGAGATTGATGTCTACTTAAAGGGCTTCTTTCACCTTCTCCACCAACTCCAGTTTGTTTTTTTTTGGAGGGGGGTTGTCATAAATTTATATTTTTTATTATTTTTTTTAGAAAAGTCAAACAGAAAGACGCCTAGTTATAATCAGTGATATGTATCATATACATGAGACGTCATCCGGTACAGAGGTTATGAGGGGTATACAGGAGAGTCATATGATGATCATAATATACTATATTCGAAAACGGGAACATCAGGATAATTAAGAACAGCACCTCATTGGTGAGTACATTCTATCCACAGTCACAATTGTGTCAAAAATTTACTGTGCATTCGAATCTCCACAAACTCCATTTTTTCCCCTTCTTTTATTAGGCATCGCTCCACTGATTTTGGCACAGTTGAAATTTTCTCTCTAGCCCCAACCATTCCTGAGCAATCAGTGTTATTAGTTTTGGTGCCCAATATGTAGGTTTCTTCTGTCAAGTAGGCGGTTTCAAACTGGACCAGGCAAGGGGCGTGATTAAGACCTCTGACCCTATCCAATCAGAGGCAGGCAGTGTCACATCCCCTTGCTTTCTTCTGTCTGTGACCACTGTGAAGTGGAGAGAGGTATAGTGTGGGAGAACCGCTATTTTTCTCCAAGACTGTTGCAGTATGCACAGGCATTTAGCTTGTAGGTCCCGGACTGGAGTAAAAGTTAGGGCCAGTCCTACAGGGCAATCCATTCCAGTCTTGGGAACCGACCAGCAGGGCTTTGTAAGTAGCACAGGTGTGCTGGTTAGTGAGAGAGAGAGGAGAGAGACTGAAACACACACTCAACCAGTCTGGGAAAGCTCTGCCAAGAAGGACGCTGTTAAAAGGCTGGGTATGTGTACCCCTTGTTTGCTTGCGAACCTTGTTTGTTAGGAGGTCAGCAGTAGGATGACCCCCTGGATAGTGAGGGAATAACTTGTTTAGTAAGTCGCCGGAGAGGCGAAGGTCTTTATTTTCATTTCTTTGCTGAACAGCACTACCTGCACCTTTAAGCTTGTCTGCTGCAATAAAGACTGCTTTTGAGAAAGAAACCAGAGCTTCTGAATCCCCCTTACATCACACTAACCACTTGACAATAAATAGGCTCATTAACATATTTGGCACCAAAACTGACTGCACTGATTACTCAGGAATGGTGAGGGCTAGAGAAAAAATTCCAACTGTACTGGAATCAGTGGAGGGGCAGCTATTAAGGGATGATAAGAGCTGGAGGTGGTGAGAGGTCTTTTTTAAAGGGTAATTAGACATACTAGATTGATACGTAGATACAGTGGGTGGCGGAGGCTCCTGGGTAAGTAAGGCGATAGCCTGGCCCTGTCTAAGACACCCATAGGATATATTTTTTAAGTTGATTAAGGTTTTGGCATTAGGTAGGTTTAAAGAAGACGAAGGAAGGAATTTACAGAAGTTTTTGTAAGGAAATCTTCATATTGTATCTGCAATGTATTAACGCAGTCTTAAAGGTGATGACAGTGTAAAGGCCCATTTAGGGTTAGGTTTCCTTTTATCCTTCAGTACAGAATAGTGTTCTATGTGTATGTCTCTGTAGAGTGTTCTATATTAATCCGCCATCTCATCGGGTTTCGTCATTCCCCATGTATTGTCATTCTGTCCTTGTCTGAACACTCTCTTACTGCATTGCAGGGGATTTTGGCTCCGAGCTCTCTCTTATTATGCACTCACTTAAATTGGACAATTTTACATTGAGCCAAAATGTATTTTCTCACCACCACGTCTCAGTTCCTATATCAGAGTATCTGTTTCCGTCTGCACAGCCTCGGTCCCAGGGAGACATGTTTCACCATATCTGTAATTTAGAAATCCAGGCTAAAGACCTATTGTTCTGGAACATAATGAATTTGGAAATGGGAGTATAATATTGCAGATGACATCAGACGGGATTCATTGTAAGATGGATGGAACTGGGGGGAGAGGACTGGAAAACTTCAAATGCAGCGTGGTAAGCTTGGAAAAAAAACTAAAAAGAAACACCTAGAAAAAACAATGTAAAAACTTTTGGAAAAAAAGTATAAAACCAGAAGTTCAATGGTATAAACGAAGGTAAGTGTTAAGAAGTCAAGATTATAGAAGCATTCCTGAAGTCTATCCTTCAGTGTTTCAAAACCTGACCGTATAGGAAAATAGTTACCATTTGTACCCTGAAAGCCACAAACCAAAAATGCAGAGGTGCTGAGGGAACTGTGGGATGATATACTGGGGTCTGGTGATACTAACCTATCTATCTGCAGGGCTGGGGTGATATGCTGGTTCTGGTGACAGTAACCTATCTATCTGCAGGGCTGGGGTGATATGCTGGGGTCTGGTGATACTAACCTATCTATCTGCAGGGCTGGGGTGATATGCTGGGTCTGGTGACACTAACCTATCTATCTGCGGGGCTGGGGTGATATACTGGGGTCTGGTGATACTAACCTATCTATCTGCGGGGCTGGGGTGATATACTGGGGTCTGGTGATACTAACCTATCTATCTGCAGGGCTGGGGTGATATGCTGGGTCTGGTGACAGTAACCTATCTATCTGCAGGACTGGGGTGATATGCTGGTTCTGGTGACAGTAACCTATCTATCTGCAGGGCTGGGGTGATATGCTGGGTCTGGTGACAGTAACCTATCTATCTGCAGGGCTGGGGTGATATGCTGGGTCTGGTGACAGTAACCTATCTATCTGCAGGACTGGGGTGATATGCTGGTTCTGGTAACACTAACCTATCTATCTGCAGGGCTGGGGTGATATGCTGGTTCTGGTGACACTAACCTATCTATCTGCAGGGATGGGGTGATATGCTGGTTCTGGTGACAGTAACCTATCTATCTGCAGGGCTGGGGTGATATGCTGGTTCTGGTGACAGTAACCTATCTATCTGCAGGGCTGGGGTGATATGCTGGTTCTGGTGACAGTAACCTATCTATCTGCAGGGCTGGGGTGATATGCTGGTTCTGGTGACACTAACCTATCTATCTGCAGGGCTGGGGTGATATGCTGGGTCTGGTGACACTAACCTATCTATCTGCAGGGCTGGGGTGATATGCTGGGTCTGGTGACACTAACCTATCTATCTGCAGGGCTGGGGTGATATGCTGGTTTTGGTGACACTCCCTTAAGTATTCTTTAATTTCCTTAAGTTCCAAAATCACCTTCGATCATTGGAGACAAGGTCAGTGTTAAGGAGCTCAGACAGTCCCTTTGGTTTAATGAGGGTCCTGACAGGTGGAGATTTTGAGAAGCCTCCAGTTTCTGGGACAATGTCATGTTACACGAGAGGCTAAAACCTGCTTCATGTGGCCTGTTCACAGCTCATAAAAATGTGTGAGATGTCGCAATGCAATCTTTTCACATGAGGCAGCGGAGACTTGGCATTGGCGCGGCGGATGATGTAATGCAGTTATACGTCCCCTTATCTTGAATTAAATCAATCCATTAAATCCTTTCTCGCTCACGCCTACTTGTCGACTGTAATTTGCTGGAGACGGTGAAAATGTTGTCCCAAGCGCTTCAAGGTCTGTACTTAGCCCTCGCTATTAGGCACATATGTAATATATTATTTAATGATCTGGCCCCAAACATCGTGGTCTTGGTTGTTTCGTGGTAGTTTTTGTGTCTTTAGTTCATTTTCATTAAAAGTTAACTAAAAAAGTATAGTAAAATAAGTAGAAAAAAAATATGGTTCATCGTATCACCCCAGCCCTGCAGATAGATAGGTTAGTGTCACCAGAACCAGCATATCACCCCAGTCCTGCAGATACATAGGTTAGTGTCACCAGAACCAGCATATCACCCCAGCCCTGCAGATAGATAGGTTACTGTCACCAGAACCAGCATATCACCCCAGCCCTGCAGATAGATAGGTTAGTGTCACCAGAACCAGCATATCACCCCAGCCCTGCAGATAGATAGGTTAGTATCACCAGAACCAGCATATCACCCCAGCCCTGCAGATAGATAGGTTAGTGTCACCAGAACCAGCATTTCACCCCAGCCCTGCAGATAGATAGGTTACTGTCACCAGAACCAGCATATCACCCCAGCCCTGCAGATAGATAGGTTACTGTCACCAGAACCAGCATATCACCCCAGCCCTGCAGATAGATAGGTTAGTGTCACCAGAACCAGCATGTCACCCCAGTCCTGCAGATAGATAGGTTAGTGTCACCAGAACCAGCATATCACCCCAGCCCTACAGATAGATAGGTTAGTGTCACCAGAACCAGCATATCACCCCAGCCCTGCAGATACATAGGTTAGTGTCACCAGAACCAGCATATCACCCCAGCCCTGCAGATACATAGGTTAGTATCACCAGAACCAGCATATCACCCCAGCCCTGCAGATAGATAGGTTAGTGTCACCAGAACCAGCATGTCACCCCAGCCCTGCAGATAGATAGGTTAGTGTCACCAGAACCAGCATATCACCCCAGCCCTGCAGATAGGTTAGTATCTCCCGAATCAGAAGGTGCTTTACCTTTGTGATATCAACTTTTTATCAATATAGATATGAGCAATAGCAGACCCGTTGTTGCTCCAAAGAGCTCATTGACATACTGACAAAATCAGCACTATCTCAGCAACCAATTCACAAGGGTAAAACCCCATCTGATTCAGGTGCCCCTAACCTATCTATCTGCATGGCTGGGTTAGTTTGCTGGGTCCGGTGACACACTCCCAATATAATAGCATACCACTTACTACTCTGCTACCATATTACTGATTCCTTTAAAATTCCTCCCTTCTATTCCCAGCCTCTGTTATGTCTGAAATAGATCTGTAATGAGCGGGGACTCACAGAAGCGCTAATTCCAAAATTACAGATCTGAAGTCAAATTGCCGGGTGCCCGGATTTCCTCTTTACTCAAAAAATTCCTCCATTGTGCGGGAGGAGGAGACGGACATCGCTCTGCATTTCTCAAGCATAGCAAAATAATTTCTAGAGATGGTTTCCGGGGATAATATTCCTTATTGAGCGGCATCATACAGGCCTCATGATAACAGCTGCAGGGGATTGGTTTCTTGGCTGGAATGCCTTTGGTGCGCACATATTGTTATGCGTCCTCTTAGAAGCGAAAATATTGAATGATAGCAGGTGTGACCTCCGACCCCGCGTCTAGTGTCAGGGCTTGTTCTACTCAATAACATGTACAGGTTACAGTGGTGGAGACCCTGCGCTCCCCATAACATGTCAATGAGGATTAAATTGGAATCCAAAAAATTACAAAACTTTTTCAAACCCCCAATTAAAATAAAATATTGACAGGAATCATGGAGAGAGTCTCGGCATTAAGGTCAAATAATTCAGTTCTACAGTTACGATACAACGGACCAAGTATATTCTAGAGCTTATTGTTCTAGAACAGGGTGGAAGATTGTCAGTTACCAAGGCAAACCAAAGGAAATGGTGGCGGCTTGTGTAGGATATCTCTATAGTCTGGATTATGGAGGGGTCCCGAGTGGAGGAGCTGGGTCTAGGATGTCCACATGTCCTAGTGGAGGATATGGATGGGGCTATCTTCACGAGAACAGGGGCTGTTTTATTCCCATTGGGAATGCAGTGGTGGACATAGATGTTGCTCCCTTTCCATTCATTGTAATGGGGATGCTGATCAGTAAAGGTGCTGAGAGTCCGTCCACCACCAATCTAAAAATTCTGCCTATCTTGGATATTCAATTTTATGGCTAGGGTTTCAGTAAAGTTCCAAAAACATCAGTCAAACAAATAAGAAAGCAAAATTCAAAATGGGTGGAATCCCCTTCCCATGGGTTCGATTCCACTTGGGCCAGTGCCCCTCAACCTGGCTCACTAGTTTGACGTTGGGAACAGGGGTAAGAGCCATCAGAGCTGGAGCCCCTTCTCCATCCATGTTATTTAGTAGATATCATGGTTGGAACAAAGCCAAACAAGAAGCATTATACGAGAGGATTTATGTGGTGTCTCTCCGATAACGTTCTCCGTGTCGGGCCAGGTTATTATAATTATCTCCATGGCGTGACCCCTCTGGTCCATCATTTGGCCATTACTCTCTGCAGGAATCAGTGGGAATATCAGTGTAAGAATTCCAGCCGCTCCGGCACTTGGATCCCGTCCAACGCTCGGATATTGATGTTCTGAGCTCTCGTTCTTACACTGCGGGGATTGTGTTCTGGAAATTGTAGATGTCGACATTCACTTTTCTTCTTTTCCCCTGAAAAAAACTGCAAAGAAAAAAATTTCCATAACTCTAAATCTTTGGTTAAATGCAAAGCAAAACATTATTTATCTTTCTGAGGGTTTTTCTTGCCATTTCATGGGTGGTTTCATAGATTCCTATCTCGGTTATTCTTGACTCTGATCTCTTACACTTTGATTATATAAAGTATTATTTGGGGGATTTCACCTCCCGGTCTTCTAGAACTGTAAATATTCTTATCTTGACAAGCCATATCTATATACCTAGATCATATGAATGTCATAAAAGCAGTATTGGACTGAGCTAACCAGATAAAATGACTCCAACAACTTCTAGGGAGTAGACCATGGTATCCTTCCAATTTAGGTGTCATCTGCTGGACCATTACTCTGTTAGAGCCTGGGCCCACCGGAGGATCCTCTGATGCTCTGATGGGTTAGCTCAACATTGCATAGGGGACCAGGGTTGGACTGGCCCAATGGGTTGCAAAGGGGACCAGGAATGGACTGGCCCAATGGGTTACTAGAGGATCCTCCAGTGGGCCCAAGCTCTATCACAGTAATGGGTCCAACAGGCTTAACAGAAGACAACCGAGATCGGAGGTAGGTTCCATTTCCTAGGTGTTGGTGAAAGGCGGGCCCCCAGAATGATTTTATCTAGTGGGCCCAAGAGACCTCTGTTCCTTTCACTTTATTCCATGTTCATATGACTGTAGCCTAAGATGGGACATGGCCAGTTTATATGTACATTTGCTTGCCCATCACAAAACTTTGACCAATCCCTATTTGTTAGATGGCTGCCCTACGATAAACATCCTCCTACAGAAATCCCAATCAACTGTAATCTCTTGACTTATCAGGAAGTGCTCCATCTAGCGCCACCCCTGGAAAAAGAAGGAATTACACAATTCCCAATTAAATCAATTGGTAGTCCATGGCATGCCAAGTCCTCCAGACTGAGCTTCATACTGCTGAAGGTTCCAAATCAAGGTCCCCCCTCCCTTTACCCATAGCCCCTTCCCATTGACGCCAGCGTCTCATCGACAGCTCATTCTCCATGAATCCATTCATGCAGTTGTTTTTTTACTCTCTTTAATGCCCGCTGTCCGAATGACAACATAACTAAGCAAATCTGTCATGACTACTTTCCCATTATTTCCACTAAGAGCCGTCTATGAGAAACTAAAATGATTAGGAGAAACGAGATCCTCCAGTTCCACCTAAAGCTGTTTAACATCTGTTGGCGAATTCCCTGAAATCTTCAAAGGGATTTTTGGTCTCGCAGGGTTCTTCTGTAGGGTTATGATTCTCATATGTGCTGTCTGTTTTATTACCTGCGTAACGAGTGGCCGCCATTGATCCGGTGCCCGTGTAGATTAGTAACCTGGTACGTGAGGGCACATGTCCAGGGTCTCCTGTAGAAGCCATTGACTGTGTGAAGAGCGATCCCTGGGGTCAGAAAATTACGTGGGATAAATCATAGAGTTTTGACCAGTCATTTGGCACTGGGTTCCTTCACACGTAAATTTTTTTAAAAATTTTTTTTGCAAGAATTTTTATTTTTTCAGGAACTTTTTTGGTTTTATGCCCCATAGAGACGCCCATGGGAAAAATGGCGGAACAACTCCATACCCATAACATGTTGCATCTTGTCTCTTTTATGTTTCTATAGACTTGTAGTATCAAACACCAGCGTTCATGGTCAAAAAAAATAAACTAACACAAAAACAAAAAGTTTTTGGCTACTACTGTATGTATTATGTTTCCATCTTCCCACTTATAAACCATCTGGATGGAGGGAAGTAACACAGAACTGCAGGACCACAATGTGCTGCCATTCAGACACATAGGTCTGCATTGGAACACAACACAGTAGCTATTCAAACCAAATTCATTTTTCAATTTTTGATTTTTACTTCCCACTTTCCAAACCCCAAAACTTTTTATTTTTCCATTCCCAGAGCCATACGAGGGCTTAATGTTTGCAGGACAAATTGTTCTTCATAATGGCACCATTTATTATTCTGTACAAGGTACAGGGAAGCTGGAAAAATATCAGAATAGGTCGGAACTGGAGAAAAACTGCATTTGTGTGACTTTTGTTTTTGCGCTGTTCTCTCTGCAGCCAAATTGCCACATCAGCTGTATTCTATGGGTCTGTACGATTACGGCAATACCAAACTTGTATGACTTTTTTGTACGTTTTAACCCTTTAAAAAAATCTAAAATGTTGCGAAAACCAAATTTTTTTTTATTTTTCTGAGTTGAGGGATGCATAAGGTGAGTCACTAGTGTTATCTATAGAGGTGTTGCCTCCTATTGTAATCCTGTCTGTGATGTAAATTAGGTCACTGTTGTAAAGAAAATTCTATCATTCTGTCATTCTATTACTAGGCTTAGTGGCCAGAGTGAATATTTCAAGGCAGAGAACTTTAAAGGGAAGGATCCTATCACTCAGACATGATTTTTTCTAAGTACCACGTCGGAATAGCCTTAAAGGCTATTCATCTCCTACCTTTCGTTGTCTTCTCCGCACCGCCGTTCGCCTACAATCCCGTTTTTTCGCAGTATGCAAATTTGCTCTCTCGCAGCACTCCCCAATGCTGCTAGAGAACTCTCTCCAGCGCCGCCTCCATCTTCATCAGCAGAGTCCTCTTCAGCATCTTCTTCTCCACAGGCCACGGGAAAATGGCCACTTGCACAGTATTGTAAGCCATTTTGCCTTGGCCTGTGGGCATGCACAGTCTGCTCTGCCCAAGGCCCGAGGCCTAGAAGTTACAAGCCACCACCAGAAGAAGACGCTGCTGACGAAGATGGAGGTGGCGATGGAGAGAGTTCTCTCGCAGCACTGGGGATGCCCCCAGTGCTGTCTGAGTGCTGGGGCTCGCCCCCAGTGCTGCGATAGAGTTAATTTGCATACCGAGAAAAACCGGGATTGTAGATGAATGGCGGCGCGGAGAAGATGACGAAATGTAGGAGACGAATAGCCTTTCTTAAGGCTATTCCGACGTGGTACTTAGAAAAAAATCATGTCTGAGTGATAGGATCCCTTTAAAATGCTGATAATGACATGTAATATGTAAAATAAATGATCAAAAAAAAATCTTAAAAAGCAGGTCATTTTTTATGACATTCCCTTTAAGATTTTAAAGGGAACCAGCCAAGTCAATTTTGTACGCTAAGCCATATAGTTCATTGAAGGATCTGTTTATTCCAGTTATGGTGCCACTCTTGAGCAGGAGCTGTGTCTAGTATTGCAGCTCCCTTAACCTGAATAAGCATAAGTTGCAGTACCAGACACAACCTATAGATAAGGGTGGCGCTGTTTTTGAAAATTTCAGACAACCATCTTAAGGGCATTGGTTTGAATTAATTCACAATGAGAAGAATTGACAGCTAGTAAATTTTACCACTTCCTTCATCAAAGACTTTTCTGGCAGACAATAATAATTTCCTAATAATGTAAAACCAAATGTCTGGGGTTTGGCCAGCCCTCGGATACTCAAGATAGTGCTAGTCTTACTTCCAGAACATCTTCTTTTTTAAAACTTACTCTAATTCCCAATAAATTCTTTCCATGCAAAATTAATATTTCATTTTTTTTTTTGTACAAGTCGTCGGAGGGCGCAAAGTAAGTAAAATGTAAAGTACAAATAGAAAACTTCTTAATTATATTTAATAGACTTGAGGGCCTTGTCGTCTGATATTCCTCGTCTATAGTTTAATAAACATCTTTACTATTTTTATAAACGTTGCGCCATACTACTTCTTGAAGATGACTCCTCACAGTGTCGCATCCAGCACACCAGATACAATAATTTTGCCCCCCCCCCCACACACCTTCCCGCAACAACTCTTATGAATAGCCTTTAAAAAGGCTATTCAGGCACCGTAAATGTTATATTAACCCCCAGTCCCGTTTTTAAATAAAAGCATAAAAACATATATACAAATCTTACTGAACATGCACCAGGGGCGGTGACGCACGATGACACGTCATCTTCGGGCACGCCTGCCTATTCTGTCTTCTTGGAGCGACGTCGTCTGGTCCCGTCTCTTCTGCCGGCTTTCTATTGGTCCTTTTCCGGCTTGAGGTCTTCAAATCTCGCGCCTGCGTAGTAGCGCTTCCCTCCGGATCGGTACTGCGCAGACTCACTCGCCATTTTACTTAATGGCAGTTCGCAAGCGTGCAGTACGCTCGTGTAGTTCTACGGGGACTGGCAAGTGAGCCTGCGCAGTAATGCTCCGGAGGGAAGCGCTATTAGGCAGGCACGGGATTTGAAGACAAGAAGACGGAAGAAGACACGGAACCAGAGGGCGTAACTACAAGAAGACAGAAGAGGCAGGCGTGCCCGAAGATGACGTCACACCGTGCATCCCGGCCCATGGTGCACGTTCAGGTACGATTAGCATATATGTTTTAATGCTTTTATTTAAAAATGGAACTGGGGGTTAATATAACATTTATGGGGCCTTTTTAAAGGCTATTCACGCATATGTGGGGCTCTATTAGAATGATTTTGCTGATAGAGCCCCTTTAAATGAATGCAGAATGTCACGGACACAGCTAGTGTCCGCTGCTAATCTCCGTGCAAGATTTTGAACGACATTAGCGGCGGACACTGATGGTAGTGTGAACGCCCCCTAAGATACTCCATGTGCCTCATATTAATAGCAATTAACCCCATCATGTCCCTCACATTAACCCCCTGTGTGCCTCATATAAGAGTTACTGATATGTGAGAGACATGGAGGTAATAATGAAGTATCTTCATGATTAGTACCCCATATATCTCACACATCAGTAACCCTTATGGTGAAGTACACAGGGGGTTAATGTGAGGGACATGATGGGGTTAACTGCTATTAATATGAGGCACATGGAGTTACCAAAACTAAATGAATAACCCCAAATGCATGACATTAATAGGTACAGTAACCCCCCTCCCCCCTGTACCTGGGTGTTCTTTCTTTACGTTCACTTTGCTGAACTTCTCCCTCTCATATGCAGGACGGCAGGGATCTTCTGTAGAGCGATAAACTCCGCCTCCTCACCCTCTCATTGGTTGACAGAGGGCAGCCAGAGAAGGGGGGTGAGGAGGGAGCGTCCTCTATCCATAGCTACACAGTGTGCGTCCAGCATATACTTCCTAATAGGGAAAGTACCGTATTTTTCGGACTATAAGACGCACGTTTTAGAGGAGAAAAATAGGGAAAAAAATTTTCAGGCAAAAAATGGTAAAATATTTAATATATGGGAGTTGTAGTTTTGGAACAGCTGCAAGACTACATTGACAGGTGACCCTGCAGCTGTATGGGGATGTATAGGGCGTTTTTTTTGTGGGGCCAGGTGTACTTTTTAGATATACCATTTTGGGAAATGTTTATTGCTTAGATCACCTTTTATTTAATTCAGAGGCAAAACAGAGAGAAAAACCCGGCGGTTTAGCACTTTTGATTTTGACGTTCACTGTACATAAAAATATTAGTAGACCGGGCATTTTCAGACACAGGGATACCTAATGTGTATGTTTCACAGTAATGTTATACTTTTATATGTATTCTAGGGAAAGGAGGTGAACTTTTATTTATTTTATTTTTTATTATATTTTTTTTAAGTGTTTTTATTTTTTTTTACTATTTTATTATTCCCCGCCTAGGGGGCTTGAACCTGCAATCATTTGATTGCAAGTCCCATAGACGGCAATACAAGTGTATTGCCGTCTATGGGAGATTCTATACATTACTATCGCGGAGGGTCATAGACCAACCGCGATAGTAATATATATCTATGACAGGCCTGGGAGCCTTCATTAGGCTCCCGGCTGTCATTGGAACAGGTCGGCTCCTGCGGCCTCGCCGTGCAGGAGCCGGCCTGCATCACTAAAGGTATGGGGCCGGTGGGGACCGGCCCCGGGGCTAACTGACTGCTGGGACCTGTGGAGGAGGAGCGGATTTGCAGCATGGCCGCGCTACTGCCACCGCTGGTTTTCTTCAGCGGCAGGAGCGTGACAATACTGCAGGCCCCGGCAGCTAAGACAGTCCCCGGCATCTGCTGTAATAGACCGGTGGATGCCGGGGAGTGTCTTAGCTGCCGGGGCCTGCAGATTGTCACGCTCCTGCCGCTGAAGAAAACCAGCGGTGGCAGTAGCGCGGCCATGCTGCAAATCCGCTCCTCCCCCCCACATTCGGACTATAAGACGCACCCTCATTTTCCTCCGAAATTTGGGGGAAAAAAAGTGCGTCTTATAGTCCGAAAAATACGGTATATGTGTGAAGCACACTGTGTGCAGGGAGCTGCAGCTACTGATAGAGGACCGACAGGGGGCCCCTGCAAGTGCTGGGGCCCTCGGCAATTGCCCTGCCGACCGACCCGAGTTTTGTTAGGTATGGGCCCGGTTAGGTACGGTTAGGTACGGTTGCCCGGCTCGCCCGGCCCTGGATCCGCCCCTGTCCTAACCCATGACCCAGGATTGTGACTTCGCCGAAACCCCTGGGGCTATTCAGTGGCGTAACTAGGCGGGGGCCCGTGGCGAACTTTTGACATGGGGACCCCCCACTTCCTGACCTACTCCGATGACCTTGACCGACCCCCCCCGCCGCATTCCTGCATGCTATATTATGCCCCATAGTGGCCCCTGCACACGGTATTATGCCCCATAATGAACAATTATTATACTCTGGGGTCTTTTCAGACCCCAGAGTATAATAATTGGACACCCAAGGGAGGATACAAACATAAAAAAACACTGTTACTTACCTATCTCTGGCTTCCCTGCACTCCTCAGAAGTCGGCCTTCTTTAATGACGTACGGACATCACATGACCCGGGACGCAGGTCCCGGTCATGTGACGTCAGACAACTAGGCCCGATGCCTGTACGGAGCACGGAAAGGTAAGTAACAGTGTTTATTTTGTTCTCTTACCTCTCCCGGGCCTCCGATCATTATACTCGGCAGTACAATAGTTCTTGTCGGGCCCGCGGCGTCACTTACCGATCCGGGCCCCTGCCAGGAGCGGTAAGTAAATAGGGCCCGTTACTGGCTGGAGTAACTCCATCCGGTAACGGCCTATTAAGAAAAAATGTCCCGGGCCCTGTGGCAGCCGCTACCCCTACTACCCCGGTTACACCCCTGGGGCTATTAAAAGCATTCTGCCAGACCAGGTAAGTGAATAAATACTCTCTGACAACCCCTTTAAGGCTGAAGCCCTTCGTTGTGAAAATGCCGTACCTGCAAAGTGGATGGGTTTCTGGCTGGACAACCCCTTTCATAAGGCTAGGCTCACACTATCATTCGGGTTTCTTTCTTTTGGGTCCACATGGAAGGGTTTACGCTAGAAATTGTGATAGGCCTGTCTGAAAAGATGCGTCCTTAGTTTGTGCTTGAAACTGTAGAAATTGGGAGTTAATCTGATTGTCCGGGGTAGAGCATTCCAGAGAAGTGGTGCAGCTCGGGAGAAGTCTTGTATACGAGCGTGGGAGGTTCTGATAATAGAGGATGTAAGTGTTAGGTCATTGAGTGAACGGAGAGTACGGGTTGGGCGGTAGACAGAGATGAGGGAGGAGATGTATGGAGGTGCGGCATTATGGAGAGCCTTGTGGATGAGGGTGATAACTTTATATTTTATTCTATAATGAATAGACATAATAATAGATGGATTGTTGTAATATAATAATGTATAATTTCTCATTAATAGGGTGTTAGGGGCGTAGGTCGGTCTGATCACGTGACCGTGTATTGATCTCGCCGCAGGCTCCTTCCGTCACTCTCAGGTAATTTTGTCAGCTCGTTCATTCCTTCTGAGTGGATTATAGAGAGCCCCCGAGGCTGCGACTCTCCCCCGTATAGATCACCTACCCTGGGAAAGAAGTCACTGAAGGACTGGCCATCCCCATTCATAACCAGCGATTCGTCTCACAGCGGCGTGTCCGCCCCAGTAATCTCCTCACAAGCATTCCCAAAAAATACTGCCTGATATCTGCCCTGAAGAAACGTCCCCCACTGTGTGATATGTGAAGGAAATCCGACATCGTACAGTAAAATCCCAATAATCCAGAGTCAGCCAGATCAGACAACGCCGGATTATCAAATATTCTCCATGACAGGCCGGATATAGAACGGTATCAAAAATGTGACGAGACCTCGAGCAACACGGCCAAAAGCGTGTCCTGGAAATCGGGATGATAATTGTCACATTAGAAGAGGCCCAGCCAATGAAAAACATCATAAAGGGAATGTGTCACCAAAAAATGACCTACTTTATAATCCAAGTTTTAATTTTAAAGATATTTTTGATAATTTTTGATCATTTTTTATTTTTTACATTTTCTATGTTACTATAAATTCCTATATCCTAAAAGTTTCACTCTGGCCACTAAGACTAATAATAGACTGTTACTGATCAATCATGAAGACAGTATTGCAATAGAAGATAACACCTCTATAGATGACACCACTAAGTCATCATTACATCACTACTGACAATAGATGATGTCACAGCTTATCTCCTTCCCCACCCTGCACAGGGCAAGTCTATAAAACACTTCCATAGTCGGCACACTGAGGTCTTCACATACATTTAGTGTCCTCCTGATAACCAGCCAGGATGTCCTTATTGTGGTCAGGTTATCTTCTCATACATGTAGTGTCCTCCTGATAACCAACCATGATGTCCTTATTGTGGTTGGGTTATCTTCTCATACGTGTAGTGTCCTCCTGATAACCAGCCATGATGTCCTTATTGTGGTCAGGTTATCTTCTCATACATGTAGTGTCCTCCTGATAACCAGCCATGATGTCCTTATTGTGGTCAGGTTATCTTCTCATACATGTAGTGTCCTCCTGATAACCAACCATGATGTCCTTATTGTGGTCAGGTTATCTTCTCATACATGTAGTGTCCTCCTGATAACCAGCCATGATGTCCTTATTGTGGTCAGGTTATCTTCTCATACATGTAGTGTCCTCCTGATAACCAGCCATGATGTCCTTATTGTGGTCAGGTTATCTTCTCATACGTGTAGTGTCCTCCTGATAACCAGCCATGATGTGCTTATTGTGGTCAGGTTATCTTCTCATACGTGTAGTTTCCTCCTGATAACCAGCCATGATGTGCTTATTGTGGTCAGGTTATCTTCTCCTACATGTCGTGACCGTACCTGATGACCTGTTCACAATAAAGACATCATGGCAGGGTTTCTCACTATAGAGATTCTCAGACCATAGAAGGTTCTAGCATTCATGGTCGTATCCAGTGGCAACTGATTAAGTTGTCACCATTAAGATGGTTAGAGAAAATCTTTAAAAAATTTTAATTATTTGAATTTGCAAAAATTTTAATTATCTACAGATGAAGATATAGTTTATTCATGGCAAAATCCCCTTAAAGTCATTGATACGGCCAGTGATGGGATGTAGCGGCCACATGTCTACGTCAGGACTCTGGAGGCCAATTTAAAGAGATTGGGTAAGCGGGAAGTCAAAATGGAAGTTCACGCAGCTTCCTGCCAGCAGTAGAATCCAGTCTGATGGTTCCCAGGTCTGAAGAGAAGGTGAGTTGGCGTTACTATAGTCGTTCTAGGGTAGCTGGCCCCACTGGCATCAGAGGTAGTCACAACTGTAACCATGTGAGGGACCTCCACAAAGGCCATTATTTCTTGCCACATGTTTCCTTTAATAAGCATGTCAGGTGATCCAGACATTTACGGGGCTTCATCTCCAGCCTGGAGTCATCAGTTGTCATCCACCTGTTAGAGGCGGTAACCTCTGACCCCTCTGCTCCGACCTCTTTCTGCACATTAGCTTGTTTGCAGTCTTTTTGTAGTTCATGCCGGGGAATAGGGATCAATGACATTCCTGCATCTTCATTGCAGGGGTCTGAGCCTGGAGGGACAGCCCTGGCCGGAGCCCAATCGACAAAGAGAAGAAACGACATAGAGATCCTTCAATATCTTTGTTGCCCCCCCCCCCACAGGTTTTAGGCCTGTGCCCATATACTGTCCTCACTTTCTGGTCTGGGCTGTAAACTATGTAAAAAAATGCTATATTCCTATATGGCAAACCTAGAAAAACTAAACAAAGTTTTTATCTGTCCTGTGATTGCGCAACAACCTGAAGAAGAGCTGCCGTGATAGACTGTTGTGCTTTACCGCAATGTTGTAAAACTATGAACCCAATCTCTTTATAGGTCTCAGTTTTACTCTGTGCAGTCCGAAAACTCATCTATAGTGTGGGGAGAGGGCGGTGATTGTCAAGATTTTTCTTCTGGGGGTATGTTGAAGTTTGGGCCAGCTCTTGAATTTCAGAACGAATAGGTTCATGTAGTTGTGGTTGTGGTTTAGATACCGCGATACAGCAAATTATGAGGTCCCGAAGTGCCCCGTAACAGAACTGGCCGTACAAAAAGGGTTAAAAGAGGAAGATATTACAGATTACGCCGATTCCTGAATGTTTGTGTCCTTAAAAAGAGTAAAAATGGGGGAGGGTCAGATCGTTCTATATATCTCCAGGGCAGAAACTGAGCTGAAAGACAAAAGTGCCATTCCCACTGAGGTTTTGGGAATCCCATTAAGTTTCTAAAATCCAACACATTCACAGTAGGATGCGAAATTCCAGAATGATTACCCAGGGCAAAGCTGATTATTAAGTCAGAAGAGGTCACCTGATGTATAATACTGTAATACTGAAATAAGAGTGTTATCATACCGCTCATCTAACAGCACCGATAACAGGAAAGGTAAGAAAGTATAGAAAGGAGTAGTATTATAGTAGTTATATTCTTGTACATAGGGGCAGTATTATAGTAGTTATATTCTTGTACATAGGAGCAGTATTATAGTAGTTATATTCTTGTACATAGGAGTAGTATTATAGTAGTTATATTCTTGTACATAGAGGCAGTATTATAGTAGTTATATTCTTGTATATAGGAGCAGTATTATAGTAGTTATATTCTTGTATATAGGAGGTAGTATTATAGTAGTTATATTCTTGTACATCGGGAGCAGTATTATAGTAGTTATATTCTTGTACATAGGAGTAGTATTATAGTAGTTATATTCTTGCACATAGGGGCAGTATTATAGTAGTTATATACTTGTACATAGGAGCAGTATTATAGTAGTTATATTCTTGTACATCGGGAGCAGTATTATAGTAGTTATATTCTTGTACATAGGTGGCTGTATTATAGTAGTTATATTCTTGTACATAGGAGTAGTATTATAGTAGTTATATTCTTGCACATAGGGGCAGTATTATAGTAGTTATATACTTGTACATAGGGGGCAGTATTATACTAGTTATAATATTTATGACATTGACATTCTAATCACTTAGTATTTTGTTGCAGATAGATTGTGGTTGTGGTACATGGTGTGGCTGGACTTTTATCTTAATGATCCATGCCCTGTTTGCCTTTCAGAAAACAACAACATATGATGATTCCTCCTCAGTTCTGCTGAAGGTTGAGAAAATATCTCTTTATTAGTGTAATACTCAGGATAATTGTGGACCAATCCCTAATGGGATACAGATGCTCCGTATTCTGAGGTTTACTTTTTAATCACTGTAGGACACACAAGCAATTAAACGTGAAATACAAACTGTTCAGACCCTTTAGTTATGGTTCACATCCAGCAGTAAAAACAGCCTCATTACGGAGGGCGCTGGAGCTGTAATGTGTTTATAGAAAAAAATAATGGTTTATATAACCAACGCTCTAACCTTATCTAAAAGTGGTTTAATCCTTGTAATGTGGGAATTTAGCTGGTGGTTATCTACACCTCCAAGCATTGAGGTTGATACATAGAAATAATCTACATAAAAAAGTTGAGAAATAAAGATAAAATTATTTGTTGTATACCAATCATCACATCCTGTATTATACTCCAGAGCTGCGCTCACTATTCTGCTGGTACAGTCATTGTGTACATACATTACATTACTTATCCTGTACTGATCCTGAGTTACATCCTGTATTATACTCCAGAGCTGCGCTCACTATTCTGCTGGTGCAGTCACTGTGTACATACATTACATTACTTATCCTGTACTGATCCTGAGTTACATCCTGTATTATACTCCAGAGCTGTGCTCACTATTCTGCTGGTGCAGTCACTGTGTACATGCATTACATTACTTATCCTGTACTGATCCTGAGTTACATCCTGTATTATACCCCAGAGCTGTACTCACTATTCTGCTGGTGCAGTCACTGTGTACATACATTACATTACTTATCCTGTATTATACCCCAGAGCTGCACTCACTATTCTGCTGGTGCAGTCACTGTGTACATGCATTACATTACTTATCCTGTACTGATCCTGAGTTACATCCTGTATTATACTCCAGAGCTGCATTCACTATTCTGCTGGTACAGTCACTGTGTACATACATTACATTACTTATCCTGTACTGATCCTGAGTTACATCCTGTATTATACTCCAGAGCTGCGCTCACTATTCTGCTGGTACAGTCACTGTGTACATACATTACATTACTTATCCTGTACTGATCCTGAGTTACATCCTGTATTATACTCCAGAGCTGCGCTCACTATTCTGCTGGTACAGTCACTGTGTACGTACATTACATTACTTATCCTGTACTGATCCTGAGTTACATCCTGTATTATACTCCAGAGCTGCGCTCACTATTCTGCTGGTGCAGTCACTGTGTACATACATTACATTACTTATCCTGTACTGATCCTGAGTTACATCCTGTATTATACTCCAGAGCTGCGCTCACTATTCTGCTGGTACAGTCACTGTGTACATACATTACATTACTTATCCTGTATTATACCCCAGAGCTGCGCTCACTATTCTGCTGGTGCAGTCACTGTGTACATGCATTACATTACTTATCCTGTACTGATCCTGAGTTACATCCTGTATTATACTCCAGAGCTGCGCTCACTATTCTGCTGGTACAGTCACTGTGTACATACATTACATTACTTATCCTGTACTGATCCTGAGTTACATCCTGTATTATACTCCAGAGCTGCGCTCACTATTCTGCTGGTGCAGTCACTGTGTACATACATTACATTACTTATCCTGTATTATACTCCAGAGCTGCGCTCACTATTCTGCTGGTGCAGTCACTGTGTACATACATTACATTACTTATCCTGTATTATACTCCAGAGCTGCGCTCACTATTCTGCTGGTACAGTCACTGTGTACATACATTACATTACTTATCCTGTACTGATCCTGTTCCTGGGACCCTAAATACCATTGCTTAAAGGTATGCTGATAGTTTAGTGGTCTCAAACAGCCAGACCAGTTCCCTTTAGATGGGTATAAGGTCGCATTCACGACTGCAGAGCATAAATTGATTCCTATCTGTTCCAAGACGTACCAGCAAAATGCTAAATGCAGTTTTGAATGCAACTAGAGTATAAGAACGTAATGAATGTAAGATTCATCCAGACTCACAGAATGTCACCTTGGCACGCGCTGCCATTTCTAATGGATATAGGGCACCGGAGGTGCGGATGTTTGGACAGATTCGATGCACCTTGTTTGATGTTCAGAACTTATTGATCATGTATTGTAAGACGATTACAGCAATTCATCACAACTATTTTTACCTCCTGGCCCAATAAGGACAATGTCATTACCTTGTGCTTGAACCTTCTATATAAAAGGTGAAACCTTCAGTGAGGATTAAAGTGTTGCCTTAGTAAGGAAGACCCATTTTTAGGTACAGCGTATGCTGTGTTAATACTGGAGGACCCGCACGCCATAATTATCTTCTAGCTAAAGAAGACAACAGGTACAAAAACTTTGTATCTCTCTGGAGGACCCAGCATGGCAATACTCCATTCTGCCTGTGGTGGCGCTGTAGGGGAATTGAACATTTGTTACTGGATTCTGCAACAGGTTACAGCTGATCGCTGGTGATCCTGGTAGCCAAAAAAATAAGTGAAAATTGGAGGATATACAACTTTTTTTTAAAAAAAAAAATAAAACCATATATATATATATATATATATATATATATATATATATATATATGTACACACACACACAGTATAGACCAAAAGTTTGGACACACCTTCTCATTCAAAGAGTTTTCTGTATTTTCATGACTATGACAATTGTAGATTCACACTGAAGGCATCAAAACTATGAAGTAACACATGTGGAATTATATACTTAACGAAAAAGTGTGAGACAACTGAAAATCTGTCTTATATTCTCGGTTCCTTTTGCTTTGATTCCTGCTTTGCACACTCTTGGCATTCTATTGATGAGCTTCATGAGGTAGTCACCTGAAATGGTTTTCACTTCACAAGTGTGCCCTGTCAGGTTTAATAAGTGGGATGTCTTGCCATATAAATGGGGTTGGGACCATGAGTTGTGTTGTGCAGAAGTCAGGTGAATACACAGCTTAGTCCTACTGATTAGACTGATAGAATTTGTATTATGGCAAGGAAAAAGCAGCTAAGTAAAGAAAATCGAGTGGCCATTGTTACTTTAAGAAATGAAGGTCAGTCAGTCCAAAAAATTGGGGAAACTTTGAAAGTGTCCCCAAGTGCAGTTGCAAAAACCATCAAGCGATACAAAGAAACTGGCTGACATGAGGAAAGGAAGACCAAGAGTCACCTCTGCTGCGAAGGATAAGTTCATCCGAGTCACCAGCCTCAGAAATCGCAGCTTAACAGCAGCTCAGATTAGAGACCAGGTCAATGTCACACAGAGTTCTAGCAGCAGACACATCTCTACAACAACTGCTATGAGGAGACTTTGTGCAGCCGCCGGCCTTCATGGTAAAATAGCTGCTAGAAAACCACTGCTAAGGACAGGCAGCAAGCAGAAGAGACTTGTTTGGGCTAAAGAACACAAGGAATGGACATTAGACCAGTGGAAATCTGTGCTTGGGTCTGATTAGTCCAAATTTGAGATCTTTGGTTCCAACCACTGTGTCTTTGTGCGACGCAGAAAAGGTGAACAGATGGACTCTACATGCCTGGTTCCCACCGTGAAGCATGGAGGAGGAGGTGTGATGGTGTGGGGGGGCTTTGCTGGTGACACTGTTGGGGATTTATACTGAACCAGCATTGGTACCACAGCATCTTGCAGCGGCATGCTATTCCATCCGGTTTGCGTTTAGTTGGACCATCATTTATTTTTCAACAGGACAATGACCCCAAACACCTCCAGGCTGTGTAAGGGCTATCTGACCAAGAAGGAGAGTGATGGGGGGGCTACACCAGATGACCTGGCCTCCACAGTCACCAGACCTGAACCCAATTTAGATGGTTTGGGGTGAGCTGGACCGCAGAGCGAAGGCAAAAGGGCCAACAAGTGCTAAGCATCTCTGGGAACTCCTTCAAGACTGTTGGAAGACCATTTCAGGTGACTACCTCTTGAAGCTCATCAAGAGAATGCCAAGAGTGTGCAAAGCAGTAATCAAAGCAAAAGGAACCGAGAATATGAGAGATTTTCAGTTGTTTCACACTTTTTTGTTAAGTCTATAATTCCACATGTGTTACTTCATAGTTTTTATGCCTTCAGTGTGAATCTACAATTATATAGTCATGAAAATACAGAAAACTCTTTGAATGAGAAGGTGTGTCCAAACTTTTGGTCTGTACTGTGTATATATATTGACAAGGAAAATTTAAAATAAAATTGCACAAAAATTCTGTAAAACATTGAAACGGTTTGAAAAAATTCACAGCACTATTGGATCATGGCCTCAGAATCTACACGGGCTTAGTATGTTCTCCACACGTGTACATGGATCCAATCCCACCATTCCACAAGACACCAATGTCCATCGGCTTCCTGTGACATTGGCCCTGGTGACTGTGCGCCCCGTTGATGACATCACTGACTACATTCTATCTCCAGATCTGCTCTAGTACGGTTATTAGTTCTTCCATTGCCATGTTTTCCTGAACTGGTTTTAATTTATTTGTAGATGGGAGATAGAACAAAGACAAGACTCCTTCCAAGTTTTCTTATTATTTTCTTCTTGCAGTTTAGATCCCACCCAAATATTGCAGACGTGTGCCAGC
The DNA here is from genome assembly GCF_031893055.1 of Leptodactylus fuscus. Classification (NCBI taxonomy): domain Eukaryota; kingdom Metazoa; phylum Chordata; class Amphibia; order Anura; family Leptodactylidae; genus Leptodactylus; species Leptodactylus fuscus. The sequence goes on along the minus strand of NC_134267.1, from coordinate 20,238,954 downwards.
GGACCACGGGAGTCTCAAATTGCTGGACCCAAAGGACCTACATGGCTGATTATACAAAATGTTTTCCGCGCTGTGCAGCTTATTCACATATGTAGCAGATATTACAAGTGAACATCGGGTTCAGATTCTTCCAAAATGGCGGCCAAGAAAAAGGCTCAGCTGTAGTGTATTAATATGACCGTCCTACCAGATACTTCACTACGTCTTACACATTTGCATCCTAAGGCTCATCAGCCTCAGAGTATATGAGAATAATTGCTGCTGAAAAAGCTACAGCACAAAACACACCAAGGAATTCCAAGACAGAATACAATTATGTGATAGAAAGTAGGAAGTGCTGCAGAATATTATTTAGTAATACACTCACTGGCAGAAAACATACTGCACCCAGATAGAGATGTCTGATTGCTGCAAAACTCATCCTGCAGTTCTGGGAGTGATTATAGGCGTGGTCTGATTAGATACTGGGTCCTACCACAAGAGGGAGTAAAAGTGCTGCCCTATAGAAAGGCTCTCAGTGGCTACTTTTGGGTAGTGTACCTCTTGGAGAAAGATCAGTGACTGCTAAACATGTCTCTACAATGGTAAATGTACTGCTATATACCATACCGAACCTGTATACCTCCATGTCCTGCCATATCTCATCTTGTATCCAGACTACAGGTGTAACATCTGTGGTAAATTCACTGCTATATACCATACAGAACCTGTATATACCTCCATGTCCTGCTGTATCTCATCTTGTATCCAGACTATAGGTGTAATATCTGTGGTAAATGTACTGCAGGATACCATATAGATCCTGTATATACCTCCATGTCCTGCTGTATCTCATCTTGTATCCAGTCTACAGGTGTAACATCTGTGGTAAATGTACTGCTATATACCATACAGAGCCTGTATATACCTCCATGTCCTGCCGTATCTCATCTTGTATCCAGGCTACAGGTGTAACATCTGTGGTAAATGTACTGCTATATACCATACAGATCCTGTATATACCTCCATGTCCTGCCGTATCTCATCTTGTATCCTGACTACAGGTGTAATATCTGTGGTAAATGTACTGCTATATACCATACAGAGCCTGTATATACCTCCATGTCCTGCCGTATCTCATCTTGTATCCAGACTACAGGTGTAACATCTGTGGTAAATGTACTGCTATATACCATACAGAGCCTGTATATACCTCCATGTCCTGCTGTATCTCATCTTGTATCCAGACTACAGGTGTAACATCTGTGGTAAATGTACTGCTATATACCATACAGAGCCTGTATATACCTCCATGTCCTGCCGTATCCCATCTTGTATCCAGACTACAGGTGTAACATCTGTGGTAAATGTACTGCTATATACCATACAGAATCTGTATATACCTCCATGTCCTGCCATATCTCATCTTGTATCCAGACTACAGGTATAACCTCTGTGGTAAATGTACTGCTATATACCATACGGAGGCTGTATATACCTCCATGTCCTGCCGTATCTCATCTTGTATCCAGACTACAGGTGTAACATCTGTGGTAAATGTACTGCTATATACCATACACAGCCTGTATATACCTCCATGTCCTGCCGTATCTCATCTTGTATCCAGACTACAGGTGTAACATCTGTGGTAAATGTACTGCTATATACCATACAGAGCCTGTATATACCTCCATGTCCTGCCGTATCTCATCTTGTATCCAGACTACAGGTGTAACATCTGTGGTAAATGTACTGCTATATACCATACAGAACCTGTATATACCTCCATGTCCTGCCGTATCTCATCTTGTATCCAGACTACAGGTGTAACATCTGTGGTAAATGTACTGCTATATACCATGCAGAGCCTGTATATACCTCCATGTCCTGCCGTATCTCATCTTGTATCCAGACTACAGGCCCGGCTATAACATCTGAGGTAAATATACTGCTATATACCATACAGAACATTTTTAATTATTGACTAGAAAATCCCTTTAAGAGACAAACAGCAAACCATAACGAGAGTTTCTAGTGGTCTACAAGTCTTGTTTGTTCCTTCTGTAGTTACATGTATAATTTTTATTTTTTTTTTGGACAGTTTCAAAAAATTTTATAAAATTTCACTAAAATGCATCATAACATTTATTTGGTTCCTTGGAAAGTCCAATTATTATATTTTTTTGCTTTCCTACTTGCCTTGGATTTAAAGGGGTTGTCCATTTAAAAAAAAAAAAAAATTAAAAAAATGAAGAGATGAAAAAAAAATAAAATAGCCCAAAACCGCTCACCTCTCCATTCCTTGGCTAATCCGATGCAGATGCTGCCGAGGTCTCGGCCTATCTTTGTTTACAGCCTGGCATTGAAGCTGTGCCTGGTACATTACTGATGGCTTGTGTCTGTAGAATACAGTCCAGACCTGGCGTACTGCTGCAGGGTCAGAGATAACTCTGTTTCCAGAGGTTTAACCCCTTAGTACAAATATAATTAAAAATAAATACAATAGAGGCTGTTGATCAGCTGATCACCAGGGATCCTGGCCCATCTGATTAATCCCTTTAACTAGGAAAAATATCGCATTGTTTACTAATAGAGATGAGCGAACACTGTTCGGATCAGCCGATCTGAACAGCACGCACCCATAGAAATGAATAGAAGCACCTGTGACGCTGACTTTGCCGGCGTCCGGCGTCACAGGTGCTTCCATTCATTTCTATGAGTGCGTGCTGTTCAGATCAGCTGATCCGAACAGTGTTCGCTCATCTCTATTTACTACGCATGGTGGATGCCTTTAAAAAGAAAAAATACACAATGGGAGAATTTTTGGTTTTTTTTGGCCTTTTGCCTCCAACTCTCAAAAAAAACCCCAAGGTGATCAAAAAGTTGTATGTGCCACAAAATGGTACAAACAACAGGTCATCCCACAAATAAAGAGCCCTCAGTTGAAAAAAAAACAAAAACCAAACATTACACGTGCTCCAAAATACAACACAACATACAAAAAATAAGTCCCACCGCCCCCATGGGTGTCAGTAGACAAATAAAGAAGGTTATGGTTAATGAAAAAAAACAACTGGAATCTTAGAAGTAGGCGGCAACGGCATCATGAAAGGGTTAAGATGTTTATCCAAAGGTAAGTGGAAGTCTCTGATGATAATATTATGGAGTAAGAGAGCGGCCGAATACCAGTTCCTAACACGGCTGTACCCTGGAGTCTGGAGGGGGAAATAACAACCCCCCCCCCCCCCCCAACATCAGTTATTCCTTATAGTTATTAAAGCCAGATGACTCCGGGCCTATAGATATCACAGAGAGGAATGTTATAGGAAGGTCACGGGGACTGAAGGTAAGTCTATGAAGCAGCGAGGCCACAAGTGTGTAATATTATATGGCGAGGGGAAAATTCTATCTATTATCTATCTATCTATTCATTCTATCTATCTATCTATCTATCTATCTATCTCCTATCTATCTATCTATCTATCTATCTATCTATCTATCTATCTATCTCCTATCTATCTATCTATCTATCTATTCTATCTATCTATCTATCTATCTATCTATCTCCTATCTATCTATCATCTATCTATCTATTTCCTATCTATCTCCTATCTATCTATCTATCTATCTATCTATCTATCTATCTATCTATCTCCTATCTATCTATCTATCTATCTATCTATCTATCATCTATCTATCTATCTATCTATCTATCTATTCTATCTATCTCCTATCTATCTAATATCTATCTATCTATCTATCTATCTATCTATCTATCTATCTATCTATCTATCTCCTATCTATCTATCTATCTATCTATCTCCTATCTATCTATCTATCTATCTATCTATCTATCTATCTATTCTATCTATCTCCTATCTATCTAATATCTATCTATCTATCTATCTATCTATCTCCTATCTATCTATCTATCTATCTATCTCCTATCTATCTATCTATCTATCTATCTATCATCTATCTATCTATCTATCTATCTATTCTATCTATCTCCTATCTATCTAATATCTATCTATCTATCTATCTCCTATCTATCTATCTATCTATCTATCTATCTATCTATCTATTCTATCTATCTCCTATCTATCTAATATCTATCTATCTATCTATCATCTATCTATCTATCTATCTATCTATCTATCTCCTATCTATCTATCTATCTATCTATCTATCTATCTATCTATTCTATCTATCTCCTATCTATCTAATATCTATCTATCTATCTATCTATCTATCTATCTATCTCCTATCTATCTATCTATCTATCTCCTATCTATCTATCTATCTATCTATCTATCATCTATCTATCTATCTATCTATCTATCTATTCTATCTATCTCCTATCTATCTAATATCTATCTATCTATCTATCTCCTATCTATCTATCTATCTATCTATCTATTCTATCTATCTCCTATCTATCTAATATCTATCTATCTATCTATCTATCTATCTATCTATCTATCTATCTATCTATCATCTATCATCTATCTATCTATCTATCATCTATCTATCTCCTATCTATCTATCTATCTATCATCTATCTATCATCTATCTATCTCCTATCTATCTATCTCCTATCTATCTATCTATCTATCTATCTATCTATCTATCTATCTATCTATCTATCTATCTATCATCTATCTCCTATCTATCTATCTCCTATCTATCTATCTATCTATCTATCTATCTATCTATCTATCTATTCATCCATCCCATATCATATGTATCTCATATCTAAATAACGACTCATGTTCAGGTGTGGACATTCATAGGGAAACAAAACTGCAAGTGTACATGGAGCCCGATATGACTGTCTCTTTCATGGGTCGATGCCATGAGTATTTCCTATTATTTTCCACCCCCATGGTGCCCATCTGAGTAGATGCTCCATTCATGTCCTCAGAATAGTCACAGTTTGTTGCCATTATTTACAGCCCTTGCCACGAATCCTTCTACAGCGATCCACGTCTTGTAGGCCCCATACAACAAGATGATGGAAACTTCCCTCCTGGACTCCTTGTAGTAGCCGACACGTGACCACCCCTGGCCGGGCTCCAGCATCAACTCCAGTAATTAGATATCATAATAATTTTGCTGTCGTGATTTATTCTAAGTCCTTCTGGATATTTTAACAAGTCTGATGTGTGTGTTTAAGGATAACGCTTAATTGAAACCTCTTACGCACCATCTGTGTCCGGAGCGGCCGCGAATCTCACACATGTGGAAAAGATTTGCTGCTTCTTACCTACCATCAGTAAAGCAGATTTCCTTCAACTCCTAAAATAGTTACTAAAGGATCTTAGAAAAGTTTATACTTTTTTTTCCAGATGGGGTTTTTTTTTTTCGGATGTAGAAAAACCTGGTCAGCGGCGAAAAGTGTCACTGGTCCAATGGTCCAAAAATGCAATTTTGGGGTAAATGGATGCAGCCATATTATGGATCCTGGTACTCATACTGTCCAGTCTGGAACTGGTCAACTGGCCTAAATTTGCTGGGATTGTCCCAATTTTCAATTGCAGTTCTGGCAAATTTTGGCATATCGAGGTCTGAAAAGGGTCAAAAGGAAGTCTGATCTGGTTTAGTCATGGAGGCGGGGTTTAAAAATGTATACTTGACACTCAACAGGAATGTCTGGAGGGTTCCTGCAAGAAGGGGTGACCTTGTGGCATTTATGAGAGTGAACGGATCTCCTGGACCTAGCATATTGCAGATAGATAGTTTACTGTCACCAGAACCAGCATATCACCTCAGCCCTGCAGATAGATAGGTTACTGTCACCAGACCCAGCATATCACCCCAGCCCTGTAGATAGATAGGTTAGTGTCACCAGAACCAGCACATCACCCCAGTCCTGCAGATAGATAGGTTAGTGTCACCAGAACCAGTATATCACCCCAGCCCTGCAGATAGATAGGTTACTGTCACCAGAACCAGCATATCACTCCAGCCCTGCAGATAGATAGGTTACTGTCACCAGACCCAGCATATCACCTCAGCCCTGCAGATAGATAGGTTAGTGTCACCAGAACCAGCATATCACCTCAGCCCTGCAGATAGATAGGTTAGTGTCACCAGACCCAGCATATCACTCCAGCCCTGCAGATAGATAGGTTAGTGTCACCAGACCCAGCATATCACCCCAGTCCTGCAGATAGATAGGTTAGTGTCACCAGAACCAGTATATCACCCCAGTCCTGCAGATAGATAGGTTAGTGTCACCAAAACCAGCATATCACCCCAGCCCTGCAAATAGATACAGTTAGGGCCAGAAATATTTGGACAGTGACACAATTTTCGCGAGTTGGCCTCTGCATGCCACCACATTGGTTTTGAAATGAAACCTCTACAACAGAATTCAAGTGCAGATTGTAACGTTTAATTTGAAGGGTTGAACAAAAATATCTGATAGAAAATGTAGGAATTGTACACATTTCTTTACAAACACTCCACATTTTAGGAGCTCAAAAGTAATTGGACAAATAAACATAACCCAAACAAAATATTTTTATTTTCAATATTTTGTTGCGAATCCTTTGGAGGCAATCACTGCCTTAAGTCTGGAACCCATGGACATCACCAAACGCTGGGTTTCCTCCTTCTTAATGCTTTGCCAGGCCTTTACAGCCGCAGCCTTCAGGTCTTGCTTGTTTGTGGGTCTTTCCGCCTTAAGTCTGGATTTGAGCAAGTGAAATGCATGCTCAATTGGGTTAAGATCTGGTGATTGACTTGGCCATTGCAGAATGTTACACTTTTTTGCACTCATGAACTCCTGGGTAGCTTTGGCTGTATGCTTGGGGTCATTGTCCATCTGTACTATGAAGCGCCGTCCGATCAACTTGGCAGCATTTGGCTGAATCTGGGCTGAAAGTATATCCCGGTACACTTCAGAATTCATCCGGCTACTCTTGTCTGCTGTTATGTCATCAATAAACACAAGTGACCCAGTGCCATTGAAAGCCATGCATGCCCATGCCATCACGTTGCCTCCACCATGTTTTACAGAGGATGTGGTGTGCCTTGGATCATGTGCCGTTCCCTTTCTTCTCCAAACTTTTTTCTTCCCATCATTCTGGTACAGGTTGATCTTTGTCTCATCTGTCCATAGAATACTTTTCCAGAACTGAGCTGGCTTCTTGAGGTGTTTTTCAGCAAATGTAACTCTGGCCTGTCTATTTTTGGAATTGATGAATGGTTTGCATCTAGATGTGAACCCTTTGTATTTACTTTCATGGAGTCTTCTCTTTACTGTTGACTTAGAGACAGATACACCTACTTCACTTAGAGTGTTCTGGACTTCAGTTGATGTTGTGAACGGGTTCTTCTTGACCAAAGAAAGTATGCGGCGATCATCCACCACTGTTGTCATCCGTGGACGCCCAGGCCTTTTTGAGTTCCCAAGCTCACCAGTCAATTCCTTTTTTCTTAGAATGTAGCCGACTGTTGATTTTGCTACTCCAAGCATGTCTGCTATCTCTCTGATGGATTTTTTATTTTTTTTCAGCCTCAGGATGTTCTGCTTCACCTCAATTGAGAGTTCCTTTGACCGCATGTTGTCTGGTCACTGCAACAGCTTCCAAATGCAAAACCACACACCTGGAATCAACCCCAGACCTTTTAACTACTTCATTGATTACAGGTTTACGAGGGAGACGCCTTCAGAGTTAATTGCAGCCCTTAGAGTCCATTGTCCAATTACTTTTGGTCCCTTGAAAAAGAGGAGGCTATGCATTACAGAGCTATGATTCCTAAACCCTTTCTCCGATTTGGATGTGGAAACTCTCATATTGCAGCTGGGAGTGTGCACTTTCAGCCCATATTATATATATATATATATAATTGTATTTCTGAACATGTTTTAGTAAACAGCTAAAATAACAAAACTTGTGTCACTGTCCAAATATTTCTGGCCCTAACTGTAGGTTAGTGTCACCAGAACCAGTATATCACCCCAGCCCTGCAGATAGATAGGTTACTGACACCAGAACCAGCATATCACCCCAGCCCTGCAGATAGATAGGTTAGTGTCACCAGAACCAGCATATGACCCCAGCCCTGCAGATAGATAGGTTACTGACACCAGAACCAGCATATCACCCCAGCCCTGCAGATAGATAGGTTAATGTCACCAGATCCAGCATATCACCCCAGTTCTGCAGATAGATAGGTTAATGTCACCAGATCCAGCATATCACCCCAGTTCTGCAGATAGATAGGTTACTGTCACCAGAACCAGCATATCACCCAGGCTCTGCAGATAGATAGGTTAGTGTCACTAGAACCAGCATATCACCCCAGTCCTGCAGATAGATAGGTTACTGTCACCAGACCCAGCATATCACCCCAGCCCTGCAGATAGATAGGTTACTGTCACCAGACCCAGCATATCACCCCAGCCCTGCAGATAGATAGGTTACTGTCACCAGACCCAGCATATCACCCCAGCCCTGCAGATAGATAGGTTAGTGTCACCAGACCCAGCATATCACCCCAGCCCTGCAGATAGATAGGTTAGTGTCACCAGAACCAGCATATCACCCCAGCCCTGCAGATAGATAGGTTAAAAGTTCTACACCTTCAAACTTCTATAGACCCATCACTATTGTATCTTGTCCAGACAATCCTCTGTGAGCCAAACAGCCTGGACTCAAAACTGTAACTGCACCAACACATTGCACCAAACTCTCAGTACTAGAGACAGCTCTGTATATCAGATGTATTTAGCTCACTGAAGATTGTATACACTGGATACAAATGTAACAAACTCTCAGCTGTGTAAAGTATTATATATAAAGAAGAAAATGTTTGTTTTTGTACCATGTTAGCCAGTGGGTATGAAATATAAAAAATCAAAAAACTTGAGAGTCTTCAGTAGATGATACCTTTTTTAATGGCGAACTCATAATGATGACAGAATATATTCTGAATTATATTCTAACTCATTTGTATTTGTTTTTACCATATTCAATAAACTATTTTTTCTATCCGCCCTGACTTGAAAGAGTTAATCAGTCAGGATTAGCCCCCTGTCATGGCTCTGCTTTATCCACTTACTTCCGCACAGATGTCAGGAAGGGGTTAACAGTACTGTATTTCGGACAGGGCCTGCTGGCTGAGGACTGGTTTATGTCATCCCGACCCCTCTTATCAGTAATACCAGGAATGGCAGAGGATTTGTCTGGTGGTTCCTGCAGCTGAAAACTACCAAAAATCCATCTTTAATGGGGTGAAAACTGCAAATAGCGAGAGCAGATCCTGGACAGACACACAACATTCCTGTGAACATGAAAGCGGCTGCATCTGTAGATATGTTCATCCTGATCCCCCTGGTTCATGAATACAACTACACCCAATATCTGTTCAACCAGTTTTAATCAGGGAGCCCAACATCTAAGACCATCAAACTCTTCTACTGAACCAGTTATCTTCTAGGCTGCCACTGGGCATAGAGGTAGTCACCCAGCTTTCCATAGACCTTAAATTGAACGTCCACCCTTGAAGACTAATTTGATAGGTCTAGAAGTTGCCTTGTATTATTGCCTACTTAGTCATTGACTTAAAGGACCTTTCACCACCTCGTTTCACATTTTATTGGCCCCTCCCTCCACTGACTCTGGTGCTCTTGGAATTTTTCCTCTAGCCCCCACCATTCCTGAACAATCAGTGCTGTTAGTTTTGGTGTTTGATATGTTAACTAAACTCCCTAATATCCAGTGGGTGGAGTCAGGCAGGAGTAAGCACGGGGGCGTAACTCAGAGCTCCGCACTGTCTACCTGTGATTGGAGCTCTGAGTCACACCCCTTGCCTGATACCACCCACTTGAAATTAGGGAGTCTAGTTACTATATCAGACACCTAACAGCACTGATTGCTCCGGAATGGTGGGGGCTAGAGAAACAATTCCAACTGTGCTGAAATAAGTGAAGGGGCGGCTATAAATAGATGCAAAGAACTGGAGTAAGTGGAGATGGTCAAAGGTTCCAGAAGGGTAAACCAAAAAATAACATAATGGTAAAAGATGGAGATTCACCTTAAATACATTTTTATTTATGGCACACTTTTCTTCCTTTTCTGCCTATTCAGCCTTTGTGTCAGTCTCCACTGCTGTTTTGGAATTCCAGTTCAGAACAAGAAAGCTCAGGATGAGCAGTAGCCTCAGGAACAGACATTTTGCTGTACATGGGCCGCAAAAAATGTGAATTGTAATAGTTTGTAAATCATCCGCACTTGGTCTATACAGAGGAGCCCTGGATAGACTGCCCCTTTGTTTAACTTCTTACTTCCTGCAGAGTTCCATCGTCTTTGTGGCACGGTTGTCTTTCATCTACGCTTGTAAATCATCGGCGATATATACTGTATATATAGTGTATGTTTTCATCACACCGCAGGGATTTAGGTCACATTCAGTTCAGTGGGGGAATGGAGCGGCCCCACGTGCGGGGCTTCTGGGAGGAATTTATCATCTCATGCTGGGGAACATCAGTCTGGAAGGAATGTAAGGAGAGTAAGCAGGGACGAGACGTCTTCACTCCCAGAAACTACTAATGGAGGTGCAGCCGCCGGTGCAGACCCCAGCATGGCCTCCTGAAAGGGTCCGACACCCCCTTTACTCACCTGACTAATGGACTGGACATGGATAATATGTCTACTTCACAAAACAGGAGGAAAGGGGAGTCATATCATCATGGTCCATACCAACATCTCCTTATCCTGAGACCCCAGACCTAGTTGCTCCCCCTAGGAACATATATAAAAGTGAATAATTCTCCAAGATGGTGGTGGGAACAGCCTTCCTGCCAAGTTCGGGCAAAAAACTGTCTACAAGTACCGAGAAGAACTGATGGAAGGCAAAGTTCACTTCAAATATTGATGAGATTTAGGGCTTTAGGGTAGTACCTGTGGATGAAGAGCCAGCTGGGTCCCATGGTCTTTTTGTCAAAGGACTCTTTACAGAGGTTTGCCACAAATGACACATCTCCTATCCACGTCATAGGTGATCAGTGTCTGTTCAGAGGGAGGACCCAAATGTTGAGTCAACCACCAGTCAAAAGAATGGGCATCCCATGTCCCCCATTAGAATGCAGTAGTGGTTATACTCAATGTTATGGGACCAAAGCTGGACATTCATTGGTGGAATCAGACAGGAGCAGGGCGTGACAGAGCACCAATCAGAGGTGGTCAATGTCGTACCCTCTTGCTTGCTCCTCCCTGACACCACCCACTTGACATTAGGGAGTCTAGTTCGAATATCTGGCACCATTGATTGCTCGGGAGTGGTGTGGGCTAGAGAAAAAATTCCAACTGTGTCAGAATGATGAAAAGAGCTGGAGTTAGAGGAAGGAGATGGAAGGTTCTGTTTACGAGGCCATTTTAGGAATATTTTGTAGAAGTGCTCATATGGAAAACACATCTGAGCACCCGGCATCATCCTAGGTTACATTGTACAACTGTCACTGCAAATGATCTATTCCTCCCTTACACCAAGTCCTGGGAATACCAGGGGATAACCATTTTGGTCACACGACAGGGGTTGTCACCCAGCTTTTACCTAGGCCATGATTTCCTGACCCCATAAGTTTATTTTGAGCACTGAATTTGACGTATCAGCGTGACGCTCACAACCGGGCACAACTACCAGGTCAGGGCGCAGAGGACAAGGCTGGTTTCATTGATTTTGGAGATATCGCTGTAATATTTCCGCACAGCACAAGTCCTACTTACACTCGCCATAAAAGCGTCCTGTCACTGATTTCTGCCTTTGAACATGGCCAGTAACCACAAAGGACTATTAGTTGGCGGCAGCGGATCGCAACGGCCACCACGTACAGACTGTAATCTCTTGTGTTAGCCCAGAAGAGAAGAGCCAAATGTTACAGCACAAAAGCCCTCATTGTCACACACAAAGGTCAGCGCACAACACGTCCTCACACCGGCCACGGCTAGAAGAGGCTGTAAACAGGACGTGCGGGAAACATCGGGAAAGGGCAACATATTCTAGGCTGCAGGAAAACAGCGAGGCGACCACATCTGCTTTTATACAAACCACGGCACCAATCTGATCTGTGATTTAAAGGGGAACTCCACTCCAATCCATCCTCGGATATGTCAAGTACACAGGTCGGGCTAGGATCAGACTCGCTCCGTGAGACCCAAACGACGGACAGTGGTTACCCGCTGACCACATAGACTATAATGGTGTCCATTGGGTTTCCGTTGGCTTTGTACCGAAACCAGCGAAGAGAAAGTTCCTACGTGCTGGACTTTTCCCTCTGACGATTTTCGGTGGAATCTGCGACGGTGGAACCTTACGGAGACTCCGATCCAGATGTGAACAAAGCCTCAGTCAAAGACCAATGACCTATCCACAATTACTGCCATACAGTTCCCATATAGTACACCCATTCAGTCAGGGGTGAACCTGCCTGTTTCGCCGCCCGAGGCGACGACAGAAAGCCGCCCCCCCCCCCCGTAGGAGGGGGCGGAGCGGAGGGGACGGAGCCGAGCAAAGGGGGTGGAGCCGAGCGAAGGGGGCGTGGTCGAGCGGCGTTAGCAGGCAGAGAGCAGGCACGGAGAGGACCTGCTCTCTGCCTGAGCGTGAGGGGAGGCCGCTGGAGCAGCACTGCTCCAGCAGCCTCCCCAATCCACCGCTCGGTGACGCTAAGCCAATCCAGGACAGCTTGTCCTGGACTGGCTTAGGTAAGCAATAATGCCGCTCTCCCTGGGGCCCTGGCATAGTGCCGCCTGAAGCGGTCGGATTCAGTGCCCACATAATGCACATCCTTAAAAAGGGATGTGCATGATTAGAAAACATGGCTTTGCTAGAGCTCATCCCCAACCAAATGAACAATGGATGTGATGTCACTTCCTGAAAAAAAAAAGTCACGTTTTCTATTCCTGTCCAACCCCTTTAATACAATATTAACATATGGATTTCACAAAATCCTGATACTCAATTCCCAAATAATACTGCCATACAGTGTCCAAAGGATGGCACCACAAAGTGCCTACCTATAGTATCATATAGCATCCACATAATACACTCAATGACATAAAGCCCCACAACAAGAATGGAATGGTCTTGTATCATCTAAAGTATCCCCCGCCCTCGATGTGATTGAATGTGCAGATCATAGGCTGTGAAATAAATAGATCCCGGAGACCATCTTCCCTCTCTGACCTCTCTCCTGGCCGCAGAGCTCTGAGTTACACATAGAAATATCCACAGAGTCTCCGGGGAATCGGAAGGTTGTCCTGTGCAAATAATTCCAAATATATATATTACATTATATTGTGAGAAAGAACAGCTCTCACCCTGCAGGATCCAGCACATCTGCATGTAACACAAACTATCTATTTACTTCATAGGGGATCATGTAAAGCTTCATCTCTCCTGTGGTGGCGCTATAGGGAAATTATACACTTACTCCTAGGTTTTGGAGTAGATTATTCTAATTACTGGAGTGAGATACAATGTTATCAACTTATCAGATCAATGCCTGAGATACTAATCTAGTAGTAGAATTCTTGTACATAGGAGCAGTATTATAGTAGTTATATTCTTGTACATAGCAGCAGTATTATAGTAGTTATATTCTTGTACATAGGAGCAGTATTATAGTAGTTATATTATTGTATATAGGAGCAGTATTATAGTAGTTATATTCTTGTACATAGGGGCAGTATTATAGTAGTTATATTCTTGTACATAGCAGTAGTATTATAGTAGTTATATTCTTGTACATAGGAGTAGTATTATAGTAGTTATATTCTTGTACATAGGAGCAGTATTATAGTAGTTATATTCTTGTACATAGGAGCAGTATTATAGTAGTTATATTCTTGTACATAGCAGCAGTATTATTGTAGTTATATTCTTGTACATAGGAGCAGTATTATAGTAGATATATTCTTGTACATAGCAGCAGTATTATAGTAGTTATATTCTTGTACATAGGAGCAGTATTATAGTAGTTATATTATTGTATATAGGAGCAGTATTATAGTAGTTATATTCTTGTACATAGCAGCAGTATTATAGTAGTTATATTCTTGTACATATGAGTAGTATTATAGTAGTTATATTCTTGTACATAGCAGCAGTATTATAGTAGTTATATTCTTGTTTGTTTGTTTGTTTTAAATTCTTAGTTTATTAGGATTTTCAGAATTTTACAAGTATACAATCGCCATAGTTAGAAGTGAAAAAAAGCAGAGACATGTTCATCAATAAGTAATCAGAAATAAGGATATAACATCATAGCATTCAAACAACATATCGTAACAAGTAGTGAACTGCGTAACCACTGTCTTAACAAGGTCCTAGACAGTCTTCAATAAAAGGATATGTTCATATAGCAAGGTTAGGTTCAACATATCAAAATAACAAAAATAATAAAAAGAAAAACAGTAAGAAAGATTAGGGAGGGGTAAAAGAAAAAGTAATGAGAGAAATGTAGGATATACATGTGAAGGGAAGGAAAAGTAAGGGTAATAGGAGAGTACGTTCCAGGACGGGAGTTGGGTCACACAGACCTTCGAATCCGACAATCAGTCCGAGGATAGGTTTGTGTTGGTGTGCTCCAACCAGGGTTTCCAGGTACGAAGGAATCTATCGTGCGTTCCATTGGGCCAGCTCAACATTTCCTCAAATCTAGCTACTTGTGATACTTTTGCAGACCATTGTGGGATAGAAGGGAGATCGGGCTGTTGCCAAAATTGGGGAATCAAAGATTTAGCAATTTCAAGTAGATGTGTAGTTAGGTTCTTCCTACTCGGAGAGTATTCAGGAGAGGGTAAGGACAGGAGAACCATAGAAGGCGTCAAAACAACAGAAGAGTTCGTGATATTGTGAATTTGAGTTTGTATTTGGTCCCAGAAATCACGGATAAGGGGACAAGACCACCAGACATGGAGAAGGGTTTCAGTCTCAGCTTTACAGCGCCAGCATTGGTCAGTATCTGCAAGATTGTGAGAAAATAGCCACGATGGGGATCTGTACCAGCGGAAAAGGACTTTGAAATGCGATTCCTGGAGCTTTACACATTGAGAAAAACCATGTGAATTTTTTAGAATGGAAAATGCCTCTTCATCAGTAAATTTGAGGTCGAGTTCCCTTTCCCACTCAACAAGAAAAGAAGGTTTCTCCGAAGAGGAATTCTCATTCAGAATTGATTTGCACTCAGCTAGTTTCCTACCAGTTCTGGTGGGGGTCATCACTTTCTGCTCGAATTTAGTTAAGGGCCGAAAAATGGTTTTCCGCTGGGGAACCGATTCCGTACACCATCTAAAATGGTCATAATGGAGGGAGGTTATAGGCGTGTCAGGTAAGTAACTTCTGAGTTGGGAGATAGACAATGGTGAGAAGTTGAAGTCGTAGAGTTCTGAGAATGAAAGATGGTTAAGTTTGGCCCAAAAATCCTCATAGCCCGTTATTGGAGGTGAAAGTAGTCTAGGAGTCAGATGAGCCGGACACAAACGAGAGGGGGGTGGTGCAAGCTTTTTGTTCCATTTTAGCCACATCTCCCCTAGCCCTTTCAGGAGAACATCACATGTAGGTTTCCTAAGATAATTTGGATTTGGAGTCCATAGGTGAGCGAGGAGGTTATGGCCGTGTTGTAATTCAGCGATCTCTCGAGTCACAGAATCGCGAGCTGGAGCTGCCAGTGAAAGCCATCTAGAAAGTAAATTTGCTTCATAATATAGTCTAAAGTCCAGTAATTGAATACCGCCTTGGGACTTCTTTTTAATAAGCTGACTGTGTGAGATTCTTGCCGGTTTGTGTCTCCAAAGATAACGCAAGAAGAGAGACTTAACATTACTTAGGAACTTAGGCGGAAGGGCAATGGGGAGCATCTGAATCTTGTATAACAGTTTGGGCAGAATGTATGTCTGAAGCAAATTACGCCTTCCAAACCAGGAGAGGAATGGTATGTCGAGTCTGTGGAGCTCGGTCTTGAGAGTGTGTAGAAGAGGAGCAAAGTTTTCATCAAATAGATTCTTTAGGTTGCTGGTGAGTTTAATTCCAAGATAGGTGAGGTAGTCTCGTTTCCAAACAAAGGGAGAGGAACTTTGGGCAAGTTTCCTCACAGCCGTCGGAAGAGTTATAACAAGAATTTCGGATTTTGAGATATTAGGCTTATAGTTCGATATCTGTCCATATTTTTCCATCAGAGACGTCAGTATCGGCAGTTCGGTAAGAGGGTCAGAGGACAGGAACAAGACGTCGTCCGCAAAAGCCACACTATGCAACGTCCTAGTCCTCAGTTGAAAACCAAGGAGCTTTGGGTGGAGACGAACAGTATTCTGCCACAGATGCATGTTAGAGAAATCTCTGAAGATGTGAGATTGTAATTCCCGTATGTAAGCTAATGGCAGATAGCAGAACGCGCTGACATTTCATTCCCTGCGTTCCCAGGTTGCATGTGGAGAGATGCAATGGAGTTGCTTCAGGTAGTTTATTTGTCTTTACCTTGAGAGATGATATGCCATACGGTCAAAACACAATTCCTTTCTCAGTTCTACAAGATGGTTGCTCAGTGGTTACAGACTGAATAACACATATCCAGGAAGAAGATGCAACAAGAAGGGAGGAGTAACAGAAACAGAGAATTATGGGAGAAAACTACTTAAAGAGCCCTGCACACAATATCAATGTCTATGCACCAGCATTGCACAAGATATGAAACACACTGTATGAAAGTCAAACAATCAAGCATGAATGAATACAATATGAACAAGAATCATTACTTCAGCAATACCCCTGCTGTAACAGCATACTCCCCGTCTGAAATCCTTGGATTTCACTACTTAACATAAATGTCCATCTGGTATATTCTGGAACCCTGAAAGACAAAATGCAAAAACAAGGAAAAATAACAATAACTGTGAACATGTATTCAGGAACAGTTGAAAATATTGAATGCGTCAAATGCACGGTATATCTGTTCCTGGGATAGTCCAGTGACGAGTCAACTGAGTCAATGCACTTGAAATGTTCTTTGCTTGACTTTCTCATGATAATGCCGTATGAGCAATGTAGTAACATGGTGGTGGGCAGGAATAATGAGAGGATTCTTTTCAAATGTCTCTAACTCGGCCTTGTTCAGGCGACCACCTACCCTTAGCATACCATGTTTGTCAATTACTGGCTTCAAGTTGACAATAGGGCTGCTTTTAGGAATGTCCAGTTTGTCACGGAGACATTTCAGTTCCATGTGAAAGGCCCTCTGCTGTACATTACGTATCACTAACATCTCACTTAGTGTAATATCTTCTGCAGAGAGGGGCTTGTGACAGATGTGCCAACCATGACATTCAGAGTTATCGTTCTTGGTGTGAAAACACTGTGCAATGTGAACTAACCTTGCGATGGTGCGTACAAGCTTCAGCCATCTAGAAAAGCGTTCAAAGCGGTGACAGTCCAGGCCGGACCTCCTTACAGACCTGGTGATGAGGGTACTCACTTCAGGACGAATCTCAGGATCATTGTCAGGATCTTGAAGATTGAAGACGTCTTGACCAGATGTTTCTTTTCCTTCGTTCAGCAAGAATTCTGGACCTGTTAACCAAGAGGATTTAGCAAAGGCACTGACCGATGATGGTCTGGTGGCACAATCTGCAGGGTTGAGATGAGATGGAACATAGTGCCACTGCTCAGGTTTAGAGGATTTCCTAATCCTTTCAACGCGGTTACTAACATAGACGTAGAAGCGTTTTGTCTGGTTGTTTATGTAACCCAGGACAACCTTGCTGTCTGTATAGAATTGAACATCGTCCACATGAATGTCCAGCTCATACTGTATAAAATCTGCGATCTCTACAGCCAGTACAGCGCCACAAAGTTCAAGCCTCGGGATCGTATGTTCAGGTTTAGGGGCTAGTTTAGCTTTCCCAAACAGAAATCCAACATGAGCTTTAGTGCGGTTGTCGATTACCTTCAAGTAGGCAACAGCTGCGATAGCCTCAGTCGATGCATCCGAGAATATGTGGACTTCCCTTCTCTGGCTTGTGGTGAGAGATGCTGGAGTGTAGCAACGTGGTATGTGAGTTCTGTCCAAGGCATGTAGGGATTCTTTCCAGGACTCCCACTTTGGCTGCTTGTCATGTGGCAGTGGAGCATCCCAGTCCTCAATCGTCTCTGAGAGCTGCCTAAGTAGGAATTTGCCCTGTACAGTCAATGGTGCTACAAATCCCAGTGGATCATACAGGCTATTCACCACTGAGAGAACTCCACGCTTAGTGAACGGCTTGTCTGCACAATTAACCTGGAAGCCAAGAGAATCGTTTAACAAGTCCCATCTCAAACCCAGACTTCTCTGCACCGGAGGATCGTCTATGCCTAGGTTTAAGTCTCTGAATTCTGTGGCATGATCGCTGGGCTGGAAAGCTTTCATGACAGCAATACTGTTGGAGGCTATTTTATGCAACCTCAGACAGGCTCTGGACAGCATACCTTGAGTCCTTCTCAGCAAGTCTATGGCTTCCTCAGCAGTGGGCAAGGACTTGAGTGCGTCGTCCACGTAGAAGTCTTTTTCAACAAAGTGACGAGCATCCTTTCCAAATTCTGATTCACCATCAGAAGCAGTCCTTCGTAGGCCATATGTTGCAACCGCAGGTGAAGGACTGTTGCCGAACACGTGCACTCTCATGCGGTATTCAATCATTTCCTTGTTGGTATCACTGTCTCTGTGCCACAGAAACCTCAGGTAATTCCGGTGGTCTTCTCGTACAATAAAACAATGGAACATTTGCTCAATGTCAGCTGTAATGGCAACTGGCTCCTTTCTGAATCTCATTAGCACCCCTACCAGGTTGTTGGTCAGGTTTGGACCCGTGAGGAGAACGTCATTCAGAGATACGCCATGATGTTTGGCACTTGAGTCGAATACCACCCTGATCTGCTTGGGTTTTCGTGGGTGATATACTCCAAAAGAAGGAAGATACCAGCATTCTTCATGCTCTTGCAGAGGTGGAGCTGGCTCTGCGTGATTGTTACGGAATATCCTTTCCATGAATGCCACAAAGTGATCTTTCATCTCAGGCTTGTTTCTCAGCGTACGTTGCAAGGAGATGAATCTCGATAATGCTTGTTCCCGGTTGTCAGGAAGTCTGGCCCTCCCAGTCCGAAAGGGTAAGGGTGCAACCCAATGGTTAGATTGATCCTTGAAGCATTCACTGTCCATTATTTTGATAAAGTCTTTATCTTCCATGGATAAAGCTACTCTGTTGTCGTCTTGTGTTATGTGAAACACTGTGGCTCCTAAGTCGTCATAAGGTGTAGGGACGATGTCTGGTGCCCTTTTTAAGTTAGGAAGATGTTCCTTTGCCTCATAGTGATGAAGGCATGGCTTAAAGTAGGTTGTGCGTCCATTGTTGAGCACAAAGGTTTTAAAGGAGTTCACTTGAGATGACATGAGACTCTTATCCTGACATACATTGCCAATGATTACCCAACCTAAGTCAAGTCTTTGTGCATATGGGGCATCATGTGGACCATTGCATTGTTGACGTACCTTATGTACTCTGAGAATGTCTCTTCCGAGCAAGAGCAGGATGTCAGCATTCACATCCATAGGAGGAATCTCCTTAGCCAGGTGTCTCAAGTGGGAATGATGATATGCAGCTTCCGGCGTAGGAATTTCTTCCCTATCATCAGGCATCTGGTCACATTCAATTAACGTTGGTAGGGATATGTGAATATTCCTGTTAATTGGAGAGATAACGTATCCAATGGCTCTCCTGCCAGAAGTCTCTATGCGACCAGAACAAGTGTTAAGAGTGTATGGTATTGCTTCTCCTTCTATACCGAAGATCTCGAAGAACTTAGGCTTTGCTAGAGACCTGTTGCTTTGTTCGTCTATTATGGCATACATCCTGATGGCCTTTTCAGATTGCCCTTCTGGGTAGACATTCACCAAGCACACCTTGGCACAGCACTTGGGACCATTATCCTTGCCACATACTTCCATGCAGGAGGAGGAGACAGTGGTAGTAGCTGAAACTTGAGCCGATGGCTCCCCGCCATGCGCAGTGACGGCTTTAGATGCTGCTTGAGGTTGTGAGTTGTCAGATGAAGAAGTAGGATGCATGGCTGCAACATGTTTGTCGCTACTGCATTCAGTACACTTGATGACAGCCTTACAGTCCTTAGCAAAATGTTTTGAAGAAGCACAACACTTGTAACACACTCCTAGCTCCTTGAGCATGTCTCTGCGTTCTTGCAAAGTCTTTGCCCTAAGTCCTCTACACTCTTTCAGGGGATGAGGCCTTTTGTGGATAGGGCACGTACTATTAGGGTCTTTATCTTTAAGGACAGGAGTGTCCTGTTTGGTGGTGCAGGGTGCAGCGATTGGGACGTCTGTCTTCCTAACAGATACTGTTCCCCTTAAGTCTCTACGTTTGCTTGTTTCATACCTTGAACATGATGATGAAGCTGGTAGAGAGGATTCTGTGAAGTCAAAGCTGGGATCATTCTTTTTCCGAGCTTGGTCACTGATAAATCTGGAAAAATAAGAGAAAGGAGGGAAGGACACATTGTGGTCTCTTTTGTATCTGGAACCTAGGTCGGCCCATTTTTCTTGCATGCCATATGGTAGTTTGGATACCACTGGATTAACACCATGAGATGTGTCAAGGTAACTCAGACCTGACAGACGTGGGTCCATTTTGGCTAACTCTAATTCCTTTAGTAGGTCGCTCAGATCTTGAAGCTTGCGGCTGTCCTTGTTGGTGATTTTTGGGAACATACGAAGTCTCTTAAATAAGGCACTTTCTATAGCTTCAGAACTGCCATAAGTCTGTTCAAGTCTCTCCCATGCCGCAGCAAGACCTTCCTCTGAGTGGCCCGCATGAACTGCTCTCAATGTCTTTATACGTTCTGCAGAATCTGGGCCTAACCAGTTAACAAGCAAGTCAAGTTTTTCTTTGGCAGTGAGGTTAAGATCACTGATCACTGCTTCAAAGGTGGATTTCCAGGCTCTATAATTCTCAGCATGGTCATCGAACTTTGAGAGACTATTGTTTATCAGCTCCCTGCGTATCATATATCTGGCAAAGTCCGACATGTCTGATCTCCCACCTTGTGTCACCAGATTAACTTGTGATATCCCTGGGACGTATAAATTCTCTGGCATATGGGGCCGAGATGAATCGGGGTGAAATGATGTAGCATAAGGGTTGAGCTGTGGTTTAGTTTCTGGAGGATCTGCATGTGTGATGCTGGAAATTACCTTGCTCTGGATAGGTGGCATCATCTGATGCTTCACAGGTACAGCCATGTAGTCGGTTTGGAGTGGTGCTGGTGCATGTAACTTAGCAGGCGGTGCAGGAGATGATTGCTTCAGCACATAATTGGCAGTGCGGTCAGCTGGGTCTTCCACTTCTGCAGGGATGGAGCAGTCTAGGTCGGCGTCTTGATCTAATGCTTGTTCAAGAACCTTTAGCTTGGCTAAGGCAGCTGCTTCCTCCCTTTCCATTTGGAGAATTTTTAGTTGAGCTTCTGTCTCTGCTTGCCTTTGCGCCATTTCTGCTTCCTTCTTCGCCATTTCAGCTTTTGCCTCTGCTTGCCTTTGCGCCATTTCTGCTTCCTTCTCAGCAAAGGACCGTCTGACACTGGCCTCCTCTGCGTCAGCACGGATCTCAATAAGCTTATCGTGTAATGCTGACCTTCTGGAACGAGAGGATCTGGAGGATGACAGCGTATGTTTGGATGAAGTAGACCGATGGGACCTTACTTCTTGTAGGTGTGCGATGCGGAGTTCTGCCTTATCTCTGGCGTTTTTCACTGCGGCATCTTTCGTTTGGAATAGGTTCTCCCTCTCAGTTAGCTCTGCTATAGCATCATCAAAATCAGCGTTACTCAGGAATGTGACGTATTTTGCAGACAGTCGCTGATGGCGTTCATAGGCGGCAGATAAGCGGTTTAGTGTGGTGACCAATTTTGCTGCGTCACTGTCATGGCGTGAGAGCGCTGCTATATAGTGTTCAGTTCTTCGCCATAATTCATCAAGATTATCACAGAACTCTTCTTTAGTTATTTCAAAGTTCTCTCTAATCTTTTGCGTGGGTTTACTGACACGTTTTAATCGCTCAATTTGTACATCCTGAAACATGGAGTCTGTTTCCTGCACATCTGAGTCCCTGATAGCAGGATGCACTGTCCCAGATGCAGTGACAGGGGAATCCACATAGCTCCTTGTGGACATGGTGCCTTTGTGTGGAAAATGTCAATAAAGATGGCGCTGCCCCTTATTTCACTGTGGTGAGGAGAACATGTGCTCAAGATGGAGGACAGCTTTGAGCTCACCTGCAGGCTGTGAGGCGTGCTGCAGATTAAGCTGTATTCTCACTGTGCTTGCTTGCAGGCTGTCTGTAGATCCTGCAGGAGCTGCAGATATAGCTTGTTTTAACTAGAAAGTTGTGTTTTGACTATTCTGCCACAGATGCATGTTAGAGAAATCTCTGAAGATGTGAGATTGTAATTCCCGTATGTAAGCTAATGGCAGATAGCAGAACGCGCTGACATTTCATTCCCTGCGTTCCCAGGTTGCATGTGGAGAGATGCAATGGAGTTGCTTCAGGTAGTTTATTTGTCTTTACCTTGAGAGATGATATGCCATACGGTCAAAACACAATTCCTTTCTCAGTTCTACAAGATGGTTGCTCAGTGGTTACAGACTGAATAACACATATCCAGGAAGAAGATGCAACAAGAAGGGAGGAGTAACAGAAACAGAGAATTATGGGAGAAAACTACTTAAAGAGCCCTTCACACGTTATCAATGTCTATGCACCAGCATTGCACAAGATATGAAACACACTGTATGAAAGTCAAACAATCAAGCATGAATGAATACAATATGAACAAGAATCATTACTTCAGCAATACCCCTGCTGTAACAGCATAAACAGCTTGTAACAGTGTTTCAAGTGTAAGAACGAACAATGAAGGGGACAAAGGACAGCCCTGTCTTGTACCGTTTTTTATATTGAACGGTGCCGAAAGAGTGCCATTAACACGCAGACGGGCATGGGGTTCTTTGTAAAGGGAGAAAACCACATTTATGAAAATCGGGGGGAAGCCAAAAGCGCGGAGGGTATCCGACATAAATTGCCAATTGACTCTGTCAAAGGCCTTCTCGGCGTCTACACCGAGAAGGACCAATGACTTTTTGGAGGAGTGGGAAAGGGCTATGGAGTGTAACAATTTGTGGGCATTATCTTTCCCCTCTCTCCCTTTTACAAATCCAGTCTGTTCTTCATGAACAATTTTGGGTATGATAGAGCGAAGGCGTAGTGCCAGCAATTTTGCCCAAAATTTAACGTCTAAATTAAGTAAGGATATTGGGCGATAGCTGCCGCATTGAAGTGTGTCTTTTCCCTCTTTGGCTATCAAGGTAATAAAAGCTTCCTGTGATTGTTTAGGAAGGGATTCACCAGCTAATAAGGCGTTACACAGTGTGGTCAGGTGCGGAAGCAAGACATCCTGGAGTTTCCTGTAATAGAGCATAGTAAACCCATCAGGGCCAGGACTTTTCCCTAGTGGGAAGGATGCTAAGACCTCTTTCATTTCCAAGAGAGAGATTGGAGCAAGTAACATCTCTGAGTCTGCCTGAGATACTTGAGGGAGATGAAGGGATTGAAGAAACTCAGATGTAGCCTGATCGTGGTCAGAAGTCTCGGCATGAGTAGGTAGATTGTATAATCGCTCATAGAAGTTCCTAAAGGTTTCAGCTATATCTTTTGTTTTTTGGTGAACTTTCCCTGAATCATCCTTTATTGCATTTATATAGGATTTTGCTCTGGCCCTTCTAACTAGTGCTGTCATTAATTTGCCCCCTTTGTCTCCATGGGAGTAAAGTTTCAATTTATAGTAAAGTTGAAACTTAGCCGATTGTCTATCTAAAATACGTTTCAGTTTTTCTCTTAAAGAGGTCAGTTCCTCTAGTAGGGACATAAGTTGTGTGCGCTTATGTGACTTTTCAATAGAGGAAATGCGTGTGAGAAGAGAGTCAATCTCCTCCTGCTTCTTCTTTTTCAGTTGTGATCCTTTAGCAATTAATAAACCGCGTGTAAAGGCTTTGTGGGCTTCCCAAACAGAGCCCATGGAGACGTCAGGGGTCTGATTTATACGGAAAAATTCCGCTAATTTAAGTTTCAGATCATCAATAAATACAGTATCCCCCAGGATTGTGTCATTGAGTTTCCAGTTCCACTCTTTAAGTGTCAGCTCCGATATAACAAAGGTTGTGGAGACTGGCGAATGATCAGATAGTGTAGCACAGTCTATCCTAGATGTCACCAGTGAGCAGAGTAAAGAACTTGAGCACAGTATATAGTCAAGTCTCTGGTGGGATCTATATTTGGGAGAGTAGTGTGTATAATCTTTCGTATTTGGGTTAAGGGAGCGCCAAGAGTCTAGTAGATGATATTCATGAAATGAGTTGTGAAGGGAGCGTAAGGCTATCTGTGAGATGGCCGATTTCCCTGTCGATGAGTCTAGGAGGGGGTTGACTGTCACATTAAAGTCGCCACCGATAATTAACTCGCCAACAGCAAATTGTCTAAGCGTTGATAATGTTTGCCTAATCCAGTGAACTTGGTCATGATTGGGGGCATAAATACAGGCCAGCGTAATCTTTCTGGATGCGATGGATCCCTTCAGAAAGAGAAATCTACCCTCTGCATCTGTTAGCATCTGATTGTATTGGAAGGGGATGTCTCGACCTATTGCAATAGCGACTCCCTTTAGGTGCTGAAGTTGGGTGGGAGTTAAAGTACCATTGGTCAAATCGTTTCTTAGAAAAGCTTGGTACCCTAGACATTTTGAAGTGCGTTTCTTGTAACATAAGAATATCAGTCTTCAATTTGGTGACTAACCTCAGTATCCCATGTCTTTTCTGGGGTGTTTGTAAACCATTAGCGTTCAAGGAGGTCACTGTAACCGTCGTCATGTCAGGTTTTGTGGTTCCGGATTGGAGTAGTGGAGGAATGCAGGATCTGGTATCCTCCCGTCCTGGAGGTAAGTGGATGAGTGGGGAGAGAGGTAAAGAGTGAGCAGTAAGGCGAGAGGGGGGTGGGAGGGGAGAAGGGAGAGTGGATGAAAAGCAGGAGAAATTTAGAGTTTATAGAATGGTTAAGAGAGATAAGATATTCGTTAGTACAATATATATCCACCAATTTCAAAATAAAGAGTTAAACTATATATTGGGGATGTAGGGTAGGGAAAGGGTGGGGAGGGGGGGAAAGGCACAGGGAGCAGGATATATTAGAAAACACCAAGGGCGCAGAGGTATGAACCCCTTTCAGGTGTACCCCCCCTGAGCCCGGGTGTTATCAAGTAAAATATACAATATTAGGAAGGATGTTATAAAAGCTAGTTAGTGGAAGCAAGGGACAGATAGGAAGCGAGTATTGAGAGGTCTGATCGGATGACAGAGCCCCATCCAGCTCTCTTGTAAATATAGAAAAAGTATAAACAAATCACGGCATCGCATGGGCGAAATGTTATTATCATGTGAGCTAAGCAGAACAA
Source organism: Leptodactylus fuscus (assembly GCF_031893055.1). NCBI lineage: Eukaryota > Metazoa > Chordata > Amphibia > Anura > Leptodactylidae > Leptodactylus > Leptodactylus fuscus. The sequence goes on along the minus strand of NC_134267.1, from coordinate 20,213,427 downwards.
TAGCTTAAAATACGAGATAATATAAACTGTAAATGCGTCAAAAACTAATTACTAACGTATAAGGAAAACTGAGAAGGCTCTAGAGAAGCAACACATAGTTGCAATATTATGAACCAAGGTGTTGCTCTAACACAATATCTTGAGGAAGATAGAAAAGGGCACCGAACCCAGGAACTGTTCTTTCAGGAAACAACAGAACAAGAGCGAGGTATGGGCTTTCTTCCCCTGTGGGATTTGCTCCTTTCTCCCAGAAGCCAGGGTCTTTCGTCGGTAATGTCCGGTAAGTCTGGGAAGTCCGGGAGAGGTGGCGTGGGCAGCCAAGGCGGGATATCGAGTGGTTCCATCCGTAGGTGAGCCCAGAGCGCTGGTAAGTCTGAGGGGGTATGAACTGTAAGCCTTTTACCCTTGTGCATCACTGCTAAGCCGAATGGATATAGCCAGGCGTACTTAATCTCTTTAGCTCTTAAGGCATCCAATAAGGGTTTCAGGATTCTGCGTTTTGCTAGTATGGAGGGTGCAACGTCCTGGTATATAGCAATTTCAGTGTCTCCAAAGGAGATTGTTGGTTTATTTCTGACGGCTGCCAGAATCTCTGCAACATCTGGAAACGTGAGGAGGCCACAGATAATGTCTCTCGGTGGAGCGCCCTGCTGCAGTTTAGGTTTGAGAGCGCGGTGGATCCTCTCGATTTGGATCTTGTTGGCTCTGTCAGGGCCTAGCAAGTCAGTGAAAATTTGCAATGCAAGTTCATTCAAGTCCTCTGCAGTATTTTGTTCAGGGACACCCTTAAGCCTAATATTCTTCCTCCTCCCCCTGTTTTCTTGATCTTCTATCAGTATTAGTGATCTATCAATATATTCTTTATATACGTGCATTCTGGCAGCCATAGTTGTAGAATGGTTTGTAATGGCGGCTGTACTATGTTCTAAGGAAGAGACGCGTTGGCCTATGCTGTTTATATCTGACCTGATCGCTGCTAGTTCTTCCATCACCGGAGTCAGGGCTCTAGCAAGAGCTTTCTGTAACACGGACAGCGTGACTACCGTTTGTCCCTCAGCTGCTTGTGTAGTGATATCAGGCGGCGCGATCTCTTCCATGTCAGAATCGTCGTCATGTTCGTCTTCCTGCCTCACGGCCGGCGCCATTTTAGAAGGACCTGCTGGGGAGTAGGCTGTTTTCTTTTTGATAAATCTCTGTATGTCTCCTTGTTGTTTGCTTGTTCGCGGGGTACCCGGAGGGTCAGTGCCCCTCTCTTTGTTAAATTTGCCCATTTTTGAAGCCGGGAAAGTGCTGTGAGAGCTGGTTCGGGGTCTAGCGTGACGGAGCTCTACAGCTAAGCAGCCATCACCAAGCGTGGTCAGACTCCGCCCCATATTCTTGTACATAGGAGTAGTATTATAGTAGTTATATTCTTGTACATAGGAGTAGTATTATAGTAGTTATATTCTTGTACATAGGAGCAGTATTATAGTAGTTATATTCTTGTACATAAGAGCTGTATTATAGTAGTTATATTCTTGTACATAAGAGCTGTATTATAGTATTTATATTCTTGTACATAGGAGTAGTATTATAGTAGTTATATTCTTGTACATAGGAACAGTATTATAGTAGTTATATTCTTGTACATAGGAGTAGTATTATAGTAGTTATATTCTTGTACATAGGAACAGTATTATAGTAGTTATATTCTTGTACATAGGAGCAGTATTATAGTAGTTATATTCTTGTACATAGGAGCAGTATTATAGTAGTTATATTCTTGTACATAGGAGTAGTATTATAGTAGTTATATTCTTGTACATAGGAGCAGTATTATAGTAGTTATATTCTTGTACATAGGGGGCAGTATTATAGTAGTTATATTCTTGTACATAGGAGGTAGTATTATAGTAGTTATATTCTTGTACATAGGAGCAGTATTATAGTAGTTATATTCTTGTACATAGGAGCAGTATTATAGTAGTTATATTCTTGTACATAGGAGTAGTATTATAGTAGTTATATTCTTGTACATAGGAGCAGTATTATAGTAGTTATATTCTTGTACATAGGGGCAGTATTATAGTAGTTATATTCTTGTACATAGGAGGTAGTATTATAGTAGTTATATTCTTGTACATAGGAGTAGTATTATAGTAGTTATATTCTTGTACATAGGAGCAGTATTATAGTAGTTATATTCTTGTACATAGGGGCAGTATTATAGTAGTTATATTCTTGTACATAGGAGGTAGTATTATAGTAGTTATATTCTTGTACATAGGAGGTAGTATTATAGTAGTTATATTCTTGTACATAGGAGGTAGTATTATAGTAGTTATATTCTTGTACATAGGAGTAGTATTATAGTAGTTATATTCTTGTACATAGGAGCAGTATTATAGTAGTTATATTCTTGTACATAGGGGCAGTATTATAGTAGTTATATTCTTGTACATAGGAGGTAGTATTATAGTAGTTATATTCTTGTACATAGGAGTAGTATTATAGTAGTTATATTCTTGTACATAGGAGCAGTATTATAGTAGTTATATTCTTGTACATAGGAGCAGTATTATAGTAGTTATATTCTTGTACATAAGGTGCAGTATTATAGTAGGTATATTATTGTGCCTCTTATAATGAGATCTTGTATAATCCTAACCACATCACTGTTACCCAGTCACCGCCTATATGACATTAGTGGTATGTCCTCGTATTGTAGTGACAATGGAAGTGCGCTGACAAAGTAATGTCATAAAGAAATATTATTTCCTGTTGTTTGGACTTATCTTGTCTTCTAGAGCCGGTCATCAGACAATGGCATCGGAAGGAAGGGTCCAGCATGAAGGTAAATGAGTCTGCAAGGAAAAGCGTTGTGGCATGGACACTGATGCAGGATCTAGATAATAGCTGGAATATTTGCATTGGACAGGAAGAGATGTTTGGCATAAATAGAATCCAAGCATGTGATAAGGAAGTTTCCTCCCAGAGTCACAAGAATGAGGTTTGTAAATAATGGTGTACAGTCTATGGGCCGAGGGCAAGTCTTACGTGAGGGGCGTTTCCACACGAGTATGCTTCTTATTCCTAGGTTCTGGCAGTCACCAGTTGAGGGTGTTAGTTCGGTGAATCGCTGCCTCCATTGACATGATATTGCGGTTTTTGTCAATATTCAAATGAGGTCTTTGGAGCAATAAGGGCGTGGCCAAAGTAAAGCTGTATCTCACCAGAGGCAGGGATTCACAAGGGACAATATTTCATTCCGGTGACGGTAACCAATCTCTCTGGGCTTGGTTGATACGCTGGGTCCGGTGATTCCCTTTAATTCCCCTTACGTTGTAACTATCGTATACACATGTTATATAATCTATGAGATCTAATAGGTTGTTTGTGACTTGCTCTATAAGTAATGGACCCTAATAATAAATTATTGGCTCCAATATCACCTCCAATGGAGCTATCCTCCGCTGGACCTTCTGTCCCCAATAATGTATCAGTCCCTGCGTGTAAGAGAAGACTCATTACAGTGTGCTGGTCCAATCCTGGAAACCGATGCAGGAACTTCCTCCCTTCTGTATCATCAAAAAATGGGTCTAAATGCCCTTTATTAAGACTGCCTTATGATACACCAGTCTTAATAAATATGTCCCCAATGCGACTATTCAGACTGAGTTTCGTACCGCGATTTCTGCGGCTGAATCGGCCACCCAATCCGTAGCAAGATTTAGCAGCATCCTGAAAAAAGTCATGTCTGTTGTCGGTAGATTTGGCTAGAATTTGCAGTTGATTTTTTTTGGCAGAATGTGGCGCAAATTCAGTTGTGCGAAGTTACCCCTACTCTATTGGTCACTTATTTATGCTGGCACCCTGTTCTTTGTTTTTTTGGTGCATTACGGCCACTTTGCTGTGCAAGTACCATAAAGGGATAAAGCTATGGGATTACTATATTACTAGGATTTGGGATAGTGGGGCCCGACCTCTGATATCTCGCTGGTCTTGAATCAAAAGGAAAAGATGTCACTTCTACAATTGTAGTAGACATCGGAGATCCTGGCTTCGCACTATGATAGGATGTAGAACACTTCTACATTCAAGTAACTGGGTGGTTTTCTGGTGCATTATGGCCGCTTTGCTGTGCAAGTACCATAAAGGGATAAATCTATGGGATTACTATATTACTAGGATTTGTGATAGTGGGGCTCGTCCTCTGTAATCTCACTGGTCTTGAATCAAAAGGAAAAGATGTGGTAGACATCGGAGCTCCTGGCTTCACACTGTCAATTCAAGTAAATGGGTTGTGGTGAAATGACCTCCATGACGGGTACCCAAGTTGGAATGGCAGAGCTTAACCAGAGTCATAACCTCTTCATTGCGAAGTTTATGGGGTCCCAGCAGACAGACCCTCATTACACCAGATTAGTAAGTGATAACACATCCCAGCAATATACCAACATATCCTATAGCACGAAATTCTCTGTCACGCCTTTTACTACATGCGGACGCCTTCCGTTCACTTTGTTGCTAAATCAATTTTATATTCACAAAAACAAGGGGTAAAGGCAATGTGTCACCAAAAAAGATGTTTTTATGTTAAATATTTTAAGAATTTTTGATTCAATTCTTTTAACTTTCCATGCCACTATCTAGATCATAAGACTTACTATATCCTGCAATTTTCACTTTGACCACTTTGCCTATACTGTAGGGTGTTTTTCTTTGCAGCGGTGACCTCATTTCTATTTTAGACCGGATTACAATGGAAGATAACACCTCTGTAGATAACACCTCTGAGCCATCATTACATCTACTACTGACAATAGATGATGTCACAGCTTATCCCCTCCCCCTCCCTGTCTAGGAAACCCTCCCATAGCCGTTGCTTATTGTACAACTTTTCGGATGTTCTGGAACAAGAGAAAGATTTTTGGTTCATATTTACAAGTAAAAAAAAATGTAAAAAAAACCTTAGAAGCCGCACACAATACTCTATATGGATTTATTGACATAAACTTTGATATCTCTCTTAGTACAGCAGGCACGTTGGCATCAATGTTTGGCATAAGACAATCAAAAGAATTGCACTTGACCATGACCGTTCCATCACTTTGTGGGTCGCACAGATTTAGTGTCAGGTTCCTGACATTTTGGTCTAAAACTGACATTCAGAATTGAAATGCGTTTGACAATGTACATTACTATTGCTCAGATTTCCACACACGTACATCTCTCCTTTTACTTGATCCGTCTACATTTGGGCCATTGCTTTTATGGGCTCAACTGGTAAAATAAAAAAAATTAGAATTCTGGAAAGATAAAGTCACCTAATGTCACTTTTTGCTGGAGCCTTAAAGAGGACCTTTCCATGAAGTCTAACTCTTTAACAACCTTCACTAGGGGCGCTCCATTGATTCTGGCACAGTTGGAATTTTTTCTCTAGCCCCACCATTCCAGAGCATTCAGTGCTGTTAGTTTTGGTTTTCTACTGTCAAGCGGGTGATATCAGGCAGGAGAAGGAAAGGGGCGTGGCTCGGAGCTGACACTGTCCAATCAGAGGCCCACAGCCTCAAAGTTCTGAAACACGCCCCTTTGCATGCTCCTCCCTGCGAGTCCAATTAGTGTCAGACAATGGAACTAGCAGCACTGGCGGCTCAGGAATGGTGTGGGCTGAAGAAAAAGTTCCAAATGTGCTGGAATCAGTGAACGGGAGACTATTATAGGATGTAAAGAGCTGGAGGTGGTGAAAAGTCCCTTTAAACAAGGTAAATTTATATGCCAATAGCACTTTGGGAAGAATAGATGTACTATTTTATGCAAATGTAGGGTTCAGGGGGCAGAGAGTATTGATAATAAACCACCCTCTTAGACCCTGCACTAGACATGGCACAGTTGTTTTCCCAAGTGTTCCTTTAAGAATTTAGTAATAGACCAACTGATCAGAGGGGTATTTAAAGGATATTCTATGAAAAGGTCCAATATAACAAAATGAAGCAGCACACTAATCTGAGTGTAGGTAGGTGCTAAGCTTCTGGAGGTCCATCCTCACCTCACCAGCTAATCCAAGAAAGAAGGAGCAGGTCTCAAACTTAAGTTCAGTGGTGTATATTCATGTCAATCATGGGTGAATGAATACCATTGCACTTGAATTTGAGGAGCAATGCTTCTTTATGTTGGTCTACAAATATGTACTATGCTATACCTCAAACTGGTCCATAGGGACGTTGCAGAATTGTTGGGGTATTTCCAAGCTTAAGACTCTAAAAAGTGGTTGCTCAGGTTTAGAAAAGACTTGGCTGCCAAGGTAATACCCATCCCAGTGGTATTCCAGCTCAGTTCCACTATAGTGAATAGAGAGGAGCTGTAGACAGATGAGATACCGTATACAAAAAAAAAGCAGCCATGATATGTTCTGTTCTTCTATGAGCTCATCACATGAAGGATGAAGGGCATGATAAAAATGGCGATTAGGTTTGACCAGACAATTCCATAGCGTGAGCCAACTTATGGTTACAGAACAAGACTTTTCTCTTGAGGCATGGATGTGGTTGTGATAAGCAATGGACCATGAAAGGCATAAGCAAGACTAGACCGCTCCTGGAGCATACAGTCTGCCAAGAGTGTTAAAACGGCGACGGGTGGTGAAGACGCAAGATTGTGTGTGCAAACAATATCTCAACAAGTCTCTTGCTGCAAATTGTCCCTCAAGACGTGCTACTGTTCTGTGACGCTAGAGGTTCCAGTTCATAATGTTCATGTTCCACTTCTGCCTTTGTACCTCGTGTGTCTAACTGATACTTATTCGTGTGATTGGCCTTGTTCTGTCCTCTTTCGGTCGTGCTCGATGACAATGCTTGTGAAAAGGCTTTGAACTGCAACTTTTTTGGCAACGGGATCTGGCCACAACTTCCCTGTGGCCCAAGACAACGGCACATACATTGGAAAAAGAATGTAGCGAACGCCCAGCTAATGCACATGATCAACATCATGAAAGTCCCCAACTGGGTGTAGGCCAGAACAGTTGAAGGCATCATCATTGCTCCAGCCACGAAGGTCGTCAGCGCAGCCATGGCTATGGCAGAACCCATGCGACTTAGAGAGAAGACCACTTTCCCTTCTCGATCTGGATCTGGAGCAAGACGGTAAGCGACGCCATAATGTACGGCAAAATCCACAGATAGGCCCACAGCAACGGATATAGTGACAGATTCTAGAACATTGAGTTCCCATCCAAGAAGAACCAAGGAGCCAACAGTAACAAATATAGTGCCTGCTATGGAAACTATGGCGTACAAGCTTATAATGATGTTCCACGTGGTAAGAAGCATGACGCTAAAAGCTACGGCAACAGATAATCCCATGGCAATCAAGGTTCCATCCGAAAGGCTGTCTTGGAGATCGTAAAATTCAAGGTTGCTGACAAACCATCCATTTCGAAGGCCAACGGGAGCCGACTGGAGTTCCTTCGAAATCCAAGCATCAACCTCTTTGTAGAAGTGGTGCATTTTTTCGTAAGCAAAGGTGAAAAGGTACGCACTTTTAAACTCCAACACTACCGCTCTGATGGTGTCATTGATGTCAAACCTGGGGCCAGGAGTCTTGCTGTCTAAATGGTAACCGGTGCTCCTTTCCAGTTCCATGATAGCCCTTTTGATACAGAGCTCAAACACCTCCTGCTTATACGGAAATCCCGACTGGCTGCAACACGGGTAAAGTGAAGGTTCATCACAGTCCTGGTTTTCCATCCACTGCTTAAAGGTCTCGATGAAACAACTGGTGAAGTCCTGTTCATCGGTTTGATAATAGAAAGTTTGGTTTTTCAACTTTTGGCAAAAATTCAGAATCCATTGCTGCGAGGCAGGACTGGCAATATTAAAGCTACTGTCCAATTTGAGCTTGCCCTTACTTTTTGGATTCAAGGGATCTCCGTTATCTTCTGGAGAGATTCCCCAGACGATAGTAATGGGCATATGAAGTTCCTCCCCATGATGGACCCTCTCGAAAATAAACAACTTTTTGTACTCTGCATCGTATCGCTCGAATGGATGGGAAGACCTGAACACTTGGAATTCCGAAAGTTCTAACGATGGGAGTTTCATCTTTGGATTGACACATACGATATAAGCTCCGCCAATAGTTATGGCCAGGAAGCCAAAGACCCAAACGTATCTGAATTTAATGACAATGCACGGCAATACCTTCTCAAAGAAAATCCTTGATGCTTCCGAAACCGCGAAGAGAAACTCCTGTACCTTCTGCCACATTACATTCCAGCAGCTTTTCTTATTATAAGGTCGTTGTTGAGGACCTTTAAAACAGGTAAAAATGTTCAGGAGGTAACGTTCGTGTAGGACGACTACGGCAGGAAGCCACGTGACCATGAGAAGATAATTAACCAATATGGCGGTGCCAGCATAGACTCCGAAACACCTGATGGCGGTTATATTGCTGACGTAGTTGGCGTAGAAGGCCGCTGCGGTGGTAAAGCTGGTGACGAACATAGAAAGAGCAGCATGTTGCAGGGTGATGCTAACCGTCTCCGAGGTCTCCGCGTGAGGTTTGTCAAATTTTGTGTAATTCCAGACGTCGCACAAGACAAAAGCATCGTCCGCCCCGATTCCGACGAGAATGATCAGTGCAGTGAGGTTCATGAAGGGGAAAAACTCAAAGTTAAATACAACACGATAGAGGAAATAAGATACAATCAATGAACTAATAATGGCGAACATGGTCATCAGTGTGATAAACATTGATCTTGTGTATATACACATGACCAAGAGGACAATTAAAATGGCGATTGCCGGATACACGGTATCCATTAAGAGATAGTCTTGAAATAAGCTATGTTTGATTCCAAACTCAATTCCCGTAACGGTGGTTACACCATCGGAACAATTCCAGTTCTCAAAATTGTCAAGGTAGATGTTCATCATCGACTCCCCTTTCTCGGTGGGGGAGAAGAGCATGCTGTGCCTTAAAACTGGATTGGACACATCCACATTCTTTGGATTGAAGAAGTCTTTATCTACCAGGTAATGGAGGATCTGGTAGACGGCATTATACTTGGTACATTTTCGAGGCACATTCGTGCACTTCAGTTGGTCCTTCCTCTTGGCCGCCATGTCCCAGCAGTCTGATCCCAAAGTCCCGTTGTGATAATATTTGGCACAGGTACGAATTAGCTTTAGCGTGTGAGACACGTCCCGATCTACAATCTTATGGCATGATGATCTGTTGTTAAGAATGGCAATGTAGTTTCCCAAAGTCCAGCTGGGGCAACATGAATCTGCGGTGGTCCTCTGGCACAGGTCTGAAAACTGCAGGTGGGATCTGATCTGTAGGGTGCGAGAAAAAGAAGAATGAGAACACGTTTCGAACACTCGAGACTTATAGGTTTGCTCTTATTTTGGCATCACTGAGCCTACAGCAGACTAAAACTAGCCACTGGCCTTAGATCAAGTCATCTCCATTAGAGATGAGCGAACACTGTTCGGAACAGCCGTTCCGAACAGCACGCTCCCATACAAATGAATGAAAGCGGCCGGCACGCGGGGGGGTTAAACGGCCGGCCGCCGGCAAAGTCTGCGTGCCAGGTTCTTCCATTCATTTCTATGGGAGCGTGCTGTTCGGATCGGCTGATCCGAACAGTGTTCGCTCATCTCTAATCTCCATCGATCTCCTGGTAAATGGGGATGTTGAGTTTGGCCAAGCCAACCATTTGAATCGGGACCCAAGTTCCCACTCAGCACAACCCAAGTAACTAAGTAAAAAATCACGATATGTAAGGGTCTACACCATGGGTGTCAATGCATTTTATTTTCACTAAATTTCTGATAAAATCCCAATTACTTTGCAAACAGCGAAGATAAACACAATATGACGGCAACAGTGTGAATACAGCCATGGACACTGGCCCTTGATGTCGTTCTTTAATTTCCATTAACAAATCTTAATTGATCAGCCATAAAAACCTCATTACCAGCAAACATCATATACAAGGCCGGTACTCAGCATGTAGAGTAACTGTACACACCGGGGGTTAAATGCTATGTCTCCCATAATTACATTACAGCTCCAGCGCCCTCGTAATGAGGCTGTTTTTACGGCTTGGTGTGAACCATAACTAAGGGACCTGAGCAGTTTGTATTTCATCTTTTATTGCCTGTGTGTCCTGCGGTGATTAAGGAAAGTTCAATTAGGAATGTTCGGCATCTGATTTCTATTAGAGACTTCCCCGTAATTACCTAGAACAGAGGCCTAAGGACTGAGCGGCTTCTTCATACTGAAATGAATCCCTGCCACTTTAAAGGGAGTGTGTCAAAAGAACCCAGCCCTGCAGATAGATAGGTTAGTGTCACCAGACCCAGCATATCACCCCAGTCCTGCAGATAGATAGGTTAGTGTCACCAGACCCAGCATATCACCCCAGCCCTGCAGATAGATAGGTTAGTGTCCCCAGAACCAGTATATCACCCCAGCCCTGCAGATAGATAGGTTAGTATCACCAGACCCAGCATATCACCCCAGCCCTGCAGATAGATAGGTTAGTGTCCCCAGAACCAGTATATCACCCCAGCCCTGCAGATAGATAGGTTACTGTCACCAGAACCAGCATATCACCCCAGCCCTGCAGATAGATAGGTTAGTGTCACCAGAACCAGCATATCACACCAGCCCTGCAGATAGATAGGTTAGTGTCACCAGACCAGCATATCACCCCAGCCCTGCAGATAGATAGGTTAGTGTCACCAGACCCAGTATATCACCCCAGCCCTGCAGATAGATAGGTTAGTGTCACCAGAACCAGCATATCACCCCAGCCCTGCAGATAGATAGGTTACTGTCACCAGAACCAGCATATCACCCCAGCCCTGCAGATAGATAGGTTAGTGTCACCAGACCCAGTATATCACCCCAGCCCTGCAGATAGATAGGTTAGTGTCACCAGAACCAGTATATCACCCCAGCCCTGCAGATAGATAGGTTAGTGTCACCAGACCCAGTATATCACCCCAGCCCTGTAGATAGATAGGTTAGTGTCACCAGAACCAGCATATCACCCCAGCCCTGCAGATAGATAGGTTAGTGTCACCTGAATTATACAGTGTTTTCCCCTTGTGAGTTGCTGCTTTTGTTGCTGAGATATCACCATTTTTGTCAATAGACAGATGATCTTTTTGGAGCAATGAGAACGCTGCCTCTTGCCTCTTTTGAGCAATGGTAACAGTGTTATAGCTCCAATCATATGGACAAAAAAAACGATCTCTCAGCAATGGAGGCAGTGATCCACGACGGGAGAACAATGTAGGATTCAGGTGACCCTATGTTTGTTTGGAAATGTTTGTATTTTGTATGCATTTTGTTTTAGCGGAAATTTGGAGCTCTCCATGTTCTCCATAAATCTCGTAACTTGTAATGTAGGAGTAAGTGTTGGAGTCTTTCCCAGTGGGTTATCTGCCATCTTATTGATCCTTATGGGTAAGAACCTTTTTTCTTTTTGTAAAAGTTTTAGCAAACCTTGGCCTATAGGATGGAGATTCTTCTCCAGCCCCCCCAGCTTAGCCCTAGGGAATCACTGAGGAATGCCACGTCCTAGTGTGAATGTCCAGGATTTTAGCAATTTAATGGGATTCCCAAATCCCAGTGGGGACAACACTTTTGTCACTCAGCTCAGTTCCTTCCCTGGAGACATATAGGAAGATTTGTAAAGGAAACTGACCCCCCCCTCCCTATTTACTCTCAATGTTATCCATGTAAGCCATACAAATAGTAGAGACTATCCAAATATCCCAACCCCTGGACACAATGAAAGGATATTGTACTAGGACGGTGGCACCTGGGTATTTGTTTCAGAATCTCAAAACCTTATTTAGGGAATTTCAGGAATGTGCAAAATATTTAACTTTTTTTGTACTTACCCTTGTATTGTCTATATTGCACATGGACTTGATGGCTTGCAAATTCCACAGACTCTGTCCATTGACTGAGGTAAATACAATTCGAGAATAGTGGTCATCTGGAGATAGGGGGAAGAAAAATTTGAAAAATTTCAGATCTGTATGATGATAAATTAAGTAATCAATACAAAAAAAAAAAAAAAAAAAAAAAAAAGCAAATTTCATATTATTCATGGAATTTAACATTGTAATAGAACCTTAAAGGGATTGCCCGGCCAATGAGTTTCCCAACAGTTCCTTTACCAGCTTTCTCTCAAGAGATGGTGGTGCTAAATACAACACAGCGCCACCTAGTAACAATTTATTACATGTGTTACTGCAATTTGTGTTGCACAAAAAGGTAGGGGGGGGTAACAAGGTGTGGTTGGAAACCCCTTTTAAAGGGGTATTGTATTACAAGACAATAATATTCATTGCCGTGTCCTCTTCACTGTACATTGTATAGTGGCTGCACCTGCTATCGAATATCAGGCCCCCTCATTTGAGTAGGACTAAGCTGCAATATGGCTATGTGACCAATGGACGTAATATCACTGGACGGAGAAGAGAAAGTGGAGCTCCACATCATAGTCCCGGAAAGTCTCTAACATTTTGGCACTGTTCCACAGATCACCTGATGGCCTTTTCTAGAACTTCTCTACACCGATACTTGGCCATCATTCCATAACTAGTCTTAGACCTCTGTTTATAGCCTTCACACCATATCGGAACCCCTTGAAAACTTTCTTTCCTTTGAGGAACCTCAACTGGTAAGACCTTTTTATAGTCCCTTGTGCCAAATTTACAATATTGGGCCGATTGGTCCAGTCCGTCAAAATGGGCATCCCATGACAATCTTTCAAAGGCCTGAAGCTCAACCCAACATTCCCATATTGAAAGTTAAGCGTTTTCATAGGGAACCACTGGCTGGATCTCACAGAATCATAGCTGGGTAACGTACATTATTGGGACAACGCCCTTGGAGGCCATGGCCTAGCACAGAGTTAAGCTGAGCTATAGGTGAACAGTTGTGAGCGGGTTAACAAAATTTTTGGGACACACACATTTCATTTACCAAAGAAAAAAAAAAAAATTCTTCCAACCATGGAAGGTAGACTTACTTGGCACCGCACAGAAAAAGCTGTCCTTATGGAAGTCCCAGTCTACCTGTCTTTTTTCCCTCTCATAGTGATCTTCTGACCATCGTTCAGGCTGATGACTAGAACAGAAGACAATATGATAAATACCTTTAGATCACAAAAACAGGAGCCTAAAGAGATGCCCTTCATGTCACCCAAACTTTTTGGATATACGATATAGGATGTTTTCTAAGATAAAGACTTGCCAGCCTTTCTACCTCCAGGTAAAAATTTCCCACTGGGATCAAAATATCGAATGACAAAGAAAAGTTCCGAATATGGAAAGTTTCCAATAATCCACCAGATGTGAGGGCTGGCAGGAGACTTTTTGGAAATGTTCTTGCATTTGTAAGCTCTTGTATACTCTGGAGATGGGAGCAGTTTACGTCTTTGTTCTTTGTTTTGGGCAGAGGCTTTTGTTTGTTCGGAGGCAGCGGCCCTTCTTATTTTGACAAGCTGCTCCCTCGCTGAGCCGTACAAATGTCTCTTATTGCAAGACTCAGCATGAAGCTAAAGGCACTAGACATGGCCGAGCATGGACTACAAAAGGGGAAATTATCATTATGAATTTGCTTTGTATCTCACGCCAGAGAAATCCCAGGAGTCAAGTAGCCAATGAATCAAAAGTCAGGCCATAGTGCCCAAAAATTGTAGCAGAAGTATATTTAGAAATGCCGGTAGAGAAGGTAAGGGGGTAGGGGCATTACCCAGGACCAGGCACGTGAGTAAACCCAAATGATGTTGAGTAGCCAATGCATCAAAAGTGAGGCCATAGCTGCCCAAAAACAGTAAAGGTATAACCTGGAGAGTAGATATGGAAGATAAGGGGGTAGTGGACACCCGAGTGAGCCCAAAGGCCCCTTAGCAACATAACAAGGCACATAGTAGGTGGGAGGCGTTAAATAAAATTTGGATTATAGCCACACACCAACATAGGTTGAGCATTATCTTGACCAGTGTTGAGTGGTTAATTTTTTTCTACTCAACTTTGACCACTCGCTGTCAGTCCTATCAGGCTAGGTTCACATCTGTAGGAGACTCTACCAATAAATGGTGGAGAGAAAAGTCCTGGGGTCCGTGGGTAACTGCTCTTTTAGCAAACAGGTTCTCCGTCGCTGGGTTCCCCTGGTAGGCCCAAACGACAGAGAGCCAAGCGCTAGTGTCAACCTAGCCATCGTAACATAATCTGTAACATTTCTCTGTGCGGACTGATATTTGCAAAAAGTAAAAAAAAAAAATAATCATAATCTTTCCAAGGTCAGTGAAAGCCTCAGTAGATGGGGCATTATATTGTCGGACGCCTGAAGCCTCTACTGTAAGGATCCTACAAGGCGAGGCTTTGACGTCATACATCTGCTTCAGTATATTGAAACCATCCCATACCAAATAAGAATTTTTGTAAAAATGTGACAAAGGGAATAAGCGGTGACCTAAAGATAAATAAAAACGACTTAACTACTTCTTTGCTTGCTCATCTGCATATTTGAATGGATAGTTGGCCAGCGTTGCCTTGTATCCGGTGTTCTCCACCATGTTGTTCCAGGTCACTAGTCTTTGGCCAATGGCAGTCCCCCTGGGCTCAAACCCCTGCAAGATAAGATAAAAGGAATGTCGCTGCTGCCAACAGAAGAACCATAAACAAGCTAATGTGGAGAAAGAGGTCATAGCAGACAGGTCAGAGGTTACCGCCGCCTAACAGGTGGGTGACAACTGATGTCTCCAGGCTGGAAAAGAAGTTCTCAGTGTATTAGCCATGAACGCCTGGAGCTACAACTACTGCTCCTCTGACATGACAGACAGATGTCTATTCATTCAGTCATTACCTCCCCTTCAAGGACATACAAGACTTCTCCATCATCTTAAGTCAACCTATCAAGTCCTACATGAAGGCTTAGGATCATTCATTACAACCTCAAGAAGATCTGTTCATCACTGAAGGTCTGCCCAAAAATCTGATACTGGTTGGACGTTGGCCTCGAAATGGTTTCACGTCCAAAAATTTTCAGACATTTGGCCACTTTTTTTCAGATGCTTATGGTCAATTTATAGGTGGCCATACACCTTAGATAACTTGCAAACTTCTCTACAATGTGAAAAGACCAATCACATCTTGGTCAACCCAACACATTGGGCAGGTTGGGCAGTTGATGTGGAAGGGACAACCTTTAGCCAAGTCCTGCACGTAGAGTAACTTTAGCCTAACGTATCTACCTATCTCTTGGCCAAACAATACAGTTCGAGCGGCCACAAAATAGGGAAAACGATCATTAGACTCTTCTAAAAAAAAAAAAAAAAAAAAAATTGGAGCATACAACTTTACAAATTATATTCTAATAAATGAGGTTTAGACATCTGATATAAAACATCGCCTCTTACGAAATACTGGAAAAAAAAAATTAGATTCCAAAAATAAATTTTATGCTCAAAATATTTTTCAAAGAGTGATCACATGTTTCAGATCTACGACAGCAAAAACACAGATGTATCAAATCCAGAATTTGGCCAAGTGCTAAATTTTCTTGTTTTTCATTCTTTTTTAAATTTTAAATTTCTCCTTCCTTTGATTTTTTTCCCATTGAGTATCGGGGTCCAGGAGCTTCGGGTTATAATAAGTTAAATTAGGTTTGGACTTCATTTTCCAAAAATTAGGACGAGCCAGTCATTTTTTAAAATCACAAACAAAGGATAGAACGTAAAATGCGACATATACAAATGTACACAACCATACGTACCAGGAGAGGATCCGAAAAGTCAGGGAGATCAGGCACTAGGATGCCAATCAGGGCACAGACGACGATCAGCACGGTACACATTCCGAGGACAACCACCGGCCAATCTGCTATTAAAGCTGCATAACTAGAAGAGAAAAGATGATGTCGTCAAAGTGTCATCTACTTGGCCAATCAAAAACTTTTACATTTACAGCAGTGGTCCAATCTGAATGAACCCTGATAGGATATATGGACATCAAAAAGGGGGCTTCCAAATTATGACTCCACTGTAGAGCCAATAGGGAGCACAGCTCCTACACTGGTGGACGCAGTATGACCATATATTATGTGGTAGTCCATTTATGCCGGTGGCCGCCATGTAAGAATGGCCATATGGAGCTTCCCTGATATCATCAACTGACTGATGGGTAACAGAAAATTCAAGATGATCACTAGGGTGGTGTCAATCCTAGAAAGGACTGTCCCAATTTCCAATGGCTGGACATATGGTAGGCTATGGGTCCAAGTAGGTCCGAATACTTGGTGGGCTTGAGTTTATGGAAATTAGTGAAGTTCAGGCAGAGAACCGGCCTCAAAAATTCTCCAACATTTTCACAAATTTTACGCAATCATGACACACATAAGCCCCGAATGATCGAGTCGTAGAACTTCTTCTATGACTTCAGATACCAGATCTTAAAGAGGTTTCTTCCGTGTGGTAAATCAGGATTTGACCCAAGGGCAAGAGAAGGAAACCTCAGTCCTTGTCTCTTTACTGTGACTTTCTGTAAAATAAGACCTTGGTCTTGTATAATCAGGACTGTGGAGTCAGGAGACCAAACCACCGACTCAAACTCCTCTATTTTATCCACAGCCCGACTCCGACTCCTTCACAAATGGCGACAGTCAAAGTCATTAAAAAGCCAGAGATTGATTCTGATGACAGTAAATATGTAACAAACTATACAATGAATTAATAGTACAAAGTTGATAATATATTATAATTAAAAATAATGAATCATTTTATTTTGAAGTCATTATCGGTAACTGTTTTCCCAACTCTACCCCAAACTGGTCCTGACTTCGTCACTACAGCCTCATGTACAATCCCATTTTCTAAAAGGATTCTTTGACCATAAACTAAGAGTGAGGGGCTTCAAGCACTCAGCTGTAGTCTGTGAAGAAGTGGCAGGAAGTGTTCAATTTCCCTGCAGCACCTCCACAGGAGAAATAAAGTATTACACCATTTCCAATTAAAGAGGACCTTTCACCACTTTTGGGCACATGCAGTGTTATATACTGCTGGAAAGCTGACAGTGCGCTGAATTCAGCGCACTGTCGGCTTTCCCGATCTGTGCCCGCTGTAAAGAGCTTACGGTGCCGGTACCGTAGTGCTCTATGGTCAGAAGGGCGTTTCTGACCATTAGCCAGAGACGTCCTTCTGCCTCGCGGCGCCAATCGCGCTGTGCTGTGGAGCGGGGAGGAACTCCCCCCTCCCTCTCCTGATAATTCTCGTCTATGGACGAGCTGTGTGAGCAGAGGGAGGGGGCGTTCCTCCCGGCTCCACAGTACAGCGCGATAGGCGCCGCGAGGCAGAAGGACGTCTCTGGCTAATGGTCAGAAACGCCCTTCTGACCATAGAGCACTACGGTACCGGCACCGTAAGCTCTTTACAGCGGGCACAGATCGGGAAAGCCGACAGTGCGCTGAACTCAGCGCACTGTCAGCTTTCCAGCAGTATATAACACTGCATGTGCCCAAAAGTGGTGAAAGGTCCTCTTTAAATTAATGCTTTGCCTGGACAGGACAGGTCCTCCAGAATGAGAAACACTCCATTAGTGCAATAAGAGCAGCTACAGAGTGCATATAGAAATGGGTTTCTGGCAAACGGAGCTTGGCGAATGTCGGAAAAGTAGAAGAAAATCAGTGAGGCCTGAGATACACGTGATGGGTTTTCCAAATGCTGAAATGACCTTCAGGCAGGTGCCGAGTTTGTCTTAAGTCGGTCCAGTTCTGGAAAACGCAGCACAAGCTCAAGGCTGTGCAATAACTTGGCTTTAGGTTGTCACCGGTGATCTCATCCAAGGGATTGTCAGTGCAGCGCTCTCCTCTAATACACACATTTATTAAGTAGAAAGAGGTGAGAGCTACGAATGCCAGATGATAGAAATGTGGGGATGGGGCAGCCAAAGTACAGGCGAAACTGCTCACGGTAGAAGACCCAAATATAGACAAATCTGATACCCAAATAATCTGCACCCAGCCTGGACCCATCTTAATCTGCTGTATTCATCTTCTCCGACACTGATGAAAGGACAGATAATTGATTTTTCTAGTTTGAGGCACAGCCTGGGCATTAAAGTTTGAGAAACTTGTTTAGTCCTCCAACCTTCCATAGCGCCTTCGCTCACTCGATTTCAGTCTACCCTACATAGGGCCCTTTGTTTTACAAAGGCCACAGTTTCCCGATCGGATCCCGCACACAGAGCTCCGAGAACAGACCCGGCAGTCACGGCTTGTAAGTTCTTTCTTCTCTTCAAATAGAACAATTTCCATCAGGATGTTACATTAATTCAGCTCTATAAATAAAACGCAGCTAAAAACATCGGCAAACATGACCCAAAACCGCTAAAATCTGCAAGAAGTGACGGCAGGGAGAACCAATAGTCCCTGGAGGGAAAAAAGAGAAAAACAGGCAAACACAGAGGGGAGGGGGCAATAACTAAATAAAATGACTGATACATTGGAGCAAACGACCAGAGACTTGTGCAGCTGCTGCTGCGTTTAGCTCACAGAGCATTGCCTAGACCAGTGATGGAGAACCTTTTAGAGACCGAGTGCCCAAATTGCAACCCAAAACCCACTAATTTATCACAAAAAGCCAACACGGCAATTTAGCCTTAATGTTGTGTGGATGGTCTGTGATAATATCAAGTGTCTGCTATAAAACAGATACTGCGTGATAAAAATAGTGAAGGGCCCCCACACAGCACAATCTTCCCAACAGTAGCCCCCCACACAGTACAATCTGCTCCACAGTGGCCCCCACACAGTACAATCTGCTCCACAGTGGCCCACACACAGTACAATCTGCTCCACAGTAGCCCCCCACACAGTACAATCTGCTCCACAGTGGCCCCCACACAGTACAATCTGCTCCACAGTGGCCCACACACAGTACAATCTGCTCCACAGTGGCTCCCCACACAGTACAATATGCTCCACAGTGGCCCCCCACACAGTACAATCTGCTCCACAGCAGCCAATACACAGTACAATCTGCTCCACAGCGGCCAATACACAGTACAATCTGCTCCACAGTGGCCCCCCACACAGTACAATATGCTCCACAGTGGCCCCCGCACACAGTACAATCTGCTCCACAGTGGCCCCCCACACAGTACAATCTGCTCCACAGTGGCCCACACACAGTACAATCTGCTCCACAGTGGCCCCCCACACAGTACAATATGCTCCACAGTGGCCCCCGCACACAGTACAATATGCTCCACAGTGGCCCATACACAGTACAATCTGCTCCACAGTGGCCCATACACAGTACAATTTGCTCCACAGTGGGCTCCACATAGTACAATCTGCTGCAAAGCGGCCCTCACCCAGTATAACCTGTTCCACAGATGGGTGACCACAGAGAGTGCTCCGAGTGCCACCTCTGGCACACATGCCATAGGTTCGCCATCATGGGTCTAGACGCAAACCCTAAACTGACAGCGGGACTAGCTATGTACAGAGTCAGGAGGAAATACACTGTGGAGGACAATAAAGGGGGTAATATATTGTGGGGGCCAGTAAAGGGGGCAATTTACTGTATGGGAACTAGTAAAGGGGGTAATATACTGTGGGGAAGGTGTGTGGGCCCAATTAAGGATTTTCTGATCTGGAAATGGGTGGTCAATTCTGGTAAAGAGTGGACATGGCCTCAAATTTGGAAAAAGATGGCCCCCAGATATAGATTTGCTTGGTGCCCCCGAAACGACAGGAGCGCCCCTGTCCATTTTTTTTTCATGTGCATGTCACCTTACTACCCCAAGCAGAGATTTTGAAAATTAAGAAAGGAAAAACAAAATCGAATAAAAATCTGCAAAACTTTTCTCACACTTTCATGATCTATAACCAGAAACCACAATTGCAGACGCCAAAAAATTTCACGATTATTAAAGGACAGGGCCGGAGTGGGTTTTTTTTAATGCAAAAAAAAAATTGCACCTCAAGTGACAACTTGACACGGTAAGTCAGATCCATCCTGGAAAAGTATGACAAATGCTGAAATAACATTACAAATCGGTGGTGTAATGACACGGCCAAGTGTGAATTCCGGCGGGACATTACTAGTTCCCACATAAAACGCTCAGCTGTGACGCCCACTCATGTGGGATACTCTCAGCTGACATTTACAGGCTACGCTGGTCACGTTATGTTAGTCACAGATCAGTGACAGGAAAAACATAGCCCCGAATAACTTTAAGTAAATATTAGCTCGAGACGCGCATAAGAAAATATCATGGGGTGGGAAGTATCAGTGCAAATGCTATAGATCAGTGGTCTCCAACTGACGGCTCACCCGCCATCTGGAGACCCATAGACCCAGCAACGTGTACTATACAAAAACCCAAGCAGTGAAAAAGACAGGCATCACTACAAGAGGTGCTGCAGCATCTGTGCTACAGAGGCCCAAAAGTCACAAGATGTCAGGATATGCTGTGGTTTGTAGTTTAGTATAGATGGAATGTCTCTTGGTACTGATATACAATGCTTAAAGGGGACCTCTCACCACCTCTGCCTACTCCAACCATTTGCATCTTTCAATAGCTGTCCCTCTACTGATTCCGGCACAGTTGGAATTTTTTCTCTAGCCCCTACCGTTCCTGAGCAATCATTGCTGTTAGTTTCATGACAATTATGCTCTTTGCTGTCAGGTGGGCAGGTCCTGGGCTCGAATAAAAAGACAGGCCCCGCCCACCTGGAAGTAGCATAATTGTAATGAAACTAACAGCAATGATTGCTTGGGAACGGTGGGGGCTAGAGAAATAATTCCAACTGCACAAGAAACAGTGGAGGGGCGGCTATTGAAGGATGAAAACAGTGAGAGTTGGTGAAATGTCCACTACCAACCTACCAAACACGAGTCAAATAAAACATGTCTATAGAGAGGGGAGAGGAGGAGGAAGCAGGGGAAGAGAGAGATAATCGGAGAAACAGAGGATTAGTCTGATGCTGGAGCCAAATAAGGGCTTTTTATCGCAACCAAAGCACTTAATATCTCTAGTGAAATGGACAGTTTCTGAGCAGATTCTTCTTTTCTTACTGAGTGCAGTGTATGACAGCTAGACTCCACTCACCCGCTCAGAGAGGACGGCACACTATAGTCAGGGTCCATGCATGGCTCTTATATTTCATGTAGTGAACTTGGGCTCGATTTTTGCCCCTAAGCTCACAGCGATAGACTGTGAAAATAATGGGCCAGTGTGTTACGTGTAGAAGCACCGCTAGCACGCTGACAATACAGATGTTCTTGTGCATCTAAATGATATAATGGCCAAAAATAGTGTTACTCCCCATATACACACACTGTACTATTTACTAGGTTCAACGTTATTGGTTAAGTAGGCTTCAACTTTTGCTCTGCTGTAAACCGGTCAGGGGAGGAGAGGCTCCTGCTGCAGCCAGTTGTCTTACAGACAGAAAAGAGTTAGTGAGGAGGACAAGACTGATCTGAGAGACAGAGACGATTTCCTTACAGATTTATCAGGTTTAACTGCAATATAGGAAAAACTAGGTTAAAAAAAGTGGAAGGTAAAGTGTTAGACATGCTGGGAAATGGAGGATTGTGCTATAACACACGATAAATGTGAAACTTCATTTACCTTTTGGGGAGCTGGAATGGTTTTGTGGTTCTGTGAAGAAAATACAAAAAAAGGTAAATAAAATATAAAAATACTGAAAACGTACAAAAAATAATTACAAAGGATAAAGTTGAACCTTCTATTCATAATCACAGATACCAAGGCGGGATTACAGGGAGTGTAACCAGAACCCAATGTATCACAGCAGCCCTGCAGATAGATAGGTTAGTGTCACCAGACCCAGTATATCACCCCAGCCCTGCAGATAGATAGGTTACTGTAACCAGAACCAGCATATCACCCCAGCCCTGCAGATAGATAGGTTAGTGTCACCAGAACCAGCATATCACCCCAGCCCTGCAGATAGATAGGTTACTGTCACCAGACCCAGCATATCACCCCAGCCCTGCAGATAGATAGGTTAGTGTCACCAGACCCAGCATATCACCCCAGCCCTGCAGATAGATAGGTTAGGGTCACCAGAACCAGCATATCACCCCAGCCCTGCAGATAGATAGGTTAGTGTCACCAGAACCAGCATATCACCCCAGCCCTGCAGATAGATAGGTTACTGTCACCAGACCCAACATATCACCCCAGCCCTGCAGATAGATAGGTTACTGTCACCAGACCCAGCATATCACCCCAGTCCTGTAGATAGATAGGTTAGTGTCACCAGACCCAGCATATCACCCCAGCCCTGCAGATAGATAGGTTACTGTCACCAGACCCAGCATATCACCCCAGCCCTGCAGATAGATAGGTTAGTGTCACCAGACCCAGCATATCACCCCAGCCCTGCAGATAGATAGGTTACTGTCACCAGACCCAGCATATCACCCCAGCCCTGCAGATAGATAGGTTAGTGTCACCAGACCCAGCATATCACCCCAGCCCTGAAGATAGATAGGTTAATGTCAACTACATAAAGACCGTTACAAAAGTCTATAACACACCAGCAAAAACATCCGTTACTATATTTATTCTATATATGTATAACTCCTATCTTATCCATGATGACCCTATATGGTTCTTGACATCAGCATGCTGTGACTACAACCCCCAACCTTCAATGGTCAATATAATATTCTTAGTAACACGAATGGTTAAATATGGAGTATCCGCCTTTGACTTTGCACCACTAGATATTACACAGTTTGTTAAAGTCATCCAATACCGTGGAAATTTTTGCAAATGTCTCTGCCATTTGTACTTCATGGCACCAGCCACCAATAAATCCCAGCTGCCTTCAATGTCACAAACCTGTTGTGTTCCCAGGAACAAATGGAAGGTCACAGCCTGGGAATGACATTGTATAATTATTTGCCCCCCTCCCCCCTCAATCCTTCCTTCTCCGGAACCAACACAAACAAAATAAGACGCTACTAAATCAAGGGAGACCCTGGAAATGTGCCCTCACGTGCCAGGTTATAATCTACACGGGCACCGGATCAATGGCGGCCACTCATTACGCAGGTAATAAAACAGACAGCACATATGAGAATCATAACCCTACAGAATAACCCTGCGAGACCAAAAATCCCTTTGAAGATTTCAGGGAATTCGCCAACAGATGTTAAACAGCTTTAGGTGGAACTGGAGGATCTCGTTTCTCCTAATCATTTTAGTTTCCAAACCTAAACACTTTGTTGAAGATCCAAATGGCTACATGTCTGCAGCTTATGCCATTAGTTCTGCACCTCCGACGGCACCGAGCGGTCAGATTGCCATCAATTTTCTACAGGAGACCAAGACTACTGGCTGGAGATCAGGAAGATGGGGACTTAAAGTCTCCTTAAAGCCTCTTTGTCAATGGAGCACCGGTGTGCTTTTGTAAGCGGCGCTCCATTCACTTCTATGGGACTGTGGGCCCTATCAGCCCCATAGCAGTTGGCCCCAGCAATCAGATACGCATCCCCTATCCTATGAAAAGGGAATAAGTGTCCGTAACATGCACAGAACCCGCTCAGGTCACTGCCCAAATCTACTACTAGTGGACAGGCAGTGCATGAAGCATCACTCCTATACAACTAATAGGCGAGGCGCTGCAGTTCACCGGAACCACCACCGCTATATAGTGGATGGGGCTGCTGAATAAAAACAGTGCTGCCCGCACCGCCTGTGCACTAGTAGTTTCTAGCACTGCTAAGCTGCTCAACAGCTGATCTTTGGGGGTTTTAGGTGTCAGACACCAAAACATACTGATGACCTGTCCTGTGTACTGGGGACAGAAAACTCTTTTAAAGGGATCCCATCACTGGATACCCTTTTTTTTCTGACTAACATGTAGGAATAGCTTTAAGAAAGGCTATTCTTCTCCTACCTTTAGAAGTCTTCTCCGCGCCGCCGTTCGGTAGAAATCTGGGTTTTCTTCAGTATGCAAATGAGTTCTCTTGCAGCACTGGGGGCGGGCCCCAGCACTCAAACAGCACTGTGGGCGTCCCCAAGGCTGTGAGAAATCTCCAGTGAAGCCTCCATTTTCTTCTGGAATGCCCTCTCCCTATGTCTTATTCCATCCTGGGTTTCAATCTTCTAGGCCTCCGGTAGAGCCGACTGCGCATGCTCGGGCCACAAGAAAATGGCTGCTTACGCAGTAAGCTGGAGTAAGTGGCCATTTTCTTGTGGCCCGGGCATGTGCAGTCAGCTCTGCCCGAGGCCTAGAAGATTGAAACCCAGGACAGAAGACGACACAGGGAGAGGGCGTTCCAGAAGAAGATGGAGGCGGCGCTGGAGAGTTCTCTCACAGCATTGGGGACGCCCACAGTGCTGTTTGAGTGCTGGGGCCTGCCCCCATTGCTGCGAGATAACTCATTTGCATATGGAATAAAACTGGGATTTCTACCGAACGGCGGCGCGGAGAAGACATCTAAAGGTAGGAGAAGAATAGCCTTTCTTAAGGCGATTCTTACGTGTTAGGGAGGGAAAAAAGGGGTATCCAATGATAGGATCCCTTTAAGTGTGTAACTAGGGTTAAT
Organism: Leptodactylus fuscus; assembly: GCF_031893055.1. Taxonomy (NCBI): domain Eukaryota; kingdom Metazoa; phylum Chordata; class Amphibia; order Anura; family Leptodactylidae; genus Leptodactylus; species Leptodactylus fuscus. Next base: position 20,188,823 of record NC_134267.1, on the reverse strand, counting down.
ATTCGCCTCTTCGAAAAGGTCCATAAACCTGTCATATCATGGTCTATCCATTATCAGCCCATTAGCATTATAATCTTCATCTCCTTGTAACCACTTTGGGTATTTAGAGTGGATTTGCTGGGAGTTGTAGTGCCCCAACACTTAAGCAAATGGGACGGTAAATCAGTCGTTTCTACATTTAACATCGTATAACATTGAATAAAACCAGATTATACAGACGTCAAAGAAAATTATAGAGCGGTGTGTCACTGAGATACGGATCTATGAGACCGCCCGTGAAATGGCAAGAAAACCCTCCGAGAGATAAATACTGTTTTGCTTTCCAGTTAATCAGAGCTTTCGCTTTATGGGATTTTTTTTTCTTTTTCGCTGCAGTTTATTTCTGGGAGAATCACAGAAGCGGGAGAAAGAAGAAAAGTGACTGTCGACATCTACAATTTCCAGAACACAATCCCTGCACTGTAAGAACGAGAGCGCAGAACATCAATATCCGAGCGCTGGACGGGATCCAAGTGCCGGAGCGGCTGGAATTCTTACAGATATTCCCACTGATTCCCGCAGAGAGAGCAACCAATGGCCAAATGATGGACCGGAGGGGTCACACCGTGGACAGAATGTGCTTAGAGGTCGTTTAGTTTCTGTACTATCATTATAATATGACAGGGGTTTATATCGATAGTTGCCCTTTGCCTTCCCTCAGTTCTTGCAAAAAGTTTTTGGCAGAACTGGGCAGGGAGGTTGTTCCCGCCGCCATCTTGGAGAACTAAGCACAGATCTTCTGTGGATGTAGGCTTGCTCCAATCCGTCTGTCTGCTCATGTATTCCTAGACAGATTGATGATGTTGAGATCAGGGTTATATCTGTGGGGGCCATATCATCACTTCCAGGACTCCTCCTCCGAAGGGCAAAGGTCACACCAAATATTGATGGAATTTACATTTTTCACTTAAAAAATAAACTAAACTATTCACCCTTCCATTTCTTAAAGCATTCTTTTTTTTCCACACCTGCCTAAAAGTTTTGCACTGGACTGTAGGGTTCTATAACCTTTAAGCGGGATGTTTGTTAACATTAAACAGCTTTTCGATTAAGGTTATCCAGACGACAACAGTACATGTCAAAAATGTATCCTGGCAATGTGTAGCAGGTCAATCTCTTCCACTGTATGTGACCGCCGCTGGGGTCAGACACTGTTAGTAGACCCGTCCTACCTCATATTCGGGTATGGACCATGGTACACGTCTGTCTGGCACAAACAACTTTTTAACCACACCAACAACTACACTCAAAAAGAAAAAAAAATCTGACGCATTGAATTAGAAGGTCTTGAGAGATCAACCATGGCCTCCAGTGTGACAAAAACCCATTTAGAACCGCCATGTCTTATGGCCAACCACACTGAGCAGGCTCACAACTGTCCAGACACCACCAGTGGTGACCTAAACCTACTCATCGGTCACGATGACCAACGACAAGTTTCAATAAAAGTCTGTCTGGTTCTTTAAAGTAGAATTGGGGGGGATGAATCAAACCTCTCTTTTTTATAATCTTCAGAATTCTATGGATATCTTACATCTGACATTTCTGTCTCTCATATTTTTGGAAATCTAGTATTTCTTGGAGTCTCGCAGTTGATGTTGTTGGACTTGAAGAAGCCTGAAATGAATGTTGAAATTGGCATCCAGCAGAATTATGAATGCAGCTCTGGATGTTCAATTTCAATATCTAGCACACTGTCAGTTCACAGACTCCAATTATATTGTTATCTTGCAGAGTTATGAATGCAGCTCTGGATGTTCAATTTCAACTTTCAGCAGAAGACTCCAACATCCAGAGCTGCATTCATAATTCTGCAAGATAACAATATAATTGGAGTCTGTGAACTGACAGTGTGCTAGATATTGAAATTGAGCATCCAGAGCTGCATTCATAATTCTGCTGGATGCCAATTTCAACATTCATTTCAGTCTTCAAGTCCAACAACATCAACTGCGAGATTCCAAGAAGTCTATGGTTAAAGGTGCACAAGCCTTCTAAAATTAGGGCATCTTCATCCTAGAGACTTTGCCACCCATGTAAAGTCAGTAGTTTGTAAAACACGTTGTGTTGATTCTAAATATCAGAAAATTCTATGCCAACCACAAAAACTATATTTATACCCTGTAGGCCATATAGACAATGACTATATGGTGGACGTTCGGTCATGTTATGGGGAGCGCAGGGTCTCCACCACTGTAACCTGTACATGTTATTGAGTAGAACAAGCCCTGACACTAGACGCGGGGTCGGAGGTCACACCTGCTATCATTCAATATTTTCGCTTCTAAGAGGACGCATAACAATATGTGCGCACCAAAGGCATTCCAGCCAAGAAACCAATCCCCTGCAGCTGTTATCATGGGGCCTGTATGATGCCGCTCAATAAGGAATATTATCCCCGGAAACCATCTCTAGAAATTATTTTGCTATGCTTGAGAAATGCAGAGCGATGTCCGTCTCCTCCTCCCGCACAATGGAGGAATTTCCATCTTAAGGAGAAAGCCGGGCACCCGGCAATTTGACTTCACATCTGTAATTTTGGAATTAGCGCATTTGCGAGTCCCCGCTCATTACAGATCTATTTCAGACATCACAGAGGCTGGGAATAGAAAGGAGGGGCAGCGGATAAATGCTATGGAGGGCGCTCCCTAATGACTAGGTTATAGGACAGGACACCACCGTATTTCATGTAGAAACCAATACGCTACGTCAATGCATTTACCACTGCCAGAAGGTTTTATGTACGATGTCCTGGACCAGGAACCAACTCGGTGGGGATTCCAGGTAAACCGATGGACCTCTAGAGATGGGGGACATTATAGGAGTCAATACACAAGATAAATTGGCCGTACTCGTTGACGTCGATGATGCCACCCAACTAGGTCCTATGTACGCCGACTCTCTTCTGGCAGAGGATATCATGAGATGGAAAGATCGGGCATGTTGAATTTCAACATGCCCAATCATTTGGTCTCAAAGAAGTAGAAATTATGGCGAACACTTCCAATGCTTTGCAGTCGGAGGGAGATTTTTGATAATGACATTGAGCAACGTGAATCACATTTCAACCCATCCACCAATAGAGAAGTACATGGGCTCTCAGATTGATAATGGCATCATTTCGGGTCAGGCTATGGACCAATCGATATGGAGGGGAGTCAAGTGGAGTGAATGAGTTGGAGGGTGATGGAGTGAAAATGGAGTTCTCTGTAAAGCTGAGCATGCATGTGTATGGGATGACAAGAGGAACAGCCATTGGCCTAACAAGCATTCGACAGACATCATACGCGAGCTATAGCTCCTAAACTAAGACCACATTGTGTGCTGTTTTTTGACGAAACCAAAGTAGCCGCCAGCGCCTCATTACGAAGGTTTAGAAATGGACAACCACCGTTACATCTGCACAGGACAGTTGTCACTCCCATTAATAGGTGACACAATGTGCAATACTCAGCAAAGGGAATAAAATAATCTCTGCTCCATACTGAGTGACAATAAAAAAAATTCCAAAAACATTTCATTTTTTTACTCTACATTTACTGCAGTCAGGTTACCCATGAAAAGTCTACTTCACCTCCATAAAAACATTAAGATTTGGGATTAATTTGTCCTAAAAGCCAAAATGTGGGGAAAAATAATGGAATGATTGAATACGGCTTAATGTATAGCTGCGAAGCGAGGATTACATCATCCGCCGCGCCAATGCCAAGTCTCCGCTGCCTCATGTGAAAAGATTGCATTGCGACATCTCACACATTTTTATGAGCTGTGAACAGGCCACATAAAGCAGGTTTTAGCCTCTCGTGTAACATGACATTGTCCCAGAAACTGGAGGCTTCTCAAAATCTCCACCTGTCAGGACCCTCATTACATGGGGTGGGAAAGTCGCTCCCCCATCTGTGATTCTGGAATCTTAAGAAGTCTTCTACAACCCGGGTTACATGGCACATTGTGTCACATCCAACTGGTCAAGCGCCCAATGTCATGGACAGAAAATTTTTGAAGGAAATGGTCAATTTGCACAAGATCTCTCCAACGTAGCCCTTGACAATGATAAGGGGATTCTTGGTGTTGAGATCAACCACCCCTTTAAGTGTCAACCCAGAAGTCAGATGTTTGACTGACCATGCATTACGTAGATGGGTCAGGTCAATCAGAGCGCTACTTGGAGTAGGGACGGGATCAAAGGGAATGATACGTCCATGATACAAAAGGGCTTAGGCCAACGTTTCTTCGGAGCACCCCTTCCAAATAAATTTTTACAAAAAAACGAGGGGACACAGATAATGTTGCCTAAAGGCATGTGGTAATCTTCCCAACCAGAGCCCAGCGACTCCCCTATTTTGAATCAATGGCTTAGGGAAAAGGCATTGTTGTGAGACAACCCCGTAAAGTGGTGGGAAATCCATTGGCCTCACAGAGTAGTAAATTCCTGACCCAACGCACACATTACAGTTCCATACATGTAGACATATGTCTTCCATACATAGACCATAAAGCTACCTTTACAATGACCATGAGGTCCATGATTCTGGTACCAGGTTAACCAATTTATGTTGAGGTCTGTTACGGCCTTTTGGGTCTCATCAGCACAGGACAGGGTTCTCGTGAACTATCCGGGGTAGGTTAGAACATCTAATACACCCTGAAAACCCTTCTCCAAGGCCTTCTCTTATAAGTTAGTCAACAAGGTCCCAAAAAAACCTCAGTTTCTAAGCAGTTTGTGTGTGTAGATTTCTCTATTATGGACAGGCAGCCATCACACATTCCTCGCCTTGTCCCAAAACTCTCTTCTTCTTCTTCTTCCCTTTGGCATCAAAGAGCTGAAACTAAATTAGAAAAAGAGATATTTGACTTTCTAAATTAAATTCCTTGCGAGCAGCGGGCCAGCGGGCCTGAGGCCACCGTAAACTTTTGTTTACAGGTTGAATGGTCACAGCAAGAACAGCAGAAGGGATGAGATTACACAATGCGGGATCATTCCGAGGATTACGCGCCTCTCCTTGGATCGTCACATGGTTTTCAATTTGGTTGGATTTTGGTTTTTACCCACAGTATTAGAAATATCAGTCCATGTGGGACGGGATCGTCTCATCTCATCATCTGGGTTGTTTTAGAGCCCGTGAAATGCAAAAACAATGGGCCAAGAAGTGGGTGGGTCGTGAAGCTTCTGGAGCCAAAATATCCTGATATTTGTCATGAACTGGATCCAGAGTGCTGATCTGAGACACTGTGTTGCTTCGAGGGGGCACTTGCTTATATGGATATACAGTATATATAGTATGCCCGATATGTTGCAATTAGAAGTCATGGTTGCGGCATACTAGGGGCCACAATGCGATTCCATTCACTAGCATTACAACACAAGTAACTGCAGCAGATCAGAGACATAGATCTGCATTGGAGCTGTATACACAAAAGTCTCCACACCATTCTATTAATATATGGCAATGTAATGATTGTAATGTATAACAGGGCACGTTATTTCAGCCTGCGCCCGGTCTCACCTTCCCGACTGTCCTCGCCAATATTGAAATTATTTCTAATCGTTCCATTTTTCTGCAGAGAGAAAGTCTCTTATTTCTATAAATCCTTAATGTCTCTAAAACTGCTGAAAGCTGATACGGCGCATTATGGAAATGTTACGGCGAGCAGAACTGACAAGCTACACAGGAGGCAACTTTTTGGCTTTGTCTAAAATTGTCCAATTTAAGAGAGTGCACAATAAGAGAGTGTTCTGTGCCAAAATCCCCTGCAATGCAGCAAGCGAGTGTTCAGACAAGGACAGAATGACAACACATCAGGAATGACTAAACCGGACGAGACGCCAGATTAATATAGAACATTCTACAGGCGCCCGACACGTACTGATGTTTTACATGAAATATATATTTAAACAATCTATGCCGGATATGGAATTTTAATGTAATACCAACTTGTCTTCTTGTATAATCTGGACATTAAGGATATGAAAGGATGAGGAGAATATCAATATACTACTGTCTCTATATACATGAATATAACTACTATAATATTGCTCCTATGTACAAGAATATAACTACTATAATACTGCTCCTATGTACAAGAATATAACTACTATAATACTGCCTCCTATGTACAAGAATATAACTACTATAATACTACCTCCTATGTACAAGAATATAACTACTATAATACTGCTCCTATGTACAAGAATATAACTACTATAATACTGCTCCTATGTACATGAATATAACTACTATAATACTGCTCCTATGTACAAGAATATAACTACTATAATACTGCCCCCTATGTACAAGAATATAACTACTATAATACTGCTCCTATGTACAAGAATATAACTACTATAATACTACCTCCTATGTACAAGAATATAACTACTATAATACTGCCTCCTATGTACAAGAATATAACTACTATAATACTGCCCCTATGTACAAGAATATAACTACTATATTACTTCTCCTATGTACAAGAATATAACTACTATAATACTGCTCCTATGTACAAGAATATAACTACTATAATACTGCTCCTATGTACAAGAATATAACTACTATAATACTGCTCATATGTACAAGAATATAACTACTATAATACTACTCCTATGTACAAGAATATAACTACTATAATACTACTCCTATGTACAAGAATATAACTACTATAATACTACTCCTATGTACAAGAATATAACTACTATAATACTACTCCTATGTACAAGAATATAACTACTATAATACTGCTCCTATGTACAAGAATATAACTACTATAATACTGCTCCTATGTACAAGAATATAACTACTATAATATTGTTCCTATGTACAAGAATATAACTACTATAATACTGCTCCTATGTACAAGACTATAACTACTATAATACTACTCCTATGTACAAGAATATAACTACTATAATACTACTCCTATGTACAAGAATATAACTACTATAATACTACTCCTATGTACAAGAATATAACTACTATAATACTGCTCCTATGTACAAGAATATAACTACTATAATACTGCTCCTATGTACAAGACTATAACTACTATAATACTGCTCCTATATATAACTACTATAATACTACTCCTATGAGAATATATGAGGAGTCTGACTATACATAATAATATTATACTAAAATTCGCTCATTGTTTCTTGTATTTCCACAATAATAAATGACAAGTAGCCTCTGAGGAAACTGCTAAAGTGCAGGAGATTACGGAAGCTGACATTTGCGTCTTGTCACTTTTCAGACCCAGACGTCATCGGCTGTAAGTCCGCACAGGAATGTTCCTCTTCTAGAACACTTTGATTTTGTCGGGAGAGCTGCCGACTGCTCTGCGAGTCAAATAAAAGCTTTTGAAGGAACAATAAAAAAGCTTTTTAACATGCCTCCGTGAGTCACTTTTTGAAAAGACGCCAAAAATCAGAACAGAGGGCAGCGCCGCAACGGAGGAATCACACATAATTTACCATAAAAAACCTCTCCTCTTTATCAGACTTATCCCCCCGTAATGAAATCCTACATTACAAGGTGCTCGCCGCTCCGCACATTTGGTTACAAACAGCTGCAAATTTCAAGTAGATATTCTCAAGAGAAAGTCTGGCACACGTCTTACTGAGGAATACCAGAGAGGGGGCCAAGATGTGCAAAGACTCTACACAGAACAAAAATACCAAAAATAAGACCTATAGGGTCAGATACAAAGAGCTGCAGAGGTAAGTCACTCCGTACAGACCAATATCTGCCAACTGGTCATCTTGAAGGCCCTGCAGATAGATAGGTTAGTGTCTCCATACCCAGCATATCACCCCAGCCCTGCAGATAGATAGGTTAGTGTCACCAGAACCAGTATATCACCCCAGTCCTGCAGATAGATAGGTTAGTGTCTCCATACCCAGCATATCACCCCAGCCCTGCAGATAGATAGGTTAGTGTCACCAGAACCAGTATATCACCCCAGTCCTGCAGATAGATAGGTTAGTGTCTCCATACCCAGCATATCACCCCAGCCCTGCAGATAGATAGGTTAGTGTCCCCAGAACCAGTATATCACCCCAGTCCTGCAGATAGATAGGTTAGTGTCACCAGAACCAGCATATCACCCCAGCCCTGCAGATAGATAGGTTAGTGTCTCCAGAACCAGCATATCACCCCAGCCCTGCAGATAGATAGGTTACTGTCTCCAGACCCAGCATATCACCCCAGCCCTGCAGATAGATAGGTTAGTGTCTCCAGAACCAGCATATCACCCCAGCCCTGCAGATAGATAGGTTACTGTCTCCAGACCCAGCATATCACCCCAGCCCTGCAGATAGATAGGTTAGTGTCTCCAGAACCAGTATATCACCCCAGCCCTGCAGATAGATAGGTTACTGTCTCCAGACCCAGCATATCACCCCAGCCCTGCAGATAGGTAGGTTAGTGTCACCAGAATCATACAATATTTTCTCTCTGAATTGTTGCCTCCATTGCCATTTTTGTCAACATGCAAATAAGCTCTTTGGAATAGTCTGGAGTAGACTCACTGAGGTCTATGGGAGAGTTTTCTAGACATGCTCTGTGCAGGGAGATGGAGGACATAAGCCATGACGTCATCTATTGTCAGTAGTGATGTAATAATGGCTTAGTGGCGTCATCTATAGAGGTGTTACCTTCTATTGTAATCCTGTCTGTGATGTAAATGAGTTAACTACTGCAAAGAAACCCCTGCAGAATTTGCAAGGACCTGGTTATAATTAGGTTTAGAGGTCAGAGGTAAAATTGCAGGAAATAGGACTTTTTAAATAAATAAAAATAAAATACAAAATAATAATTAAAAAAAATATTAAAAAAAATAGCCTGAAGGGTCAAAGTGAAAATAGTACTTTTTTGGTAAAATATAGTGATGTGGAAATGTTACAAAAATAAAAAATTTTAAAAATATATATTTTACATAAAAACACGGTTTAAAAAACATGTAATTTTCGCTGATACATTCCTTATAGGCAGTTGCATATTGTAAACCTGCTAACCCGTGCTGGGTTCTGGATTATCCGTTTTCTGAGCCTTGTGCAGACTTTGTTTGTTCCATAGCGTTACGTGAAGGCCTTTACAGGAATGATTTCAATGTAATGAGCCGACAATTACTGTAACGCTACATGAGCGCAGTCAATGGTATCTAATCTCTGCGAGGATAAACTACTTGACGTTGTAGCCGATTCCTCCTAATTACCGCCATACCGTCTGTTATTCCTCTGCCAATATAATTGCAGTACAAGGTCTGGACGACGACCAACAACGTGAATCTGCTGCAGCAGATGGAGAAACAGAGATCTTCTACCATATTAGGTGCCTGGTAATGTCGGAGGGCCATTATCCCGGGAGTCAGGTCATTCGCTACAGGCTCCGAGGGGATAAGTATCGCGTCTGTTTTCTCGTATTTCGAGCGAAATGACAATTCTGGAACATCTTGTCTTAAAGGGGTTCTCCGCTTACTAAGCTTTAAAGGAACGGGTCACTAAGAAAGCCTATTTTTTTTTTAAACCAAGTTTAAAAATTTTTTATTTTTCATCTTCAATGTCACTATAGTTTAAAAAGTACTAAGTCCTGAAATTTTAATGCTTACCACTAAGCCTATGAATAGACTGGCATTTGCCAATTCTGTAGATTTCGTTGCAGCAGTTACCTCATTTACATTACAGATAGGGTTACAATACAAGAGAACACCTCTATAGATAACACCACTACTGAAAATAAATGATGTTACAGCTTATCTCCTTCCCCTCCCTGCACAGAGCATGACTAGGAAACCCTCCCATTGACCTCAATATTTCGGCTACAAATTATTGCTGCCATGACTGCTTGAAGACCTCTGCCGAGTCGTCTTCCCAGGAGATCACCATCATTCCGGCAGAGGAGAAGCTCAGACAAGATGGCCGGCCCAATATCATAGACTTTAATGTGATAGCTCTGCAGTACCTAAAATCGCCACTGCACAACGTATGGCAATTGAGCGGCAAGGCTCCTGGCACGTGAACATTACTGGGAGCTATGGGGGCTTGGGTGTCAGACCCCCACAGATCTCATATTGATGACCTGTCCTATGGATCTGCCATCAAGAAAGAGATAATCCCTATAAGGGTGCATTCACACTGAGTAAACGCTAGCTTATTTTGTAGAGTAAAATTACACTTGTAAATTTTGCTATCCCATTGACTTCAATGATATTTTTTTACAAGTGTAAAAATACGCCTGTAAAAAATACGCCTGTAAAAAATACGCCTGTAAAATGTCATTGAAGTCAATGGGATAGCAAAATTTACAAGTGTAATTTTACTCTACAAAATAAGCTAGCGTTTACTCAGTGTGAATGCACCCTAAAACTGCTTTTCCTCTGTTGTTCCTCCTGGAAATTTATAAATAGTCAACTGGATGTTACCATTCCAGTTGTCAATTGGGCGTGTCTACTCATTCTGATGCCATCAGCTGAGATTGGGCAGGGTAAGACGGTGTAGCCACACACCCTTAGACGCGGGGAATGGTGACATTACGGCCAAATTATTCATACATTCCCAGTAGGAATAACAGAGGAACGACAATGTAGAATTGGGAGTTATTTTACTGGGAATCCAATTATTGACTACGGGGTGTCTTCAGATATTTAAAGTCCTGTCCGACCATTTAATCTTCTATCTGTTTTTTGGAAAGCTGGGTGATAACTAAATTGACGGTCTGGGAATGCCTCTTTTTATGCAAATATCTATAAGCCACACCCTTTTTGTGGACCATTCCTTTAAGAGAATGAGACTCCTGGCAGCAGGAAGCAGATTATGTATGGAGAAGATGGATAGAAACGTTACGGCAGCCATGTTGGTTGTCACTTAGTATTCACACAGAGGCAGCTAACTGAGAAATAGGTGAACCTGCCAGAAGAGGGCGACACTTTAGGGGGGTAAATACTGTCGATTTTAGATCCTAAAATCCAGGTTTCCTTCTCTTCTATATGGAAGCTCAAGAATAGACAAATTGATGGCGATCTCTTGGGAAGACGACTCAGCAGACGTCTCGCCCAGGCCAGGAGATATTTACCACACAAAGAATCTGTCAACATATTTTGTGTATTGTAACTGGAGACAAGTGGGACTGAACCTTTCTAATTTACACAAAACCCCATTACAAGTCACCATGGGAATTCCCATAGCAGAAGGAAAACATAAACCCCACAAAAGTCAAGCTAGGCCTCGCCCAAACAGGGTGGAATGAAAGTCTCCTCAAAGACCCGGGACGAGCCGAGCAGGATCAGATTATCTTAGGTTTTGTTCAGCGAGAATGGAGTGAAATCTGATTTTAACATGTAATTATCCTACAAAAAGTCTGGGCCGAGCGTCTGCCAAGGTGGGAGGAGGAGACCGAGGGGCCGGGGAGATCTTCTACTCTAGCAGAGATGTTCCTGAGCTTCAGAAGTTGATGATCTTAGCCGTAGGAGATGATCAATATTAGATCAATGGGGATCTGACTACTGGCACCTCCACCGATCAGCTCTGGAGCTACACAGTGGACAGAGCAGGAAGCAGATTGATCACCTGATCATCAATCTGCGTTTGCATTGAAGAACTCTCTTATGTTCAGACATTTTGTTAGGATAGGTCCAGACTGTGATCAGTCTCGATATCCTCTGTACATGTCCATCTTTTATACGGGGTAGAGTGGCTCTGGTTTCGGGCCTAGGGATGAGTTAATTGTTTTGTAACGAGCAGTGTTCATTAGGAATTTTCCAAAAATGGTGTCTGGTGTAAGTCCTCATCCTCAACAGCTGAGGACTGTGACTGGACCTCAGTGGTCACGTAGGCTGAGTCAATGTCAATCAAGAGGCCATCGGAGGCTCGAAGAAAATGGGGACCCACAAGACATGTCGCAACAGAGCCCAGGAGAGGTGAGTATGACCGTTTATTATGTTTACATATCTCCCAAGACTAGTAGGGGGTATTTGGCTTATTAACAAGGAGACATTGTGGGCCTCACTTATCAACAGTGTCTGTAAGACTGTATCTGTTGCTCATAACAGCCAATCCAAGAATGGGGATAGCCACGACCCCCGTGGGATAGGAGAGGTGCTGAGCACGTGTGACCACCAGTCCATAGGATCAAGAACCATTGCCGAGTACAGATCTCTATTGGTACATAAAAGTGGATATAACGATGGCCACACTATCGTCCTACTCACACAGGGAAGTCGGGACTCTCATTCCCATGATCGTTGGGGTGTCTCAGTAGCCAAATACTCATCTTTTAAGTACTTAGAAGGAAAGTCCCTTTAAGAAATACTGGCCAATAGTTTGTTCGCAATCTCCAAGAGAACAGCATCATGAAAATTTTGGAGTAAAGTCACGCCTCTTATGGGGGTGGCCACGTCTCCTTCCTTGTTACACGGGCCATAAATGCCCTCTTTTAGGACATGATAAAGAAGTGCCCATATCACCTACAAAAGTGACTGCTGCCCCGGCAGGGCATGAGTTTTGCCTGCTTCTCTGGGAGTCTCAAAAGTCACCCTTATTTTCAGGAGCCATCCAGAGCGCTGGGAGAGTTGGCAAGGGTCCAGTATAACAGGTGGCGATCATTCATACAATCGCCCCGATCACTGGTCAGTGTGACGGTGCCAAGCGACACTTGTTGGCCCACGTGAAAGGTAACACGAATCTCCTACTTACTCAGATACATAACTCTATAGTTTTCCCTCTCCTACTCTCTACAAGAGGGGGCGACAATGAGCACAGTGAAAAGCTCCTCCCATCCATGCGCCATGCTAAAACACTATTTTACCCTATACAATTGTTTAGGAACATCAATATCTTACAATTTTATCACTATCTAACCTGGAAATGATAACTGTGCAGTTGATGTGAATATCACCCATAAATGGAAATGCCCTTTAAATAACGTGACCCGCCATAGACAAACATCCAGCATTGGATGACTGATCATAAAGAATAGAAGATGGAACAATCCACTGACCTGATATTGACTAAGTGAGGTGGCACTTGTTGGTGCTGAAAATGGTCGCGCCATTGGTGGAGGCAGAAGGACGTGGGTGGCTGCACGCAGCAGACGGGATGGTAGACGGGTGGATGGTTCGGACAGACAGAGTTTGGAGAGAATTCCGAGTGCGGCGGCGAACACCCAGAATTCAGTGCACAAGGCGAGGTCCCTCCATTGTGGGGAGCACAGTCTTGCCGGCTGGTCAGTGGAGGATGATAGGAGCAGTGGTGGCAGCACTGGGGGACAATTGTTGGTCTCTGGTGTTCTAGAAACATAGGGCAGGGCTTGGCTGCACCATTGTGGGAAATGCATCCATTAGGGCTCACTTTAAGTCTCGGTTCCTCTGTGGTCGGAGGGGTTTGGTCTCCGTCGCTGGATGTGGTTTGTCCTGTACAATACGTTTTGGATGGGAGGCTACCATTGCTGAGTGTCGCACAATCGCTGTTCCTGCTGTTCACCGCCATCACGTCAATGCCTTACAATCATGGAAAAGTCTAAGGAGAGAAAGACAACATAAGCCATAAGTACAGGTGAGCATTAAAGTTACTTTCAATATGCACAAGTCACAAAAAAAAAAATTACAAAAAAATACCAAGCAATTTAGCATAATATGGGCTGGGGTGTATTGGAGTCTAGAAATTGTAGCTTTAAAAAGGATCTTTCACCAACTCAAGCTCAATAGTCACCTCTCCGCTGATTCCGATGCAATTGTAATTTTTCCGCCAGCCCCCGCCGTTCCTGAGCAATCAGTGCTGTTAGTAGACTCCCTAATGTCAAGCGGGTGAAATCAGACAGGAATAGACAAGATGACTAATCCATATTATCAAGAAGAGGCAGACAATGTCAGTTTTGCCTACTCCTGCCTGACACCACCCTCTTGACATTAGGGAGTCTAGTTAGTATGTCAGGCACCAAAACTAACAGCACTGATTGCTCAGGAACGATGGGGACTAGAGAAAAATCCAACTGCGCAAGGATCAATGCAGGGGTAGCCATTAAATGACATAAAAGAGCTGGAGATGGTGAAGGGTGAAGTCAGGCCTTTCACCACCTACTTGACACTAGGGAGTCTAGTTAGCATATCAGCCACCAAAACTAACTACAGTATACTGATTACTCAGGAACGGTGGGGGCTAGAGAAAAAAAGACTCCAAATGTGGAGGAGTCAGTGGAGGGGGCTATTTGAGAATGAAGAGAGCTGAAGTTTAATCTATCAGAGCCCCTCAGAATGTCTATATACTCTGCTACCCTCAATGCATTTTGAATACTGCTTTGGCAATGACTGGAGCCTAAGATCTGATACAGCTCACTACAGGGATTACACACTATTGGCCACCCATCGGTTTTCTGAATGTACCACCCCCCAGCAATATTGACTGAGCCGCCATTGAGCCTAAACATTATAGAGGCAACAATCCCTTCGTTCTGCTAACTATGGGGTGCAGGATTTCAAGGACTGAACACCCCATCCATATGAATATTCTAGGACAATCCCTTAAAACACCTCCTCGACTATATAGGGCAGTCACAAAATGCAAAACACTGAAACAAACTCAAAGCATAAAAATCATAAACAATAACTTTATTCTGCCAAATTTTGTATGTAAGCGCAGACAAGACATGACCCCGATGCAATGTAATACACAGTGTGGGTTTCTGGGGAATGCCAAGTATTTTGATGTTAAGGGCAAATGGAAAAACATAGAACATATCCCACATTCCAAAAAATGCCAGCTTGATGGATGCAAGACTGTCTCCCACTAAGCCCGCACCAAACACCTGGCACCACCTGTTATCCTGCAAACTTTCACAAGACACAAAGAGACTACAAGGAAAACTACTTTCCCATCATTCGAAGGTGAAAAAAACTGATCACAAACAAAGACAGGATATCCAATTCATAGATTCTGCTAAAATTAAAAAAAAAAAAAATTAAAAAAAAAGTTTGTCCTTGGGCACTAAAGTCGGCCCTAACACATTAAAAGTTGTGTGTCACCATAATCGAGTCCTCCAGGCAGAAGGTTTGGTCCAGGTGACCCTAACCTATGTTTTCCCCTTGTAAATTGCTCTCTCTGTTGCAGAGGGTTACTGTTTTTGTGATTATGCAAATGAGCTCTTTGGAGCAACAAGGGCGTGGCCAGTGCTCCAAAGAGATTCAACTCAACTGCATATTGACAAAAATGGTGATATCTTGGCAATGGAGGCAGCGATTCCCAAGGGGAAAAACACTGCTGTATTTATGTATATGAAGACCACCATACAGAAGAACCAGCCATGTTGGATGTGAGAGATAAGCGGCAACACAAGTTACTGGCAGCTGCTTATCTTCCTCTCTCAATTATATAAACAGACGTGCTCAGCCAATCCAATGTTTATGGAGGAGTCAGCAGAGATAGCTGCCAGCCACGTACGGCTGACAACTATGTAATATGTATGTCCAGCTTGAACATATTGAACAGTCATTTGGACATTATTTTTTCCAGTCATTACAGGAGGAGAAGCTCTAAGTGGACACCTCCCCGGGTTAATGAAGTCCCTGTAGGCGTTAAGATTCAGACATGACAAGTCTTCCAGACGTGTGTGGGCGACTGGGTTTCCTTCAAAGCTGGATAATCTGTAATAATTCACAAGCCAGGCGGACAAATCTAGAAGCCAGTGGGAAATCTTAAATCAGACAAGAGCTGCACTTCTGTAGGATTCCTGGTTAGGATTATACACAGTACAATGTATATTCAACTGTTAGCCCTTGAGAAGATGGAAAATCTTAAAGTTACCTTAATCCACGGGACACACACCCCTAACTGGAGTAGTACTCGCTAAAAGTAAAAGGAACCTGTCACATTGTATATAATGTCCTATATACAGGCAGCATGTTATAGAGCAGGAGGAGCTGAACAGATTGATATATAGCATTATGGGAAAAAATTCAGCAGAACTCATGCTTTAAACATTTAAAGAATTAGGAGTCCAGTAGGCGGTCCTACAACTATCTCTGTACACCCACTGGACTCTTCAGACAGAATAGGGAATAAAATGAATAAAACACAAGTTATACTGAATATTTTCCTACAAACCTATATATCAATCTGCTCAGCTCTTCCAGCTCTATAACATGCTGCTTACAGATGTAACATATGGCAGGTTCCCTTTAAACGGGAATGTCACCAGAATCCAATATATCATTCCAGCCCTGAGGGTAAATAGTTTAGGTCAATTGTCTCAAACCACGTTTTCCACTTGTGAGTTGCTCCTCTGTGGCTGAGATGTTGCTCCTTTTTCGACAATATGTATATGAGCGTGAGAGCAGTAGCCACGCCCTCGTTGCTCCAAATAGCTCAATTCCATATTGACAAAAACAGCGATGTCTCGGCAATGGAGGCAGCCATTCACAAGGGGAAAACACTGTTTGATTCATGTGACCCTAACCTATCTACCTGTGGGGCTGGGTATATACTAGGGTAATAACCGTGCCAGGAATATTTATAGAGGATCATTCTAATCTGCATTTGGTAAACCGGCGATGAAAGAACACCCCAAAAAGCTGCAGATTGTAACACAGGGGGCTGATGTTTTTGCTCCTGATAGCTCATGAATGTAACATGGTGATAATGAATGCGGGGAAGTGTTAAGTTGTTCTTCTGGACGCGAGGTGTTTGTCGGGGGACGGCGTGTTTGTTCTGCGCACAAGACTTGAAGACATTCCTGTCTCAGAAATGAATGGGGTTTCTGTAAGGAAATGTACGAGTGATCTCTGGGTACACGTCTGGCCTCTCTCAAATCTCCGCGCAGCCATAGGCCGGAGCAGACGTATATAAAAGTTACCTTAAACCTTACATCTCGGCCTGGCACCGCGCCAGCGCGTCTAGTGCTAGAAAATGATTTAATTTCCTTCACTGGCAGCCAGAAGAAAAAGCCAAAACCTATGACGGGGAGTTTTCCGCAGAAAACGAAGGATTTGGCAGCGAGTCCCCGGCTCACAGGAGTAAACCACCTGAAATATATCACGTAAGGACAAAAACGTTAACCGTTTCATATTCAGCTTGGAGCACGTCCGACAACGCACCTACAAGGTGTGCGCGGGGGTAACCTGAAGGAGAATCAGTACGGAAGGAGATAGAGGCCATCCTATAATGGCCACAGAACGGAGGGACATGTGTGTGTGTCAAGAAATATTGGGGGGGGGGGGTGTACTTCGGCTGGCGTAGATGGGAATAGTTGTGGTGCATCTTTGGTATACAGGCCTTTCTTTTGCACCTAAGATGCGCCACTTTCCTCTGTATGGCCACTGAGTCTTAATTCAGCACACTTAGTGTCAGTGGGGAACTTCAACAAGACCGGTGTACAGAACACCAGTCTGAATAAATTATTTCCACTATGTATATGGCAGGGATAAGACAAATCTGGCAACAGGTCAGGCCAGTGATTTAGAGCATGTCCACTATATAAAACCAGTACATTAACCCATAAAGAGTGGCTAGATGCCTAGATGGATAGATATAAAGATATATATATATGAGACAGATAGATAGATAGATAGATAGATATGAGATGGATAGATATCTATAATAGACAGATGTGAGAGAGGTAGGTAGGAGATAGATAGAAAGATAGATATGAGATAGATACGAGATAGACAGATAGATAGATAGATAGATAGATAGATAGATAGATAGATAGATAGGATAGATAGGAGATAGATAGATAGATAGATAGATAGATAATTAGGATACGAGATAGATAGGATAGGAAATAGATATCTCTCTCATATCTATCTAACTCTATGATAGATAGATAGATAGATAGATAGATAGATAGATAGAAAGAATAGATAATAGAGGACTCCCTTTTACCAACAAATAACTTACTAACAGGGTGTACTCTACTGTGTTCTAAACTGTGCAACCCCTTTACCACTTTATTTTGGCTCATGTTTTTGCAGGTTTTCTACGTTCTCCATAGAAGATTTATAGAATTCTTCAGATAATCCACAATAATGGACAATCTGACATCTACTGAGGCTGGATGACCGTAATTTTACTGGATATAGAAATCTGTATCTAAACTACCATCCTATCTCCCATTAGGTGGGAAACCATGAAGGTAATGAGCAGTGAAACGGAAAGAGAGAAGAGTCTATGACATGCTAGAAAAACAAATGAAACGGATCATTTACTGCCAGCAAAAGCTCAAGTGACTCAGCATGAGAGAGAAATCTGAAGATATATCCCAGGCAAAACCACAGAGTATACCAGTAACATCTATTCACACACAGAAGTTGTTCTTCATCTGGGCTCAGTGTGTATTAATATAGAAACAATAACAAGTAGATCAATTATTAATGAATTATTAAGTATTAATATCCTGCAATAGACAGAAATGTACAACTAGAAGATCACTTAGTGTATCTATGGATCTACATCTATCTATCTATCTATCTATCTATCTAATCAACCTATTAATCTATCTCATATCTATCTCTATGTCATATCTATCCCTCTATCTTATATTTACATATCACCCTATTCATATAACTCATATCTATCTATCTCATATCCATCCATCTCAATATCTATCTCCTATCTATATATCTATCTCCTATCTATCTATCTCCTATCTATCTATCTATCTATCTATCTATCTATCTCATATCCATCCATCCATGTCATATCTACATATCAACCTATTAACATATCTCGTATACCTAAATTATTATTCAACCGTTAAAAAGAAACCATTTTCGAATTTCAAAGAATATGTAAACTTTTCTGATTCAAAGTCAAAAAGTTAAGCAAAAATAATAATTTCTGAAAACTGTCCCCATCATACCAGTAAGTGTCAATCTGTATTTTGCATTATGGTGTTAACATGAGTGAAGGAAGGGGTAAGTTTTTACAAGAGGTTACACACACCTTATATACTGTAGCCAATGTTAACAAGCAAAAACACAGAAAATTCTGATCAAGTGGTCAATAATTTATAAAATGATTTAGAAAGATAAATAGATAGGAGAATACATTATTATTATAGATATTTATTTTAAGAGTTTAAAGGATAGAAGGATGGATGGAGATGGATAGATAGATGGATAGATAGGAGATAGATAGATAGGAGATAGATAGATAGGAGATAGATAGATAGATAGATAGATAGGAGATAGATAGATAGGAGATAGATAGATAGATAGATAGATAGGAGATAGATAGATAGATAGATAGGAGATAGATAGATAGGAGATAGATAGATAGGAGATAGATAGATAGGAGATAGATAGATAGGAGATAGATAGATAGGAGATAGATAGATAGATAGATAGATAGATAGATAGATAGGAGATAGATAGATAGATAGATAGATAGATAGATAGATAGGAGATAGATAGATAGGAGATAGATAGGAGATAGATAGATAGGAGATAGATAGATAGGAGATAGATAGATAGGAGATAGATAGGAGATAGATAGATAGGAGATAGATAGATAGGAGATAGATAGATAGGAGATAGATAGATAGGAGATAGATAGATAGGAGATAGATAGATAGATAGATAGGAGATAGATAGATAGATAGATAGGAGATAGATAGATAGGAGATAGATAGATAGGAGATAGATAGATAGGAGATAGATAGATAGGAGATAGATAGATAGGAGATAGATAGATAGGAGATAGATAGATAGATAGATAGGAGATAGATAGATAGATAGATAGATAGGAGATAGATAGATAGGAGATAGATAGATAGGAGATAGATAGATAGGAGATAGATAGATAGGAGATAGATAGATAGATAGATAGATAGGAGATAGATAGATAGGAGATAGATAGATAGGAGATAGATAGATAGGAGATAGATAGATAGATAGATAGATAGGAGATAGATAGATAGGAGATAGATAGATAGGAGATAGATAGATAGGAGATAGATAGATAGGAGATAGATGGATAGGAGATAGGAGATAGATAGATAGATAGATAGATAGATAGATAGGAGATAGATAGATAGATAGGAGATAGATAGATAGATAGATAGATAGATAGATAGATATGGATAGATAGATAGATCCCTTCAATCCAAAAATTCTGCAAATTTGGTAATGTGGGACATCACTGACTTCCAGTGTACTGTGTAATTTCACAAATTACACAGTATACTGAATACTAAAATCACTGAAAATCCAATTAGGAAAAGAAAAAATATTACAAAAAAGAAAAGGATAGATAGATAGATAGATAGATAGATAGATAGATAGATAGATAATACAGAACAACAAATAAACAGATATAACATATCAATATACTTAATGTGTAAGATCACAAAAAAACAGAAAAGGAAAAGATAAGAAGAACTCTCCGTCTTATTCTCCTCCCGTCTCCCCCTGCCATGTAGTGTAAGGAGAAGTGCAGCCGCCCAGCATTGTGCAGCAAGGGCATTCCTGAAATCTTCCCCTCTGGCTAGAAGGATCTGAGATCTGGTCACGACTAATCCAGGGATACAAGCAAGGCCGTACCTTCCAGTGCCCCAGCCGCAGGCAGTCACAGGCCTGTCCTCCAGAGATGTCCCATAGTTTGTCTATTGTGTCTATGGCCAGGAGAAGTCCTTCCACCACCGCCGCCGCCTGCAGCCTGACTGACAAGCACATGTTGAATCCACAGGCTGGTCATGAAGGGATGGAGAATTCCGAGCGGAGGCGACCAATGGGGAGGCAGGGCCAGGCCTCCTCTCTGGTGTAACCCCAGGGGCTATGTGTTTAGTGGTAACAGCTGGGATGGGAAGAGCCTCCTGAGAACACAGGGTCACCGAGTCAGGATATGAAGGTGACATGTAATTTCTAGTCTCTTCCTGCTTCCAGAGGGGGGGGATCCAGAGAGCTGGTTTGTGTTACTTTCCGCCTTTGATCTAGAGCGGTAAAGAATAACTAGCTCTCTTCCCTTCTCCGACTTAGTAATATCTGCTTCTGGGAAAGCTGGGTGACATTCAATGTGGCGGCCACAGGCAGAATTCAGGAGCTCAGAATGGCGAATCTACCTGGACATGAAACGATAAATCCCCGCCAAGGTTTTATGGTATTTTTGACTAAAAGAACGTCGCAGTCTGGAACAATGGCGGGGATTTATTAACCCATTAATGCTAGTTTGGGCGCTAACATGGCTAAAGATGCGCCACGTCCCTCATTCTGCACCTCACTCACCACTTGGGGCACAGAGAGGGAAGGTAGGGGGGCCGGGGCACGGCAAAATTATTACAACTTACGCCAAAAAATTGGCAAAAGTTACATTGAAAATCTGGGCCAGACTGACACAGCTTTCCATTCTGGGCACGCTGATAATACAGGGACATCTCGCAGCAGTTGGGGACTTTATTAAAATTGGGGGGGAAAATGGTAGTCCTAATAAATTCCCCCCAATATTCTTGTCAACAAAAATATTGGAACCTAAATGGACCCGAAGGAAAGTCAGTGGGGTCCTCCGGATCTGTAAGTGGCCACTACAGGGAAATGTAATATTATATGGAGGCCGCGCAGATATAGACTCTATATAATACAAGTCTGACAGAGCAGGAGCCAGGGAGCTAGAGAGACAGAAGGAGGGAAGCTAGAGAGACAGAAGGAGGGAAGCTAGAGAGACAGAAGGAGCCGGGGAGCTAGAGAGACAGAAGGAGCCGGGGCGCTAGAGAGACAGAAGGAGGGGAGCTAGAGAGACAGAAGGAGGGGAGCTAGAGAGACAGAAGGAGGGGAGCTAGAGAGTCAGAAGGAGGGGAGCTAGAGAGACAGAAGGGGAGGAAGAGAAAGGAAGAGAGAGAGAGGGAGAGAGACAAAGAGCTATGAACTAGAAGAGGGAGACAGAGAACTAGAGTAGAGTCTGAGAGCTAGAGAGAGAACCAGTGAGCTAAAGAAGGAGCCAGAGAGCCAGAGGTAGAGAGAAAATCAGAGTGCTAGAGAGAGAGAGAAAGCTAGAGGGAGGAGAGCAGAGAGAGGAGGCGTAGCCAGAAAGCTAGAGGAGGAAGACGGAGAGCTAGAGGAGGAAAGCCAGAGAGGAGCCAGAGAGCTACAGCGGAAAATCAGTTTTAGCTCATTGGGGTGGTGCCAAAGCAGGGAATTCCCCTCTACGATCTTCACATGGCCTAGGAAGCAGTATATAACAGTACAGTATTGTGCAGTCCCATGTAAGGACAGCTCTCAGACAGAAGGCTTCAATTTAGAGTAAAAGATACAAAGCACAATAGCCTCATACTAGGAGAGTGCAAGAAATACAGGCCTGTGTGAACAGGAGCAGCAAACTCCTTGCCCTAGACAGTCCTTGACCAGTATAACAAACCAACTCCTACATCCCCCCACCACTTCTAGCATAGCTGGAATGTTCTGAAGAAGTTTGGAAATGTGTGGTCAGGGCAAGATGGATTATGTGACATTAACAAGTGGGACTGAGTGAATGACATCCAGCATTCAGACCATAGGAAGTGGCACAAAGAGGTGTATCTCATCTGCCGGCAGGTACTGGGGATACAGAGGTGCATCTCATCTGCAGGCGAGAGTTGCGCATACAGAGGTGTATCATCTCCTGGGCACTGTGCATACAGAGGTGTATCATCTCCCAGGCACTGTACCTCCTGCTCCCCAGTACAGTCACATATACATTGATGCCACCCCCTGCCATAGGACACAGTCACTTTCTGATTTCTGCCGCTTGCAGGTGTTCCTCCCATGTGGCGCTGCTGGCAGGGCACTGACTGACGCCGGCCTCCGCAGTGACGCCCGCCACCTGGCAGGGAGTGTCAGTTTCCAATTAGGACAATTAAGGGGCTCAGGATGTTCCTTTACTCAGAGCTCGACTTGGGAGGTGAAGTTATAT
Organism: Leptodactylus fuscus; assembly: GCF_031893055.1. NCBI lineage: Eukaryota > Metazoa > Chordata > Amphibia > Anura > Leptodactylidae > Leptodactylus > Leptodactylus fuscus. Next base: position 20,165,920 of record NC_134267.1, on the reverse strand, counting down.
CCACAGGGAAACCAGCAACATGAAAACATGAGACCACCGGAGCTCTCCCCAGCTTCTCATTACAGTCATGAACAAGACATCTGCCCCCTAACAGCAGCACAGAGGAAGAAAGTAATCTTGCCCTGGCACATGATGAGAGACTGAAGGTCTATTAGACCCCAGTAATCCCGCCAATCAGCAGAATGAAAAGGTTCAATGACTACAGAAGCAGGCACAGCGCCACCTTTAACCATATGGCTATACCTGGTAGTGCAGCTCAGCGTCACAAGGACCTGGCATTGTGTTGGGTTTGGCTATAAAAGGGGCAACCAAGCTCCTGGGGCTCTCACCAATCAGCACCAGTCTATTGACACTGCATTATAGATCCAGACTCGTAATGTTATAATGTCCATGAGACAGAAGCAGGATAATCCAGCAGCACAGAGTATTTTTAGGAGCAGAGAGTGCCATTCTAACAGGAAAGGCGATTACAACCAAAAGCTGAGGGTTTGTTTCAATTGCAGTCTGTGTAGACAATGTGAGCCAAATAAAAATCTCTCTCCTTTTCTGTAACCCCCACCATTCCTGAGTAATCGGTGCTATTAGTTTCAGCACCCAATATGGTAAATTGGCTCTCTGCTGTCAGGTGGATAGTCCTGGGTGCAGCTGGTAGCCTGGGACCCACCCATCTGACACTAGAAAGCCTAATGAGCATATTGGGTGCTGAACCTAACAACACTGATTGCTCAGGAATGGTGGGGACTAGAGAAAAAAAATGTCCCAGAATCAGTGGAGGGGCGGCTATTAATGGCTGAAAAGAGCTGGTGAAAATAGTGGTGAAATCCTTCTATTCTGCCCAAAATGACAACGCAGGAACTTCTTTCCCTACAACTACATTGTGCAGTTCCTCTGTTATTCCTCCTGGGAACTTGCATGAATTGGCAGCCAGAAATTGTTAATAGGGAATAATTTCAGACTATGACAAGGGGAATGGTAACATGCCAAAGCCAAATAACGTTAACGTATAGCTTTCCAGGAGGAACAATGGAGGAACATTGCTTGACTTTTTCGCAGCACATTTGGGTGCAAGGTGACGGCGATGCTTCGTCCTAGCTAGAGATGAGCGAACACTGTTCGGATCAGCCGTTCCGAACAGCACGCTCCCATAGAAATGAATGGAAGCACCTGGCACGTACACTTTGCCGGCGGCCGTTCGCCGTGCCAGGTGCTTCCATTCATTTCTATGGGAGCGTGCTGTTCGGAACGGCTGATCCGAACAGTGTTCGCTCATCTCTAGTTAGCCTCAAACCTCCATTCACTGACAGCAAGCAGAGACAACAGCGATGAGCAAATCGTTGCAGGCCCATCGTTCCCTGTACACTTGATCTGTCGTCCCTCTACGTGGTTTTTGTCTCGTTGAGCGGAAGCGTCTGACATTTTTTCCCTTTTTCATCTGTTTCTCATGTACACAGTAGTTTACACTACAAGCCCCATCGATCACTGTCTACTCCAAACACATCCAAAGAGACATAAAACACAACAGGGGGCATGGCGGCTGACATGGACATCTAGCTACACGTTCCATTCCTGACTGTTCCGCCATTGTCATGTCCCTGGTAAATATTTATCCCCCCCCCAGATCAGCTCCTGACAGGACCGGCCCTTTGTAGTGGAGACCTCAGAAGATATTTGTTAGTTGACATGTAGTCACATGGCTTCAGGGTATGCAGGATTCACATGACATTCCTCCGATCCCCCACCCAAAAAGAAGAGGAACTAACCAAAAGCTATAACAGAAACAGACAAAGCCCAAATAACAAACATGTCGGCACTAGGTAGCTGAGCGACAACCCTGACGTGGAATGCAGCCATATTTGTAGTCACCTAGAACTCCAGGAAACAAATGGTTAACTAAAAATAACAAGACACAATAACATAGGCACAGATAGCAAAACAGGACTTAAAGGGAGTGTCAGCATATCACCACAGCTCTGCAGATAGATAGGTTACATCACCAGGACCAGCATATCACTCCAGTCCTGCAGATAGATAGGTTAGTGTCACCAGGACCAGCATATCACCCCAGCCCTGCAGATAGATAGGTTAGTGTCACCAGGACCAGCATATCACCCCAGCCCTGCAGATAGATAGGTTATTGTCACCAGAACCCAGCATATCACCCCAGCCCTGAAGATAGATAGGTTACTTTCACCAGAACCAGCATATCACCCCAGCCCTGCAGATAGATAGGTTAGTGTCACCAGACCCAGCATATCACCCCAGCCCTGCAGATAGATAGGTTACTGTCACCAGACCCAGCTTATCACCCCAGCCCTGCAGATAGATAGGCTGGGTCTGGTGACACTAACCTATCACCCCAGTCCTGCAGATAGATAGGTTACTGTCACCCGAACCAGCATATCACCCCACTCCTGCAGATAGATAGGTTAGTGTCACCTGAATCAAAATTTACCACTGAATGTTAGCATTTAATATAGCCTGCCCCGTTCCGTCAGACGTATTCATCCGCAAATATAGCCCATTGACAAGTAGAATGGTAACGCCCAGTTCATTTGTACATTTCCAAGAGGAGTAACAGAGGATTGCACCACAGAGTTTACGAGTAGACAGTTTAAAGGGAATGCAAGTATATACTGTAATACGGAGGTCGGTGGAGTAGATGGTCTATTTCAATTCATTTCTTTGGGGGGCTAAAATGAATTTGAAGTCAATTAAATTTCGGTATTTGTGTATGTAACGTGGAGGAGACCGCTCCGGATATAATGAGGTGCTGCCAGACATAAATCCTTAGGGCCGAAGATCAAACATTGACCTGTGACCCTGGAGATCAGATATTGCTCTATGATACTTAGCACCTATACCCTAGCTGCTCATCAGGAGGCGCCGCTTCTCTCCACTAAACCATAACGGATCTGGAATTTTTTTTTTATTTTTATTTTTTTCTTATTTCTTAGTTGGATATTGGGGAAATTGATTTTGGTGTCAAATCTTTTCAGTTTTTTTTCCCCCTTTACCCAAACTGATACCAGATGTTGTGAGGCCTTGTGACTACTGAGCAGTCTCCATACACCCCCGAGACGGCAGGGCTAAGGTCTTATTAACCCTGTGATGTCAGCCAAAAATGAAGGCCTCATGTGCGTAACAAAAGAGTGAACAAAATTTTTCAACGTCCGCCACGCATCCGTTTTTAGAACAATGGAAGTCAATGGCTACATACACATGTCCGTTTTTTAAGTAATCATGAATAACGACCTTAGAAAAATTTGAGACTTTTTTTTTTTTTTTTTTTTTTAAGTTTTTGGTTTGGTGGAACCAGGTTCAAGTCTATGAGGTTGGAGGGAAGAAAAAAAAAAAAAAAAAGGGAAATTGTGTTTTTTTTGTCTTTTGGTAACATTTTTTTGGTAAGGGTGCCCTGAGTAATTTTTTTTTTATCCTGAAGTGCCCCAAGTATTGAAAGCCATCTGAGCACACCTTAGAAAGTTCTACAATTGGGTGTATGTCATAGGAATCCGGCTAAATTTTCGAGAGCAGCTCTGGATGTGTATAGAGCAGAAGATATAACATAGCCCAGGGGTAGAAGATGAGAGACAGAGCAAAAGATAACACACCAAGTCAATACGTAACAGCCCTGTCAAGCTGAATATCATCTAAACAGCAATATATAATGGCCCCTAAAATTATTATGAGGGTTAGGGAAGGGGGAGATTTTTTTTTTTTTTTTTTTGTAAAATAAGCCAAAGAGGAGGAATCGGTGATAAGACCCATTATAGGATTAGACTAAACGTACTAGGATGACGGGACTATGACAACAAGGCTGGAAGGGGCCCCTGACAACTTTTATTAGTTACTTACTTAATTAGTTAATTATCACCAGACCAGGGAATTTAGGGAAACGTTCCAGGATTCCCGGCTGTGACCTCATAACACGCAAATCATCCTTTCACCCCATTTATGGGCACAATTTTTGTGGCATGTTTTTCTATACAGGTGATATATACCAGCCTAATGGTGGCCAGTTAGTGTTCAGCAGGTGAATGGGAGACTAAGAAACATTCCGGGTGCGCACGCAGAAAATAAAAAAAAGTACCAAATCTTTACATTCTTTCTGTATTATTGTATGGAAACTGCAATGATGAACACTTATCTATAGGCGGCACTACTGTGTAAGCAAGAGGTGGGACAGACGTACACACACCAAAATATGGCAGCACCAGGTCTGGTGAACTGTAAAGAATCCCCAGTGTCCCCAGAACCAGCATATCACCCCAGCCCTGCAGATAGATAGGTTAGTGTCACCAGACCCAGCATATCACCCCAGCCCTGCAGATAGATAGGTTAGTGTCCCCATAACCAGCATATCACCCCAGCCCTGCAGATAGATAGGTTACTGTCACCAGAACCAGCATATCACCCCAGCCCAGCAGATAGATAGGTTACTGTCACCAGAGCCAGCATATCACCCTAGCCCTGCAGATAGATAGGTTACTGTCACCAGAACCAGCATATCACCCCAGCCCTGCAGATAGATAGGTTACTGTCACCAGAGCCAGCATATCACCCCAGCCCTGCAGATAGATAGGTTACTGTCACCAGAACCAGCATATCACCCCAGCCCTGCAGATAGATAGGTTACTGTCACCAGAACCAGCATATCACCCCAGCCCAGCAGATAGATAGGTTACTGTCACCAGAGCCAGCATATCACCCTAGCCCTGCAGATAGATAGGTTACTGTCACCAGAACCAGCATATCACCCCAGCCCTGCAGATAGATAGGTTACTGTCACCAGACCCAGCATATCACCCCAGCCCAGCAGATAGATAGGTTACTGTCACCAGAGCCAGCATATCACCCTAGCCCTGCAGATAGATAGGTTACTGTCACCAGAACCAGTATATCACCCCAGCCCTGCAGATAGATAGGTTAGTGTCACCAGAACCAGCATATCACCCTAGCCCTGCAGATAGATAGGTTACTGTCACCAGAACCAGCATATCACCCCAGCCCTGCAGATAGATAGGTTAGTGTCACCAGAACCAGCATATCACCCAGCCCTGCAGATAGATAGGTTAGTGTCACCAGAACCAGCATATCACCCAGCCCTGCAGATAGATAGGTTACTGTCACCAGAACCAGCATATCACCCCAGCCCTGCAGATAGATAGGTGAGGGTCACCTGAACCAAACATTGTACTCTGCTCGTTGCTGATACATCGCTCTTTGTCAATATGCAAATGAGTTCTATACAGCTTTAGAGGTATCCCCATTGCTCCAAAAACAGCAATATATCAGCAAAAGAGCCAGTGATTCACAAGAGTAAAACACTTTTTGAGTAAGGTAACCTATCTGGGTTGATTTGCTGGGCTCTGGTGATAGACTCCCTTTAAAAAGGACGTTTCGCCACCAATCCCAACTCTTAGTATCCTTCAATAGGTGGTGGGGCACCAGTTCCTTCTCAGTTGGAACTACGCCAGAATCAGCGGAGTCCCTCCTACTGACTTGGAGTTGGTGGAAGGTCCCCTTTTTAAAGGGCAGTTAGCCAGCCTCTTGGGGGCACATACCCGGCTATTCTGTGATAGTGCATGGTTTATATCAAATATCACTGCAATTTGTAATACCACTTGTCTCCACGGCCAGATTCAAAAACCTTCTATAGACTTCTATCGAACAGCGCCCCCGTCTATAGTCTGCCTTAAAACGGATTCATAGTAGATTTGTGTCTCCTATGATGTTTTTATGTGTATTTTATCTACTACTATTACAAGATACAGGTCTGAAGGAGATATATATATATATATACACACACACACATAGTGTACGTGCAATATATACACAGAAACGACAAAATGTGTTTGGTGACATGACGTTAATTCTTTTTGGACGGACATAATGAACCACATATTTATTTAGTAGGATTGCGAGGGCAGCTACTTTGCCCCCCATTTCCTCCAGCCAAAACCTGTCTTCAATTGCTGGTAAACCATATGCATAAAGCGAATACCATGAAATTATACACAGCTGTGAGCCAAGAAATCTCTTATTGTGAATTTTTACTTTATTCTCAATTATTTACAGCTTGCAACTTTTCCAAAAACATCCCAATGGGCGAGCGGAGCGGAGGAGGGGGGGGGTTCGGGGGGGTTTGTGAAATGCTTTGCAACATTCCGTCCAATGTATTTCATTAGCATTGACTTCAATGCCACATTGACCTTCCGCACAAGACGTATAAGCCATACATAATGGGTTAAGTATGTTCACCCGCTGCCGGAGGAAGAACAAACCCAAGACACAATCCATCTGCTAGCTGTCTCCAACTCAACAATGCGCTTTGCCCCTTCAAAGAAAAGCTAAACCTAAAAATTAAAAGACGCAAAAATTTTTTAAAAAATGCCTATTTGTCAACCTGTAAAACTTTGTAAACTTCTAAAATTAAATAGGTAAAAATAAATAAAAAAAATGTCCTTATCCTGATCGACGCCATCTTTGTGTGGGCGTGGCTTAAAGGGTGTTTGTTTGGGTGTGACTTCTATAACTCCAAATTTTTGACTATGTCAATAGGTGGCACTCCGCTGATTCTGAGTCTGTTGGAAATTTACTACTATTCCGGAGTGAAGGTGGTTTTAGCGCCCAATATGCTAATTAGGCTGTCCACTATCAGGTAGGTGGTCCTAAGGTAAGTCCTCCAGCCCAGGACTGCCCACCTGACAGTAAAGAGCCTCATACACATATTGAAACTAATAGTAAGGATTGCTCAGGAATGATGAAGTGCCACCTATTGAAGGATACAAAAAGTTGCAGGTGGTTTTGAAAGATCCCGTACCCAGCATATCATCCCAGCCCTGCAGATAGATAGGTTAGGGTCACCTGAATCAGTGTTATCCCTTGTGAATCACTGCCTACGTTACAGAGGTATCCCTGTTTTTGTCAGTAGGCAAATGAGCTCTTTGGAGCAATAGCAGTGCCCCTTTAGTTCCAAAGAGGGAAGCGGTACTGCCGTCCAAAGAGCTAATTTGCATATTGACAAAAATTGTGATAACTCTGCAATAGCAGCAGCGAATCAAAAGAGGAAAACACCACTTGATTCAGGTGACACTAACCTATCTATCTGCAGGACTGGGGTGATATGCTGGGTGTGGTGACACTAACCTATCTATCTGCAGGGCTGGGCTGATATGCTGGTTTTGGTGACAGTAACCTATCTGCAGGGCTGGGGTGATATGCTGGGTCTGGTGACACTAACCTATCTATCTGCAGACTGGGGTGATATGCTGGCTCTGGTGACACTAACCTATCTATCTGCAGGGCTGGGGTGATATGCTGGGTCTGGTGACACTAACCTATGTATCTGCAGGGCTGGGTGATATGCTGGGTCTGGTGACACTAACCTATCTATCTGCAGGGCTGGAGTGATATGCTGGGTCTGGTGACACTAACCTATCTATCTGCAGGCTGGGGTGATATGCTGGGTCTGGTGACACTTCCTTTATAGGGATATGTGCTAGCTTGCTTGGTCTGTACTAGAGACTGTTGTGAAGAATGACTTCCCCTGCCGTTTCCTCTGTCCCTGAAACAAAAATGACTAAGGCAGGCCCAATTTTAGAGACTGCTTTAGAAATGGAAGAGGGGAAATGGGGGGGTGAGATATAATTGATGGCCTTCAGCAGGGGCGTAACTACCGTGGTAGCAGCAGTAGCAGCTGCCACAGGGCCCGGGCCATTAGGGGGCCCGGTGACAGCCGCTACCGCTGCGGTTTTTTTTTCAATAGGCAGTTACGGGCCCTATTCACTTGCCGATCCTGGCTGGGCCGGGATCGGCAAGTGACACCGCGGGCCCCACAGGGGCTATCATTATACTCGGGGGTCTTTGTAGACCCCCGAGTATAATGACCGGCGGATCGGGAGAGGTAATAAACATAAAAAACTGTTACTTACCTCTCCGCGATCCTGCCAGGCCTCCGTCCTACTGTTGTCTGACGTCACATGAACCCGGCATGCTTCCCGGGTCATGTGACGTCAGACGTCATTAACGAAGGAAGCGAGAGGAGGACTGCACAGGAGCCGGGGAACAGGTAAGAAGCAACAGTGGGTTTTTTTTTAATGTTTTTATTCCCGATTTAGTCTCCGATTATTATACTCTGGGGTCTGAAAAGACCCCAGAGTATAATAATTGTTTATGGGTGTCCACAGAGGGACACTATTGGGGTTAACACTGTGTGTGCAGGGGACACTATAGGGGTTAACACTGTGTGTGCAGGGGACACTATAGGGGTTAACACTGTGTGTGCAGGGGACACTATAGGGGTTAACACTGTGTGTGCAGGGGACACTATAGGGGTTAACACTGTGTGTGCAGGGGACACTATAGGGGTTAACACTGTGTGTGCAGGGGACACTATAGGGGTTAACACTGTGTGTGCAGGGGACACTATAGGGGTTAACACTGTGTGTGCAGGGGACACTATAGGGGTTAACACTGTGTGTGCAGGGGACACTATAGGGGTTAACACTGTGTGTGCAGGGGACACTATAGGGGTTAACACTGTGTGTGCAGGGGACACTATAGGGGTTAACACTGTGTGTGCAGGGGACACTATAGGGGTTAACACTGTGTGTGCAGGGGACACTATAGGGGTTAACACTGTGTGTGCAGGGGACACTATAGGGGTTAACACTGTGTGTGCAGGGGACACTATAGGGGTTAACACTGTGTGTGCAGGGGACACTATAGGGGTTAACACTGTGTGTGCAGGGGACACTATAGGGGTTAACACTGTGTGTGCAGGGGACACTATAGGGGTTAACACTGTGTGTGCAGGGGACACTATAGGGGTTAACACTGTGTGTGCAGGGGACACTATAGGGGTTAACACTGTGTGTGCAGGGGACACTATAGGGGTTAACACTGTGTGTGCAGGGGACACTATAGGGGTTAACACTGTGTGTGCAGGGGACACTATAGGGGTTAACACTGTGTGTGCAGGGGACACTATAGGGGTTAACACTGTGTGTGCAGGGGACACTATAGGGGTTAACACTGTGTGTGCAGGGGACACTATTGGGGTTAACACTGTGTGTGCAGGGGACACTATTGGGGTTAACACTGTGTGTGCAGGGGACACTATTGGGGTTAATACTGTGTGTGCAGGGGACACTATTGGGGTTAATACTGTGTGTGCAGGGGACACTATTGGGGTTAATACTGTGTGTGCAGGGGACACTATTGGGGTTAATACTGTGTGTGCAGGGGACACTATTGGGGTTAATACTGTGTGTGCAGGGGACACTATTGGGGTTAATACTGTGTGTGCAGGGGACATTATTGGGGTTAATACTGTGTGCAGGGGCAAGTAAGTAAGGGACATAATAGAGTGCGGAGGAGGGGGTCAGTCGAGGTCTTCGGCGTCAGTTGGGATGGGGGGGGGGGCCCATGTCAAAAGTTCGCCACGGGGCCCCGCCATTCCTAGTTACGCCACTGGCCTTCAGCAAACATATGGAATAAGGGAATAGTTACAATCTTAGCCTACACATTCACATTAACATATTAGAAGTATAAAATGGGGCAAAATAAATGAAGATTGTATCCTATTAGTGGAAAAGTTAAAGGTTGCACAGTGCCACACCATGTCCACTGCTTGTGTGTGGTATTACATCCTCTCTTCCCTAATTTCAAGTGAGCCGAGCTGCAATACCAGAGACAACCCAAAGACAGATGTGGAGACATTTGTAAAAGAAAGCCATTTGCTCAATTTATTAAAACGGGTTGCTTGAGATTTTTTTAAAAAACAGAACAACATGGCTGCTTTGTTTGGAGTAGAAACTCGGCTTCTTTCATCTAAACACCATGAACAGGCCATGGACAAGAGGAATTTTTTTTGTTTTTTTTGGTTTAAATTGATAGGCCCTCTTTAATACAGTGGGCTCAACACAATCTCACTCTGGGCGTGTAGTGATAGATGTTCACGCCCTTGAGGAACCAACTTAATCGACCAATGAGATCCCTTGATGTTTAAGGACTGTAACATTGGTCCTAGCTCATGTAGAAGACAAACTCAGTCCTAATCTAGAGCCGGGAAAAATTTTGGGTGCAGTCGGGAAAAAAATGTTACTGAATCCAACTCTAACTTCAAAATCTAATTATTTATTATTAATTCATTCTATTTTACAATTATGATTAATTAGATGTAGTTTGTTACATATTTACTTTCATAGGAATCAATCACAAATTTCTTTTTTCTTGAATTAGTAGATGTTCACAGCTTCTGTCTGACCATGGCTGCCATTTGAGTCAGAGTTGGGCTGTGGAAAAGTAGAGTCAGAGTTGGTGGGTTGACCTACCCACTCCACAGGCCTGACCATCACCTTATCAATGGAGTCAAAAAGAGAAAACAGTTATATAATACATATACACAGAGTTGTATCATGTGACCATTTTTTAAACAGATGTTCACGCCCCTGAGGAACCAAATGAAGTTTAGGGACTGCAACATCAGACCTAACTCAAGCATGTAAAATACACACTTTCAGTTAATTCAACAGCTTTACTATGTAAAGTAGGTGAAGGAGTATTTAGGCGGGCTGTGGAGGAGTCAGAGTTGCGAACAATTTTGGGTAGAGTTCAAAACAGTAAAAAAAAAAAAAGTTAACAGCTCTGGACTCAAAGAGAAATGATTAACTTTTTAATATATTTTACAATTATCAATCCTATTAATATTATAAATGTGAAAGTTTGTGAGTTTGGATGTTTGTGGGTTTGTGTGTTCGGATGTTTGTTAGTCAATCACGCAAAACCCGCTCGACCGATTTGGCTGAAATTTTCCACAAACATAGTTAATACACCCCATTGCGCAATAGGCTACTTTTCGTCACAATAGCACACATATGTTTTTCCCAGGACCCCCACAAACCCCAAACTCACATCACCATCTCTGCAATCTCACACACTTTGGACCATAGCAAGCCACAAAATTCATATTGCCCTCTACAGCCTCGCCCCTAACCCCACACAATCTCATATACAGATACTTTACCACTTTGCCCCTCACCTTAACGATACTCCAGGAGGCGCTCTTTAACGCTCCGGAGCAGCCATGTTTGCCCCCACCACTCTGACAATCCGCGACACCGCCCACCCATGTCAATACCCCTAGGCGGTCTAATAAATGCAAAAAAAAAAGTTTAAAAAAAGTAAAAAAAATAACAAAAAAAAAAAAAAAAGGATTAAAAATTCAAATCACCCCCCTTTCCCTAGAACACATATAAAAATAGTTAAAAACTGTGAAACACATACATGTTAGGTATCCCTGCGTCCGAAATCGCCCGCTCTACAAAGCTATAGAAATATTTTTCCTGTTCGGTAAACGCTGTAGTGGGAAAAATGGCCAAAAGTGCCAAACCGCCGTTTTTTCACTGTTTTGATTCTGATAAAAAATTGAATAAAAAGTGATCAAAGCAATAACATTTCCCGAAAATGGTAGAACTACAAAGTACACCCAGTCCCGCAAAAAAAGACGGCTGTCGGAATATGGCGACTTTTCAAAAAAAAATTTCTAAACAGTTTTGGATTTGTTTTTAAGGGGTCAAAATGTAACTAAAACCATATAAATTTGGTATCCCCGGAATCATAACGAAACACAGAATACAGGGGACATGTCATTTTGGTTGCACAGTGAATGCCGTACAACCAAAGCCCGTAAGAAAGTCGCAGAAATGCATTTTTTCTTGAAATCCACCCCATTTTGAATTTTTTCCCTGCTTCCCAGTACATTATATAGAATAATTAATGGCGGCATCATGAAGAAAAATTTGTCCCGCAAAAATTAAGACCTCATATGGCTCTGGGAACGGAGAAATAAAAAAGTTATGAGGTTTAGAAGGAGGGGAGTCAAAAACCAAAATCAAAAAATGCCATCGGCGGGAAAGGGTTAACTTCAAATACTTCTGTCCCAAAGTCACTATGTAAAGTTTCTCACAACACCGTATATATAGCAGCTCTAATACAAAGTAACTGCAACACAAAAGTCTCACGTATTCTCTGAATTACAGAAAAAACAAGATACAAACTTACATTTCATATCCCATCCCTTATACACAGTACGAAAACCTTACCCACACCTGTATATACCCACTTCTACAATCACCGCAGACGAAGTCGCGGGTACCAGCTAGTATTGTATATTTATAGGACGTAAGGATTGTTACATATTTATTTTCATAGGATTTCAGTCACCATTTTTTTTTTTTTTTTGGGGGGGGGGGATTAGAGGAGCCTATATCTGCCCATGACCGTCAGCCATTTATGAAGGAGTCGGATGGAGGAAAAATAGAGGTATTGGCGGTTTGGTCTACCAACTAAATAGCCCTGTCCATGATATAATCATTGGTGTCAAGCAGAGCTAACACTTATATACACAGAGTTGTATCATGTGACCACTTGGTGAAGATGTTCACGCCCCTGAGGAACCCAGTCAATTGAGCCAATGAGATTTCTTCTATTTTAGGAACTGCGATATCAGCCCTAATGATATTTGGATACTTTCATAGGGTTTCAGTCACTATTTTTTTTATTTATTTATTTATTTATTTTTTGGGGGGGAATTAGAGGAGCTTGTACCTGACCATGACCATCAGCCATTTATGAAGGAGTTGGATGGAGGTAAGATATAAGCTTTTGTTGGGTTTTGTCTACCAACTCCATAGCCCTGACAATGATCTATTCATTGGTGTCGAGCAGGGCTAACACATATACACACAAAGTTGTATCATGTGACCACTTGGTGCAGATGTTTACGCCCCTGAGGAACCCAGTCAAGTGAACCAATGAGATCTCTTCTCGTTTAGGGACTGCAACATCAGGCCTAACTCAAGTAAACATATTTTCGGGCCTATTCAACAGTTTTACTATGTAGAATAGATTCTGAACTATATGGCAGGGCATGCAGTCGAGGCATGAAGCAGGAGTTGAGCTGTGGTAAAACTGTGGGGTCAGAGTTGGTGGCTTGAACTACTGACTCCACAGCCCTGAACTAAGAGATCATCATTGGCATCATGCAAGGGAAACATTTCTATACACAGAGTTGTATCATGTGACCACTTGGTGCAGATGTTCACGCCCCTGAGGAACCCAGTCAAGTGAGCCAATGAGATTTCTTCTATTTCAGGGACTGCAACTGAAGAAAAAAGGTATACACTCAGTTCTATTCAGCAGGAGTAGTTAGATATTATAACAAAAAGTGTCAGCCATATTTTTTTTGAGGGGGGGGGGGGGAATTCAGGCTTTTTTCCAACACTCTGAGACAATTCTTAAATTAGTTAAGATTATTATTTTGCCGGCACAAATTGTAACATTTGCAGACCATTAGCGCTAGACAAACAGAAATTTGTAACGGATCCAAGAGTATTTTCTCACTAATGTGCGGCTCCGCTGGAGAAAGATTTAAGTGGTGTTAGCTGGGTAATGCCGAGAGCCTGCCAAATCCTCAGAGCCATTCTATCCAGCACATCCCTACCCTGGAAAACCAACGTGGTCTTATGTATGCGATTTATCAGAGACACAAAAGAACAATGCCTCGACAGACGCAGACGTGAAACGCGTTGCAGCGCCCGGCACAATGGTAACATGTTCCAGCTTCGCACATTCTGCCGTATCTAATCAAAGCGACTTTTTCCTTTTTTCATTTTTATTATGACAACCATTCAGGACAAGGAATTCATAACAAAAGGAGGCAGGAAAAAAAAAAAAAAGTTCTCATTTTTGTAACTTAATCCTTTTGCCTTACAGCAAACTGGGGGAACAAAAAAAATAAAAAATAAAAAATTTGAACGCTCACTAAACACTCCATGTCAAAGCATCTATTCACGGTGCGGGAAGTGGGGGGGATGGAAAAGGTCTGCTGGTGCTTGATAAAAAGACAAAGTCACTTGTGTAGGAGCTGAAGTGGATTCTATGTATTCTATATGCCCTTTATCCTGCATTAACTGGCACAGTGCCACTCTTGTCCATGTGGCCGAATCTGGTATTGCAGCTCAGACTCACTGGAATTTGCAACAGAAGATGCTGCCGTCTAAATATGGGCAGAACTGTTTCTATTACTGCATGGAAGGAGTGTCACCAGTCAGCCCACCTAATGGGCCAAGAATATATTAATGCAGTACATAGTGCCACTCTTGTCCATGTGGCAACATCTGGTACTGCAGCTTAGCCCATTCACTTGAACATAACCGAGCTGCAGTACCAGACAGAGCCACATGAGGTGCTGTGTTAGTTGTTATTTATTTTGTTAATCAGAAATGATACTTGGGAATTGGGATCTCATAAATTATCACTTTAAGGTGTTCCCGGGTGTCATTTTTAAAGCACAGGTCCCCATTTGTGGTAGTCAGAGGCTTCATGCACATGACCGTGTGCTTTGTCAGTGCAATAGTCGTGTTTTTCAATACTAGCGCATTGACACATTTGTTCTTACGGTCCCATACGAGCACGTATTATTATGGGCATGTGAATGGGGCCATGGGCGACATGTGGGTCATCCATGTGCCTTTTGTGCTATTCAATCACTGAACAGCTACAAGCACATGTCATGTGCATGTAACCTTACTCCTGGTACACGGATCAGCAACATTAGTACCCGACACAGTGCCACTCTTGTTCATGTGGCTGTGAGTGGTACTGCAGCTCAGTTTTATACACTTTAATGTGGCAGAGGTGAAGAAGCTTGTACGACTACACAGATTTATACGGCGTAGTCATACTCCACAGACTGTCAGGCCTGCTGGGACTTTTTAGTTTTGCAGTAGCTGGCATGCTACAGTAATATATCTGCAGAAATATATCATTAGTGACCACTGGCAGAAGTAGTAACGATGTAATTCTCTCCATAACAGACAAATCCTCCACATTCCTTCACTTACAGGCAGCCACAAATAGACAGACGGCCCCGTTATCTTCCCATCCATTACACAGGACTCTCGCTTCCCCTTATCCCAGACTTATAGATACTTCCCATGAGATCAGGAAAACACATCCCATCCTGTGCAAGCGCAGGAAAGACAGAAACCAGATGATCCCACGTTCTATGCGGGGTCACTGACTGAGACACAAGAAGGGAGCGGACACAGAACAGTGGAGGTATACACGTCCCGGTGATGTTCTGGCACCCCGGTGTGGGGCTGGCATAGCATGGGTGCAAGTACAAGGACAAGTGTCTCACCAAACCAATCATGTCCACCATTATCACCATTGTGAAACCCATCACTGACTGTAGATTTTTTATTCTATTTTCTGTACATGATTATGGGGCGGCCATCTTGCCTGAGCTTCTGTTCTGTTGACAGCATTTAGTGATCTGCTTTACAGCACAGTCATGGCCATAGGCAGCAATAGTCTGGAGCCGACTCATCGAGGTCTATGGAAGAGTTTTCTAGACATGCAGGGGGAGGAGATAAGCTGTTACATCCTCTAGATTAAAGGGCGGTTCACACTTGCATGTCCGACTTTGTGTCCGGCTGAAAAAAACGGTTTCCCCACAGACAGTCCGCAGATGGACACGGGTGGTCACCTTTACAAACCCATTCAAGTAATTGGGTTTTAAAAATGATGCCAGGTTTTCGTCCCGTCCAATTTCACCAGGGCTGAAGACGGAAACCCGACAAAATGCACAAACAGGACACCAGGTGCAAGTGTGAACCGCCCCCCAAGTTACCTGATCCAGCGTACTCTTGATGATGAAGGTTTCCTAACCCCAGGTCATGTGATCAGGGACACTGGTTCCAACCTGGAGGTCACACCGTTTTCTCCCTTTTAGGCCCGTTTCAAATCTGCGTTCGGTAATCCACTTGCAGCACTTTCTCTCCCCATGATTTGTGCGGAAATTATATCTCCATTATAGTCTATGGGCTCGATGTGGTTTCTTAGTTAACCATTTTTTAATGCGTATAGGTTTTGTACGCCGTTGGCTGGTCAGGTAATGGAGGGGGTGTACATCTCACCCAGACTACTCAGGTGGGTGAGCTGAGAAAACTACAGGAATGTTTGTTCTCAGCAGACAACTTCGTCTGCTGAGCATTTTGGTAAATGCTCAGTATTGGGCTGGATTTTTAGGAATGACAGGTAGGTTGGTAGTGGGACCTGTCATTCCACCCCCTCCAGTCCATACTTTGGGGATGTTCCGGCAGTGACTCAACTGCAGAGAGTCTCCTCCTCAAGGAGGTTTAAGAAGTCAGCTCCAGCAGCAACACTTTGGCAGAGCTAGGCTGGAGTGTCAAACAGAGAGGTCATTTTTTTGGAGCCATGTCCTGAATGATTCTACTGGCTTTTTGATTTCTGTTATTCTAGGTGAGGTAACCTATTCTATGTTTAGTTAGTGCCTAGCCGGGCAGGGATTTATTTTTGTATGGTTTCCTTTTGTTGCTGCACCGTTTTGTTTTGAGTGAAAATAAACTCTACCTTTGTTTGGACTAAAGAAACTGGACTTGTGTGTCTATGCCCCCCCACCTAGCAACCCCAAACCCTGACAGTTTCCATTCGGGGGGTCCCCAGGTGGACTCCCCTAATGGAATACCGAACGCAGATGTGAACCAGGCCTTACTATGCCAGTCACCATAGCATAGATCAAGGCAGGAGGGATGGGCAAGAGCACACCAGGAAGCAAATGCTGGTGCTGACCACAGGATATCGGGGTCAGAACCCACCGGGTCCATCATAAAGTGTCTATCGGATCAAGTACATTATCTAAACTTCCAGGACAACCCCTTTAAAGGTTTTCTATCCCTGCATTCTGAAATATGAGCTTAATTTGGATTTCTTCTCGCTTCTCTCCTTTATCTAAATTGCACTACTTGTGCAGTCCACACAGGCTTCAGGGATCGAGGGATAGAAGCCTTTCGCCAGGAAAAGCTCTTTACATGACTTTCCCATGTAACATCTGATCCTAATATGTTATTACTGTCCGATAATGAGCAGTACAGGCAAAGATCAGGAGCTGATAAGGCTGGAATGAGGCGTGGAGCGACCGCCGCAGACGCACCTGGCAGATATATCCTGAAAGCCTGTCATGGGCAGAGCAGGGATCAGCAAATACCGCAGACAATGGCCGCATTAGACACACGTGGTGTTTGTAATTCATATCACATAAAGAATTCCATACCTGCGAGGAATGTCTGGGGCGTATTCGCAGATAAGTGAGAGTCCAGGCAGAGGCTCAGAGCAGATCAGTCAGCCAACAGCACGTATAGAGGGCTCCTGCAAGACACAAGGGCAAAGATTTAACACCGTGGGGGGGGGGGGGGGGGGTAATAATATTAAGGCTATGTTCACATCTGCGCCTGTCTCCATTGCGGTCTGTCAAAATTCGCTGGATAAAAAAATCCTCCAGTGCTTTCAGTTAAAAACAATGGACACCCTTTATATGTAGGGATGGATGCACCCATTATAATCAGTGGGGTCCTTTGGGCTCCATATGTATGGGCTATATTAGCGATCCATTGTTCTGGTCGTCCGACGGTCCAGAACAACGGACACTGACGCAGGCAGCGGTGAAATTAGTGTTGCTTGCAACGTCAAGGCATGATCGGTTCTATGATGTCATCAAAAGGATGAAGCGGACTATGAACACAACAGTATCAACATCAATGACGTCAAGCTTCTTAGGCAGTGGCTACGGAGGAATAACCCAAATTTGCAGGAAGAGCAATTCCTTAAGAATTGTCTGGTATCAGAATCACTGAATTTTAGAGTCGGAGTGACCCTTATAATAGAGATAAGGAGCTGTGGCAAAGGAAATGGTTTCCCTGCAGATCTGTAAGAAGGGCACAGGTTGCTGTTTATGGTAGTCTGCATTCTTAGGGCTAGTAATGACGTCCATCGGGGCTACTGATGTCCAGTATATCACTTACAACATTGTGGTTTGTGATATAAATGGAAGCCACAAGGTAAATGTGAATATCTGGACATAAAAGACAAGAAAACTACATTGTCTTACATTTATTTTCAGGCCTGTTTAACTAAAGTTGGTTCAAAAAAAAAAAAAAAATTCTAAAACATGTAACCAATCACAGCACAGCTTTCATCTTTCCAGAGCAGTTATAGAAATGAAAGTTGGGCTCTGATTGGTTGCTATGGGAAACTAGGCCAGTGTTCATGATAACTGAGGCCTGTGCTCAATACTATACTATCTATAGCACTATGTAATAGAGGCCGCAACGTATAATCATTATATATTAGAGAGGCCATGAGGTCTAATTGTCACAGATTATAGAGGCCGCGACACATACATGTCACAGATTATACAGACCGTAACGTCTAACTGTCATAGATTATAGAGGCCACAATGGCTAATAGTCACAGATTATGAGGCCTCCACACACACCTGTCACAGATTATACAGGCCGTAGCATTTAATTGTCACAGATTATAGAGGCCTCCACACACACCTGTCACAGATTATACAAGCCATAACTAATTGTCACAGATTATAGAGGGCGCAAAACATACAAATCACAGATTATAGAGGCTGTAGTGTCTAATTGTCAGATTATAGAAGCCGTAGTGTCTGTCATAGATTATAGAGGCCATAATGGCTAATAGTCACAGATTATGAAGCCTCCACACACACCTGTCACAGATTATACATGCTGTAGCATCTAATTGTCACAGATTATGAGGCCTCTACACACACCTGTCACAGATTATACACACCGTAGCATCTAATTGTCACAGATTATAGAGGCCTTGACACACACCTGTCACAGATTATACAAACCATAACTAATTGTCACAGATTATAGAGGGCGCAAAACATACAAATCACAGATTATAGAGGCTGTAGTGTCTAATTGTCAGATTATAGAAGCCGTAGTGTCTGTCATAGATTATAGAGGCCATAATGGCTAATAGTCACAGATTATGAAGCCTCCACACACACCTGTCACAGATTATACAGGCTGTAGCATCTAATTGTCACAGATTATGAGGCCTCTACACACACCTGTCACAGATTATACTGGCCGTAGCGTCTAATTGTCACAATCGCCGCAATGCATAGTTGTCAGATTATAGAGGCTACACCTTTGAGTTGTCATAGATGGTATAGGCTGCAGATTTAATATATAAGGTTCACAACCATATCTCCGTCTGACGTCTAATTGTCACAGATTACAGACAGTGCAATGTACAATTGTCGTATATTATGGAGGCAGCAACGTCAAATTGTCATAGACTGTACAGTTGTCACCTATAATACAGGCTGCAGATTTACCATATGACAAAACACACACATGGCCAGGGTTTGCTTTTTGCTTTTTCCTACGTGTAATCCGTTCGCTTCACATTTCAACAATGAAAACTCCATGGCCAATACACGAATCAGAACGTCAAGCAAACTGCGTGGGACTTTGCTGCACAGTCACTGGCCATACAGAACACCACCACTAGTTGTGAACACGTTATTCAATTTTGTACAATCCTATTGAGACATTGTAGGGAATGTTTTGCCAATCTTTGGCAGTTTTCTGGCATATATGGGGTGCTATGATGGCGTATATTTGGCACATGGCCCTTGTGTGTGTCAAAGATGCGTCACGTTGTTCGTTCTGCGCCCTCACGTGCCGCTTTTTGTAGAATTGGACGCAGCAGGGCGGAGGGCAAGACGGGCCGGGTGGAGGATCTGGCGAGAGTTATATGTGAAATCTAGACCAGATCCACCCCGTGGGAGGACGTCTGATTTATAAGAGGTCGAAGTCTCTTAATAATTCAGCCTCGCCTTCTCAAAGTCAGGACCTTTATTAAGATGTATCTGTTCCTAAGAAAGCTGGGTGATAATTTATTCAACAGCCAAAATCGCTGCCACCTAGCTTTCCCTCACCACTGAATCAGGAAATGGGTGGCAAACAGATATAAACACTAATGTATCTGCCACCCAGCTTTCCTAGACTCCTGAATGGACAATATGAAAGGACAACCAACTCACAAAATAAAGCTAACCATCTATTCCAGAATCCTGAATGGACAATTTGGAGCGACAAAATATTTACCAACACGGAATAACAACTGATTTATCCACCAAAACATATACCACAAAAGCAGCTATTCATCTTTCCCAGGCTCCTGAATGGATAATACATGGTGCTAAAACATGACACTCTGCTTTCTCTTTCCTGAATGAAGAATAAGGAATTACAACCAATTCACACATCAAAACAATCCAGCTTTCTGAGATCCCTGAATGAACAAGTTGGGGGGTGACAAAACACCTGCCACCCAGCTTTCCCAGACTCCTGAATGGACAATATAAAATTACAAATAAGTCACCCACCAAGATATCAGATAGAAATATCCAGCTACCTAAAGTGGCAATATAAGGTGACAAAACATCTGCCACCCAGCTTTCCCAAACTCTTTAATGGACATTATGGAATTACAAACAAGTCAACCCCCTCAACAGCCACAAATGTGAATTACAGCCACAAAAGCGGTCACCCAGCTTTACAAGACTCATACTCAGCAAATATAGGAACATCTTTGTCACCCAGCTTTCCCAAAAAAGGATTTTCAATTAAATCACCTCCATTGCCCAAACTAGAAACCTGTAACTGTGAAACTACAAATCCCAGTTACGCACTGCCAAACCATGCTGGGAGATGTAGTTCTACTGAGCCGCAAGTAGCAGAAGACGAACCTAATATCATCCCATACAATAATTATATGTGTGATGTACCGCTATTATGATATATCGTTACATTGTATCTGACCTCCTATAGAAAGACATATTTGTGATATACTGTGACATTGTATTTATGATACATAATACTTACGATATACTGCTACATTGTATCTGATCTGCAATACAATAACCATAATATTTGTGATTTGCTGCTACATTGTATCTGTTTTTACTTCCTCTAGACCCAACCTACTTGTCCTCCCTTCTGCGACAAAAAGTTTTCCTGACTCCTCATTGCAGCCTCCTCTTCCTCCAGCCTGTGCCAGGGACAAGTGCAGCTGTACAACCACCACTGCTGGCACTTGTAGTCCCCCAGGCACCTGCCCCAGGTTATTCCAGGCACCCCCAGAGGTCCATACCTGCTGTGTGTTCCTGTATGTTCATGCTGCTGGCTGCTCACATCCTTATCCCCCACATCCACTTCCCAGGCAGCTGTGTGGGCACATTGCACCAGTGTCTGCAGCAGGCAGGCTCAATGTGAAGCTTCCTAGCCGCCCAGCTCCTCCTCTGATCCCAGCACAGGAAGCTATGGAGAGAGTGCTTCCTGTGTCACTGCTCTAATCCCTGGATTATCCTGCAGCCTGGGGACAAGCACAGAGCCCCTGCTGCTCCTCTGCACGGCATCCAGGCTGCACATGCACCCCCTCCCCACTGCACTGGGACTGAGACTCCCTGCAATGCTCACTGTAAGGAGATGAATGCACATTAACCCCTGGAGCTCTGGCTGCCTGGAGGCTTCTATTAAGATGGGGGTTGTTGTGCAGGGTCTCATAGTGTCACAGTGCAAAAGAGGTTTGGGGACAAAGTATCAAAGATTTATAAACAGCAAAGATCTGATATTTTTATTATGTAGCCCAAATTAGAAAGTGAGAAGAGATTTAGTGCTGTACTCTAGTGACATCTAGTGGTAGGGAATGGTATTGACCAGGTTCTTTTGGGAAATAAAAATGCCCTATTTGGGATTGTACAGCACCAGACCTGGAATAAAAATTGTTGGAGGTTCCTGGGTAAAGGGAGTAGAGACAAGATATGAGATAAGAGCAGATGGGGTGCGCATTATGACGTTCTGCAGCAGCTGAGGTGTGTATGATGAGGTTCTGCAGCAGCTGAGGTGTGTATGATGAGGTTCTGCAGCAGCTGAGGTGTATAGTATGAGGTTCTGTAGCAGCCAAGGTGTGTAGTATGAAGTTCTGCAGGAGCTGAGATGTGTATTATGAGGTTCTGCAGCAGCTGAGGTGTGTATTATGAGGTTCTGCAGCAGTTAAGGTGTGTATTATGAGGTTCTACAGCAGGTGAGGTGTGTATTATGAGGTCCTGCAGCAGCTGAGCTGTGTATTATGAGGTTCTACAGCAGCTGAGCTGTGTATTATGAGGTTCTACAGCAGCTGAGGTGTGTATTATGAGGTTCTGCAGCAGCTGAGGTGTGTATTATGAAGTTCTGCAGCATCTGAGTGGTGTATTATGAGGTTGTGAATCAGATGAGGTGTGTATTATGAGGTTCTGCAGCAGCCGAGGTATGTATTATGAGATTCTGCAGCAGATGAGGTGTGTATTATGAGGTTCTGCAGCAGCTGAGGTGTGTATTATGAGGTTCTGCAGCAGCTGAGCTGTGTATTATGAGGTTCTACAGCAGCTGAGGTGTGTATTATGAGGTTCTGCAGCAGCTGAGGTGTGTATTATGAGGTTCTACAGCAGCCGAGGTATGTATTATGAGATTCTGCAGCAGCTGAGGTGTGTATTATGAGGTTCTGCAGCAGCTGAGGTGTGTATTATGAGGTTCTACAGCAGCCGAGGTATGTATTATGAGATTCTGCAGCAGCTGAGGTGTGTATTATGAGGTTCTGCAGCAGCTGAGCTGTGTATTATGAGGTTCTACAGCAGCTGAGGTGTGTATTATGAGGTTCTGCAGCAGTTGAGGTGTGTATTATGAAGTTCTGCAGCAGCCGAGGTATGTATTATGAGATTCTGCAGCAGTTGAGGTGTGTATTATGAAGTTCTGCAGCAGCCGAGGTATGTATTATGAGGTTCTGCAGCAGCCGAGGTGTGTATTCTGAGGTTCTGCAGCAGCTGAGGTGTGTATTATGAGGTTCTGCAGCAGCTGAGTTGTGTACTATGAGGTTCTACATTCTATAAAAATATGTTTTGCTTAAAAACTTGATTTTTGGTGACACATTCCCTTTAAGGAGTCTTAGGGTTAATGTCACAAAACTGCATTACTTTTCATGACCACTAAGTGGCAATGTTGAACACTTATTTTTTTATTGTTACTTTTGTCGCTTACAGTTCACATGACATTACCATATACACAACTCCACGCAATCTCTTGTACATGCACATGATGCGGGGAGAGTATCGGAGTTTTGATCCCATCGTGAAATGTTTTACCAAACAAAAGTTCCCAGGATTTGGGCAGACAATATGGTGACGTTATAAAACAAGTTGTCCTGTAATAGCAGAAGAGCAGTGAGTCACGGTGTGCCCATGTACGTGGATTAAAGCCTCTATTCAGACTGGCCTGGTATCACAGAGGCTCAGTGTGCGCCACTTTTCTCTCTTGAGAACAAATGATTGGCTGTGAAGACGTAATCCTGGGGGGGCGAACAAATAAAGACCATCTTGATTTTGGTAAATAGGACTGAGATATTTGTTATCACTGGAAACAATGCTGGACACCATGCTGAATAGAGGCGTAATGCTATCTGTTACACCGAGTTCACATCCTGAAAGTTACACGCAAAGTTCAATAGACTAATGAAAAAATGGCACAGTACACTACGGACATTATTCTAGTACCGCAGCGAAACGTTACGTGTCTTGACATAACCTTCCTACATCATCCACATATCACATAGCTCTACTGTGTGCGGAGAACCGCTTCTTGCATGCTAAGTCTAATAAAAATCTACTTGTCCCCATACCCCTTGTCATATCATGAAGTGGAAGAAGGTGCTCTGGTCAGAGAAGACCCAAGGGGAACTTTATGGCCTAAATGCAAAGAGCTATGTGTGGAGGAAAAATAACCCTGCTCATCCTCCTGAACTCCCCAACCCTACTGTGACACATAGGGGGCAGCATCAGGCTGGGCAGAGGCTTTTCTTCAGCAGGGACAGGGAAGCTGCTCAGAGGTGATGGGAAGATGGATTGAGCTAAATGTAGGGCAATCCTGGAAGAAAACCTGTTGGAGACTGCAAAAGACTTGAGACTGGGAAGGAGATTCACTTTCCAGCAATGACCCTAAGGGTAAGTTCACACAGGTTTTTTTGGTCAGGATTTTAAGGCCGTATCCGCCTCAAAATCCTGACCAAAAAGACGGCTCCCATTGAAATCAATGGGAGCAGCTCAGGAGTTTTTTCTGGCTTCCGAAAAAAAGAAGTGACATGCTCATTCTTCAGATGGATTCGCCTCGCGACATCTGCGTGAAGACACTCCCTCCTTCCAACTAGGCCCATTCATTTGGGTCTAATCCGGAGCAGATTGCGCGACTGAGTGTTGGTGCATTGCATCGGCATCCAGTTGCAGCTACCCTTATTTTGGTCCGGAACCTGAGGCGGTGTGAACTTACCCTAGACATACAGCCAGAGCTACAATGTAATGCTTTAGATCATAGAATATCCATGTGTTAGAACGGCCCAGTCACAGTCCAGACCAATATCCCATTCAGCATCTGTGACAAGACATAGAAAATTGCTGCTCACAGACATTCTATCCAATATGGCTGCAAAGATAAAGAAGGGGCAGAAATCTCATCTCTAGATGTGCAAAGCGTGGTAGAGACAGAGCCCAAAAGACTTGTAGCTGGAATTGCTCAAAAAGGAGGTTCTACAAAGTATAGATATAGGGGACTGAAGACTTTTACACGTCACTTTTCAGATTTTTAATTGGATTAAACCTTGTATCATTCTCCTTCCACTTCACAATTATCTGCCACTTTGTGTTGATTATTAGAGATGAGCGAGTACTATTCCAAACGGCAGTTTCGAATAGCACGCACCCATAGCAATGAATGGAGCCAGCCGGCACGCAGACAGGGCCGGCGTCCTGCCGCTTAACCCCCTGCGTGCCAGCTGTGGCCATTTATTCCTATGGGTGCGTGCTATTCGAAACTGCCGTTTGGAATAGTACTTGCTCATCTCTATTGGTTTTCACTGAAAACCTCAAGAAAATACATTTAAGTTTGTGGTTGTGGTGACAAAATGTGAAAAAGGTCAAGGGGTATGAATACTTTTGCAATCCACTGTAGATAGACAGACATGAGCTAGCTAGCTAGATAGATAGATAGATATGACATATCGCATGTGTTTCTGGAACACCAAGGGGATTGCTGCTGACCTTCCTTTAGTGGTGTGCACAGCGCAGTCTCTACATCTATCACATACTACCTATATATCAGATGGCACCTTTAAAAGAGGAAGCTGAGAAGTGGAAGCGGCAGGATCCTGAGGTCACTGTCACATAAACATCTAGAACTTGTACAGTAAGTGACATTATATTTGCAGATTTCTGGATTGCACAATCGCGGCTCTGGGGCTTTTTAGGTAACACACCCTGTGCACAAACACAATCAGATCATTGTGTGGGGCAGCGAGCAGGTAACCCATCTGGTGAGGACTCCTCGGCCTTTCCAGCTGCTTACAATGCAATCCTCCTGTATTTACAGTTGTCAGTGGATTTCACTTATCTTTGCTGTGAGATGCGGCACAGGATAGATAGATAGATAGATAGATAGATAGATAGATAGATAGATAGATAGATAGATAGATAGATAGATAATGTGATAGATATCATACAACAGCTAGAGAGTAAAATGTATATTTTTATCCATGTGGATTCTCCTTCTTCAGCTGCTTTCATAATATCTTTTTGTGGCTGAACCTCCATTGTTTGTTTCAAATCTCAAAATCCTCCTCACGTCACAATGGGTAGAGACATAGGGAACTCCTCTAAGTGTCTAACCAGTTACAGGCCATGGACGCTATAGACCTCTTATCAGCCTCTTTTCCTTTTTCCTCCTCTTTTATAAACTGACATTCACTCTCAAAAAAATCTGCATATTTATCTGTCTTGATCTCCCAAGACAGACTGTCATCTCACTGAAGTGTCGGATTTTGTGAAAATGTAAGTGTATGTGTCAGAGGAGGTCTAGCAACATAAAACAAACATAGCCATAGGTACCTATTCACTTGATGGACATCTGTCTGCAGGGCTGGGGTGATATGCTGGTTCTGGTGACACTAAGCTATCTATCTGCAGGGCTGGAGTGATATGCTGGTTCTGGTGACACTAACCTATCTATCTGCAGGGCTGGGGTGATATGCTGGGTCTGGTGACAGTAACCTATCTATCTGCAGGGCTGGGGTGATATGCTGGGTCTGGTGACACTAACCTATCTATCTGCAGGGCTGGGGTGATATGCTGGTTCTGGCGACACTAACCTATCTATCTGCAGGGCTGGGGTGATATGCTGGTTCTGGCGACACTAACCTATCTATCTGCAGGGCTGGGGTGATATGCTGGGTCTGGTGACAGTAACCTATCTATCTGCAGGGCTGGGGTGATATGCTGGTTCTGGTGACAGTAACCTATCTATCTGCAGGGCTGGGGTAATATACTGGTTCTGGTGACACTAACCTATCTATCTGTAGGGCTGGGGTGATATGCTGGGTCTGGTGACAGTAACCTATCTATCTGCAGGGCTGGGGTGATATGCTGGTTCTGGTGACACTAACCTATCTATCTGTAGGGCTGGGGTGATATGCTGGGTCTGGTGACAGTAACCTATCTATCTGCAGGGCTGGGGTGATATGCTGGTTCTGGTGACACTAACCTATCTATCTGCAGGGCTGGGGTGATATGCTGGTTCTGGTGACACTAACCTATCTATCTGCAGGGCTGGGGTGATATGCTGGTTTTGGTGACATTAACCTATCTATCTGCAGGGCTAGGGTGATATACTGGGTCTGGTGATACACTTCATTTAAATGGAGGAGGTAGCACCAGATAAAGCAAACTCACTGTACAACTGTAGGAGGAGGTAGAGCTGTTACATTACGGGAATCAGGAGAGGTGAGAAACAGGAATTCATGCTACATCCAGTCAGTTTTAAGAAAATTTATCACACAACAATAAACTTATTATTTTTCCTGATTATTTAGCCACTAGGGGGACACTTTAGTGACTAATATCTGATCTACAATCTATCGACAATTTTTAGATCTACAAATAAACAGAAAGTCAACACTGAAATTTTTTACAAACAGCTTTTATTTGCCATCAAGCAGTTGAAAAAAATAAAACACTGAATTTCTTTGGTCTATACTATAAAATACGCAATAACACCTTCACAGAGACCTTTAAGTTCCTAAATATTCTGAAATTGCCCAAAACCGTCCACACGTAGCGGAAGCAGCCATTGTATTCACTAAGCCAGATCTAGTCTACAGCAGTGATGTGGTTAATAGTGTGACGTTCTGGCCCTAACACACTGCACTCGTATGTTACGTTACTGATCGGACCCTAGAAATAGAACATCAAGTACTGCCTGCACTACTTGGGTCAGACACTGATCTAGAGTACGTGTACCACACACACACATATATACAGTATGTAGAGTATACAGTATGTGTTCCTGTGTACCTGTTACCGCCTACGCATGTTTTAAAGGAGTTTTCAGGTTTGGGGTCTATGGCGCTCATTCTGGGCTCCCCCGTGCAACGTTTCTTCACAGTTATCCAATCCTTCTGTTTTGCAACATTTACATTTCCCTTTCCTTCTCTAGAGGCCCAGACCCCCAGGAAAGACTTCAGATCACAGAAGTTTCCCATCTCCTGCCTTTGCCCCCACTTAGTTTGTCCTTGAAAGGGTTATTTTTCTCCTTTCTGTCATGTGGAAGGCTGTGTATCATAAATCTTCTTACTCCAAGGTATCAGTGGGCAGGTGGAATAAATTTACAGGAGATCAAAGAAGTTTATCAAGCTCCTGTGGTGAGGGTGACCTGTTGCCCCCTTGTTTTTTTGACCAAGATGCAGGTGCAACCATTTAAATCTCTATGGTTACACCAGTAAAAACCGGAGGATTTCAATATGCCCCTGTAATACCTCATTTGGCCAGGTGTGATGCTGCAGGGAAATCAAACACTTGAAGGATTCCCCGATCCAGATTGCAGCTGATTGTTCAAAGTTGACAACACTTTAAGAATTGAAATAAACGTTAGCAGGGCTCTCAGTTTTTTAGGGAGTCCCCAAAAAAACCGTTGATTATTGATGGCAATTACACACTTCCTATTGACATCATTGTATTGTCCATGTAATGCGGGGTCTTGCTGGGTACTCCAGAATGAGAGGTGCTTTTTGTGGCCCCCTCTGCCCTGGCTAATAGATGAGGGTCCTATATGGCATCCTCCATTTTTCCATCACAAGGGGCATGGCATGCAATAAAAACAGGTCATGTGACATCCTCAATAGGGTGGGGCTTTACCAAGAGGGGACGTGGCAAGTTTCCTGTAGGCCATCTTTGAAGAGTTGGCAAGTAGGTTTTAAGTTTGAACTAACCAGTCTCTTCCTAATTGATGGCTACTAGTCCAGTAGATATGGCTACCTCGGCTGTGGGACACGGCGGGTACATAGTGACCAACACGTACAATACATTCAAAGTGATATAAAAATGAGGTATTCAATAAAACAATAAAAAAAAGTGACAGTAACTTCCTATTGACTTATGGAGTGATTCGTCATAGGGATCTAGAACAGTCCTACTAGATTACATCATCTTCTAGATTCCCTACAAGGTTTTATCCGGCAGATACAATTGTCCTCACTGAATGTCCCAGAAATGTCTCTCCTGAATGTTAATAATATTCGTGTCATTACCCTAAAGAGGACCTTTTACAACCACCAATTCCAATTTAGGCCACCCCTCCACTGATTCTGGCATAGTTGGAATTTTTTCTCTAGCCCCCACCATTCCTGAGCAATCCCTTTGTTTAGTTTCAGCACCCAATATACTAATTAGGCTCTGTACTGTCTGGTGGGCGGTCCCTGGCCCAGGACTGCCCACCTGATAGTATAGAACTTTACTAGCATATTAGGTTCTGAAATTAACAACACCTATCGCTCAGGAACGATGAAAAAATTCCATCAATGAATCCGCCCCAAAATTCAGGGCAAATTCTTTGGTGTGAACTTACCCTAAGACATATGGAAACATTTAGTGAGTGCAATCGTACCTAAGATCAATACTTATAGGACTAGCCTTAGGTTCTAAAAAAAAAGTGAAAAATATACAGTATACTGTGCTATGTTTACTATAGGGTCTTCGGGGGCGGTGCATAACACAAGGATATAAGTAACACTCCCCTCTGTGTCATGCTCCGCCCCCCAAGACCTGCACTAGGCTTATATTTTAACTATTCCTTTAAATTCCAGTGCATATTATCGCTACTTACACCATGTTGAGAAATGAAACTCAGTGCTTCTACATACAAGTCTGTCACCACCCCTTTAAGAGACTATATGCCCCAATAACTGTGCTAGTGGGTGGTATTGTACCAACTGAAGAGACTCCTTACTCCTAAATGGGTCCGTACAGAACTGGAGTTGTTAGAGGTGGTGAAAGGTTCTCTGCAAATTGCATCTACCTCTCGGCTGATTGGCTGTGAGTGATCACGTGATCAACTCTACAAATCTGTCCTTGTTAAGTGGTCGTCATTCAGTGGTCACATGGACACCCTCTATCTTAGTGTTATTAGGGCACCCAATCAACGAGGACAGATTCTTATTATCATTCTACATTCAATATATTTAATACAAGGTATACGCTACATGTCACAGGGTATATTATAAGAGCCATTCCAGTCACTTATGATTGTTTTTCTTAAAGGGATCCTATCACTAGATCCCAGTATATCCACTCAGCCCGCAGATAGATAAGTTAGGATCACCTGACTCAAACAGCGTTTTCCCCATGTGAATGGGTCTTTCTATTACCGAAACATCGCTGCTCTAAAGAGGTTACTGGGCCCATAGCCTGTATACTTTTTTGAATATTGTGAAAAATGGCGGTAACACAGCAATGGAGGCAGCGATTTACAAGGAGATACGATTGTATGATTCAGGTGACCCTAATCTATCTGCAGAGCTGGGGTGATATGCTGGTTCTGGCGCTCTCAGGGAGCCAAACGAGCTCCACTATATTTAAACCTAGGAGCACACGGCATACAATTTGTATACATCTTCCAGACTGACCGAGCTTTGTGTGAAGGTAAGACTCTCTATGCTCCCCCTTTTTTTGCTGTAGTTGTAAACTAGGGATTATTGGTAGCCACATTGATATAAATAACAACACAATGATGCATGCTAACGATCAGTGTTTGATATGCAATGGCTTTCTATCATGAGATTGAGATGATTTGGCACATTTACTTGTTATTATGTATATATAGATTTTTTTATATTTTAAATGATAAGGTTGGTATATGAGATTTGTTTTACTATTATTTTATAAATCATGTATTATTATTTTTTGAATTCATTGTATATTTTAACTTAGGCCTAAGTGCTTCTCTGGCCAAAAAAACGTTGAAGTGAATACTTGTTTTATCTATTTTCTAATTAGTTACGCACTTGAGAAAGGGCAGGTGTGCCCGAAACGTGGCGATTTTTTAGCGTTGTGCATCATTGTCTTTTTGAATAAAATCCTGTTGTGACCTGAGAGCGCCGTCTTTCCATTTCATTGAAAACTCTATCTGCAGGGCTGGGGTGATATGCTGGTACTGGTGACACTAACCTATCTATCTGCAGGGCTGGGGTGATATACTGGTTCTGGTGACACTAACCTATCTATCTGCAGGGCTGGGGTGATATGCTGGTACTGGTGACACTAACCTATCTATCTGCAGGGCTGGGGTGATATGCTGGTTCTGGTGACAGTAACCTATCTATCTGCAGGGCTGGGGTGATATGCTGGTACTGGTGACACTAACCTATCTATCTGCAGGGCTGGGGTGATATGCTGGTTCTGGTGACAGTAACCTATCTATCTGCAGGGCTGGGGTGATATGCTGGTACTGGTGACACTAACCTATCTATCTGTAGGACTGGGGTGATATGCTGGTTCTGGTGACACTAACCTATCTATCTGCAGGACTGGGGTGATATACTGGTTCTGGTGACACTAACCTATCTATCTGCAGGGCTGGGGTGACATGATGGGTCTGGTGACACTAACCTATCTATCTGCAGGGCTGTTCTGGTGACCAATTCCCTTTAATATCCTTTGAAGATCCCATCATGCCTCAGGATGAAGCACTTACTTCATATTCCTCTTACCCTAGGAGGAGCCTTCTATATTGCTCATTGTCGCCCCCTGCAGACTTAGCTGCCAATAAAAGTAATAGTTATGCCGTCAGCTGAACATTTGTTTAATCTCTCAATGACCCCATCCACATGCAAACTCGGCTTGGCCAAGTAGTGCATGTGTACTAAATAGGAGAGGAAGCCACTGCCAGAGGTGCCTGGGGTTGGGCAAGTGAAATCCAACTACGATGTTGGGTAAGATAAGGATTGGTCAGGCAGGAGGAGCCCATACACCTGAGATGGTCAGCTAGTCCATCAAAATCAGACGGTTTGGCCAACAGTCATGTAATATGTATGGTCAGATTTACTCCATGCCGAATCCTGCCACACACATAAAATAAGTATTGGCCAACCATTAGTTTTATTCCCCAACCTCCACCACATTTTTTTCTATGGGGAAGCTGGTGCCTTTACCTCTGGCTGTGGCTTATCTCCAGGCTTATCAAAAAGATCAGACATATCGAATTCCAGTGTGCCTGATCCTCATTACCCACAATGGCAGGTTCACCAGTGCTAAGTATGTGAACGGCCAGGAGAAAGTTAAGAACTGACATATCTTTCATATATTTCAGATGATATAATACTTCAATAATCTCTCTACTGGGAGGAGACTACAATACTGTGCAAAAGTTTTAGACAGGTATGAAAAAAATGCTGCGCCGTAAGAAATAGAAGGGTTAATTGATTATTTTTGTGAATGAAGAAAAGAGAAATGTAAATCCCATCAATATTTGGTGTGACCTTTTCCCTTTGTCTTCCATCAGTTCTTCTCGGTACTTGCAGACAGTTTTTGGCAGAACTTGGCTGAGAGGTAGGCTTGCTCCAATCCGTCTGTCTCTTCATGTCATCCCAGACAGACTGGATGATGTTGAGATCAGGGCTCTATCTTTGGGGTCCATATCATCACTTCCAGGACTCCTCCTCCAAAGGAAGAGTGACCTTTGCCCTTTGGAGGAGGAGTCCTGGAAGTGATGATATGGCCCCCACAGATATTACCTACATCCACAGAAGAGCTGTGCTCAGTTCTCCAAGATGGCGGCGGGAACAACCTCACTGCCCAGTTCTGCCAAAAACTGTCTTAAGCACCAAGAAGAACTGGCAAAGGGCAAAGGTCACACCGAATATTGATGGGATTTACATTTCTCTTTTCTTCATTCACAAAAATAAACTATTAAGGCTTTCAGAAATAGAAGGGTTCTTACTCTGCAGTATATTTTCCCACTCCTGCCTAAAATTTTTGCACATCACAGTATTTGGGAAACATTTTATATACAAATTCACATTTGGCAAAAGTGCTTCACTCACAGAGACCCAACCATGATATCCTTGTCAAATACCCCCATATTTGTTATGTCCGTATTGCGAGAAGAACTCGTATATGGGAGCAAGGTCCGAGTGGTGGGTATCTAGATGTGATCATGAGTAGGACACTCCATGATCCAATAATGTCTGTTCCAAGGTGCTGTAACGTGTCCAGAAATGTCAGACGCTGGGTGCACCTCGATTCCTTCACGACCACTCAAGAGACGTTAATTTGTTGTAACTCTAAAGTGGAACTTACTGTTGCGACTTTGACGTTCCTGTTTTTAACTTTTTCCTCGCGTAGTATTTTATAGGAAATCCTACTTAGAAACCATTCTACATCCTGGTCATCCTCAGGCCATGTCAGATATGTACACCTTTGTAAATACGCCCGGATAGGCTTGTACTTCCGCAGTTGGTAGTCTGATAGAGACCCCACCACAACCATAATGAGGACATTTTTGAGTTCCGTAAAGTATCGACTTTGGGCGTGGTTGAAGGCCTCCACGCACCATCCATCCTGCAAAAAATGCTTGGTCACCACACAGATGGTTTTCTTACTATTCCAAATGGCATCTCGAATATTTACAATATGATCTTCTCCGGGAATGAAGTTTCTTTCCTCAAAGCACAGATTGAATCGGTTCCGGTCGCTGTAGGCAAAGTCTAAGTTTTTGATAAAGACATTTTCAACCCATACAAAGTCCTTGCTGGCGTAACACAAATAAGCGTCATATTTGCAAGTATCTTCTTCGCGAGACTCCTCCTCAAGTACAGACTGTACCACCCTCTTAAAGAACCCAAAGAAAACTCCTCGGAAATGATTATATACAATCACTATTGTCATAAAGGTCACAATGACGACCGCCGAAAAGACGAATAAGGCAAACATGAGCGGCCTTAATACGGTAAGTTCATCACAGTCAGAAAACTCAAGCGTATAAAGTGAGGCCGATTTTAGGTAATCGGGAAAGCCACAAGAAATGTTCTCCCGGTCACCCAGGACAGTAGTATTCGTTTCGTTTAGCCATACCAAAAAATCCACCAGGCCACAAAGACATATAAATGGATTATATCGTAGGTCAATGGTTCCTAAATGAAGAAACACATCCGGGTTGGGTAAGAACAGTTGGTTCCTAGATACATCCAACGTTTGAAGACTGTCGGGTAGAACGTCTGAACCGATCTCTGCAATGAAGTTGGAGGATAAGTTTAGAATTTGTAAGGACGTCAGGCCACTAAAAATTCCTTCAGGAAAGAATCGAAGATGGTTCTTCGACAAATCAAGATGTTGAAGAGAAGTAAAGTTCCTAAACATGTCCAAACATTGGCTCTTTTCCCAAACGAGCTGAATCATATTATCAGATAGATCGAAGTAGAGGAGTGAATTGTCTTTAGGAATACTAACATGGTAGTTACAGGTGGCCAGTCGATTTTTTTGAACGGAGGTATACTGAACCATAGGATTCTGGAGAAACTCGAAGAGATCGGCAAGACTCGTCAGTTGGTTCTCGATAAAATTAACGATTGTGGCCTTAATTTTGGCAACCCGTACTGAATTAAGTTTATTGAGCTTCAAATTTATAAATTGGACATATGGTATAGGCTCACAAAATTCAAGACTTACTATGGCATTGTTGGATAAGTCCAGAACCTCCAATTTTGGAAGGTTCTTAAAGGCATCTTGTTGGATGATTCCAATATGGTTGTTGTATAGATGAAGTTTTTGTAAATTGGGGAGGCCATCAAAGGCATAATTGTACAACTCACCCAACAAGTTGAAGGACAAATTGAGGTGTTGGAGGTTTTGAAGGCCATTGAAGGCATTTTTCTCAATTAGGTTGATCTTGTTTTCTGCAAGACTAAGTAGAAACAGCTTGGAAAGTTTTATAAATAAGTTTGACTGTAACTTAAAAATTGATCCTTGTGAGAGGTCAAGTAACATAAGGTCACTGTTCTCGAGCCCGGCAAATGTTGAATTATCTGGATCCTGAAAGTTGTTATGGCCAAAACCTGGTCCCGTTATGTGATGACGCAAGTTTAGTTGTGAGATTTTGGTTCCGTTCAAGGCATTGCACAATGCTTTTGTGGTTCGTTCACTGAATCCATTTCCACCCAAGTGTAGCATTTCAAACTCAATATTTCGAAAAGGATTCCCACAACGTTCCCAATTGGTGGAATTCAGAGAGTAAAGCCAATTGTTGGAAATATCGAGAAGTTTAAAGTATTTCTGTTGGAAACTGTGTAAATCTCCTTCACAAAGTCTGGATATTTTATTTCCCCTCACGGATAATATTTGAAATTTGTATAAATTATAAAATCTGGGATGTGGTTTGATATAGGTGAGACTGTTAAATGAAAGGTCTAAAAATTCCAAGTTGGTCAAATCCTTGAAATAATTGTTTTCCAAAAAGGATCCATTGAGTTGGTTGTAGTATAACACAAGACCTTCGAGACGGGATAAACCGGTGAAGGCATCTTGATCGAGTACTAGCATCACGTTGTAGGACAGATCAAGATAATTCAAGTTTGGCAAATTTTTGAAACTATCCTTACGTACTATTAACTTTCTTGTTCTCTGACTATTCAGCTGCAGCGATAGTAAGTCCAGCAATGGTGGAAATGATGTGGAGTTCACTTCCGCAATGTCGTTTTCATTTAAGATCAGAGATATAATATTCATTGGTACCCAAGGAATCTTCGTTAGGTTGCAAAAATCAAACAAGGCAGTACGACTGATAGTCTTGCAGCGAAATCCATGACTCTCCAGGAGGAAAGGGCCACCGACAAAAAGGAACCCCAGGAGATAAAGGACAGTGTTCCTAAATAGAAGAAAAAAAACACTATTATCATGTTGTAGATGAGCATTTATACATCATAAAGACAAATAGAAGACCAACATATTAAGATGATCGATTTCTTGACTTGTTCTTAGGCCTTAGAATTAATTCATAGAACCATAATACAACCAAGATTCCAAAAAATTTCAAAAAGACAAGGGATAAACATCCCAGTAGGGCCAACAAGGCTTTAGATGTAGTGGCAACATATTCCAAAGAACCCTCTATGAAGATTGCTGGTCGATCTGTATGTAATGGAATGTTCTATGTACATTGAATAGGTTTCGGTGTTTTGTGTCTTTGACTACCTTCACTAAGTAGAACTTAAAGGGTTTGTAAAGACTTTATAGAGGAGCGGTTCTGTCCGCAGATCCTTCTTTAAAAGCCAAAGTGTAATCTTTGTCCTGGACTGGCTTAGCACCGAGCGGTGGTTTTGGGAGGCCACTGGAGCAGCGCTGCTCCAGCAGCCTCCCCTCACGCTCAGGCAGAGAGCAGGTCCTCTCCGTGCCTGCTCTCTGCCTGCGAATTGTGCTAAGCCCCGCCCCTTCTCTTCGCCACGCCCCCTTCACTCCGCCCCCTCCTCCCAGGGGGGGGGCGGCGGCTTTCTGTAGTTCGCCTCGGGCGGCGAAAGGGGCAGGTTCACCCCTGTGTAGATGGGCGTAATTGTGGTGCATTTTTAGCATGTGGCCCTTTGTTGCACCCTGCTCACCACTTTTTGTGCGCAGTCTGGAGAGGAAGGCAGGGTGGGGGTGCTTCAGACAGACAAATGTATTATAACTCATGACTGAAAACTGGTGTGTTTTATAGGAAATCTATGTCAGGCCTAAATGATATACGGTAACCTTACACTCTGGCACGCAGAAGTGCGCCTGATTTATTAAGGGGAGAGCGGAGCGAAGGGGGCGTGGCCGAGTGGCGTTAGCAGGCAGAGAGCAGAGCGTCACCGAGCGGCCCCCCCAATCCACAGCTTGTCCTGGACTGGCTTAGGTAAGCAAAAATGCCGCCCTCCCCGGGGCCCTGGCATAGCGCCGCCTGAAGCGGTCGCTTCAGGTCGCCCCATGGGAGGTGCGGCGCTGCCTAAACCTATATAGATTTTTTTAAAAGTGAGAGGAGGGGGGTGGTGGTTCAATGTGGGAAACAGTAGGCCCTCTTAGTGCCCCCTCACAATATAATAGTCTTAGTGCGCCCACACGGTGTATTGTCCCCTACGTGTCCCCACACAGTACACTGTAATTCCCTTCAGTAGGCCCCCACATGGTATAATGCGCCAACATGGTACAATGCCCCCTTATAACCCCACACAGAATAATGCCCCCTTTATGCCCCCAAACAAAATAATGTCCTCTTATGGCTAACTCATAGTATAACGACCTCAGACCCCATACAGTATGATGTCCCAGATAAGACCCCACACGGTTTGTGGCCTATGTATATAGATACAGAATAAGGGTAGTGAACTGAGCCTTTGCCCTGTGTGAATGAAAGCCTATCTACAGCTCTGCCTATGAGTGGTGAGTATTGAGGTCTATACTCGCTGCTCACTCCCCAGACCCTGCGGTACCCAATGAGTGCTTGCTTTATTAATGATCGATGTGCCGATTGGTTACAGGCTAAATCTGGTAACCAATGAGCTGCTATTTTCATCATCATGATTCAAGAGCGGCGCTGGGCCAGGGTCAACAAGGTGGTTGTTTTAACCGTGAGACTGCCCCCTTGTGTACTCCCATGGTTACAGCAATACATAAATGGACTGGTTGAAAAGCTGGTTGGTCGTCCTTAACTGTGCACTGGTGATAGTTCGCTTGTAGCTGGTATAGCAGGTAGTGTAATCCTGGAAACATTAGAATAAAAGACTATACAGCCAGGAATCCTTAATGTTTTTGCTTTAGGCCGTTGGCATACTAGAGATCCTGGTGTTATATGGCTTCTTCATGATGCTATACATGTGTCCTGCCTTTCATCACGAGTCAGTAACATTTCACCACCTGCTTTGTGTCAGGTCCTCAGTCTCACTTTCCAGTTTCCTACAAATCCTGCCAATTCACTTTGTCAAACATCCAGAGCAGCGAACAATCACTGTTCTCATTGTCCATCGTCTATTACAGCGAGTGACGGATGTGTATGACAATAAAGGAGTCATCTAACCAGAGGATATATCCTTACTACAATAGTCTTAGATGGAAAGTATGCACATGTTCAACTCTGACCATCAGTTCAAAAATGGATATGATCTTCAGAAGAAGTTTAGATACTTTGTAAATATATTACATTACTTATCTATAATACTATTCCTGTATTATACTCCAGAGCTGCGCTGACTATCCTGCTGGTACAGTCACTGTGTACATACATTACATTACTTATCCTGTACTGATCCTGAGTTACATCCTGTATTATACTCCAGAGCTGCACTCACTATTCTGCTGGTGCAGTCACTGTGTACATACATTACATTACTTATCCTGTATTATAATCCAGAGCTGCGCTCACTATTCTGCTGGTGCAGTCACTGTGTACATACATTACATTACTTATCCTGTACTGATCCTGAGTTACATCCTGTATTATACTCCAGAGCTGCACTCACTATTCTGCTGGTGCAGTCACTGTGTACATAAATTACATTACTTATCCTGTACTGATCCTGAGTTACATCCTGTATTATACTCCAGAGCTGCGCTCACTATTCTGCTGGTACAGTCACTGTGTACATACATTACATTACTTATCCTGTACTGATACTGAGTTACATCCTGTATTATACTCCAGA
Source organism: Leptodactylus fuscus (assembly GCF_031893055.1). Classification (NCBI taxonomy): domain Eukaryota; kingdom Metazoa; phylum Chordata; class Amphibia; order Anura; family Leptodactylidae; genus Leptodactylus; species Leptodactylus fuscus. The sequence goes on along the minus strand of NC_134267.1, from coordinate 20,127,946 downwards.
GCTGCACTCACTATTCTGCTGGTACAGTCACTGTGTACATACATTACATTACTTATCCTGTATTATACTCCAGAGCTGCGCTCACTATTCTGCTGGTACAGTCACTGTGTACATACATTACATTACTTATCCTGTACTGATACTGAGTTACATCCTGTATTATACTCCAGAGCTGCGCTCACTATTCTGCTGGTGCAGTCACTGTGTATATACATTACATTACTTATCCTGTACTGATCCTGAATTATATCCTGTATTATACTCCAGAGCTGCGCTCACTATTCTGCTGGTGCAGTCACTGTGTAAATACATTACTTATGTTATACTGTGTGGGGGACAGTAAAGGGGATATTTTGACCTGCATATGAAGAGGGCTGTTCAGTAAAGAGGGGGCATGGCCTAAAATTTTGGATTATTGCACCTCCCAGACATAATTTTGCTTGGGTCCCCCAAAATGGCAAGTCTGCCTCTGTACACAGGGATCCCGAGGTCACTGTCATATAAACATCTAGGACTTGTACAGTAAGTGACATTATATTTGCAGATTTCTGGATTGCACAATCGCAGCTCTCGGGCTTTTTAGGTAACACACCCTGTGCACAAACACAATCAGATCATTGTGTGGGGCAGCGAGCAGGTAACCCATCTGGTGAGGACTCCTCGGCCTTTCCAGCTGCTTACTATGCAGTAGTCAGTTGTTTTCCTATAAATCTGCAAGTCAGAAAACATCTCCAGTTTGTATTGCAATAGACGCAATATTGAAATTATTTGCAAAAACACTTTGCGAATTTGTAATGCTCAGAGGCGTGTGTGACGAGTCAGCCAAGCTGTTGTACATCTCATTTAGTAAATGTTACATTTTTGCAGAAATTGTTGCAATCGTACGCCAGTAAGGTGGTGGCATAGATAGTATGGCACCATCTTAGTCCTGGTTCACATCTACATTTGGGAATCCGCTTAGGGACCCCCAAAAGAAATACCAAACGCATTAAAAAGTGGTGAGCAATGAAACCACACAGACCCCATAGACTATAATGAGGTCTGTCTGTTTTCCGCGCGGTGTCCGTACGAATCATGTAGAGAGAAAAGTACTTCAAGCTGTGGACACTGTGCGGAAAACACACAGACCCCATTATAGTCTATTGGGTCTGTGTGGTTTCATTGCTCACCACTTTTTAATGCATTCGGTATTCATATAACTTTATGCAACATTTGTAGAATTACAGTAATGCAACTCTGTTTTAGGTCTACCCGCTTTGATCCTGGTTTGTCTGACTTCGCTTCTGACTACTCCACTGTACCACATTCTATTTTTACCCTACCTCTATTACCTGACCCCTGCTTGTCTGGTGTTAAGGACTGTGTTCTTGCAAATGAGAGCTTTGGAGCAATGGCAATGCCTTCATTGCTCTAAAGAGTTCAGTTACATATGGGCTAAAACAGCGATATCTCTGCAACAGAGACAGCGATTCACAAGGGGAGAACACTGTATTATTCAGATGACACTAACCTATCTATCTGCAGGGCTGGGGTGATATGCTGGTTCTGGTGACACTAACCTATCTATCTGCAGGGCTGGGGTGGTATGCTGGTTCTGGTGACAGTAACCTATCTATCTGCAGGGCTGGGGTGATATGCTGGGTCTGGTGACACTAACCTATCTATCTGCAGGGCTGGGGTGGTATGCTGGTTCTGGTGACAGTAACCTATCTATCTGCAGGGCTGGGGTGATATGCTGGTTCTGGTGACAGTAACCTATCTATCTGCAGGGCTGGGGTGATATGCTGGTTCTGGTGACACCCCCTTAACCCTTTCCATGCTGGTGTCTAGTGCCATGCTACATCTTGCCATCACGTTGGTTGTTTCTGATTTACTTGTTCGTTCTATCAGTCCGTGAGGATTAGTGTATACTCTTCCACTTTCATCTTGACCTTCTGCTATTGTGCACTTTGCTTCTCCCCACCTGTTCTTCTGGGATATCCCAGTCTACTTTCCTGCCTTAAAATTATATAAAATTATAGATACTTACATGATGGCCCTCGTCTCAGTAATGGTGGCCATGGCTGCAATCCTGATCCTAGTCAGAAGTTACTGTAGTCAGAAGAAGAAATAAGAAGTGTTACAGAAGCATAACATGGCCCCATACACACAGCAGTGTATTTTCAGCTCAGAGTAAGATACAGGACAGTTCCTATTTTGCGCCATCCACTCAGTTCAAATCATGACCCGACTACACACAAAGTTGTGTCCATGTAGCCTTAAGATCCATGTACATGACTGTGTGTGAATTTGAGTTGGGGGACGAACTAATCATGTAATGTATTTGGATGACATTCAGAGTGAAATGTGATTTTATTCCATGATGGATTCACGTTTATGGGGCTTCTGGATCCATTCTGATCCGATAAACACAGATGAACCACCCGCAGCTCCTTATAGACCGGGCTTTAGTGTCCTATATCGCCCTGTTGTAAATCCATCCGTGTCCACATTTACTGTAAACAAATCTGTATACTTACCTAGACGAGTCCGCTGAGTCTGCTGCTCCGGGCGCCTGCGCGGTTCTTCAATGTAGCCGAGGACATAGGCTTCTTATTTGCAAAACGTGAAGTATATGCAGAAACGTTCTGGTATATAGACACGCTGCACCCGGGAATGTCAGGAATGTTCTTCCATCTGCCAGGCTTTTCTTCCCCTCTCTCAACTGATACATATACATTTACTAAGCAGACACGCAACTCCTTCTCCGGCCTCCACTAAATCTCCACGTGGTTGTCATCTGAAGACCTGTCCTGTCTCTTAAAGGGAGTCTAAAACACCATCCTAACTAACAATAGCCAATCTTCATAGCCAAAAAACGAGGAAGCAATGCAGACTTATTCATATTATTATGGATATGCAAATTAACTTGCAAGTGCATTGGAGGCGGGCTCTGATTTGCCAGATTTGCCTACAGACAGCTCTGACTCTTTGCCGCCTCTGCCTGCGTCATGGCTGTCTGTAGGCAAATTGGGCAAATTGAGTCACTTGCAAGGTGATTTTCTCTGTATTGCTTTGTGGCCACTAAGTTGCATTTCTGCTCCTTTGGGGGGGGGGGGGGGAGGTATAACAAGGTCTATTTTGCCTCAGCCCACAGTGAAATTTTCTGCTATGAAACCAAGGTCCATTGAAAGAACTAACAGTCTGCCTGGACTTGTAGAAGTGAATGGATCCGTGGAGAACACTAACAGCACATGGACCACAATCACTGATGTGTGAATAAGCCCCAATAGTGGTTGCAATGAACCGACTTCCTCGGCTTTCACACACCACTCGCTGCTGTTCTATCCTCACAATGACTTTTATATTTGCTTTCTCCGTGGTATTCAATGAGTTTTTATTGATTGTGCTTATCAAAGTGGGATCTTACATCTAATAATTTCTTTACAAGAAGGTGGAAGTTCAGCCAGAAACCGGCGGGCCTGACGTACCGAGAAAACAAGGCACCACCCTGTTACTAAACACAGATAGGGCCACCCTTACCTTAACTTTCGTTACAGAAGACCTCTCCTCACCTCTACCAACTCTAGCTCATTTCATCCTTTAATAGCTGCCCCTCCACCAATTCTGGCACAGGTGGATTTTTTTTCTCTAGCCCCCACCATTCCTGAGCAATTGGTGCAGTTAGTCTTAGTGCCTGATATAGTAACTAGATTTCCTAATGACAAGTGGGTGTTGTCAGGCAGAAGTAGACAAGAGGGCAGGATTCTCAGCTCTGACAACTGTCCACCTTAGTTTAGAGCTCTAGGTCATGCCCACTTGCCTAACTCACCTAACACCATCTACTTGATATTAGAGAGTCACCAAAACTACCTGTAGTGACTGTTCAGGAACGGTGGGGACTAGAGATTAAATTGTAAGTGCACCAGAATCAGTGGAGGGGCGGCTATTAAACGGCAAAGAGAGCTGGTAAAGGTGGTGAAAGGGTCTCTTTAAAATGGGTTTTCACACAAGTTCCCTGAAGCACCAATGAAATGAAGGACTTTGCAAGTCATTTCTATGAGATTGCTGTGAATGCGATCTCCAGCAATGAATGTCCACCACCTCCTCTGACATGGGGCACTGAGGGGGTATCTTCAGGCTCCCGTGCTTGGGATCGCTGGAGTCCCCAGGGGTCAGATCCTCAGAAATCAAACATTTTTGCCCTATATGAGTGACCTATCCTGGGCATATGTCATTTATATCATAGTCCTGGAAAACACTTAACTAAACCATTCACAACTTGAATGAGCACAGCACTAACGGCGAACTTCTGCCTCTTCGTTACAACAATGAGTGGGAGTAATTGCAATTGGTTTTGGCCTAGATAAAATGGGAAAGGGTGTGATTTTGAGGTATGGGCTTCACATTAAGGTATAATATTTCTGATTGTGCTGGGGTAGTTAAGGGGTTAATGTCTTTTTTCCTTGGTGGTATAGGACGCCTATATTGTTGAAGCTTTAAGTCTGAATACGGATTAATGGATTATCGCTGGTGCCCTAAATCAGGGAAACATTTGCTGAAAGCACTTCTGGTGGTCTAGGGTTGAAAATGGTTGTTGACTGCATCTCTGGTGATCTAGTGCATTAAGGGGTCCATATCAGTATTCCTGGTGGTCTAGGACAGTAAAGGGTCAACATCAGCATTCCTGATGGTCATGGGTAGTAAGGAGTTAATATCCGAATACTTGGTGGTTTAGGGCATTATGGGTCCTGGTCAGTATCCCTGGTGGTCTAGGGAATTAAAAGGTTAATGTCAACATCCTTGGTGGTCTAGGGTAGGTTCGGGTTCATGTCAATGTCTTTGGTAGTTAGGGCAGTAAGGGGTTAATACCAGCACCCATAGTGGTCTAGGTTATTATCCCTGGTGTTTTTTTTTTAGGGTATTAAGGGGTCAATTTCAGCATCACTAAGTAAGTGGTTAATATTTGCATTCTTGGTGGTCTAGGACAGAGAAGGGGTTACTCTCCGCCTCTCTGATGGTCTACTGTGTTCATAGAGTTAATCATACCTGGAGTGTATTGGATTATTCACCTTCTCAGACTCCTGTGATGTCTCCTCTTACAGGTAGCTGAGGGCCATGTGCATGTCACGTGTACCCTGCGCTCCGAGTAGGGGGCCGTAGTGAGGACCGAGCTGAGCTGGCAAATTATAACTGCCATCAGTTACACTCTAACCTTTAAGGATGAGTGGTTCGGTGTTATTAGTAGTTTGGGGTTTATTGCACAATTGTTCACTTCTCCAAACACTTTAAAGGGGTTGTCCAATTTCAGACCAATATTGAGAGACCAATGTTATTGTTTGTATAATAAGAAGTTGCACAATGTTCCAATATACTTTCTGTATCAGTTACTCACCGTCTTGTAGATCTCTGCTTGCTGTCATACATTCTGCTTACGTCTAGCGGATGAAATTCTGACCATGGTCATGTGACACACGAGCCATTGTCACGTGATATATAGTCCATGGTCATGTGATGGACACGCAGGTGCACAGCTCGTTACCAGACAGATGTCTGATGGCTGTGACTACATCAAGCTGTGCACCTGTGTGTCCATCACATGACCATGGATTTTACATCACATGACCACGGCTCGTATGTCACATGACCACGGTCAGACTTTCATCCGCTAGACGTAAACAGAATGTATGACAACAAGCAGAGATCTAGAAAACTGTGAGGAACTGATACAGAAAGTGTATTGGAAAATTGTACAACTTCTTATTATACAAATAATAGCAAAATATTTGTCTCTCAATGTTGGTCTGACAGTGGACAATTCCTTTAAACTTTTTTTTACTTGTATTTTAACCATTTAGGGTATGTTCACACGGTAGGAAACGAAGAGGAATTCCTCTTCATTTTCCACTGCCAGCATTTACGCAACGATCTAGCCACGATGGGATGCCAATGCAGGGCATGATGGGCCTAAGCAGCAGGGAGTCTCAAGCCGCAGACCTCACGGCTGAATCAGCCATAGAATCCATGGCAAGATGGAGCAGGAGGCTTCTTTTTTCCGTGTCCTGCTGTGATCTCTGCCTCCCATTGAAAACAATGGGAGGCGGATTCCAGGAAGGGCAGATGAAGGGGGGGGGGGGCAAGAAACTGGGGGCAGAGATAGGGGGGACAAGAAACTGGGGGCAGAGATAAGGGGGACAAGAAACTGGGGGCCGATGAAGTGGGGGAACAAGAAACTGGGGGGAGATGGGGGACAAGAAACTGGGTGCCGATGAAGGGGGGATAAGAAACTGGGGGGCAGAGATGGGGGACAAGAAACTGGGGGCAGATGAGGGGGGACAAGAAACTGGGGGCCGTTGAAGTGGGGGAATAAGAAACTGGGAGCAGAGATGGGGGGACAAGAAACTGGGGGCCGATGAAGTGGGGGAACAAGAAACTGGGGGCAGAGATGGGGGGACAAGAAACTGGGGGCAGAGATGGGGGGGACATGAAACTGGGGATAGAGATGGGGGGACAAGAAACTGGGGGCAGAGATGGGGGGGACAAGAAACGCGGATCAGCGCCACCGCCAACCCGCAGACGAAGTCGCGGGTAACTGCTAGTCTGAATAAATATAATATAGTTACCTATCCATGTTCTATGACTTTTATTTAATAAAAGCTATTTTTATTAAAAAATAATTGAGTGTATAAGAGATGCACATTTTAAAGGATTATTTTTTATTGAACTTTTTTTTTGCTAGAGACATGCAGCAGCTTACTTTACTCTCTCCATTGAAAACACAGTCAATGAATGAACATTTTCACGTTATGGCGCTGTACCAAATAGTCACCGCCATACAGTGTGACTGGACGGATGTTTGTTAATGCAATACTAAGGTCCATTTAAAGAGGAATTTTCACCACCTCCACCTGTTGTTTTTATTTATAGCCGCCCCCTCCATTGATTCTAGACAAGGGAAGCAGAGAACCGAAGGTCCGTAGCAGAGAATCTGCGCCCACTGGTTATGGAAAAGGAGGCAGCAAGCCAGTAGTTCCCAATTAAGAGCTTTTTATTGAAGTGAGTATAATCACAACGCGTTTCGGGCCAAACACTGGCCCTTTCTCAAATGCAAAAATTACAGGTCACATTGGGCCAAATGCCCAGCATCACGTATCTGGTCCGACGTGACCTGTAATTTTTGCACTTGAGAAAGGGCCGGTTTTTGGCCCGAAACGCGTTGTGATTATATTCACTTCCATAAAAAGCTCTTAATTGGGAACTATTGACTTGTTGCCTCCTTTTCCATTACCAGAGGGCACGGATTCCCTGCTACGGACCTTCGGTCCGCTGCTTCTCTTGTCCATTGTTTGTCCAGTCCTCCGGTACACAGGTCGAACTGCTGCCACCTGGAATCTATTAGTGATCCAGAGAGTTGTTGCTATCTCACAACCTCCGAAGGTGAGAGGCCATCTGGTCTAATTCAACTTCATCATCATTCCGTACCTGCCAGTTTTAAATACTACACTCAGTACGCTCGGTGTCCCTCTCCCTTTATTTTCCCCCCATTGATTCTGGCACAGTTAGCCCCCTCCATTCCTGAGCAATCAGTGCTGTTAGTTTTGATGTCTAATATGATAACTAGACTACCTAATGTCCAATGGGTGGTGTCACACAGCAAAAACAAGGGGGGTGTGACTCTGAGGTCTGATACTGTCCTCATCTGATTTGAGCTCTGAGTCACGCCCCTATGTCTGCTTCTGCCTTGCCACCACCCTCTGGACATTAGGGAGTCTAGTTATCATATCAGCTACCAAAAGTAACTGTATGGATTGCTCAGAAATGATGAGGACTAGAGATAAAATTCCAACTGTGCTGGAATTAAAGGATGGAAAAAAAAACCAGTGGGTAAAATTCCTGCACTCAAAGATTTGGTAAAAAAAATTAATATATTTATATTTTTTAATGTATTAAAAAAAAAAAGAAAGAGAGAAAGAAAGAAAAAAAAATTGCATCCCGTGTGCATCACGGAAGGAACATGTAATTCCTCAAGCGTCTACAATAATATTGCTTTACTGACTCATTAATACCTGAATTGCATGATATTTTTTCAGTCGCTCATATTAAGTATAGTCAAGCCTGACTGCGATCCGGGGTGGAAGAGTTACAGCAAAGGTTATAACCGCAACTCACAGGGGGTAACAAGGGCCGCTGTGGACTTCTCTGCATGGATGGAGCAGAATACATAAATCTAGTCGGAGATGAAACCTGAATACCACCATACTAGGGATATAATATACTGTTGTCTACTAGGCCGCATCTGAAGCCTGTGCTGACCATGGCAAGAGGACAACTGAACAGTACTTGGTTACACATTGGAACATACTTGCACCCGAAGAATGTTCTATCTGTTGTTATAGGACTGATACCTGCAACTATAGGACCAATGTAAGCTATCATACACCTTACTACAAAAGGGTGAAATCTCACTAGTCCAGTAATGCATAGCTCGTGCCAATTTTTGCTGTAATTTAGACAATTCAGGTTCCTGAGAAGAACTAGTAATGGTCCCTGTGGTAGCTGTTCACAAGGCCTAGCTACTGCGGAGGTCAAGGTAACAGTACCATCTACTGCAGAGCTGGCCGTACATCATAGATCTGTATCAGGAACAAGTTTGGCGAACCATCTAATGTACGTGGGGGCAATGTAACTCTCCCCTGACGGTGGATAAGAATCAGAGAGATGTCTTCCAAGCGACTCTGGCTTCAACTTCTATCTATCGCCAAATCTTTGAACCCCTTATACTGGGTATCCGAATCCCCTCCCACAGTATCTCACTTTCTATGAAAGTCTCTCACGATTTCAGGATGTCAGGGTAGATAAGGATTGTAGAGATTGATTTCTGGTTGTTGGGGTAGATAAGGATTGTAGAGATTGATTTGAGGAATTCAAGGTAGATAAGGATAGTAGAGATAGATTTCAAGAAGTCAGGGTAGAGGTAGATAAGGATCTGAGATATGGAGGACCATTGAAGAGCCAGCGCTTCATATATATTAAAGCACAGATGAGCACACTGATATACCTACAAAATGGATCATGGGTACTATACACATAGTAACCATGGTATGTTGAGAATTGTCCAACAATATAACATGTATTGAGACCTCCCGACTGTCCCCAATTCAGAAGTAAATTTAAAGAGTAAATGGTCATGTTCGATTTCAATATTCCCACATCTAAAGTCCTGCCATGACAAGTTGCATATAGAGTTATCTGGATTTAGTATGTCTGGATGTGTGACAACCGCTTGCCCCCTTCTCACCATGTCTTACCAGAGATGTTACTTGAAGCTCCTGGATCCCAATGTATATAGGATAGAGCCTACCACCGATAATGCTCCACATATAGTCCTAGAATCTTGGTGGAAGGAGGTCCTTTGGGTCACCTCGGGCATCAGGGTCTGGGTAGAACTACAATCTCTGCATCTTCTATAGCTCTGTAACCTGCACTCAGTCGGCTATGACGGTCACGGTTTTGCTGACTCAAACTTATTTCCCAACACTTCTATCCTAGGGCTTTTAGGAACCTGAACTACTTGCGACATTCAATGGAGGAAGTGAAGTACAAGAATGTGAGATAGCAGGGGCCACACGGTGGCTCAGTGGTTAGCACTGCAGCGCTGGAGTCCTAGTGTTCAAATCCCGCCAAGGGCATAAAATCATCTGCAAGGAGTTTGTATGTTCTCCCTGTGTTTGCATGGATTTCCATCCCATATTCCAAAAAAGACATACTGATAGGGAAAAATGTACATTGTGAGCTCTATGTGGGGCTCACAATCTACATTTAAAAAAAAAAAAAAAAAAAAAAAAAAAAAGAATGTGAGATAGCAGATAGTATTATGCCAATCCTGTCTTGTAAAAATGAACATACGCTCATGGGAACAAAAAAAAATCATGTACTGTATGCCCAACCTAAAAGTAAATATTGGTGCAGAAATGTAACAAAAGTACCCACAGTACTAGCTGTTATGGTACAAGGAACATATGTATAAAGTCGGAGAGTCATCAAAGACAACCCCTATTACATTCCAACTACTATGATGATGGAGTGATGGGTCTGGCTTGTGATACCTCCACTGATTTTGCCCGGAGGAGGTCTTCTCTGGCCAAGTAGATGAGTGGGCATCCATGTAATACTTTTGAGTCTTTCAGAGCAGAAGCCTCTCTTAGGGTATGTTCACATGGTGTCCTCTGGTCTCTTATCACATCATTCAAGCTTATAACAGGAGACTTGGGACCCTGACTGATCAGCAGAATGAAGATCATGGATCAGGTATAGTTCATCAACGTATTTTTTCCTAATAATCCTGTTTACTTAAAGTCATTGTTTAACCAAGTACAACAACCCCGGCGCTCACGGCCAGACACTTTTCGCACCCATTCAAATGAATGGGTTCGGGCAGGAAACGGAAACCTGTATAAACGGAGACCGGGCACAGATGTGAACAAGCCCTTAGTAAGTTTTATCTCTGATCAGGATAGTGAAGCCTTGCAGCTCTTGGTGGTCGATCTTCCTAGACTGTTATTAATGGCTTATGGGTTATTTCTACACAAATCCCAGGACGCTTCCTTGCACAGACGTACCTTAAATAAAAATGGCCTCAGGATACAAAATTTTCTACATACAATTGTCCTTTCTGGCCCATTGTAAGACCCAGTTCACATCTGCATTCGGGCGATTCTGTTTCCCTCTCCGCATGAAGAAGGCATTTTTCATGCAGAGAGAAAAGTCCCGGAAGCAGCACTTTGATCTGCATTTTTTTGTGCAGAAAGCACATGGACCACATTATAGTCTATGGGGTCCTCTGATTTCCTAAGATAACCGCTTATATGCAATGGACATTAAATAACTGTAGTGTGAACCTAACCTAAGGATAAGTTAACATCTGTGCTGGATTTCCAATTTTTATTGGAACAGAAAAATGTAAATGACAGATACAAATGGATTCTAAAGGACTCCCATTGATCAGGGGCCGTTAGGTGTCCATTATGGTACCATCATTTTCCAACTCAGATATGAGCATAGGCTTAGAGCTTGTCATATAGAAAGGACAATAAGGCAGCCGAGCCCCTGCGTGATCATCACATGACCAGAGCTTTATTCTCTGGAAGTAAACGCTGATTGTTCCCAGTGAATGACAGCAAGCAGAGGTGTTGAAAACCTTTAAAAAAAACCCCTTAAACTCGTCCTACACGGTAGAATTTTTTTGTCCACTTCTAACTAAGTGTTCAATAAGAACATGAATGAAATGGTTAAAACATACACTTTCACTGATCGATCATACGGTACTGAGCAAAAAATTTAGGCAGGTGTAGAAGAATGTGCAAAGTTAGAAAGCTTTCAGAAATAGAAGGGCTAATAATTTATTTTTGTGAATGAAGAAAGAGAAATGTAAATCCCGTCAATATTCGGTGTGACCTTTGCCCTTTGTCTTCCATCCGTTCTTCTCGGTACTTGCAGACAGTTTTTTGGCAGGGAGATTCTTCCCACGCCACCTTGAAGAAGATCTGTGGACGTAGGCTTGCTCCAATCCGTCTGTCTCTTCATGCAATCCCAGACAGACTGGATGATGTTGCGATATATCTATATCCTCACTCCCAGGACTCCTCCTCCAAAGGGTAAAGGTCACACCCAATATTGATGCGATTTTACATCTCTATTTCATAAAACAAACTATTAACCCTTCCATTACCGACAGCATTCTTACTGGTCAGCCTTTATTCCACACCTGCCTAAAACATTGCATAGTACTAGATATCTGTCGAAATTATTGAGCGATGTAATAAAATAATTTCTCGAGTGCGCCAACTTTTTGGAAAACTCAGTGATTACAGCAGGTCACGTGCGATGTTCAATCCTAAATCTGTGCAAGGTCATCTCTATAAACAAACAGTAAGTATTACGTAACCGCTATGGGAAACCTTAAGGGGGCCGGTATTTTGTCTACTACCCCCCAGCAATGTTTTGGACGTTGTCCACATTCTACTCACCTAATGCCAAGGATTTCAGGACACAGATGTGATTCCATTCTCTTAGCACGGAGCCAGCTGCAGACATATCCGTACTTGTAGGACAGGCTGCTCCACATAACAACTCATGTCCTGCTAATCTTGAGTAAAGTCGGAGGAATGAGAGTGTTGGAGTCTCCTCCCCAGCCAACCTCCTCCCTCTCCCCTTCTCAGCATGGGCACTGTGTACTAGTGACCTGCAGGACGGTAGTAAATTTCGCACTTATGTCACAGACACACACGTGAGTTCCCTTCATTGTTCGATTCGTTTGCCATTTCGAGTTTGGATTGAAGTCGTCTGGAAGTCGCTGGGAAGGAATGGCGTCTGTGTAATGCTGCGGTATCTCCCTGGGGTTAGATGGAATTACGTGGAGTACAAGGGCTAAGCCTCAAACTGCATACATTACCTCTTGTGCTGGCACACATCTGAGAAGGGCTTGGACGCTCACTCCCAGACTTCTACAGTCTCCGTGCGCTTTTTAACCGCTTTTATAGAATTTAACCCCTTGAGGTCTATTTTCGCTCTTTAGGAATAACAATTTTTTGCTTTTTCGCTTTCCCATCACTTGGTTCCAAAAGATGTAACTTTTTTATCTTCCATCTCTTTGTTGAGACTAGTGCTTTATAGTGGCATATTTTCGGGGTACATATCATTGATGGATCAAGTTTTGTTAAATTTTTTGTGGGGTAAAAAAAAAAATAAAAAAAAATTGTGAGAATTTTTAATTTTTTTTTAGATATGTTTACACTGTTTACATGCGGTATAAATAGCGTGCACTGGTGGTTTGTAATGAGTCTGGTTCATTATGAATTTTCCAAAAATTTTGGGGTTGGCTGAACCCCAATGTTTGGGAGTTTGCCAGATACATAACAATATTATACATTGGGGTCTCTCCAAACCCTGGACAATAATGATCAGTGGTCCAGGAGAAATGCAGAAAAATGACAAGCTGTTGTGTTTACCTTCCCTCACTTCTCCTGGGCTCCTTCAAGGCACCCATCGTTTGTTTCTGGGTGTCTTCTGACCTCCTGTGTTTTGTTGGCTGCCCCAGAGGAAAACTGAGACTTGAGATTGGCCCAGTTACAGGTCTTAGTGGTCCCCACCTTAGGGAACTATCCCATCGTAGTACCAGAGGATCCTCCAATGGGCCTAGGACATAACACAATAATAGAGCCCAGAGGTCCAGCAGATCGCAACCCAATTTAGAGACTGATATGGTCTATTTCCTAGGAGTTGATGGAGAGTGATTGAATCTGTAGGGCCCAAGGAACTCCAGTCCGACACTAAGCAAAGGAGTCACTTAAAGGCCCCAGTTCTAAATCTACAGCACCTCCACCACCGCCATATTGACACTGGTGTCTTCCCATTTAGAGGGACCTTAAGGCCCTTGGTAGTGAGGTTTGTCCTAGGACCAGTAGTAGACATCCCCACCATTACACCTGACTTCCTCATTGGCACAGAGCCCTGGAATATCTCCTTATTGTTGACTTTTCTGTACATAGGAGCCACATTCGCTATCATCTCTTGAAGCTCTACAAACAGAGAGATGGACATCACAGACATCCATTGTGTAACCTGCTGGTACCAGGGTCGTCATTTGTTTTTCATCCTTTCTCTTGGACCTTGGACTTTCAATGCCTGGACCAAAAAAAAAATAAATTTGGTTTCTACGCAAAATCCATGAGAAAGAGCCAGGTGTAGGGAGGCGAGGGAGTATTGCATCTTGGTATGGAAAGCGATATCGTCCCCACATCTATTTTACCAGTATGCAAAGCTGCTAAGTGATGTTTTTGGAAAAATGAGAGATAGCTTTATTGAACCACTGGGGCAGATTGACACCTGCTTTGTTAAGTTTTGGTGTGACACAGTGCACCAAAAAGGGCACCAATATTTTGGCATATTTTTAGGTGGAAACTAAGCCAACTAATAAGTGTTGTAGATCGTCTAAAGGTGCACCAAACTTATCAATTTGCTCCTAAGATCCTCTGTGCGACCTCTCGAGTAATTCAGTCCTAGTTAATTACCCTCCAATAATATTTCTGTGCTATTTTTAGACTCAGGTCACTTTTTCAGGTTTATTACATTGCCCACTAGTTACGTGTTAGCTTTACATTTGACCTACATGTGAGACTCTGTTTTAGGTGGACCAGATGTCTTCCTGTCACCCTGGAGAGAAATTGGGCCATTTAGAACCAGCTTGATGAACATGATTATTCTACTGTAAAATCCATTAAAGGGATCCTATCATTAAAACTCAATTTTTTCTCACTAACACGAAATGCAGTTAAACTGATGCAAGACATCACTTCCAAACATACTGGACTTCTAAGAACCATTGCACCTGAGGAAGGGCGAGGTATACACCCGAAACGCGTTGTGTGTGCCTTTTAATTAATAAAGCCCTTTTTCAACCAACAAAGGAAGTGCAGTTCCATATAACTGGATTTTCTATCAAATCTGTGTTGTTGGTACTTTTTGCTATATTCAAACAGCACTGGGGGCATCCCCAATGCTTGCGAGAGAATTCTCCAGCGCCGCCTCCTTCTTCTTCAGGAACGCCCTCTTCACGCGTCTTCTTCCGGCGCAGGCTTCAAACTTCTAGGCCTTGGGCCTAGGGTAAAGCCGATTGTGCAAGCCCGCTGGCCACAAGAAAATGGCCTGGAGGTAAACGTTTGGTATCGGCTCCCCGCTCCTGGAGCTGCTAACTCCTCAAGGACAAACAAATGCATCCTTGCTGAGCTTATTTCCGAAAGCCCAGATATAAAGTCAATGGACAATTGGCAAATTATCAATGTAGAGGATCACATGGAAGATGGAAAAATCGCCAATTTTTTTTAAAAAATATGTTTAACATCATTTAATAGATTCCGTGAATGAACTTCCAGTTTTGGACCCACTTTGTTCAGTCATAGATGTGTTACTGGGGTGAAGTCTATATTTCCTGCAGACAATGCACATCGTGGAGAATGGAGACAGAAGAAGAGCCGATCTCAGCAATCCCGCTAGTAGCTCTTCGGGAAATAATAGATTACATAACAGGATGTCCTGTGTACAATAGAGGAAGACTTAGTTTCCTATCTGACCCGTACATGGTGTTTTCTCCTAAAAGTGCATGTTATATACACATGAGAATAGAAAGTTATATTATAGTCCAAGGTCAAGGGAACATATACAGAATAGCGCTGTCAATACGACATGAACCCTATAATAATAATAATGATAATAATAATTATTCATTGTAACGAAACAATTAAATTACGTTGGCAATTACTCCTTTCACTTCCATATTTGGCCCTCTCCTTTCCCCAAAATCCCCTGCCCGCTGTTGTGAAATTCTAAAATATTTGGCAGTTCTGGAAACGGTTCAAGCCACAAATTGCGAGATTTTTTTTCATGTATATAGGTTGTGTAACACTAAGACAATATAAGCAGATAGTAAGTTGTAAAGGAGGTTCTGGTAAGGGGCTGCAAATGCCTAAAAGGAGTTTTCGGGATATATTGATGACTTCACTTTGGCCATCGATAGGTGATCAATGGCCGACCGACTCCCAAGACTTCCACCAATCAGCTGCTTTTTTTTCTGCAGTTTCTTCCATGTGCTGAGGTTATCACATTTATTAGTCACATAGTACACTGATCGCATGGGGATGAGCTGCAATACCAAGTACTGTCCTTGCTATATGTATGGCGCTGTACTTGGTATTCAGTGGAAAGGCCACGTTGTGTCTCTGTGACGCTGGGATCACACCAGCGCTTGAACTCCTTTTTCATGTTTCCATCTTCTGCATGCACTGCATGTCCGACTCTGTGTTCGGTTTAAAAAGAACGGTTTCGCCGCGGAGAGCATAAAACGCTCACCGGCGCTCACAGCCGGAGACTTTTTCAAACCCATTCAAATGAATGGGATTGAAACATGCGGTTTGTGTCTCCTGTCCCTGTTTTGTGCAGGAAACGGAAACCTGCAGAACAGATTACGGGCGCAGATGTGAACGAGCCCTTATACCTATATGGAAAACTCCGATATTCACATAGGTATAAATGACATGCTGCGATTTACAATAACGGAAGTGTTATTGAAATCGCAGCGTTTCCGCTGCAGATCTTTTTTCTGCAATGGGTGGATGGAATTAGCCAGAATCTCATCCACTTTGCAGGTAATGTAAAAAGCTGCATTTTTTTTGCCGCAGCCAAAATCCTGTGTTTTTGCAAGATGGGGCCCCGTCCCTCGGCTGAGGCACCACGTTGCAGAAAAGATTTTGCTGTAACAATCCAGGACTGGATAAAGCAGAAGCTTTAAGTAGTTCTTATATATTTCCCATTCATTCTGTAGCCTTATAATGAAGGTGTCACCAATTTTTTTTTATTTATTTATTAGAATCAGATAGTGAAATTTATCAAATTTTTTTCTAACTTGTTTTTATTTTCTGTTTGTATATTTTTTTTCTATTTTCTGTACATGATTATGTAGGCGGCCATCTTGCCTGAGCTTCTCCTCTCCTCTGTTGACAGCATTTAGTGATCTGCCTTACAGCACAGTCATGGCCATAGGCTGTATATTGTCCTTTTAGAAAAAAAATAAATAAATAAATATATATATATATATATATATATATATATATATATATATATATAATGACATGAAAAATTTTAAATAAAATTATCAAAAATTCATAAAACATGTGTTTCTCAGAAAAAACTTGATTTAAAAAAAATAGACAATTTTTCGTGACACATTGGAGCAAATTTATTAAAACGGGTGCATTGTATGGCAGCCATATTAAGTGGCCTGACTGGCACAGGGACTTAGAGAGTTATGAGATTAATTTTGCTGCCTCTATATAAATCTGTTGGACATCCCAGCGCCAGAGTGGATGAAATCAGAATCAGGAATGATCTGCAGTACAAGTATTGTAAGATAGGTCTGGACAGATCTTACTGAGGTCTAGGAGCCAAACGCTACGAAAAACGTGCCAGCTGTAAATGACATATGGCTGGGTTAACACAATTTCATTACTAAGCTATTTTACGATTTCGAATTCCTATCTAGACATGGGCGACCTTGCGATATTCGTTTTGTGAATATTTTTGAACTGGTTCATTTACAGCCCAAACCATAAGTGCTATTACCGTATATACTCGAGTATAAGCCGACCCGAATATAAGCCGAGGCCCCTAATTTTACCACAAAAAACTGTGAAAACTTATTGACTTGAGTATAAGCCTGGGGGGGGGGGATGCAGCAGCTGCTGGAAAATTTCAACAATTAAAATGGTCTGAGTTTTTGGGTGCAGGGGAAGGGGTGTTTTGGGTGTCTGTCTGCCCCTTCCCTGAGCTTGGACTGTTTTTTTTCCCCCCACTTGGAGTTCAGCCTGGCTGAATATAGGGGATCTGCAGTGCTCCTATTAATCCCTTCCCGACAGAACAGGAGCACTGCAGATCCCCTATATTCAGTAGACTGGGCACTGTTAGACGCAGGGATACCTAATGTGTATGTGTTTTATAGTAATTTTTTACTTTGATATGTATTCTAGGGAAAGGAGGGATTTAGAACTTTTATTTACTTTATTTTTTATTATATTTTTTTATAGCTTCTTTTTTTTCCACTATTTTATGGGAGATTCTATACATTACTATTGTGTGGTCATAGACCCCCCCCCCCTTCTCCTCTCAAAAAAAAAATATTTTTTTTTTTTACTTGACTCGAGTATAAACTGAGGGGGGCATTTCAGCACAAAAACTGCTGAATAATTCGGCTTTTACTCGAGTATATCCTATTAATATTATAAATGTGAAAGTTTGTGAGTTTATGGGTTTGTGGGTTTGTGTGTTTGGATGTTTGCATGTTCGGATGTTTGTTCCTCAATCACGGAAAAACCGCTCCACCGATTTGGCTGAAATTTTCCACAAACATAGTTAATACACCCGATTAAATAATAGGCTACTTTTTGTCACAATAGCGCACATACGTTTTTCCCAGGACCCCCACAAAACCCAAACTCACACCACTATCTCTGCAATCTCACACACTTTGGACCCCGATTTGGCTGAAATTTTCCACAAACATAGTCCCTACACTCGATTGCGCAATAGGCTACTTTTCGTCACAGGACCCTTTGGATGTTCGGATGTTTGGCGGTCAATCACGCAAAAACCGCTCCTCCGATTTGGCTGAAATTTTCCACAAACATAGTTAATACACTCGATTAAACAATAGGCTACTTTTCGTCACAATAGCGCACATATGTTTGTGCCAGGACCCCCACAAAACCCAAACTCACACCACCATCTCTGCAATCTCACACACTTTGGACCATAGAAAGCCACAAAATTCATATTGCCCTCTGCAGCCTCGCCCCTAACCCCACACAATCACATATACATAGACTTTACCACTTTGCCCCTCACCTTAACGATTCTCTAGGAGGCGCTCTTTAACGCTCCGGAGCAGCCATGTTTGCCCCCACCACTCTGACAATCCGCGACACCACCCACCCATGTCAATACCCCTAGGCGGTCTAATAAATACAAAAAAAAAAAAAGTTTTAAAAAAATAAAAAAAAAAATATAAAAAAAATAAATAAAAAGGATTAAAAATTCAAATCACCCCCCTTTCCCTAGAACACATATAAAAGTAGTTAAAAACTGTGAAATACATACATGTTAGGTATGCGCGCGTCCTAAATCGCCCGCTCTATAAAGCTATACAAATATTTTTCCTGTTCGGTAAACGCCGTAGCGGGAAAAATGGTCAAAAGTGCCAAACTGCCATTTTTTCACTGTTTTGATTCTGCTAAAAATTTGAATAAAAAGTGATCAAAGCAATAACATTTCCCAAAAATGGTAGAACTACAAAGTACACCCGTTCCCGCAAAAAAAGACGCCCTATACATCCCCGTACACGCAAGTATAAAAAAGTTACGGCTGTCGGAATATGGCGAGTTTTCAAAAAATAATTTTTTAACACAGTTTTGGATTTTTTTTAAGGGGTCAAAATGTAAATAAAACCATATAAATTTGTTATCCCCGGAATTGTAACGAAACACAGAATACAGGGGACATGTCATTTTCGTTGTACAGTGAACGCCGTAACACCAAAGCCCGTAAGAAAGTCGCAGAAATGCATTTTTTCTTCAAATCCACCCCATTCTGAATTTTTTCCCTGCTTCCCAGTACATTATATAGAATAAATAATGGTGGCATCAGGAAGAAAAATTTGTCCCAGGAAAAATTAAGACCTCATATAACTCTGGGAGCGGAGACATAAAAAAGTTATGGGGTTTAGAAGGAGGGGAGTCAAAAACGAAAATCAAAAAATGCCATCGGCGGGAAAGGGTTAACTTCAAATACTTCTGTCCCAAAGTCACTATGTAAAGTTTCTCACAACACCGTATATATAGCAGCTCAAATACAAAGTAACTTCAACACAAAAGTCTCACGTATTCTCAGAATTATAGCAAAAACAAGATACAAACTTACATTTCATATCCCATACCATATACACAGTACGAAAACCTTACCCCCGCCTGTATATATCCACTTCTACAATCACCGCAGACGAAGTCGCGGGTACCAGCTAGTATGGTATATTACTCATGTCATGTATGTAGACTGTTGTCTGTATAGATGTCTATTAGAATCAGGGAAACGAGGGTAGACCTCATTAGAAAAAGCTCTCCTTGGCTTATCCACCTTTTCATGGTGGCCTACAGCCTTCTATTGCAAATCGGGACCGACACCTACAAGGCATAACCTGATCAATGTTTTTGACTGGAATATCCAAGTGTGCTGTAAATGGGACTTCTAGTCGCAAAAACATTGAGCGGTGATGATCTTTTTGCGGCTCACAGTTGCAGAATATGACGGCATTCACTTACATTAGTGAAGGGGTCGTAGAGTGACTTGGTTGAGTGACAGGAATTGGGGACAGAAGTTTACCAGTAGCCCTAGCCTAAGAGCAAGGAACCTGGCCTATATACTAATCATTCCCACTCCTAAATAAAGATATTGGGCTCATTTTATATATATTAAAGGGGCTCTATCAGCAAAAGTATGCTGTAAGAGCCCCACATACGCGTTAATAACCTTTAAAAAGACTATTCAGGCACCGCAAATGTTATTTTAAACCTCCCCCTGTTTTAAAATAAAACCATAAAAACATATTTGTAAATCATACCTATCGTGCACGCTGGGCGGTCCTCCACGGTCTGACGTCATCTTCGGTCGCGCCTTCCTCTTCTTTCTTCTTCCATCGACGTCCTCCTGTCCTGGCTCTTCCCCGCCTTAATTGTGTTCAAGTCCCACACGTGCGCAGTAGCTCTCCCTCCCTCCCTTCACACATATGTGGGGTTCATACAGCATAATTTTGCTGATGGAGCCCCTTTATATTCATATTAATTTAGGGCCACATAGTGCACACATAGAAGAGAAACTTTTTGTGACACCAGCAAGGACCAGCAATCTTAACAAGTGGCGCCTTCATGCTTGATCGAGTATTTGACCAAGTTATTAATGTTCCAACAACAAACATTTATGTGCGCGGGTTATCACTTATGTCATCTTAATATTATTTGCTTCCCATTCGTTTTTTTGGCAACCTTGTGCAGATTCTCTACTCTGTTCCATTTAGTACATGGTGTCTGTTTATACAAGGAATTCACAACTACGTGTAATGATTTTTATGTCACCATAAAAGATGTGATGGCGTCAAATGAAGCAGATATGGCTTCTCGTTCACTCATGTGTGGACAGAAACCGCTCAATAATTGGCAACTTTTGCTGCATTTTTTTTAGCCCAGGACAAGAGTGGCTTCAAAAAGATAGGGAAGTACAGTCCTCAACACTGAAATTGTAACACCAAGGAAGAGTCTTGGAGGTTTGGAAATCCCAGAATGGATAGACATGATAATGGTATGCAAATGATAAAACAACTGAAACAAAATCTGTAGACTGGAGACTCTGCAGCCATGGTAGCACATTTAGGCTACACAGGCCGCTCACAGTAACACAAGAGGTAAGCAACCCTATACTGTCCTGGTGAAAATGTCTCCTGGGACATGGCTGTGCCGCTAGTTCAACAAACAAATCAATGTATAACACTGAGCTGTTGGTCTCACTGAAATCTAGACTAGAGGGGTCCGACTACTGCACATTAAACCATCCCACACCATAATCCCAGGAGTAGAACTGAGGTGATGTTCCATCATGAAAGCCTCTTCATGTCGATGCCTATGTGGTCTCTAGCTATCATTGCATTTGAGACAAAAGTGGGACTCACCACTGAAGAGGATAGACCTCCATTCCTGGGCTCATCACTGAAGAGGATAGGCCTCCATTCCAGGACTCATCAATGAAGAGGATAGACCTCCATTCCACGACTCATCCCTGAAGAGGATAGACCTCCATTCCAGTACACATCACTATAGAGGATAGACCTCCATTTTAGGACTCATCACTGCGGAGGATAGACCTCCATTCCAGGACTCATCACAGAAGAGGATAGACCTCCATTCCAAGACTCATCACTGAAGAGGATAGACCTCCACTTCAGGACTCACCACTGATGAGGATAAACTTCCATTCTAGAACTCACCACTAAAGAGGACAGACCTCCATTCTAGGACTCACCACTTAAGAGGATAGACCTCCATTCCAGGACTCATCACTGAAGAGGATAGACCTCCATTCCAGGACTCATCACTATAAAGGATAGACCTCCATTCCAGGACTCATCACTGAAGAGGATAGACTACCATTCAAGGACTAATTGCTATCATAGTGACACCAGCTACTTCAATTTATATTACCTTACAGCTTATCCTTCTTTTCTTGCAATTTCAATGTAGTGGACTGTAGAAAGGAAGCTTCTTACTTCTCCCTTCTGTTACATTCACTCCGAGTCCTGGATTTGGCTTCTGCATTCTTTGAGCACAGCCTATAAGTATCACTGAAGAATTATCGACACGTTTAGTCATTGGGAAGACGTCAGCTGTGGGCTTCATAAACAATTATTCTCATTGGATATGATGTGGAAGTTTCTGTTCAAATCAATGTGGAACCTAATAGTAATAATCGAATTATAGGGGAAATGATAAGGCGAAGAAATTCCCTGGAACTAGGTTTGATGATCAGGGATGGTGAAGATACAGAGATATCCTGGAGGGCTGCGTGAAACATAAACTTTCCAGTACTTGCCCTGTAGAAAGTGTAAAAAGAATACAAGCGCTGTTTACGGGAAACTGTATACTTTCTACACACTGTACACACAGGCTGTCATTGTGCCTTCGCTGCCACAGTCTGACATTGGCCACAGTCTGAGAGGCCATTGTTTTGCTTGTGGAGTGAAGACCAGTTAGGAATTGTCTATAAAATGGTTTCTGTAATCTTCTCTTGTACTTTTGTACCATTAGACGTTTGTGCTACATATAGTAGAGCTCCAGATACATCGGGGTAGAGTTTGTCGACAAACACATCCAGCATGTTAAAGGGATCCTATCACTCACACACTATTTTTTCTAGGTACCACGTCGGAATAGCCTTAAGAAAGGCTATTCGTCTCCTACCTTTCGTTGTCTTCTCAGTGCCGCCATTCGCCTACTATCCCGGTTCTTGTCGGTATGTAAATTAGCTCTCTCACAGACAGAGAACTCTCTCCAGTGCCACCTCCATCTTCGTCAGGAGAGTCCTCTTCAGCGTCTTCTTCCGGCGGTGGCTTGTAACTTCTAGGCCTCGGGCCTTGGGCAGAGCAGGCTGCGCATGGCCACAGGCCACGGGAAAATGGCCGCTTGCACAGTATTGTAAGCGGTCAAGTGGGTGGTGTCAGGCAGGAACAGGTAAGGGGGTATGATTCTGAGCTCTGACACTCCCCACGTCTGATTGGAGCTCTGAGCCACACCCTCTTGCTTGCTCCTGCCACCACCCACTTGACATTAGGGAGTCTAGTTATCATATTGAGCACCAAAATTTTCAGCCCCAATTGCTCAGGAACGGTGGGGGCTAAAGAAAAAATTCTAATAGTCCGGGAATCAGAGGAGAGGCAGCTATTGGTGGTGAAAGGTCCTCTCTAATGGCCCTTGTGTTAGACCAGTTAAATAGCAGAACATGTCATTCCTTGGCTGGCTTTCACAGATCCGTCAATAGACTCAAGTCTATAAGGGATCCGTGAAAACAGATTACAGAATGTATGTACTGAAATGTACTTCTTCACGGCCCGGGTGCGTGAATATGCCCATATATATATATATATATATATATATATATATATATATATTATCATATTTCTTTAATCAAATCAAATGTGCTAAAATCTACCACTTAAGAACCAGATGGAGCCTTTACTGCACGTGTGAACAGACCCTTATAACTTCATCTGTACTCCAAGCCATGTATGTGAAATATATTAGCTACATAAGTGGAACATCCCTGGTGGTCTAGGTGTAAGCGACTGTGCCGACTACTTCCATGACCCAACCAAAGTTTGTTTGTTTGTTGATTCCTTCACCAATATCAGTGAATAGAGTTGTGCTGCTACCCTAAGGGCGGGATCACACCTGAGCCCGATGTCCGTTATGTAGGTTTCTGTAGAAACTGGACAGGAGACGGACACCGGCAGGCAGTTTCCAAACCCATTCATTTGAATGGGTTTGAAAAGTGTCCGCCCGTGAGCGTCTTCTACTCTCCGCGGCGAAACTGGTTTTTTTTTACCGGACACAAAGTCGGACATGCAGGACTTTGTGTCCGGTTAAAAAAACCCCCAAAAAACGGTTTCGCTGCGGAGAGCAGAAGACGCTCATGGGCGCTCACGGGTGGACACTGAGTGCAGGTTTCTGTCTCCTGTCGACAGGAAACGGAAACCTACATAACGGAGATCGGGCGCTGGTGTGAACTCGCCCTAAGCCACTGCGATTTCTAGTCACAAAACGATTGAAAACTGCTGTATTTTTTAGTGACTACAATTCGCAGTCGCAGCAGCACCAGGATGGCAGTGCGACTCCATTTGCTTATGAAGGAGTCACAGGGCGACATGTCAATCGCTGCCAAAGTCCTTGTCCGGTCCTAGCTCCTTACTTACTGCGGCTGAGGATAATTCACTACATTTATTGTGGTCTGAGGGAGAAAGTTTCCATGTCATTGCGCACAGGTCCAGCACTGCCACTAGAGGGCGCTCACTACATTAGGATTTACACAGTCCCCATAGAGCTGTAGCTGTGTAATAAGTCTGTGTATGTATGGGGCTCCCTCTAGTGGCAGCTGCAGGATATCTATAACAGCAAGCATCGTTCTATCTCTCCATAGGATAACATTGAGGATAAGCTCCTCCCTGTCTTGCCCGATCATGTGACCTCCCTCTGCTCCGCCCCCCCCCCCTACATAAAGACTTGCGCTGTAGCGGGGTCGGGCAGAACGTAATGGAAGAGAGAGGAAAGCTGTCTTGTTATGTGCGTTGAGGGCGTACAGGGCGAGGGTTCAATGGGGGGAGACGGCGGAATATGTCAGGAGAGGGAAGAGAAGACGTGTTATCTATTACAACGCCTGTAAATGGCGGAACATAGAGGATAAGACAGTATATAGGAGGAGAAAGTACAAGGCGGGAAATAGTGGCGCACAGGGCAGTGTGTGAGGAGACTACGGGGAAGAGTAATGGCGGACAAGGCAGTGTATATGAGGAGAATGTAAACCGCGGGAAACGGAGACGGGGTGTGTGAGGAGAAAAGTACTTGTGAAGGAGGAATGGAGGACAAGGCAGTATATATGAGGAGTAATGGAGGACAAGGCAATATGTATGAGGAGGACAAGGCAATATGTATGAGGAGTAATGGAGGACAAGGCAATATGTATGAGGAGGAATGGAGGACAAGGCAATATGTATGAGGAGGAATGGAGGACAAGGCAATATGTATGAGGAGTAATGGAGGACAAGGCAATATGTATGAGGAGGAATGGAGGACAAGGCAATATGTATGAGGAGGAATGGAGGACAAGGCAATATGTATGAGGAGTAATGGAGGACAAGGCAATATGTATGAGGAGGAATGGAGGACAAGGCAATATGTATGAGGAGTAATGGAGGACAAGGCAATATGTATGAGGAGGAATGGAGGACAAGGCAATATGTATGAGGAGGAATGGAGGACAAGGCAATATGTATGAGGAGGAATGGAGGACAAGGCAGTATATATGAGGAGTAATGGAGGACAAGGCAATATATATGAGGAGTAATGGAGGACAAGGCAATATGTATGAGGAGGAATGGAGGACAAGGCAATATGTATGAGGAGGAATGGAGGACAAGGCAATATGTATGAGGAGGAATGGAGGACAAGGCAATATGTATGAGGAGGAATGGAGGACAAGGCAATATGTATGAGGAGGAATGGAGGACAAGGCAATATGTATGAGGAGGAATGGAGGACAAGGCAATATGTAGGAGTAATGGAGGACAAGGCAGTATATATGAGGAGTAATGGAGGACAAGGCAATATGTATGAGGAGTAATTGAGGACAAGGCAATATGTATGAGGAGTAATGGAGGACAAGGCAGTATATATGAGGAGTAATGGAGGACAAAGCAGTATATATGAGGAGTAATGGAGGACAAGGCAATATGTATGAGGAGTAATGGAGGACAAGGCAATATGTATGAGGAGTAATGGAGGACAAGGCAATATGTATGAGGAGTAATGGAGGACAAGGCAGTATATATGAGGAGTAATGGAGGACAAGGCAATATGTATGAGGAGTAATGGAGGACAAGGCAATATGTATGAGTAATGGAGGACAAGGCAGCATGTATGAGGAGTAATTGAGGACAAGTCAGTATATATGAGGAGTAATAAAGGACAAGGCAATATGTATGAGGAGTAATGGAGGACAAGGCAATATGTATGAGGAGTAATGGAGGACAAGGCAGTATATATGAGGAGTAATGGAGGACAAGGCAATATGTATGAGGAGTAATGGAGGACAAGGCAATATGTATGAGGAGTAATGGAGGACAAAGCAATATATATGAGGAGTAATGGAGGACAAGGCAATATACATGAGTAATGGAGGACAAGGCAATATGTATGAGTAATGGAGGACAAGGCAATATGTATGAGGAGTAATGGAGGACAAAGCAATATATATGAGGAGTAATGGAGGACAAAGCAATATATATGAGGCGTAATGGAGGACAAGGCAATATGTATGAGGAGTAATGGAGAACAAAGCAATATATATGAGGAGTAATGGAGGACAAGGCAATATGTATGAGGAGTAATGGAGGACAAAGCAATATATATGAGGAGTAATGGAGGACAAGGCAATATGTATGAGGAGTAATGGAGGACAAGGCAATATGTATCTGAGGAAAAATGGAGGACAGGATGGTATATATGAGGAATAATAATGGAGGACAAGGCAATATATATGAGGAATAATAATGGAGGACAAGGCAGTATATATGATGAGGACAAGGCAGTATATATGAGGAATAATGGAGGACAGGATGGTATATATGAGGAATAGTAATGGAGGACAAGGCAGTATATATATATACATCGTTTTTTTTTTTGTTTTTTTTAACAGACCATGATGTGATCTATTTTGGTCCCTTTTGCCAACCTTAAACACCCCCCCCCCAAAAAAAAAAAAAAAAAAACCCACAAGTTTATTATTCTGAGAATCATAGATTGAGCATGGAAGACGTCCCCAGGCCCAGAAAACTATAGCAAATTTTAAAACACTTGATTCATACATCACCTAAAAATGAACACGGGTCGTGTATGATGAAATGGATGTGTAAATAAGCCCCTGAATATAAGAACTACACATTATTTCATTATTTTTATCACTTATGTAGTTTTGGATCAGATAACAATTACATTTTCAGTGAAATCAAATGTGTACTTGATCCCTACGGCAGAAGTGACTTGTACCTGTGCAGAGTCAGAAAAAAAACTAAAAAATTGTGTGGGATTAACCAAACACCAGACTTGATAAAATCAAGACTTTCCTTTGCGTTTGTACAAGTGTACTTTCTGTCAAATTAATTTAGAACTGGTTAGCATATAGGTAAGATTTGTTAAATTTAACTATTAAAGGATCAACAGTACATAAATGCCCTCACTAAGAGACTTTAAGCCTTTGCCTGGCATCTTGAACCAGGGCTACGTAACCAGTGGTCGGGATTGGAGACTTCTAATCATGGACAATTAACCCCTTAAATGCTGTGGTCAAATACAACCATGACATCGGAGATGTTACATTCACTTTCAGTATCCTGTTTGGTTATGGACTACAAATCCCGTAGGTGAAACACCGGAGCTGTTCCATTACTATGGCAGTGAGGAGCCTTCTGAAGCCTTCCAATGCGAACAGGGCTCAATAGTAACACAAGGATTGTACCATAGACCATCTATGGTATGTGCAATCTAATGATGCTAGCTCAAGTCCCCTGTGGAGGCGTAAAATTAAACAAATGAAATGTCTACATAAACAAATTCGGTATCTTCACCTCTGAAATTGCCCACACTATTAAAATATAAAAATATTTATTCAATTCACTAAACACTGCAACGGGAAAGCAAATCGAAATGGCCGGCAAAAAATTTTCAACAAAACATCACACATTTTCCACAATGGAGTCACTAAAAAATACATCTTGTGTTGCAAAACAAGGTGCCATACACGGTTTTGTTCAAAGAACTATAAAAAAAATAAGTTACTGGTGTCACAATATGACTGAAAAAATGTAAAATTTTCTTAAGTTTTAAAATTCTTTGGTATTGCTGTGATCTGCAGAACATATTTGCTTTCACTGCATCGGACCGTGCACTCCATTAAAACAAAACCAGAATCAAAATCGGTCATCTGCATTTTTTTTTTTTTTTGCCCCAATTTACCACCTTGCAAATTTTTTTTTTTCAACTTTTCATGACGTTGTACAGAATAGTAATTAGTTCCATTAGAAAGTGAAACCTGTTCTGCAAAAAATAAGCCATCATACACTTCTGTGAATGGAAAAACAGTTACGTTATTTCAGAAGGAAGGACATAAAAGATGAAAACGCAAAACTGAAAAATTTCATGGTCCTTTACTGGTTTAAGGTTAAATCCAAAGTCACAAAATTTTTGCCAGTTGTTTTGAAATGTCTGTGTCCATTTGAACTTCCCCACTTCACTTCCTTGAGATACTTTTCTTATTCTGCCTCTTGACTTGTACAATTGCACCAATTTTTTGCAATGGAAAATTTGACACGTCTACCAGGTGCATACCTCTTAGGGTGTGATCTACACATAAAATATTCCTGAATGCTATAATCCAGTGGTCCCCAAACTGTTTTGCATCAGGGACCGGCTTCAAGCAAGACCATTTTTCAATGGCGGGGCAGGGATGGGGCTTTGGTCATATGGGGGGTGGGGTTATAGGCAGGCTCCACCGTATGGACATTAAGGCTCTCCACTGGCATGCTTTGTATCAAGACAATTCACTGTTGTTAAATTTCTGGGAAGGCAGAATATGTATAAGTTCCGCTTACTCAAAGTACAGAAAAACTTGAAAACTATATTAAAGCTTCTTGCAATGGCTGACTTGTATCTAAGTAGTGTCTCCAGCCTGACTGGTGAAAGTGCGGCGCTTGTGCGCCCACTTTTGTAAGTCTACAGTAGCCGCTGTTAGCCTGAAAACCCTCCAGCAACATATGTTTGAACACCCGCTGTTGTGCGACGTCACCACACACTGGAACTCAATATATCTGTTGAGCAGGGTGTGTGAGCAGCAGAGACCTTTGATGGAGTACCATCTCCAAAACCCAAGGGTTCCTCAAGGTCCGCTCCTTCAGTTTGTCAACCATGAGTGGCCATGGATGGCAGACTTATGTGAGATAATACGCGTCTTTGACCAGTTACCCTTTTGTCTAAGGTCTGCTCTACACTCAGAGCTCCAATTTGTACCAGACTTGGGCTGCAAGTTGGTCTTGCAGAGGATAAATCAATAGTCATTAAGGTCTCTGATAAGGGTGGAGATATTGTCGTTTTGGATCCTGATGGATTGTCGTGAGAATAAACCCATGTGCCAGACTAGTCTCTTGGAGAAGCAGCCGAGCTCTCAAGTAATGAAGAAAACTTTTTATTGTTTCTGAAATCTGCTTAAGTATCTCTTCTGGCCGACCCAATGTCTGTACTGACATTGCATATTCTAGCAGTCTCCCTTATTTTGTTCAATCCTCTTTGGATCTCCTGCAGACAATAGATGTGCCTTTAGAGCTTTAGACCTGATTTTCTTTTTTTTTCTTTTTTTTTAGAATGTGATTTTTTTTTTTTTTAAATTGACAAACTTTTTATTTAAATCATTAGTTCTGGGGATTGCCATGGATAGTCCAAGTGTACCTACTTGTACTGCAGATTTTTTTCTGACAGGTTTATCTTGACTATATTGACCAGAATCTTGCAGACTTTTTTGATCACAAGTTGCACCAGATACAGGCTATCCATCAGCTCTGGGGATTGTTGCCTGTCCTATCCACTCACGAAAAACTCCCCCATCGAGGCCACGTTCGATGGTGTGGAGACAGGTTTATCTTGACTATATTGACTAGAATCTTGCAGACATTTTGGTCGTAAGTCTTAGCACCAGCTACAGACGATCCATCAGCTCTGGGGATTGCAATGGGAATTCCAGCGGTCCTCATATACGAAATCCTTAACTTTCTGATGTTCTCATGGCTAAGCATGTGATGCAAAACCTACATGTTAACTTCTTGTGCCGAGTAGAAGACACGTCATATTATCTGATCTTCTGTGGATTGTAAAGCAAAATTTGTATATAGACCAACCTGTATTCACTAAGTCCTAGCACCAGCTACAGGCGACCCATCAGCTCTGGGGATTGCTGTGGGAAGTCCACCGATCCTCATATACAATAACCTGAATTCTCTGATGTTCTCATGGCTTTGACTTAGCACTAGCTTGGGGAATGTGATGTAAAACCCACGTGCTAACATTTTGTGCCAAGTAGAAGAAAAACGTAATATTCTCTGATCTTCTAACAGTTTAGTATTTTCATATATCTAGTGTGTCGGCCACTTTAATTCTATATTTGGTACCAAGATAGAATTTCTTGTATGATTTGAATGGACGATGTAGAGACTCTTCGTTATGCTTTGTAGATAATTATATCGTTTCAGCTAAATGATTTGTAGGTTTCATAAATGCCCTTGCTGGATGAGACTAATGTTAAGGTTGTCACTGAAGGTCTGGACGAGTTGTCACAGTTTATCCAATCTCTATAAGCTTTTAGTTATAAGTTAGTCTTAAAGATATAAATCAAGTCATTAAACTCGTTGATAAAGGGGTGAACATGGTGGTAATGGACACTACATAATGAAAGACTGTGCAAGGCTTTAAAACGACTTTATGTAAAAACAATTGATTACATTGTTGTTTTATCAAGTATATTATACTGTATTTCTCTCTTGCAAAAAAATTTAAATTTAGACCTGCAGTATACTGGGGGAAACTACTTGTACACCCACAATTCTTGTGTTTTTTTCCCCAATTGAGTCAAAATTGTTTTATGATTCGTACCATCAGCTCTGGGGATCACTATGGGAAGTTCATGAGGCCTCACATATACTTACCCTTTACTTTGCAAAATGTAACAACGGAATTCTCATCTAACAGGTTGCCCATGACTGTATTAAGTGTAAGGAAGTTTTTGATAATCCTAACAATGTTTGATTTTTCTTTTCCATCTCCCTGTTCAAAAATCCACTTAATATGTTGTCCCCAGAATGGGGAGGTATCAGATAGTAAACTGATTGGAACAGAGATATATATATATATTTTTTTTTGAAGAGCGCTGCTTGTAATCCCACAATAATTAGGTTCTTGAGATTTTTTTCTAATGTGTGCTCTACAACCAGGGCTGCTGTTTGTACAAGACTTGGGTTGTAAGTTGGTCTTGAAGAGGATAAATCAATAGTCATTAAGGTCTCTGATAAGGGTGGAGATGTTGTAGTATTGCACTCTGATGGATTATGATGAGAATAAACCCATGTGCCAGGCTAGTCTTTCTTGGAGAAGCAGCCAAGCTCTCAATCGCTGATCAGCCTTTGAGAAAGCATCAAGTTAAGGGGAAAAACCTTAATGTTTCTGAAATCTGCTTAATGGCCGACCCAAAGACTACAAGTGAATGATTCAACTAAAATGGGAATGTCTGTACTGACATTGCATATTCTGGCCGTCTCCCTCATTTTGTTCGATCCTCTATGGATCTTCTGCAGACTGTAGATGTGCCTTCAGAGCTTTAGATCTGATTTCTTCATAAAATCCTGGAGTCGCTGTACTTGAGCGCTACAGAAACAGAGATCCAAGCCTACAGCTTAATGCAAGGAGCTGCTTGTATACAAAAACTTTTTTTTTTTTTTTAGAATTTTGCAATCCATAATCCCTGGCTTCATGGCAACGTTAAGCAGAGTGCAGGGTACAACACTGATGAGGCCCGAGCTCTAGGAACTCCAGGAATTCTAATTTAAACCATCAGCCCCTGGACATTGCAATGGGAAATCCAGCAGTCCTTACTTATACCAACCTGAATTCGCTGTCATGGCCCTGGCTCAACACTAGCTTTGGGGACTCTGATGCAAAACACAGATGAACATCTTGTGCAAAATAGAAGACCAATGGGATATTCTCTGATCTAACAGTTTAGTATTTTCATATACCCGTATATCTCCTGTCCCAAAAATCCTTTGAATTAATGTTGTCCCCAGATTGGGGAGGTATCAGATAATTTAATTTTTTTTCCATTTGGAAGGCTAGCACTGGGCTCAGTGGGAGAGATCAAACGCAGGACAATCATCATCCGGCGTTGCCGCCACTGCCTCTTCCACTGTTTCCAGTGCTGACGCTGTCAAGGTTGTCACAGTTTATCTAATCTCTGCAAGAGTTTAGCTGTAAATTAGTCTTGTAGAAGATAAAAATCAAGTCATTGAACTTGCTGATAAAGAGCTGAACATGGTGGTAATGGACACTACATAATGAAAAGACTGTGCAAGGCTTTAAAACGACTATATAAAAACAATTAGATTACATTGTTTAATTTTTATCAAGTGTATTATACAGTATACTGCAGTATACAGGGGGAAACTACTTGTATACCCACAATTCTTGTGTTTTTTCCCAATTGAATCAAAATGGTTTTGATTTGTACCATCACCAGAGGTATTTGGGCATTGTATACTAGAAATGCGTAAGGCTAGCGCAAAGGGATGGGGGTGTGGAAATGCAGCTGCGGGTCAAGGCCACGGTCAAGCTACTGTGGATCCAATGCCTACTGGTGAGGGGCAGCCAGCATTGCGCTCATCCACAATCCCTGGCTTGATGGCAACATTAAGCAGGGTACAACACTGACGAGGCCCGAGCACCAGGAACAGGTGTTACAATGGCTAACGGATAACTCTTCCAGCGGCATTTCCACTAGCCAGTCAGCCACTATCTCCAGTCGTGTTCCTACCCAAGAGTCTGCCCCTCCTTCCTCCCAACATACCAAATCTTCCCAGCAGAGTTATCCCACCCTTGTCCCCACCCAGGTGCTGTTTTCAGGTCCTTTTCCACTTTTCGACTCTGTTCAACCCTTTCCCGAATCCCAGGAGCTAAAAGACGAATTTGTGTCCCCTGATGCCCAAACACTGGAGCATCCGCTATCTCCTGCCGATTTTGTGGTTGTGGACCCGCATTTCTCGTCCCCATCGAGACACAGTTGCCATCAGGGCAGGCTTTTGTCATGTGTGGTGTGCAGGAGGGGGAGCTGAGTGAGGAATTGGAAGAGGAGGTGATGGACGACGAGGCGACCGACCCAACCATCAGCCCCTGGACATTACAATGGGATATCCAACAGTCCTTACTTACACCAACCTGAATTCTCTGTCATGGCACTGGCTCAGCTCTAGATTGGGGACTTTGATGCAAAACACTCAATATCTTGTGCAAAGTAGAAGACCAATGTGATTTTCTCTGATCTTCTAAAAGTTTAGTATTTTCATATACTCATATCTCCTGTCCCAAAAATCCTTTTAATTATTGTTGTCCCCAGATTGGGGAGGTATCAGATAATTTTATTTTTTTTCCATTAAAAAATCCATGTACACGCAAGAGACATCAAACAAAGAAAGATCCATAACTATGACCTGGGAGATATTGGGAATGTGGATGAAACACCTATGACCTTTGATCTTCCAAGCAACAGAACTGTGGCAATATT
The DNA here is from genome assembly GCF_031893055.1 of Leptodactylus fuscus. Taxonomy (NCBI): domain Eukaryota; kingdom Metazoa; phylum Chordata; class Amphibia; order Anura; family Leptodactylidae; genus Leptodactylus; species Leptodactylus fuscus. The sequence continues at coordinate 20,094,682 of NC_134267.1, read as the reverse complement.
GGGAGACAAAACAATTTTACTGAGAACATCAGGAAATGAGAAAAACCATTTCACAGTTGTTTTATCATGTTTGGCTAATGGAACCAAGCTACGGCCTGTAATTATTTTTAAAAGAAAGACCTTGCCTAAAAAGGTAAAATTTCCACCACGGATTACAGTGCGTGCACATGTTAAAGTCTGGATGGATGAAGATGGAACAAAAAAATGGCTGGAAGAAATTTGGAATGGGCGACCAGGAGCAGGCTTAAAGAAAAAAACTTCACTGCTAGTTTGGGATATGTTCAGAGGCCACACATGTGATGACGTAAAAAAATTGGCAAAGTCTTCTGAAGTTACTTTGGCCGTTATTCCAGGTGGGCTTACATCTGTATTGCTGCCCCTGGATGTGTGTCTTAATAAACCATTCAAAGACCGTGTGCAAAGGATGTGGCATGAATGGATGTCATCTGGTCAAGACCGACTGACCAAAGTTGGAAATTTTAATGAAGCCCGACACAGAGTTGATTGCAAAGTGGGTTTGTGATGCATGGGAAGAGATTCCAGAGGACATGGTGCAACGTGCCTTCAAGAAATTCGGCATTAGTAATGCTATGGATGGCAGTGAAGATGGTGCTTTGTTTGAGGACGACACCAATGATGGTGATGACAGTGAACTCAGCGATGATAATGTCTATGCTGATAACCTCACAGCAGATAATGCTGAAGCTCTGTTTGGACATACAGATGATGAGGAATCCAGTTTTGAAGGATTTTAACTCGTGTTTTAGCTTGGTTGCTAATATTGTTTTAGTTAACCCTCTTTTCCAATAGTTTACTGTTTTTTTTCTTTTAAATAACTTTTCAAAAACTTTTAACCTACTAATGTCTCAGTTAATGTAATTTTATTGGTATCTATTTTAATTTTTTTAATTTTCCAGTAGGTGCTGCATTTCCCCTTGGCTTATACGCAAGTCAATAAGGGCTAGTTCACACGTGGGCAAAGGGGAGGTTTTTGACAGCGGAATTCGCTTCAAAAACCTCTCCTTTAACATGGTGGTCTATGTAGACCACTAGCTTTTTTTTTTCCTCCTAGCGTTTTCCGCCGGAAGAATTGCATAGAAGTGAATGGGAGGCAAAAACCGCGCGGTAAAAAACCGCGCGGTTTTTTGCCTGCAGTTTCTATAGCACATATAGGAAAAAAAAACCCTAGCGAAAACTGCGTCAAAAACCTCGTCAAAAACCGCGTGGAATGCAAAAAACAGCGTCAAAAAAACTCCCCGAGGTTTTTTACCTCGCACAAATAAGCTAGGCGGTTTTCACGTGTGAACTGACCCTTAGATTTCCCAGTTTTTTGTGGTAAAATTATTGGGGTCGGCTTATATTCAGGTCGGCTTATACTCGAGTATATACGGTACTTAATGACAGGTTTATCTTGACTATATTGACCAGAATCTTGCAGACTTTTTGATCATAAGTCTTAGCACCAGCTACAGACGATCCATCAGCTCTGGGGATTGCAATGGGAAGTCCAGCAGTCCTCATATACGCCAACCTTAACGCTCTGATGTTCTCATGGCTTTACATGGGATGCAAAACCTATGTGCTAACTAGAGATGAGCGAATACTGTTTGATCGAGTAGGTATTCGATTAAATATTACGGTATTCAAGATATTTGATTCCAATCGAATACCATGCGGTAAGCGCAGTAAAAATTTTAATCCCCTCCCACCTTACCCGGCGTTTTTCTTGCACCAATAACTGTGCAGGAAAACGTAGGCATCGAAAAAAAATTGGAAGAAGTCATTGGCTGGCTAAATCAGGTGACCTCCAATTTATAAAAAAAAGTGTAAGCCATATTCGTGTCATGCGGTTTTGAGTTAGATAGGGAGAGACGTGCTGAGTGCCAGAGAGGATTTCGGTTTGGTTAGGCAGGAAAACTTTACAGCTCTTTTCGGAGCTAAACTGCAGGAAGAGTATATACACCTCTGTAAACTCAACCTTCCAAAATTTCACAAAAGCCCTTTTTAGGGCTCAAATTCTCCACCACTGCTATACATTCTAACTGTCCCATAGGAGTGAGAAGAAAGCTATATATTGTCATACAGTAGATACGGGAGTATATATGCTCAATATATCTACCCTCTGTGTATACAAAAAAACCCCGTTTGTATAAATCTCAATGCGTAAAGGCTAGCACAAGGGGACGAGGCCGGGGGCGTGGAAATGCAGCTGGGGATCAAGGTTGCGGTCAAGCTACTGCGCATAAAATGGCTACTGGTGAGGGGCAGCCAAGACTTGTGTTGTAAGTTGGTCTTGCAGAGGATAAATCTAGTCCTTAAGATCTCTGATAAGGGTGGAGATATTGTAGTATTGGATCCTGATGGATTATGGGGAGAATAAACCCATGTGCCAGGCTAGTCTCTCTTGGAGAAGCAGCTGAGCTCTCAATAGCTGATCAACCGTTGAAAAAGCTTGAAGTAATGATAACTTTTTTTTTTTTTAATGTTTCTGAAATTTGCTTCAATATCTCTTATGGCCAACCTAAAGTCTGTACTGACATTGCATATTCTGGCCGTCTCCCTTATTTTGTTTGATCCTCTTTAGATCTGCAGACAATAGATGTGCCTTTAGAGCTTTATACCTGATTTCTTCATAAAAACCTGGAGTCGCTGTACTTGTGCTCTACAGAAACACAGATCCAAGCCTACAGCTTAGTGGAAGGAGCTGCTCGTATACAAATACATTGTTTAGAATTTGTGATTTTTCAATTGACCTAAAAAATGTATTTAAACCATCAGCTCTGGGGATTGCCATGGATAGTCCAAGTGTACCTACCTGTACTGCAGATTTTTTCTGACAGGTTTGTCTTGACTATATTGACCAGAATGTTGCAGACTTTTTCATCATAAGTCTTAGCACCAGCTACAGGCGATCCATCAGCTATGGGGATTGCAATGGGAATTCCTGCGGTCCTCATATATGCCAACCTTAACTTTCTGATGTTCTCACGGCTTTGTATGTGATGCAAAATCTACATGTTAACATCTTGTGCCGAGTAGAAGGCACGTCATATTTTCTGATCTTCTGTGGATTGTAAAGCAAAATTTGTGTATAGACCAACCTGTATTCACTAAGTCCTAGCACCAGCTACAGGCGATCCATCAGCTCTGGGGATTGCTGTGGGAAGTCCACCGATCCTCATATACAATAACCTGAATTCTCTGATGTTCTCATGGCTTTGACTTAGCACTAGCTTGGTGAATGTGAAGTAAAACCCACGTGCTAACATCTTGTGCCAAGTAGAAGAAAAACGTAATATTCTCTGATCTTCTAACAGTTTAGTATTTTCATATATCTAGTGTTCCGGCCACTTAAATTCTATATTTGGTACCAAAAAAGAATTACTTGTATGATCTGAATGGACGTTGTAGAGACTGTTATGCTTTGTAGACAATTATATTGTTTTCAGCTAAATGATTCGTAGGTTTCATAAATGCCCTTGCTGGATGAGACTAATGTTAAGGTTGTCACTGAAGGCCTGGACGAGTTGTCACAGTATCTAATCTCTACAAGCTTTTAGTTATACGTTAGTCTTGAAGATATAAATCAAGTCATTAAACTCGTTGATAAAGGGGTGAACATGGTGGTAATGGACACTACATAATGAAAAGACTGTGCAAGGCTTTAAACAACTTTATGTAAAAACAATATTACATTGCTTAACTTTTGTATTATCAAGTGTATTATACCGTATTTCTCTTTTGCAAAAAAAAATTAAAATTTAGACCTGCAGTATACTTAAGTCAAAATTGTTTTATGATTTGTACCATCAGCTCTGGGGATCACTATGGGAAGTTCATGAAGACTCATGAACTTACTTACCCTTTACTTTGCAATATGTAACAATAAAATTCTCATCTAACAGGTTGTCCATGACTGTATTACGTGTAAGGAAGTTTTTGATGATCCTAACAATGTTTGATTTTTTTTTTTTTCCATCTCCCTGTTCCAAATATCCATTGAATTAATATGCTGTCTCCAGAATGGGGAGGTATCACATATTAAACTGATTGGAACAGAGCTGCTTGTAATCCTACAATAATTTGTTTTTTGAGATTTTGAGATTTTTTTGGGTTTGCTCTACACCCAGCGCTGCTATTTGTAAGACTTGGGTTGTAAGTTGGTCTTGCAGAGGATGAATCAATAGTCATTAAGGTCTCTGATAAGGGTGGAGATGTTGTAGTATTGGATCCTGATGGATTGTGGTGAGAATAAACCCATGTGCCAGGCTAGTCTATCTTGGAGAAGCAGCTGAGCACTCAATAGCTGATCAACCCTTGAGAAAGCGTCATGTTATGAGGAAATCCTTAATGTTTTTGAAATCTGCTTAGTGGCCGACCCAAAGTCCATAATAATTCAACTAAAATGGAAATATCTGTACTGACATTAACTGTTCTGGCCGTTTCCCTCATTATGTTTGATCCTCTATGGATCTTCTGCAGACAATAGATGTTTGTTTATGAGCTTTAGACCTGATTTCTTGATAAAACCCTGGAGTCGCTGTACTTGAGCACTACAGAAACACAGATCCAAGCCTACAGCTTAGTGGAAGGAACTGCTTGTGAACAAAAGTTTTTAGAATTTGTGATTTTTTTATTTTTTTTTTTAAATTCTAATTTTAACCATCAGCCCTTGGAGCCCCACGAGGCTAGCGGGGAAGTTTGGTGTATCCCATTGCTTCAGCATGTATGGGGCAAAGGGGAAGAGGAAATGGAGAGTGACCCTTCCGGTGGGGGCAGCGAAGTCATGCCGAGTAACACTCTGGCACACATGGCTTATGTCAATTTGGGCTGCTGGCATGCTCTGTATCAAAACACTTCACTGTTGTTAAATTTCTGGGAAGGCAGAATATGTATAAGTTCCGCTTACTCAAAGTACAGAAAAGCTTAAAAACTATATTAAACCTTCTTGCAATGGCTGACATGTATCTAAGTGGTGTCTCCAGCCTGACTGAACAAGTGAATAGCAAGACCTGATGGGGACCAGTAACCTTTTGTCTAAGGTCTGCTCTACACTCAGAGCTCCGATTTGTACAAGACTTGCACTGCAAGTTGGTCTTGCAGAGAATAAATCAATAGTCATTAAGGTCTCTGATAAGGGTGGAGATATTGTAGTGGAGTCGCTGTACTTGAGCTTTACAGAAACACCGATCCAAGCCTACAGCTTAGCGGAAGGAGCTGCTTATGAAGAACAAATAAAAGTTTTTAGAATTAATTTTTTTTTTTTTTTTTTAAATTCTAATTTAAACCATCAGCTTCTGGACATTACAATGGGAAATTCAGCATTCCTTACTTACACCAACCTGAATTCTCAGTCATGGCACTGGCTCAGCTCTAGATTGGGGAATGTGATGCAAAACACAGATTAACATCTTGTGCAAAGCAGAAGACCAATGTGATATTCTCTGATCTTCTAACAGTTTAGTATTTTCATATACTCATTTCTCCTGTCCCAAAAATCCTTTTAATTAATGTTGTCCCCTAGAGATGAGTGAGTAGTATTCGATCAAGTAGGTATTCGATGGAATACTACGGTATTCAAAACACTGGTACTCTGTCGAATACCACGCGTAAAAATTCGATTCCCCTCCCTCCTTCCCTGGTGCTTTTTTTTTTTTTTACACCAAAACTATGCAGGGGAGGTGGGACAGGAACTAGGACAACGTAGGCATTGAAAAAATAAACGTATACAGTCATTGGCTGGCTAAATCAGGTGACCTCTACTCTATAAGAATAGTGGGTGTCAGATTCAGTTCAGATTCGACTGTGAATTAGACAGGGACAGACGTTCTGCCAGGGTTAGCTAGCGATTAGAATTAGGTAGGAATCTGACACCAACAGTTCTTATAAGAGCTAAACTTAGATCTACCACTGCTGAAGATTGTATATACACCATCTGTATATATACACCATCTGTATATACAATCTTTTTGCAACTAATTTTCCCAAAAGCCCTTGTTACGGCTCCAATTCCGTACCACCTTTTCCTCCAATCTACCTCTCCCATCTCCTGTCCTATAACTGTTGTAAGCTAGGTGTATACTTGCTAAACATAAGTTTGTTTGCCCAATATACCGTTCCCATCTCCTGTTATATACCTGTTTTGAGCTCAGTATATATTTCTAACATACAGAGGTGCATTTTATACCTTGGCCATCTCCTAGAAATGCGTAGGGCTAGCGCAAAGGGATGAGGATGGGGGCGTAGAAATGCAGCTGGGGGCCATGTCCGCGGTCAAGCTATTAGGGATCCAATGCCTACTGGTATCCAGGCTGACTGAAGAAGTCATCAGCAAGACCATTAACCCTTTTGTTTAAGTTCTACTCTATAAAACAATAGTCATTAAGGTCTCTGATAAAGGAGGTGATGTAGTATACAAGACTTGGGTTGTAAGTTGGTCTTGCAGAGGATAAAATAATAGTCATTAAGGTCTCTAATAATGGTGGAGATATTGTAGTATTGCACTCTGATGGATTATGGTGAGAACAAACCCATGTACCAGACTAGTCTCTCTTGGAGAAGGAGCCGTGCGCTCAATAGCTGATCCACCCTTTAGAAAGCTTCAACTAATGAAGAAAACCTTAATGTTTCTGGAATCTCCTTAAATATCCGCCTTTTATGGTCTACCCAAAAGTGAATGATTCAACTAAATTGGGAATGTCTGTACTGACCTTGAATATTCTGGTCGTCTCCCTCATTTTGTTTGATACTCTATGCATCTTCAGTCCATGTGTACCTGTACTGGCCAACCTGTATTAGCTGATTTATTTATTTTTATCTTGGGGAGTATGTTGACCAGAATCTTGTAGACTTCTTGACCGCACCAGCTACAGGCGAGATCCATCAGCTCTGGGAATTGCAATGGGAAGTCAATTGGTCTTTGCGTGCACCAACCTGAGTTCTCTGATGTTCTCATTGCTTTGGCTTGGCACTAGCTTGGGGAATATAATGTAAAACACACAAATGCTAACATCTTGTGCCAAGAAGAAGGCACATGATTATCTTCTTGGGATTGCTATGGGAGATTCATGTATAGTAGAATAGACCCACCTGTATTTGCCAGTTTTCTGACTGGTTTCTCTTGACGCTATGAATCAGAATCTTGCAAACTTTTATTAATGTAAGTCTTAAGCACAAGCTACAGACGATCCATCAGCCCTGGACATTACTATGGGAAGTCCTTTGGTCGTTGCATACGCCAATATGAATTCTCTGATTTTCTCATGACTTTGGCTTAGCAGTAGCTGCGGGATTTTTATCAAAACCTAAGTGCTAACGTCTTGTGTTAAGAAGACACACGTGGTATTCTATATGTGGGATACAGTCTGAGCAATCTTCTGGAGTGCCTTTGTGATTAACTTGAGTCATTTGGGACTGTGGTGCACCTTCTCTACAGCACTTGACTATAGGCAGGATGAGTGGGCATCCATTTGCCATATTTTACTTTTTTTTTTCTTAAGTCCACAATGATAAATCAATGAATATTAGATCTCCTCAAGGTATAGCCAAGTTTGTTAGTACTAAAGGTTCTTCAATCTGCGTTAAATTACTCTTTAATCTCAGATCTTACTAACAGGTCAGGAGATGGTAATAGGAATCTGTCTCTGACGTATAAAACCTGCATATGTTGAATGTAAGACTCAATAATAGTCTGATATTGTGAGTTTTGGATTTTTAACCCCTTCCCGACCCATGTGGTACTATTACCACATGGATGTCTAGTGCTTCACGACCAATGTGGTAATAGTACCACATGGATGTAAACAATCCCTGCAGCGCAGTGCGGGTGTTCTTGGAGCGGGTGTTAGTTGTTTCTGACAACTAACAGCCTGCTCCATCCCCCTCCATCGGACATGAGTGCCGATTTTGGGTTTTAACCCGTTGATTGCCGTGATCAAACATGATCACGGCAAACAACGGGTTGCCCGATCTTGTAGGGATCCCCGGCACCCCCCGCTGCGAGATCGGGGGGTGCTGGTATCCCTACCATGTAGCCAGGGGTCTGATTAGTCACCCCTGGCAGCCCTGAGTCCCACTTACTTCTTGTATCCTAGCCGGGATCTCCTGGAGATAAGATGTCCCGTCCGCACGAGCCGACAGCCTCACTTCCTGTTTACAGAGTGAGACATGCAGGCTCTTACTGCAGCCTGTGACTCACTCTGTAACAGAGGAGTAGGTGATGCAATCATCACTCATCTAAGTGTCCCATAGGGACACATGAAAAAGTAAAAAAAAAAAAAGTGGAAAAAAAAGTTTGCAAACAATTAATAAAGTTATCAAGCCCCAAAAACCCTTTTTTTCTATAGAAAATGAATTATATAAAAAAACCCCTAAAAATTAATAAAAACAATACATATTTGGTATCGCAGTGTCCGTAACAATCTGTACAATAAAACAAACAATATTTAATGTACACGGTGAATGACGGAAAAAAAAAAAAAAAACGGAAAAAACACGCCGGAAGTAGTGATTTTTCGCCATCTCACCTTACAGAATGTGCTATAAAAAGTGATCAAAAAGTCAAATGCACCTCACAACAGTACCAATAAAAAGCACACATTGTCCCGCAAAAAATAAGCCCCCAACCAACACTGTCAACAAAAAAATAAAAATGTTACGCCTCTCAGAAGATGGCGATGCAAAAAACATTGATTTATGTCTCCAAATGTGTTTTTGTTCTGCAGAATTAGTATCGCATAAAAAAATAATATAAATGAGGTATCGCCGTAACCGTACCGACCCACAGAATAAAGATATGTTACTTATACTGTACGCTGCATGGCGAAAAATTTACAAGGTAAAACACAATACCGGAATTGATTTTTTTTTTTATTTAAATCCAGCAAAAAAAGAGTTAATAAAATGTATTCAGTAAGTTGTAGGCACCCAAAAATGGTGTCATTACAAAATACATCTCATCCCGCAAACAACAAGCCCTTATATGGCCGCGTCACCAGAAAAATAAAGAAAATATAGCATCTAGTAATGCAAGAACAAAAGCCCGCAAAAATCGCCAAATTATTAGAACTCAACTGGCGGCGTCAGGAAGGGAATATATAAGCTGTGCGAGCGAATATCAGGGGACACCCCATATTTACAGCTTATGAGCGAAAAGACACCAGAAGTGACCCCCAGAGTGACTCGACCAATTATAGGAGCTACTGGGACATAGTAGGAAATTCGGTGTTTGCAATGTGCTCCGCACAGCTTATATATTCACTCTTTGCCATCCGCTGTGCAGTCACGTCTGGGATACTAATACTCACTACACCCCCTGATAAATTCTTTGAGGGGTGCAGTTTTCAAACTGGGGTCACACCTTTGGGGAATACACTTTTCTGGTACCTTATAGGCTCTACAAACATGACATGGCGTCCAGATACTAAACATCTGACTCTGCGCTCCAAAAGCCACAGAGCGCTCCTTCCCTTCTGCGCCTTGCTGTGTGCCCAAACTGCATTTTATGCCACATGTATGACACATGTATGATACTGGTGTACCCCGGATAATGCACATAGTCATATGTGGGTATAAATTGATATTAGGGCACAGCCAGACACAGAAGGGAAGAAGGGTTATTGGGTTTTTGTAGCACAGACTTAGACGGTTTGGGTTTTTTTTTTTTGGGATGCCATGACACTTTTGCAGAGACCCTAAAATTGCCCTTACAGAATGGGGTCACTTCTTGGGGAATTCCAGTTCACTGGCACCTCCAGGGCTCTGCAAAAACATCATGGCACCTAGAAAGTCCCTCTAAATCTGTACCCCAAAAGCTAAAAAGCACAGTGCTCCTTCCCTTCTGAGCCCTGCTGTGTGCCCAAGCAGCAGTTTATACCCACATATATAATTTTTTGCCCCTCAGGATGGCCCACTTAATAGTTTTAGGAGTGCAGGTCTCTGACAACACGAAGTGGGTGCAACGTATTGGGCACCGAAATGACATATTTCTTTAAAAATTAAAATTTTCATTTTGTACATTAATTTTTGGGAAGCATTTTTAGGCTCAAAATGATAATACCCCTTTATTCATTCCTTGACGGGTGTATTTTCTAAAATGGGGTCACTTTTGAGGGGTTTCCATTGTATTGGTACTTTAGGGGCTCTGCAAATGCGACATGGCACCAGAAAACTGCCCTCAAAAGCCAAATAGCCATCTTTCCATTCTGAGCCCCGCCATGTTCCCATACAGCAGATTATGGCCACATATGGGGTATTGCCGTGTTCAGGAGACATTGTGTGACAAACTGTGGGGTGGGGGCTTTTAATTCTCTAACTACTTGTAAAAATTAAAAATATGGCGCTAAATGGATGATTTATTGGAAAAAAGTAATTTTTCATTTTCACATCTCAATGGTAAAAAAAATCTGTGAAACACCTGTAGGGTCCAAGTGCTCACTAAACCCCTTGATAAATTCCTTGAGGGGTCTAGTTTTCAAAATGGGGTCATTTGGGGGGTTCCACTGTTCTAGCACTTCAGGGGCTCTCCAAATGCAACATGGTGCCTGAAACAGATTTCAGCTAAATTTTGCCCTCCAAAATCCCAATAGCGATCCTTCAGCTCTGGACCTCACAGCGTGCCCATACATCACTTTACATCCACATATGGGGCATTTCTGTAGTTGGGAGAAAATGCTTGACAATTTTTGGGGTGCATTTTCCCTTGTGGAAATGCAAAATTTGGGGTTAAAGCAACATTTTATAGCAAAAAATGTCACTTTTCCTTTTGTTGGGCCAATTCTGTTACACTCCTGTAGGGTCAAAGGGCTCACTATACCCCTTAGTAAATTCTTTGAGGGGTATAGTTTCCAAAATGGGGTCACATTTGGGGGTTTCCACTGTTTTGGCACCTTGGGAGCTCTGCAAACGGGACATGGTGCCTGAAAAGTATTGTAACAAAATCTGGCCTACGAAATCCAATTAGCACTCCATCCACTCTGAGAGCAACCGTGTGCCCGTACATTAGGGTACCAGCACATATTGGGTATTGTCGTGTTCGGGAGAAATTTTGTAACAAAATGTGGGGTGCAATTTTTCCTTTAACCCCTTGTGAAGATGAAAAATTTGGGGCTACAGTGACATTTTATTATAAAAAAAGTAATTTTTCATTTTCACATCTCAATGGTAAAAAAATCTGTGAAACACCTGTAGCGTCCAAGGGCTCACTATACCCCTTGATAAACTCCTTGAGGGGTCTAGTTTCCAAAATGGGGTGACATTTTGGGGGTTTCCACTGTTTTGGCACCTTGGGGGCTTTGCAAACGGGACATGGCGCCTGAAAAGTATTGTAGCAAAATCTGGCCTACAAAATCCAATTAGCGCTCCATCCGTTCTGAGAGCGATCGTGTGCCCGTACATTAGGGTACCAGCACATATGGGGTATTGTCGTGTTCGGGAGAAATTTTGTAACAAAATGTGGGGTGCAGTTTCTCCTTTAACCCTTAGTAAATGTGTAATTTCTAGGGCTAAATGAATATATTAGTGACAGAAATTGAAAAATGTAAATTTGACCTCCATTTTGTTGTAATTGTTGTGAAATGCTGAAAGGGTTAAGAAACTTTCTAACTGCTGTTTTGGATTCTTTCAAGAGTGCAGTTTTTAGAATGGAGTGACTTTCGGGGGGTTTTATTAGAGAGGCCTTTCAAGTACCCTTCAGAACTGAACTGGTCCCTTGAAAAATGTGTTGGAAATTTTCTTGAAAATTTGGAAAATTACTGCTTGACTTGTAAGCCTTATAATATCTGAAAAAAATGAAAGGGTGATTAAAATTTGATTGCTACATAAATCAGAGACATGGTTAATTATATTTATGAAAAAATTTGGGTAGTATGGATTTCTATTTGAAAGGCTTGCAATTTCAAAGTTTGAAAACTGCATTTTTTTCAAAATTTTCACCAAATTTCCTATTTTTTCATAATGAAAGAAAACATATTGACTAAAATTTACTACTGACATGAAGTACAATGTGTTACGAAAAAACAATCTCAGAATCGCTTGTGTAAGTTAAAGCGTCTCAAAGTTATTGCCATTTAAAGTGACACATGTCAGTTTTGAAAAAAGAGGCCTGGTCCTCAAGTCACTTTTGAGCTGTGTCTCTATAGGGTTAATATTTCCCGTTGGGCAAATAAATAGATGATATTTTCTGTTTGGGATTAAGGAGGATCTGTTTATGGTGGAGCTTTTTTGTTATATAAAAATAACTTAGATAATCTTTATTCATTTCCAGGAATTTCAAAAGTAAATTGCCGTTTCCTTGTTTGGTGTGTGCACAGCCGCTAATATCCTTTAGAGAGGAGACCTGGCATTCCCTCGGGTTAGCAGCTTATGCTATGCCATTAATATTTCTAAATTTACAACCTGAAATCTGATGACCTTCCTAAAGTACTTTCCTAAGAGATTGTCCTTGTATCGTCAGGATGACATCATTGGAGTCAAAATTAGAATATCTTCATTGAGGTTTTTTTTGTTGTTGTTGTAATTTTCGATTAAATTACTGAACGTAAAATTGTGTGACTTGCTGTTAGGATTGGGTCCCGCAGGGTTCTCTCTCAGCGCACTGCGCCACCTGCGGATCAATCTAACTCTGGCCCTCGGCCTCGGGTAGTGAGGTGTCTGGATAAGTCCAGCTTGTGGCCTACTGAGCATGCTCAGATTTTTTGGAGCCGCTCAGAGGCTAAGTCCTGTTTTGCCCGTACTGAGCATGATCGGTGAGGTCATGGCCACCGCCCTGTTGGGCGGGGACTAGCCTTTATATGGTGTGAGCCGATGCTTACACTTTGATTAAGTACCTTAAGACAGGAGGTTAGGGACAGGTTCCAGTTAATGGTAGGAGCAGTCTCTAGGGATCTAGGTAGGATTCCTTGGCTCTGCCAATGGGAATCAGTAGCCCATTTAACGGTCTACTCACTTTGTAGCTCCTAGCTGTTGCAGGAGCATGTTTTGTTGCTGACCTGGGGTGACGGTTAACCCTTGGCAGCCTTGCTTTTTCAGCTGTACTGTGCACCTGTCCAGTGAGGTTGTTCACAGTGTACCGCACCACATGACTGCCACTGCAGTTTAACTGGTAGCACGCTGTTCAGACTTATAGCCGTCCATCTCGGCCTGTGGACCTTGCTGCAGTGTCTGCAGACTAGTGGTTCTGTAGTTAAAGTTTAATATATATATATATATATATATATATATATATATATATATATATACACACACACACACACACGTAACACTTGCTAAAGATAGGGAATCACTACGGACTTCTGTATGTACCTGGTCGTACTAGTGCCATTTTGGAGGGTGGAGGGATATGTTCATTAGACAGTGACCACCCACTGTCCTCTATTATTATTCTCCTAGCAATAGTCTCTGTTTTTTACAGGAATCTGGTGAATTTAGCACGCTAATACCCCTATGAACCACCAAAATTGAGTGGGGAAATGCGTAGGTGATGAGCGAGTAGTACACTGGAACATCCGCCATCTCCTGGCCATTTTGTGTTTGTGGACCTGCAATCCTTTCTCAGTCATGATGACGAGACACAGTTGCCATCAGGGCAGCCTGTTGCCTTGTGCGGTGTGCAGGACGAGGAGCAGAGTGAGGAATTGGAAGAGGAGGTGGTGGACGATGAGGAGTGATGTCTAGCGGTGAAAGCAGTGTAGATGCAGAGGCAAGCGCAGCAGTAAAGAAGGTAACTAGAGGCAGAAAACAGCTGCTTCAAAGAAGCCAGGCCATAGCCAGCAAGGCCTAAGATGTTTCCTGTTCTAGCCACTCACGAAAAACTTCCCCACGTTCCTCGATGGTGTGGAGATTTTTCAACGTATGCGTAGAGGACAAACTAAGTGCAGTTTGCACACTGCATCTCAAAACTGAGTAGGGGCTCAGAAGAGCAACCATACCACCTCAGCCATGTGCCATCATTTGGAAGGCGAGCACTGGGCTCAGTGGGAGAGAGCAAATGTAGGACAATCGTCGTCCGGCGTTGCCGCCACTTCCTGTTCCACTGTTTCCAGTGCTGGCGTTGTTAAGGTTATTACATCTTATCTAATCTCTACAAGAGTTTAGTTGTAAGATAGTCTTGTAGAAGATATAAATCAAGTCATTAAACTCGTTGCTAAAGGGGTGAACATGGTGGTAATGAACACTACATAATGAAAAGACTGTGCATGGCTTTTCACAACTTTATGTAAAAACAATTACATTGTTTAATTTTTGTTTTATCAAGTGTATTATACTATATTAGTTACTTATAACATTTTAAACCTGCAGCATACTGGGGGAAACTACTTTTATACCCACAATTCTTGTGTTTTTTCCCAATTAAATTAAGTCTAGCGGGGAAAGCAGTGTAGATGTGGAGGCAAGTGCAGCACCACAAAATGTGGCTAGAGGCAGAGGCCTGTCCAGAGGCACAGGACAGCTGCTTCACAGAAGCCAGGCCAGAGCTAGCAAGGCACAAGATGTTCCCTGTCCTATCCATTCGCGAAAAACTCCCCCATCGAGGCCACGTTCGATGGTGTGGAGACAGGTTTATCTTGACTAGAATCTTGCAGACTTTTTGATCGTAAGTCTTAGCCCCAGCTACAGACGATCCATCAGCTCTGGGGATTGCAATGGGAATTCCAGTGGTCCTCATATATGACATCCTTAACTTTCTGATGTTCTCATGGCTAAGCATGTGATGCAAATCCTACATGTTAACTTCTTGTGGTGGGTAGAAGACACTCGTCATATTCTCTGATCTTCTGTGGATTGTAAAGCGAAATCTGTTTATAGACTAACCTGTATTCACTAATTTCCGGACAGGTTTACCTAGACTATATTGATCAGTATCTTGTAGACATTTTGACATCAGCTTCTGACGATGAGACACCCAAGTGATGATTACTGTACATTAAAGTCTGATACAGGAGGAAATATAGTTATAATGGACACTATTGCATTACATTGTGTGCCAGATTCTTACCTTGGAGAACTGACTGAGATCCCTCAGTACCTGGAAAGTCCTTGAACAGTTTTTAACCTAAGATGACTTTTTTTGTCCTAAATTTAAATCCTATTTTTTTTTTCAATTGACCTAAAAAAAAACAACAAAAAAAACCTGTTAAACCATCAGCCCTGGGCATTGCAATGGGAATTCCTGTGGTCCTCACATACACCCACCTGAATTCTCAGATAATATCTTAGCTTTGCATGTGATGCAAAACCCACATGCTAACATCTTGTGGCAAGTAGAAGACAAAAGTGATATTCTCTGATCTTCTAACAGTTTGGTTTTCAATTATCTAGTGTGCCATTTTAATTCTATATTTGATAGCAAAAAAGAATTACTTGTTTGATCTGGATGGATGACGTAGAGATTTTTCATTATTCTTTGTTGACAATGTTGTTTTGGAGAAATGTTTCATATGGTTCATGTTGGGCGAGACTAATGTTAAGTGTCACCGAAAAACTGGAGGAGTTGTCATAGTTTTTGTAAGATCTTTTGTAGAAGATATAAACCAAGACATTAATCCACAATAATTTGTCAGGATACGGAGTCGCCGCAGGTCTCCTTGCTGCGCGGCGTCTCCCTGGGAGACGTGTTAGGAGTTCTATTGGGTGTGCTTAGGTCATTAAGGGTTAATCTTTTCCTTGCTCTCAGTCTCCATGCTGTTAGCCATCAGGTGTGTTTTCTGCTGCTGTTTAATCCCCACCCAGGCATGGATCCTTGCCAGCCATTCACTTTGTGTTTCCTGGTTCCCCTGCTCAGTCTGATTCCCTGTCTGTTTCTTGGTTTGTATACCCGGCTTTTATTTTTGACACTCCCTTGTCTTTTGATTTGGTACCTTTTTATATCTCCTGGCTTGACCTCTTGCTCGTCTGACCTCGCCTTCTCTTCTGTGTTTTTCTGGGACTTGTGGTCCTCCCTGGTTCCATGCTGTTTAGCCTTTTGGATTTGCATTGCATTTACACTGTACTTTCTGTTTAGGTGTGACCCCGTTACTCCAGTCCCTAGGACTTTCAGGGCCTCCTCTTCTCTTATCCTAGCCGCCGGATAGAAGTGTAGGAGCCGTGGTAGGCGCACTTCAATTAGGAAGTGCATGAGTCTGCCTCATCTCAGATATTACAGCATAGTTATAGCTGCAGGGCCTGCGACCCCTTTTGTCATTAGTTGCACAGTGTTGCTTTCCCAGCTGTGTCACTTTGCCTGCCTGACCGACTCCAATCCTTACAATTTGATTCTTGATTTTTTTTTCTAAGGTTTGCTCTACACCTAGAGCTCCTGTTTGTACAGACCAGCCGTATTGACCACCTCACCCAAAACACCCTTCCCCTCCACCTAGCCCGTGTGTAACCTCAACACATAATTACAGACAAGTCAATTTTACGGATAAGTGGGGCTGGCCACAGTTTTATATACTAGCAGTTACCCGCGACTTCGTCTGCGGGTTGGCGGTGGGGCTGAACCGCTTATATTTCTTGTCCCCCTATCTGTGCCCCCAGTCTAGTTCATCTGCCCCCAGTTTCTTGTCACCCCATCTCTGCCCCCAGTATCTTCTCACCCCATCTCTGCTCCCAGTATCTTGTCCCCCCATCTCTGCCCCCAGTTTCTTCTCACCCCATCTCTGCCCCCAGCTTCATTTCCCCCCTTCTCTGCCCCCAGTCCACTTCATTTGCCCCCAGTTTCTTCCCCCCAGTCTCATGGCCCCCCATCTCTGCCCCCAGTTTCTTCACACACACCCCTATCTCTGCCCCCCAGTCTCATGCCCCCCCATCTGTGCCCCCAGCTTCATGCCCCCACATCTGTGCCCCCAGCTTCATGCCCCCCCCCTCTCCACATCGGCCCCTGTATAGTAGTACTCACCTTGGCCTATGTCCTCCACTGCTCTCACTGCTGGCTGAGTGCAGACAGTTCTGTGTCGTTTATGAAGCAGAGCAGGCCTGGCGTCATAGCAATCAGACGCCAGAGCTTGCTGTGCTTCATATAGGACACAGACAGCTGGCCGAGAAGTGTATGCAACGAGGAGACACAGGAGAGGAGGAGAGGCCGAGGTGAATGCTACTACACAGGGGCAGATGTAGTGGGGGTACTGAAGCTGGGGACCTGGGGACACTGACCTGGGAACACCCCCTGAGTGCCAGCCACCTCGTCCTGGTGGGCGCATGTTGGATTTGTCTCCAGGCGATGCGTCCTTTGCCCTCTATATCACTGAAAAAGGGGCCAGGGTCCTGCTATATGCCACCGGATCTTAGTGTAAGTGTTCTGTCCTCCCTATGTGTGTGGGGTATAGGTTGACAGGCAGCTAAACTCCTTCCCAGTAACTCATGCACTCTGGAGAGGTGTCCGAACTTTGCTTTTATTACAAGGGATAGGGTGAAACTGGGGAACAGAAAACAGTACATTGCAGTTACAATGGGCATGTGGCAATCTTCCATGACACAAACTGTGTATGTATTACTGTGGCAGACATACATGTGACAATCTTCTATGACATGGCTATGCAGGCATTACTATTACATAACAGCACACTATGACACAAACTATACATGTATCTTGCTGGAAGGTACATCAGATATGTAACATTGTGGTAATGGGGAGGTAATAGACATTTATGAGGCGTGTGGTTACATGTGGTCTGAAATGGGAGCGGGGTATGGCTCAATGAGCATGGTCTACTAGCTAGAACAACTACATATAGAAATTATGCTAGGGAGTGTGGAAACATAACAATATACAGTATGTAATACATGAAGGTATAATGCTGGGTATAGCTATTACATACCAACGATGCTACTTAAGGCCCAAGTCTTGGAGAAGGTATAAGATGATGTGGCAGGGTCCATGCCTGAAGTGAAAAAGACTAACTACAGTGTAGCCTGGTGACAACACCAAGTTGTGGGCGGGAACTACGGTGACTCTAGTGGGACACATAAAAAAGGTATGGTAGTTTGTAATTTGCACAATGGCCACTAGATGGAGCTATGACAGGTAATATGAGATACCTGCTGGAGGCATAACACTCCCCGCCTGGTACCCGAGGGTACCACACTAAGATGTCTCTGGGGAGAACCGTGAGATTGAATCAGTCACTGATCTGAAGAGAGGTCTAGGTTCACTTTGCCTGTAATCCTCGGGTTCCATTTTCTGGGCTTTCCCGCCTTCACTTGGGAACATTCTGGTCGCCAGTCCCAGAGGCTCTTCATTTCTCTTGGACTGAGAGTCTTTTGGAAGATCCATGTTGTCAACTCTCGTGTTGGGTTGGCTGGCTTGCGACTTGTTCCTTGCCTGTAAAGTACGGGTATATTGTAGCCCCCACTTTTTCCAGAAGGTAACTGCCAAGTTCTGCACTCGCCGCCATAGGTTTTTGCATAACAACTTCCAGACAGGGAGCTTGGTAGGGCGTTTGGGCCCAAGCGGCACATTGGAAACTGTCGTGATGACTCTGAAAACTTGAGGCCGAATCTTTGAGTCGGATTCTGGCTCTAGTTGTCCGCGTGGGTCTTCATAAGGAGGGCTATTCGTTGGGTCGTGAAAGACTGTTGACTCTCTACCTCTTTGGGGTCTATCGTTCGCGTAGGCGTAAGGTCTCATAGTCTCGTTGTGGCTGTAGCCTGATGTCATTTCTGTTGGGGGTGAAGTCACCTCTGTGCGGCCGTGCTCTAGTTGCTGGTTCATGGATGAGGGGAGACGTCCCTTCCTTTCTGATTTCTTTTGAGAATTGGATCCGGGTGAAGGAGAACACTTTGGTGCCTGATCTCTATGGTTGGGGAGATGGCCTCCCCATGGCCTGAGAGGTGGCGGTGCGGCTCTACTATTTGTTTCACGTTTGAAGGAAGCTTCTTCCATTATCTTTAAGAAGGTTTTGTCTCTATTGGAGGGCATTACCTTGTCATCTTCTTTAGTCTCTTGGGGGATCATACACCCCAAGTGGCCCGTACCTTTGTTGCGGGAACAGTTTGTGACTTCTGTTGGTTCAGAGTGAGTTATGCTAGCGGGCTCCTCTTTTATGAGGCACCTATTGGGGCATGGTTGGGAAGGAGGTGGGGGTCCGACCTCCAATAAGTTTGTGTAGAGAGCGTTCACTGTAGTTGATGCGTGCGCAGCTTCTAGGCAAACGTTGCCCGTAATGACCCACCCTAGGTCAAGCTTCTGAGCATATGGGGAATCGTGAGGGCCGTTTATTTGTTCTCTCGCAAGTCTTACCACCAGCTACAGGCGAGATCCATCAGCTCTGGGAATTGCAATGGGAAGCCCATATGTCCTTGCGTGCACCAACCTGAGTTCTCTGATGTTCTCATTGCTTTGGCTTGGCACTAGCTTGGGGAATATAATGTAAAACACACAAATGCTAACATCTTGTGCCAAGAAAAAGGCACGTGATTATCTTCTGGGGTTTGCTATGGGAGATTCATGCATAGTAGAATAGACCCACCGTTGCCTATTTTCTGACTGGTTTCTCCTGACTCTCTAAATCAGAATTTTGGAGACTTTTATTAATGTAAGTCTTAGCACAAGCCACAGACGATCCATCAGCCCTGGACATTACAATGGGAAGTCCTTTGGTCGTTGCATACGCCAACATGAATTCTCTGATTTTCTCATGACTTTGGCTTAGCACTAGCTGCGGGATTTTTATCAAATCCTAAGTGCTAACGTCTTATGTTAAGAAGACACACGTGGTATTCTATATGTGGGATACAGTCTGAGTAATCTTCTGGAGCGCCTTTGTGTTACCTTGAGTCATTTGGGGCTGTGGTGCACCTTCTCTGGAGTACTTGACTATGGGCAGGATGAGTGGTTATCCACTTGCTATATATTGTTCTTTTTTTCTTAAGTCCACAATTATAAATCAAAGAATTTTAAATCTAATCAAGGTATACCCAAGATTGATAGTACTAAAGATTCTTCTATCTGCGTTAATGTAAATTACTCTTTGATCTCACATCTTACCAGCAGGTCAGGGGACGGCAATAGGAATCTCTGTACTGACGTATAAAACCTGCATATGTTGAATGGAAGACACAATCATAATCTGATATTGTGATTTTTGGATTTTTAATAATTCCTGTTGGGCAGATACATAGATGATATTTTCTGTTCTGGTTTCAGGAGGATCTGTTAATGTTGGAGCTTAATTAGAATATCTTCATTAATTTATTTTTTTGTAATTTAGACAAATTGCTGAATGTAAAATTGTGACTTGCTAAAGATAGGGAATCACTACGGACTTCCGTATACACCTAGTCATCCAGGTCGTACTAGTGCTGTTTTGGAGGGCAGAGAGGTGAGTACATTAAACGATGACCACCCGCCGTCCTCTACT
Source organism: Leptodactylus fuscus (assembly GCF_031893055.1). Classification (NCBI taxonomy): domain Eukaryota; kingdom Metazoa; phylum Chordata; class Amphibia; order Anura; family Leptodactylidae; genus Leptodactylus; species Leptodactylus fuscus. The sequence goes on along the minus strand of NC_134267.1, from coordinate 20,074,349 downwards.
ATTATTCTTCTAGCAATAGTCTGTTTTTTACAGGAATCTGGTGAATTTAGCACTCTAATACCTTGATGAACCACCAAAATAGAGCGGGGAAATGCGTAGGTGACCATGCTGACCAAGTGCGTTCAGATTCTTTAGGAGACAGATTAGCAGGCATAAGCTGTGGATATTATAAAGCTTAATTTCCTTTCTGTGTTTTTTTTTGTTTTTGGCTTATTCAAACATCAACCCATGATTTTGTCTATACCTTGACTTCAAAGGAATCTGAAACTCAGAAGAAAGAGTGCATCCCGAAAAAAGTTGACTTAGTAGGTCCATCATAACTAATAGAAGAGAACGCTTAACAAAAATTCTACTTGTTCCTAGCCAAAACAATCAGGACCACAGCCGCTCTGAAAAATAGAACTATTAATTGTGACCCAACATAATGCCACAAGTTAAAGCTTATACTGGGAAATCCTTCCATATAGTAATGTCATTCTCATGTTATGGATCTGTCCATATGTGGCTTATGATATTGGTACGACAGCACAGACTTGACATCGCAATTAAAAATTCACTTACCATTAACAAATACACGGAATAGTCATTGTATCACTGAGCCCGATAAATGTTATTCCTAATCAACCGATTCCTCCATTCACATTTGAGATTGCAAATCCTAAGGAAGGATGAAATGTTCTGGATTTTCAAGTTGCACACCTTAACCTCAAGAGAACCCTAGAATGTATCAGAAGCATGACCAGACAACTTCATCAGAATATCTGATGGACTTTATACAGATGAACAGATCTGTCTTGTTTGTTGTTTCTACCAAGTTTGTGTGAGCAGTCACGAACATTTTGTCTATGGAAACAAGTTTGTTTATGGTCAGAAACATAATTGCCAAACTATACAGAAGGTATACGGCTATACAGAAGGTATACGGCTATACAGAAAGTATATAGTAGACCAGTAAATTACCGTATATACTCGAGTATAAGCCGAGTTTTTCAGCACAGTTTTTGGTGCAGAAAAAGTCCTCCTCGGCTTATACTTGTAACACTCAGGAGGACCAGGGCTGGTATCACGGGTAATATATTAGATGTGGCCGGCTTGTAGGTAGTCCCTGGGTCCCAAAATGTGCACCAAATCTCCTTTTTGATGTCCCCGACTACCCACCTCCACGTGGTACCTGACAATGACGACAGACAACCAGGTCTCGGGGGTAGTCGTTGCTCTTTTACTACGTAGGGCCGCCCAATAAGCAAGAGTGTCCCAACACAAGAACAACTGGGTCACGATGATCTGCAAAAGAGGAAACGCAAAAACATTAACTCCGGTCTAATGTAACGAGTTTAACAGCCAGATTTCCACTGACCAAGGTGCATGACATCCTCCTCCGGCAGACCAGCGCAAGCCGCCTCTGCGCAGCCCCTATCTTAAACGATAATAATCAGCAGCTGACAGACCAATAAAAACTAAACCTAAGCAAGGTTTCAAACTGAAAAGGAGACGGGGTGATACAAACATGAAATACCAACAGTGTTACTATATACAAAATTATCACGTTTCTGATGTTCAAGATATACTTGCATATACATCATAACAATCCGTGGGTAATGCATTCCTGGTGCGGACTTGCAGAATGTAGAAATACAAAATCACAGAAATAGCATTTAGAAATAACATCTCATCATGGAGGTCCTTGGTCTTGGACTGTGGTTTATGGAAGCAGTTAAATCCGTTTAGTAAAAGTCCCAACATCACAATGGCTAGATAATCAGTAGATTTGTGATGATCTACTAGTATATACACCCCTATAGAGTGCCAGTGGAGGCTGGGGAGTAAATAGTTAAGGAAAAGTTGATAAGACTTACCATTGCATCTATATTGTTGAAAGCGACAGTAGAGTGTCTAGGACAGCAACATACAGGAGTGATAAGCCCTGTGTGCTGGCTCTAGTAATATAGAATGAAGGGGGAGGAAACTCTTTACCTTATATGCAAATGTCCATACCATCTCGGTCTGCAAGGACTATTAAAGGGAATTGGACGAGCAGCACCGGGACATTACACACAGCTGTCGCGTGATGTCTCGCGTGGTATCGCGAAAACACGCCCCTTATGCTGCTAGGGATGCCGAGGCTGGTCGGAGGATGATAGGGTCACGTGGGACGCTGTACACATGCGTCACCCGTTCTCTAGGTAACCCAGTGTTATAGTAATTGTGCTAATCTGTATGTCAAATAAGGATTATGGAATCTATTATGTAGATATCTGAACGAGAATTGTGTGAATGGGGATTAACCATTCAATGTAAAAAAACTGGGTGGTGATATAGCCTCTATACATGTGGATGGCAAGTGTATAAAGGGTAGGGGCCTGTGATTGAATAGGCATCAGCAGATGTAGGTGTGGCTTGTACAGAAGAGACCAATGTATGTGTAAAATGTACACTTGGTGAGAGTATTAATGAGAGGATGAAAAGAAAGGGACAGCATAGACAGAAAAACGTGTATTGTTATGGCCGCAATACACGTATACCACAGACCAAGGATACCTGTTCCACGATGTTACAGACTCTGCGCGTTGTTTTCTAGTGTCGATTCTGGAGTAAAGCAAAGTTTGTTTTAATAAACGTATATCATAAAAAAAGCTGATATTTTGTATTCTCTGTTGAGGCCTAAGGGTTCCATCGTCTGCAGGGTAAAAATCCAGTACGCCTCCCTTCTTTTTAGGAGGCGTACCCTATCGCCCCCTCTTCTGGGGGCTTCCACCTGTTCAAGGACCTGGTACCTTAGTTTGGTAATAGTGTGGCCCTTGTCTATAAAGTGTGCAGGTACAGGCAAATGGGTCAGTCCACATCTAATATTCGACTTATGTTGCCGTATGCAGTCTCGCACACGCTGGGTGGTCTCCCCAACCGCACGGGCACTTGATCACATACACAACGTGGGTGGATTCACATGTAAAAAAACCGGACGCCAAGATGCGGCCTGACAGGGGATGATACATTTTCTCTCCTTTTAAGATGTTGGAACATTGAAGACAACCCAGACAGGGGAAGGTCCCCCTTCTGGGTGTGTCTAAAAATGTTTGTTTAGGTAGTCTCAAGTCAGTGCCCAAATCTGCCCTAACTATTGCATCCCGCAGATTTCTGGGTCTACGGTAGCAGGGCATGAACCCATTCTGAAATTCCTCTACATTCGGGAAAGTTTCTTTGTAGTATTCCCCAATGTTTCCTTATAACGTGGTGTATTTTATACGCGAAGGGATGGTAAGTATGGATAAATGGTAGTCGCTTCGCCCTGTTACGATTAACGGTCTGGTTTGTTTGGTTAGGTGTTGGATCCTGCAAGATGTGTTCCGGATACCCTCTGTCTCTAAATTTCTGACTCATTTCGCGGATTCTGGAAGTACGTTTAATGGGGTCATCGACTATCCTACTGACTCTCACATATTGAGATAAGGGAAGAGACTTTTTAGTTGCTGGTAGGTGGAAGCTCGAGTAATGTAAAAGGCTATTTCTATCTGTACTCTGTATGAACAGGTCTGTTGTTAAATTACCCAGCTTTAATGATTTGAGTCCAGAAAATTAATTCAATTCTCGCTGTGTGATAGTGTGAACTGTAATTCAGGCCAAACATTGTTTATATGGTTCCTGAATTCCAGTAATGAGTCAATCCCCCCCATCCATAGACAAAAAATATCATCTATGAATCTTTTCCACAAGATGCAATGATCGTGGAAATGGGGGAAGCTATATATGCCATATATGCGTTAGCGCATGGAGGGGCCACATTGGACCCCATGGCGGTCCCTTGCTTCTGTTTATAAAATCTGTCCTGAAACAGGAAATAATTTTCCTCTAAAACGAAGGTAAGTAGGTCCACCGTTTAGAGCTACCACTTCTTGGCTCAAATTAGAGTTTTCCATTAGTTTTTTGGTAGCATGGATACCCTTAGTATGTGTAATGGACGTATATAAACTTACTACGTCAAATGTGACCAAGATGGTGTCAGTGGGGACCGGACTGATTTGGCGGATGAAGTTCAAGAACATAGATGTGTCTAGTAAAAATGAGGGTGTGTTCTTGATTAGGGGGGTAAATATTTTCTTGATGAAGATGGCTAATGGTGAAAGGATTGAATCAGTGGATGCCACTATGGGTCTACCTGGTGGTTTCTGTAGTCTCTTGTGTATCTTTGGCAACGTATAAAAAATGGGTGTCAACACGTTCCTTCAAGAGTCATCACGTTCCTGGTCTGCGCACGGCCATTTTGCCAGGAGGGGTAACCCCTTGCACAGTGGCCCCAGGCTGAAACGGCAAAGATGGCTTCTGTGCCATCATCAGCTTGATCCATACGTCCGTGGCTTGTACCGCCCAACCTAGCCTAGGCTGCAAAGATAGATGGCGCCTAAAATCTTCATTGTAGTGCCACCAGGCGCTACCACCATAAGATTTATCCGCGCAATAAATGGTATCCATATAAATGAACAATTCGGAACAGCGCTCATTGTGGCGCTGTCCCATCACACAGCAAAGGCTTGGATCCAATTATTGATTGTTTTCGCAACAGAGGGGCGCCTGTCAACAAAACGCTCCGTAACCACGCGCCTCTCCCTTTCCGAAACAACCGGATCGTATAAGGCAGTGGCTTCAGCAAGCAACTGATCATTTCCCAAATCTTGAGGAAATGGGTTCAAAGAATATTCAATAGCAAAAAAAAAAATCAAAACAACCATCGATTGTGTTCAAAGCACTTCAATTATGTTTGCTATGAATATGGTAGAAATAAATCTGTGGTTTGATGCCTTGCCAACGATATTTCCAAGTATTACAAAACCTACAGAAAGGAAGGGGCCTATGTTGCAACAAAGGCTTATGCCTCACCAAATCTGATCTCTTCCAAATACTCCCTCTCTGATAATATAGCTAAATCCTGTTGGGGAAACTAGTGAGTGTTGTGCTATCGTGTAGACGGTGGATGGAGGCGTCCAGATACAAAATAGCTTGATAGTAGGCAACTTTGTATCATAAATAATCACTCAGTTACGCCACCACCTCAAATTAATGAATGAAATGAAAGCCTTTGGGCTGTATTCTGAATGATAACATTCTCTACACCAACACTAACCTCTAATGATATAACAACAAGCTATCAGATGTCTCCACTGTAGTTGTTACTAAGTGTCTATGGATAGCTAGATCATGTATTCTCCCTATGCTGATTCAATATATATTACTGCTAGGGAGATCAAGTATTATTCGTTAATAGTGGTTGAGACTGGGCGCCGTCATTCATTCCTAGTCGCCTCTCCTGGTCTCCTCTACGCGTTTCCCTAACTTTGGTTAGTTCATAAGTAGTGCTGCTGAACAATAAGTAGATGCGGTAACAACCACTGACCCTGATGGTGGGTCCGGGTACTTGTATAGAGCAGACCCCGTTGTCTGGCTAACCCCGTTCATATATAGGCTGAGTGAGGCTCCGCCTCTAACACACACCCCTATAAGGGCACCAATCGAATCTATCACATGCCTCTTTACGTCATGAGGTGGGCGTGGTAGAAGATCGGAGCATCGTCATTAGTCTATGGCAAAAATAAAGCCTGTAGTTCACTCAGAGCGCGTGTTGAAGAATCAATAGTTAGTATAGGAGCGCAGAAACTCAAGGATATTCTTAAAGTTGTCTTGTGAAGATTGTCTGGAATGTGATTCCAGCAGTTTTGAGCAAATGTGAGAGCCAACGATTTAGAGCTAATATAAGATCCCTCACTGGGTGTTTGTGAAAGTTCCGGACTTGGAGATAAAACACATATTGACACACATCTGATGTAGTAATGATTCAGATGTTAAATAGATATGTTCCTTGAACTGGACCATGACATTGTACAATCACGGACATCCTATTTCTATACAGTATATAATCCTAAGGGGTCAAATAATAAAAAGACTGTTGAAAAAAAACCTCACTGGGCACCATATCCCATATAGAGAGTCCTGCTTATAAACAACAATCACACATTGTCCGTCAGTACAAATCTGAGTGGTATCAGACATGCCTCAATATATTCAATCTATCAAGGGGGGGATCTCAAAACTGGAGATACTCAGTGATATTGATACCACCCCAGGATTCACTTATGATTGTGGTCCTGGCCCAGATAAAAAGCAATAGATGGTTTACACTGAGCAGTGTCTATCCCAAGCTTGATCCTTAAAATCTAAATTTTATAAAACGATGTTCCCTCGCCAAAGTTAGTAGGTTGGTACAAAACCCACAGTTGTTCAAGTATAGCAATTGACCTCACACAAAAAGAACAGATATAAAATTATCTCCACTATCCCAGACGGATATCCCTTGCACACTATGGGGGTCTCCACTCCCAAGTCACTTAGAAGTAACACGAAGGGTAGAAAGGAAATATTGTCATTCAATCCCTGAGGTTTGACGGATGCAAACCTGAAGATCCATTTGGCCTCCTTACGGAGGATGGCGTTGTCCCAGTCACCCCCTCTATTGACCTTGGAACATGTTCCACGGCTTGAAATTTCAGAGAGAATGGGTCACCCCCATGTACTTCCCAGACATGTGTAGCGACTGGGGTCTCAGCCTATGTTACCACATCTCTCACGTGTTCCAAAATTTGCTTCCTAAACTGTCTGTGTGTCTTGCTCACGTAGTTTATAGGGCAGGGCCAGGTGATAACATATATTACACCCTCTGTTCTACAGTTCATAAAGTCTAGAATTTGGAACCGTTTCCCATTGGAGTAGGCTAGAACTTCCGACCCTCTAAGAATGTACCCGCAGGCTCTGCAGAACCCACATTTGAGTGTCAGGATTAGATGTTTTGCCAAGCCAGTTTGTTTCCACCCTAGTTGGTCTCAGGAGGCTGTGGGTCATTTTATCTCCTAAATTCCTTCCTCTCCTGATGGTCAAGGAGGGTTTCTGGGTTATCACCTTGCGGGAATTTGGGTCTTGTCTCAAGATGTTCCAGTACATCCTAATTCTAGAACCTCTCCAGAGTACTGGTCATAGGTTCCGATGACCCTGATAGGTTGAGCTGTTACGCTTTTCTTCTTTGGGACTAGTAATGATGTTCCAGGGGTGGCTCTAGCTGAATCTCGAGCACTGGTCAACAGTGATCTGGGATAACCTCTGTCAACAAAGCGTTGTAACAGTTCGCTTTGTAAATCAAACTGCTGATCAGTTGTGCAGTTCCTTTGTATCCGGAGGAACTGTCCTTTAGGAATGCCACGTTTATGTGGCTGGGGGTGGTGACTGTCCTACCTAAGGAGTGAGTTTGTAGCTGTTTTTTTTCTGAATAGACTAGTAGTAAAAGTACCTGTTTCAGTAACCGTAGTCTTATGGATGAAGGAAGTGAAGTGTGAATTCAAGTTGTTTTGATTAAGAGCCTTCACAAAGTCATGGAAGGTGCTCATGGACCCTGTCCAAATGATATCATCAATATATCTGAGACACACAATGTACTGGGCCCACATCTCATATATTGATCTCCGAACACATATAGTTCCTCCCACCACCCCAAATATATATTGGCGTAGGTGGGGCACTCCATTCATGGTGCCCCGCCGCTGATGGTACACCCTCCCATCAAACAAAAACGAGTTATGTGTCAAGATGAATCTAAAGAGTTCCAATATGAAGTGATTTTGCTGTCCGAATTGTGTCCCCCGAGTCCATAGAAAGTGCTCTACAGCGTCACACCCCTTGTCATGGGGGATGGAGCTGTAGAACGCCTCCACGTCCAGGATAGCAAGGACCGCCCCTGATGGTACTTGGACACCTTCCGGTTGCCTAAGGACGTCCATTGTGTCCTGGACATAGGATGGGAGAGAGAGAACAAAGGGACGTAGAACCTGGTCCTACATAGTTACTGACTCCCTCCATTACTCCACCTATGCCCAAGACAATGGGGCGGCCCTTGAGAGGTGTATACCCTTTGTGGACTTTCGGGAAGCTATAAAAAGTGGGGACCTGGGGATGGTCAGGGCACATGTACTGGTACTCGTGAACAGAAATAAGTCCATCATTACGTGCTTGGTCTAAGATCACCTTAAGAGCATCATAGTAGGAGGCAGTAGGATCTGAGGGGAGGACTTCATAGTTAACGTGGTCATCTAGAATATTTCTACACACAGATATATTCTGTTCATGATGATCACTTTTTCACCCTTGTCTGAAACTTTAATAATGATTGAATCATCCGACATTCATCATTCTTTAGGGCGGACAATTGGGCAGTGGTCAAATTTACTCCTCCTAGGGGACAGCCCTTTTGGATAAGGCTTCAAGACTATCCACCATGACTTTTTCAAATATATCTTTACCCTTAGTCACAAAAAGGCTTTGTATAGTCCTGAGGCCCTCTTAAGTCCTCCACCTCAACCCCCAGTTCTTTAGCTCTTCTATTCTCTGTGACAGACATATAAATGTGACCATAAGTTTGCGTGCAAATAGTGAAATATCCTTCACCCATTCCAAGTGCTTAAATCGATTGATGGGTACATATGATAGACCTTTTTCCAGTACACAACACTCAATGTTGGAGAGGGATCTTGAAGACAAATTGATGATCTGAAGTGTATCTACTTTAGTAGTATCGGCTATCTTGGGGGAAGCTCCTTTCTGCCCCTGAGGAGGTTCTGTGTTCTAGGCGGTGCCTGGGTTAAAAAGTAATAAAAACACTTTTGACTGAAAATATTTCACCAAGTCATGACATAGAGGAGGAAGAGGACGCACAGGATGACAGTTTCCTACTTGTGGATTCTTAGGAAGAAGATGATATAGAAGCCTTCCTGGATGATCTTGAAGAAGAGAGAGGTTCTGACGACCTACTTTATACAGCCGATGAAAATGTTTAACAAATTAACGCCGACACCATGGATCCAGTGAATGAATCAAAATTTTTTTTTTTTTTTTTTAGATTTCTCTAGTACCATGCCAGTATAGAAAAAATGTGTGCGCCAAAATTGATTGAGATTCCTATCCGATGACTAGGGTCGGCAATCAATGTCAAATGTGTCAAGGGATCAAGAACTGTGGACTAGTCAGCCTAGAGTAAAGCGGATTCCCATTGGAAACCTTATGCTCTCGAGTTCCATAGTATTAAGCGGCAGTGACTTTATGAAAATATAAAAGCTCTTAACAATTATCAAAAAATACAAAACACAAGTTAGTCGGAAAAAATCAGCTTTGGAAAGTGGAAGGTCACAGTAGTATTGAAAACCTGTGTATTTTCCATTTGGATCAGGGAATGTCTGTCGTATTTGAAGCACCACACATGCGGGAATTGGCTTACGATTGTGTTTTCCTAGGATGCCATAGACCCATGTAGTAAATGAACGGTGGGCTGCAAGTCTTAGATATTTGCAAAAAAACATTAAACCAAAGTTTGCTGTTCTACCAAAGCTCAACTGCATTCAATCATATCTGATGTACTAAAAGAGTGTGTAAGTTGACGTTCTTGCTAAAAGGGAATAGGTACAAACAGCTGACCAATGGGGGTCCAGGATTTGGGAAAACCACTGATCACATATAGATGATTTAGTCCTCAATATCTTAGTAGAAAACACCTTATTGTTTTAGTCGATAGGTTTGGTCTACTGAAATGTTAGATTTCTATGCAGTGTAGCACTACTAAATGAGAACGTACCTGTGGTCAGTGGAATCCATAGAACGTCTGTGCTGCGTATCATCACCATCAAGGCAAACAGACTGAAAAGTTGAATGCTGAGTTATGTATTCTAGGCTGTTCACCATTAGATGTTCTATCTCCTCAATTTCAGTGCAGCATAAACATTGTTACTATTTTCATCAATTGCAATGACACCAGTGTAGCTCAGTCAATCGATTTTCAGGATCTGGTTCAGGACCTGGGCGTCTTCTCCTGGTGTCCATTTTGGATCGTTCTGGAAGCAATAATCCTGTCCAGGACGTTCTTCTCTAACTCTTTGTTTGAGCGGCTGAATAAGTTGTTGGAGTTCCTAAGTATTGAACGACACAATATGTAGATGATGTATTCTACTACCTGCATTTTTTTTTTTACCTGAATTGGTATTCCCATATCAGACGTGTATGTAAATGTAAGCAAACTTAAAGATGAATTTCCATCACTCCAATAGATCCAAATGTAGATAGGGTTAAAACATAACTTTTATTTAAGAAGAATCACAGCTTTGTGGTAAAATCCATGTGCAGAAATTATACAGGTCTAAAGCCTACGCGTTTTGGGGTTCAAAGTACCACTTAGTCGTGGCCCAAGGAAGACAGCAGGCTGCTGCACTTATATAGAGTCTAAACAAAGTTAAGAGGCCTCTCCAGTCTGCACTAGGACGGAGAGTGTAATCAAGGGTTAATTAGTCGTCATATGAGGGAAACAAGGAATACAGTACATAGCCATCTATCATGAGCAATAGCATTGGATGAGCACACTATTTTTGTTCCATGTCAGCCAGTGGATACGAAATATAAAAAAAACCTTGAGTCTTCAGTAGTTGATATCAGATAACTAATAATGATGGCAGGTTACAAGCTTTCGAGGCTCTAGGCCTCTTCCTCAGGTATGAGAACACAAAGCAATGATGCCGTCGTAGAATAACATTTGAAGACCATGAGTGTTCATAAACAAGTAATACATTGTTTTAAATATCAATCAGATGAGTTAGTATTGTTGCGGTTCTATTCTCCGAATTGTATATGCCCTTATTAAAGATAGCCGTTAGAGCATCTAGAGCATGCGCAGTTCAGGTTTCCCTGACTAAAGATGGTCCTTATACACTGCGCATGCGTGATTTATCCTCCAGCAATCCATCCAATGGTGGTGAAGAGGGGCAGCACGAGATTACCACTTGTAAGGGATCGCTACATCATAGGAATACCAAGTTATCAAGTAGTTCTCACTATAGCTTCAAAGTGGAAAAATACGGTCCGCACTCTGGGATTTCTTCATTTAAAACATAGCTTTTAATCTATTAAGAGCAATGAACAAAAATGCGTACAGAAAATGAAAAAGATCACAGAAAAACCAATAAAGTGATTTAAAAATCGCTCATTGCTGACGCGTTTCAGGACTTCTCCTGTCCCTTCCTTATAGCATATTGGATATATAAACACTGAGACAAACCAACCTATGTAAGAAGGAACTCCCAGGGATTTCACACATGAATTCAATAACTGAATTATTCTCGTTTGCCTTTCACAAACCCCCAACTCGGGTTTTTAACTACATGTATTTGTAAACCAACACATGATTGTATCTCCTCTGTGTATGAGATTGAAACCAAATACTGCCACGACATTCACCCTCTATTTTACACTTTCACATAAGGCAATAACCCGATCCATTTCATTAGGAAATGAACATACATACATTTGCATCATGATCAGCCAAAATGATCTTTAACCCATGGTAAACCCAGAGAACCTTTGACTCTAGGTTTTATATATAAAAACAAGGTCTGTCTTGATGTTTAGACCTTGCGCTGTCTCGCATTGACTCTCATAATCCACAGAGCCTCCTGTTTGCAAAGCAATCTTTTTTCATCTCCTCTAGGATGTGTGTTCACTTCCTCTAATCCCCAAAATTGCATTGATTTTACAGATCCTTCATGGAATTGGGCAAAATGCCGGGCCGCTCCCGAGATATTATCCATGGAAGATTTTGAACGGTCTCTATGTTCCTGTATTCTTATTTTTAAATCTCTGGTGGTGCGTCCTATGTAGTCCTGTCTACAATCCAAACATCTTATACAGTACACCACATAGTTTGTATTACAATTAATGTGGGACTTGTAATGTACATTCCAGTCTGATGCACAAATCAGATGTGAATTTACAGACTTTACATTTGGGCTGACCACATTTAAACAATCCTCTCATTTTTGGGGCCAACATTTCCTTATTCGATTGGTCAAAAAAACAACTTGGTGACAGTAAGTTACCTAATGTAGTGCCTCTTCGGGGAACATATCTGACCCTTTCCTTCAAAATTTCATTCGTGATTTCATCAAGTTGTAGAACGGGAAGGTTCTTTTTAATGATACTCTTGATTCTATTAAATTCTGGGCTAAAGGGTGTTGAAAATGTAACATTTTCTTCTGCTTTCTTAAGTTTGTGTTCTACAGACAAAAGATCTTCCCTGTTCCTTAATTTCACTTTGGACAATGCCTCATCCAAAATCCAACCAGGATCATTTCTGTCTTTCAACCTATTAATTTCCCCACTTTTGACCTCATGATCTACCGTACTAGTACAGGCTCTTTTTGCTCGAACCAACTCCCCCACAGGGATGCTCCGGATAGTATGTTTTGGATGGCAACTATTTGCCCTTAATATAGTGTTACCAGAAATTTATTTCCTGTATAATGATGTCATAACTTTCTTATCTTCCACGGAGCCCACCAGCGTAACATCAAGAAAATTCATTATTGTGGGGTGATTTTGAAATGTAAACCGTAAATTAAAATAATTCGTAAAGTATAAAATCTGGTATTACACAGTATTAACCCCTATAGTGTCCCCTGCACACAGTATTAACCCCTATAGTGTCCCCTGCACACACAGTATTAACCCCTATAGTGTCCAATGCACACACAGTATTAACCCCAATAGTGTCCCCTGCACACAGTATTAACCCCTATAGTGTCCCCTGCACACACAGTATTAACCCCTATAGTGTCCAATGCACACAGTATTATTAACCCCTATAGTGCCCCTGCACACACAGTATTATCCCCAATAGTGTCCCCATATGTCCCACTGTGGACACCTATAAACATTTATTATACTCTGGGGTCTGAAAAGACCCCAGAGTATAACAATCGGAGACCCGAGGGATTAAAACCATTAAAAGAACAGAGACAGTTGCTTACCTGTTCCTGTCGGCCGCCACTCTTGTCCAGCTTTAATGACGTCAGACGTCACATGACCCAGGAAGCTGGCCTGGGTCATGTGACGTCAGACACGAATGACGGAGGCCTGGCAGGATCGTGGAGAGGTAAGTAACACTGTTTTTTATGTTACCTTACCTCTCCGGTCCGCCGATCATTATACTCGGGGGTCTGCAAAGACCCCCCCGAGTATAATGATAGCCTCTGTGGGCCCCGCGGTGTCACTTGCCGATCCCGGCCCAGCCAGGATCGGCAAGTGAATAGGGCCCGTAGCGGACTTAAAAAAAAAAAAAAAAACCGCAGCGGTAGCGGCTGTCACCGGGCCCCCTAATGGCCCGGGCCCTGTGGCAGCTGCTACTGCTGCTACCACGGTAGTTACGCCCCTGCCAACAGCCTATTGTTGATGGAGATATTAGATGTATAAGGATTGTTGGGGGAGAATATATAATATTCCTCCCACCAGGCCATTGTCAAATTTGCCAGAGAAGGTGAAAATCTGGCCCCCCTGGGAACCCCACAGGACTGCAAAAAATGTTGTCCATTAAACATAAAATAGTTGTAGTTCAATAGATATTCAACCACTGAAATATGTTCACAAAATTCCTCCGAGTATTGAGTAAGACTAAAGATGGTATGCTAGAGCCTCTATGGCAATAGGGTCAGGAATTTTGGAACATAGGAAACATACATCACACGTTAGTCAACTATTTTCTGGACTCCATTTGAAATTCTCAAATATGCGTAGTAATTCCTTTGTATCCGTAATGTATCCTGGTATGCGTGTGACTAATGGTTGAAGTATCGTATCTATCCAGGCACACACATGTTCATTGAGGGAACCAATTCCAGAGACGATAGGTCTGAGAGGGAACGGAAATTTCTTTATGGATTTTGGGTAGACCATGAAAGATCGGTGTTATTGGTTGTTCTACATGTAAAAAAAATCATTTCTTTTTCTGTTATGATACCAAGGTCTTTCTCTTCCTTCAATATTTTGTATAGGACCTTTGAGAAAATGTCAGTGGGATCCGATGCTAACTTCCTGTAGGTGCTAGCATCGCCCAAGATTTCCACGACACTACTGTGCTGTTTCATCTAGATGTAGTCATACCGTTCATACATGGATTGTATTCTTTGTAATCCATGCTGCCACCTGCTGTCCTTTTTTCGTATGACAGCCTGTAGTTAATTAATTCTGTACATGCCTTCGCTTCCTGGTTCAAGGGTAGCTGTTTCCTGTTTTCACTTATTACTAGTCTCCATTTTCTCTGGGAGAGCACACTTGGACTGAGCAGCAGAAGGCATCAGTTTTCGACCACATACTTATCACAAACTACACTTCTAAGTAGTTGCTCACACTTGCTGTACCATCCTGCTTGTTACACCTGTATTCCTGGAGAAGTGCTGCATTACCATCACATGCTGTATGTCCAGTCTTCCAAATAAACAAGCCTGAACTTCACCATTCCTGATGTGCATCATCTCTCCGGACGCTGAGCAACATGGTTCTGTCTGCCCTGCATTGAGGAAGCGAAGGTCGGACCTCTCCCAGCCCCTATATACCTGCCACATCTTCATTCGCCTCATGTGGGGACAGAACAACTACTTTTATAATCTTCGCTATTGAGGATAACAACTTTTCCTCCTTTATCAGCTGTATGGTGATATGTTTGTCCTCATGTAGTAACTTTAGAAATCTCTTGCCAAATCTCCTTGGTCGGACTGGGCATCACTATGGGTGGCAAGTGCTGCCATATCAGATGGCATGTTCTCCTCACAACTCCAGATATGGTGGATTCACCCACCCGGAATTAGAGGTGCAGGGATAGCAGACACTATTGTTAAGTATATAGGGACACATTTTGCACACTATGGAAACTGGAAGGACACATTTCTATGTGTTCCTCTTTGACCATTTTTGGAATTGACGTTTGGACAGTGGCATTTTTGCAAAAAAAAAAAAAAAAGTCATTTTAAACACTGTAATAAGTTTAAACTATAATAAATACCGCAACGTGATGAGCAGCCTATCCGTGGGACTGAGGGCCTTTCTCATGATGGTGTCTAAGGGCTGGAGATGCTGCGCCAAGTGCTCAAGGAGCAGGTCAAAGACGTTTGGAGGTATGCTTCAAATTTGGATGGATCTTTTGTTAACCCCTTCCCGACATGCGCCGTAATAGTACGGCGCATGTCGGGTCTGTAACTATGGCGAACGCCCGGGAGCCGGGCGGCCGCCATAGCCGCCAGGTGTCTACTGCTTTAAGCAGTAGACAACCGGTTCTAATACCTATTAGAGAGTCTGTTACAGAGTCTGTTAAGAGTTAGGTCCTGCCATCATTTTAAAATAGGTACATGTGTAGCTTAGGGCAGTTTGCAAATCCCATGATCCCCCTATTATGTCACATTATGTCCCTGTTTACCTATGTAGACCGTGTCCTACTACTGTAGCTCTATAGTTTGGCCTAGTAGTCCACAGTGTAGCTTGGTAAACCGAGGGGTAGAAAGAAGAGGGGGAGCATGATATTTGGAAACTGCAGGAACATACCTAGCACAAATATATTTTTGCACAAATACATGGACAAGAGATTTGAAACTGATATTTACTTGTCTCCAAAAAAAGGAAATAAACAAGAAATAAAGCATTGTTCAGCCCCCAAAATCCCCCCCACATCTTCCAGGACAGCACGATGAGGAAGGTCTTCAGTCCTGGTCAGGCTGCTCAGCACTGAGGCGAGAAAACTGCCAAGGCACGGCACCTTTGGGACTCATGAAGTAGTCCGTGAAGGCATCTCTCAGCTGTACTGCTGTACCCGAGCTCCTAGAGCAGTGATGGCAAACCTTTAGAAGACTTAGTGCCCAAACTGCAACGCAAAACCCGATAATGTATTGCAAATGCACACACAACTGAAAGAAGCGGCGATCGCTCACTAATGGGGAATCCTGTGCCCTCTCTAGCATGCGTGCCGTAGGTTCGCCCTCACTGTCCTAGAGGTGAATAGTGGGTCACCCAAATCTGCCTTTGGCTGCACTATAATGTTGACTATCATAGTCACAAACAAAGTTGGAAAGCACACAGGCAGCTTTGATGATCACGTCTACTGTATTGGGAGCCAACTGCAGCGCACCAGTTGAAGAACCTCGACTTACTAACCTTGATCCCGAAGGTGCACTCCACGAAACGTCGTGCCCGCCTCAGCATCATGTTGAAGACCCTCTTCCTGGCATATACAGTAGTCTCCTCCGTGGGTATGGACGCAGCAGGTTTTCACTGAGGGAAAAAGCCTTATCCTCTACCATGACGAAGGGGACTGGATGTGTGGTATCCAGAAGCGGGCTTGGTGGATGTAGTCACCTGATCTCCAAGTACTCTGTGACTCAAAACTGATGTCAGTAGCACCCAGGAGTCCCCAGTACTACCATAAGCACCGACGTCGATAGCAAGAAATTGGTACGTGGCATCAACCACCGCCATCAGGACCACCGTGAAAAGTACTTCTTGTAGTTGAAGTACAGCGATCATGAGTGCGCTGGCTTCTGCACACGTACATGCTTCCCATCGACGGCACCTATGCAGTTGGGGAAATTGGCCACAGACTGAAAGCGTGCTGCTGCCTGCAACCAAATCTCCTGGGTTGGACTAAGCATCGCTATGGGTTGCAAGTGCTGCCAGATCAGAAGGCATGTGCTCCTCACAACTCCAGATAAGGTGGATAGGCCCAACCTTGAATTGGAGGTGCAGGGATGCATAACATTTTTGAGGTAGTTAGAAGAAATTACAAGGAAAACATAAATACCGCAACGTGATGGGCAGCCTTTCGGTGGGACTGAGGGCCTCATCAAGGATCGCCAGGTATGTGCCTGGTTCACAAATGATCCCCTCGATCTTGAGCAATACATCCGTGGTGTCTCTAATGTATGATGGTAGCCCAGCCACGAATGGGCACAGGACCTGGTTGCAATACTGGCTGGCATGATGGTGTCCTCATGCTGGAGAAGCTCCGCCAGGATAAGTAGTAGTCTATCAAATGTCTCTGGTGGCTTCCGAACAAACACAATGAATTTAGAAGGGTATCTGGAAAACAAACAAACAAAAAAGTTTACACAGTCTAATGTTCACCGTTTGCCCCTCCACACAGTGAAATGTCCATAATGGCCCCTCAAAACAATATAATGTACCAGATTACATTATCCATTAAATTACTGTACATACTTGGACATCATTTACAAAAACGTGCAAAAACTCCCCTCTGGCCGAAGTAGATTTATGGATTGCAACCCAATAGCGCCGACGTCGCTTGGGGCTAGAGTGAGGTTCTTTGTCCTCCTGCTATAAACAAAGAACATTTTATTTGCAACAGAACTTCATTACATCAATACATCTCAAACGTGTATCTATTTCTGAACTTACCTCCTGTTGCAGTCTACGTTGCTGCACCATGCTGACCACCACCGACACCAGTAGAGTCCTATTTTACCGGCGAACAGGAATGTCCGGTTCAGCAACAGTTGTCTGTGATGTTGTGTGGCGGCTGTATTTTCTGTCATATCTAAGCCGTCTGTGATGCTGGTAGCCACGGTCAAACTCTCTCCACTCCATCTTCATATGTGTCCTGATTAAATAATGGGATATCCTTTTTGGCCCTGCCCAGTGGGTTGGCTGTGTTAAATACGCCACGCCAAAAAACACCTGGCAGTTTAAAAATACCACGCCAAATTCGGCACCATTTTCCTCCGGGTGAATGCATCCTAAGACCCTCTCCATATCTAATTTGTGGCCATTCTCCTGCCAAATGACCAATATCGGGATCTGTCTTTAGGATACCCCAAAACATATTTAAGATGTTCCGTACCTCCTGGTTAGCTCAGTCATAGGTACCAATAATGCGTGTATCCAAAGAGTCCTCCCTAGACCTAGGGATCAGTAACTCTTGTCTGTCCTGAACTCTCACCTGATGATAGGCTTACCTCACAACATTGTCTGGATAACCCCGAGCCAGGAACCTTCATCTGAGATCATCTGCAGCTACTTTGAAATCACATGAGAACAGTTTCTATGGACACGCAAATGTTGTCCGTTTAGGAATACCCCTGCGGAGCGGATGCCAGCTTGACCATTTTTACGGATTACGCTGGGTTCACACCAGCATCTGGACTCCGTTATCAGGTTTCCGTCTTATGCATGCAGAAGATGGAAACCTGTCCGGCCGTGAGCGTTTTCAGCTCTCTGCGGCGAAAGTTTTTTTAAAAACCGGACACAGAGTACTGCATGTAGTATAGACTCTACTAATTCCGCAAACCTTGCAGGGGTATCTTGCCATATGATGAACACATCATCAATGTATCAGACTTAATTTGTGACTCCAGATGTTCCAAGAACACACCAGCCCAGGTAGAGGTTGGCATATGTTGGTGCACAGGGATTATCCATGGCCACTCCTCTGAGCTGGTGGAAGAACTTGCATTCAGAAAATGAAGTAATTATGCTCAAGAACGAATCACAACAGGGTGATCATGAAACTATTGTGTCCGGCATATTGTGTGCCTCGCTGTTATGGTTCTGTGTGCAAATACAAAAATAATAATAAACGCAACAGAACCGCTAAGCCGCAGAGCACTGCGGCGAGGTCCACAGACCCAGATGGGCGGCCGTGTGCCAGTACCAGGCAGCAGTGTGTCTGAACAGGGAGTAAAGTAAATGCACCAGTTCACTTCACTGGATGAATGCGTCAGGGCTGCAGCAGTGTGAACGGGGCTGCGGCAAGGTTGTACCAGTTGACTGCACTGGGCAACCGTGTTACACAATGGAGATTTACTCCAGTTATCCTCACTGGGTAAATAGCTATTTGCAGCTTCAGAGATTAACAGGCTGCAAACAAGTTTACACCAGTTCACTGCACTGGGTAATAGTTATGTGCAGCTTCAGGTGGACCAGCTGCAACAAGACTGCCAGGGGTTAACGTCACCCCTGTCAGCAACACAAATGGCTCCGCACAGCTTGGAGCTATAACACACACAGACAGGGACAGATAGCCTAGCTAAAGAGACAAAGCCTGCTGCCAGTCCACCGGCTGGTACAGAGTCCACTGCACCGAGCCGTAGTGTGGAGCTGTCAGTACATTCAGGACTTATAGGTCTTGCTAACAGCACTAGATGAAACCTGCCTAGCTACTGGAAGCAGCCTGGAGCTCCTGTCATACCCTCCTGTCTTACGTGTTTTTTAGATAAAGTGTGAGCACCGGGCGGGCGTCCGCTCACACCTTTTAAAGGCTAATCCCCGCCCAACAGGGGCGGTGGCATAACATCACCGAACATGCCCAGTAAGGCCAAACTGGGACTTAGCCTCAGAGCGGACCCAGTATGCCTGAGCATGCTCAGTGGGGAGAGAACGGCACTTAGCCTCTGAGCGGCTCCAAAATGCCTGAGCATGCTCAGAGGACCGAAAATTGGACTTAGACTCCAGACATCCTATTACACAACGCCGAGGGCAAGGTTCGGATTGGCCCGCAGGTGGCGCTGTGCGCCGTGATGGAACCCTGCGAGGCCCGATCCTAACACTCGCATGCCGAGGAACTCCCCCACAGCTTCACATCCCCTATCATGGGGGATGGAGCTGTAGAGGGCCTCGACATCAAGGCTCGCCAGGTATGTGCCTGGTTCACAAATGATCCCCTCGATCATGAACAATACATCCGTGGTGTCTCTAATGTATGATGGTAACCCAGCCACGAATGGGCACAGGACCTGGTTGCAATACTGGCTGGCATTTTGTGTCAGACTGTGTATCCTGAATACGATGGGACAAGCTTTAAGTGCACTACAGGTACAGCAAAAAACGTAGTGATCCTGAGGATGTGTGGGTAGGAGGAAGAAAAATGCTGACTCCGTGATCAATTTGTCATTTTTTGCAGCAATAAGTTCACCAATGCAAGCCTTCATGGGATTGTGAGGGAGTAATCGATAACCACTTGTATCATAGAGGATTCTTTTACATAGTTGGACGTAGTGGTCCCTATCTAGGACAGTACTATCCTTGCGTATGACATTGATTTTGTTTCAATTGATTTCTCATGTTTCTGATCAGAGATGTCTTGGGTGTTTGGTTTACACCTAGTATATCTGGTATTTTTAATAGAGGGTATGCAAAATAAAATATTGTAATGTTTTAGCTTCTAAGTTTCTTTATTTGGCCCATTTCAGACCTGAAAATAAAAAATAAAATGACACTTTAGCCTCAAATTTTTAATTTTCACAAGGAATTAGAGAGGTAGCATTCCACGATTTGTTACACGTTTCTTCCTGAGTATAGAAATCAACCACACGTTTCTTCCCGAGTATAGAGATGCCCTAAGCAAAATCAGAGAAAATACGTAATAGCTCATTTGTATCTTTAATGTATCCTGGAGTTCTTCTAACCAGTGGTTGTAATAAGGTGTCTACCCAGGTACAAACATGTTCATTAAGGGAACCTATCCCAGAAATGATAGGTCATAGGGGCGGAAGGAATTGATTCTTGTGGATTTTTGGTAACCCGTGAAAGTTGGGTATTATGGGATGTTCACAAACAGAAATTCCACCTCTTTCTCAGTGATTATGCCTAAGTCAACACCTTCTCTTAATAACTTAAAGATTCAGAAAAGATATGAGTGGGCTCTGTTGTAAGTTGTCTGTAGATACTATCATTGCCTAATATATCCATGACACTCTTCTAGTCCTCCTTACTGAGGATGACAACTTTACCATTTTTATCCGCCATACGTATTGTAATCCGATTATCCTCATGTAAATGTCTTAGACACTCCCTCTCCTGATGTGTAAGATTGTGTGTAGATGTATTGATAACTATTTGTGATGTAAATTGATCAGGTATATTTCTATGGCTAATCAAAGAGATGAAGATCAGCATCACTCCGTGAAAAATGTTGAAAAAAGTTCTTTAATCCATATTAACCGTAAAAAACATACAACAATAAAGAAAAAGTAATGACAAAAAACACATTTAAAAAACGCCGTTTATTAAATGTGTTTTTTGTCATCACTTTTTCTTTATTGTATGTTTTTTACGGTTAATATGGATTAAAGAACTTTTTTCAACATTTTCCACGGAGTGATGCTGATCTTCATCTCTTTGATTATCCATTTCACTTGCCTTTCTGCCCGGAAAGCTGATCGTGCACCCCGGTTGGAATATCAGAACACACACGGTGAGCTCCAAACCTTTCTTTTTTGGACTTTATATATTTCTATGGCTGTCTGAAACTGATCAATTACTGGGACTAGTTTAAAACAAGAAAATACATTTTGGGTTGCTGTGTTGGGAGTTAATGGTATAAGTGTAGCATACCCCACGTGGCAAAGCCTTCCCTTCCTGTAGAAATGTTATTGGTTTCAGTGAGAAAAAGACTTGGTGATAAATTATCACCCAATGACTCTCCTCTTTTAGCAACGAATTGTACGCCAGGTTCAAGGATCTTTTTAGAAATAGAATCTGTTTGGAGAATGGCAAGATTTTTAATAAAATTATATTAACAATGCCTTTATATTGTGGGCTATAGCCGTTGAAAAAAGATTTTATTCACATTAATTTTTTTTCTAAGTAAGGAGCTTCTAGTTCTATTATTTATTATAGTAGTTGCCCTTTTTAGACTCCACTCTGGGTATTGCCTGCTTCAAAATCTTATCTAAAGTTTTAACTGAATGTTGTTGAAAATCCTCAATTTTTGGACATGCCCTCTTGGTCCTTACCAACTCCTCCCTTGGGACCAGCCTTAATCGTATGCTTCGGATGACAACTGTCCGCTCGCAGAATGGTATTGCCCGCAGAGGGCCTTAAAGTGATGACTTAAGCATACTCCAGATCTCCTAGTGACATAATGTCCCAAAAAAAAAAAAAAAAATTTTTGTGGAGGTCAAAAGAATGAGTAAATTTGAGTGCAAGTAAATTTTTATTTAAATAAAACAAAAAATCTGGTATGGACGCTACATTGCCTGACCACACAATAAATATGTCGTCAATGTAGCGTCCATACCAGTAGAAACTAAAAAATGGATTCTGTAAAGTGAATATAAATTTTTCTTCCCATAATGACATGTAAAGAATGGCTAGGGATGGAGAAAAGCACATACCTGTAAATATCAGCCATTGAATGTAAAAAAAAAAATTGAGTAAACAAAAAAAATAGTTACTGATGTAATGTATTCACATGTGTAAGCACTCTAGTTATACAGATGATGTGCGAGTGCGTCAATGGCCAGTTCATGAGGGATGCAGGAGTAAAGTGAGTAGACGTCACCTGTCAACCATGCGAAGTCCGCTCGCCACTCAAAGTTTTTGAAAAAAATTAAGACCTCTTTGCGTTCCTTCATGAACCCTGGGGTTCTAAAAACTAATGGATGAAGGATATTATCCAGCCAGGAAGTAAGTTTCTCATTAATGGAACCTGTGCTGGATATGATGGGACGTAAAGGAGGCGGTGAAATGTTTATATGGATTTTCGGTAATCTGTAGAATATGGGAGTGATACTGTCGAGAAGAGTCTGACAGAGGTGGCTTTAAGGTAGGGATAGCAGGTTACGAAACCATTGAACCATTCTTGTATCCCTGAAGATGCCAAAATCGGCCATGGCCCCATGGTCTCCAATATCTATAATCACAAAATGGTATTTGTTTCGATTAAAGGCTGATCACTCCACCGAGAAACTCTCTCATTGTAGATTGTCTGATTTCGTTGGTTTCTTCGCACAGATGTGATCTCTGTCCAGAGCCCCCAATATGGCGTCCTGAAAGCCATCAGCAATTTTCTGCCATTCTTTTGGGGTGAGGGTAGTCTTCACAATATCCAGACTGGCTGGTGGATGATCTATAGTACTGTGTCCTACCATCTGGGTCACGGGAATTACTCTTTCATCAGTTATTACCCTAAATCTGCCTCAAACCACAACAGACCGGTCTCAAATGAACAGTTGATCCATAAACACACTGCAAACCTTAAGACTAAAGATTCTACAAACCCAATTGAGCAAAACAATCTAGCTCTAAAAAATATTCACACCTTTTCCTGGTGCCAAACAAACAGCATCTTTTATTATTACTGACCATTAACATCAATAGCATCAAAAGGATCTTCACCTGACAACAAAACATCTGCACTTGTGCTCCTCTGACTGTGAGGACAACTCTTGTCCTAGTGACTCTTCTATGACTAGCGATCTTGAGGACTCATGAATCACAATTTACAATACCCCGTTATCAAACACTCAAATAGTAAGAGCTCTTTCCACTGAAAACACCACCTCCGACGGAAACATCTCAACACATTGGTTTCTTTTTTAGGTCTACCCCCGGCAATTACCTTGATACCTACATATCACACACGAGACCCCTTTACTAACCAAAATATCACTTTCAGACATTTTATTCCCTAGTAGATCTTAGAATCCAATCAGATCATATCACTACCAAAAACAACCTCACTTACAAAGAAAGGAAGGCTTTAAAATCATAACTACATAACACTGACATAGTGATTTGAAGTGCAGACAAAGGAGGAGGTGTAGTAGTACAAAATAGGGAACCTAACGCATACTGTCCGACATTGGTTACTACCAAACTGTATCCCAAGACCCCACCAAAAACCACACTTTGGAATATGAACATCTCATACCAGACGAATATACGATCACTAACCTCTCCATGGCCCTCTTTAACATCTACCAAAAATACATAAGGATCAAGTCAAATCCCCCAGGTAAACCAATAAACTCTGGAATTAATTGACTTCCCCGGGACATAGATGTTTTATTACAGTGATACGTCACTCAGCTCCCATCCTATCTAAGAGATTCTTCTGACCTTATTAAACCCCTCTTACCAATACCATAGAAAAATAGTTATAGATGGGCCACATTATTAGATGCGAGTTCCCTTTATAGTAATATACAACATGAACAAGGATTACCCGCAGTCCACGTCCTATCTGAGAGGGATCAAAACCTCCCAACTCATTGGGAATTTATACTCAAAGGCATGAAGTTTTATTCTAGAACACCACAACATTTTTTCAGTTTGAATCAAAAATTTCTATACAAACTAAGGGCACAGCGATGGGTACAAGGTTCGCGCCAAGTTACGTTAACCTTTTTATGGGCCATTTTGAGAAGACCCTCCTCTGTGATAAATACCCCTGGACACAATTAAATTTTTTACAAAGGTTACATAGATGATTTACTTTTCATTTGGGAGGGCCCCAAAAACTCTTACATTATTTACTCAATATCTCAACAGTAATAAGTTAAGTATTGAACGAACAGGAAAATCTAACGGCATAAGACCAACGTACCTTATGGTCCATTCCGGAGGATTCCGAAAAATTGCACTATGGGTGACAGTGACAATTTACAAAGCCACGTTCTAACCTAAAAGTTCAAAGAAAAAATATTCTCCAAATCAAATCATTACTTCAGCCAAGGCAGCCAAATCTAGCCCAACAGGATTACCTAAACCCAAGTAATCCTAGTACCAATGGTAACTATCAATATAACTTCATCACATAACTAGATTAGAAACACACTGCAAAAACACCCTTTCCTTAAAAAAAAAATTATTACGAAAAAACCAGGACTAACATTCAGGAGGCCAAAAACCTTGCTCCTAGTAGACTGAGATCCAATATACAGTCAACACTCAGGTCACCGAACCAATGGTTCTACCAGCAACTCTACAGGCCTTTTCTTAACTGTTCATCCTCCTATGTGGTTTACCTGTTAGTGTCCATGTGAATCACTATGACCTTACGTGAACGCCTAAATAAGCATCGCCCCAATGTCCTTAATGGGCACACCAAGCACAGTGGGTCTAGGCGCACTTCCTGTTACCATGGTTGTAAATTTGAAGGCTTCAAAGTCCCACCAATAGAGAACATTCCAGTCAATACACCCAGAGCGGTACACCGCATGTGCCCCAGAGGGTCAAAGGTCCTCTTTATAAAAAGGACCTTTGCACACTGGGGGCACATCCTTCTACAGACGAGCTTTGACCCTCTGGGACACATGCGGTTAATAATAAAAAGCCAGGCAGCAGACAGTTCGCTGAATTCAGTGCTCTGTCTGCTTCCTAGCGGTGTATTAACCACATGTGTCCCAGAGGGTGAAGGGTCCTCTTCAAAGTGAAATACCACCCCTTTTTTTAAAAAAATACTCGAGTATAAGCCGACTTTTCCAGCACATTTTTCATGCTGATAAAGCTCTCCTCGGCTTATACACGAGTCCGGGTCCACGGAGCACAGACTGGAAGGACTTGGAAGGGGGAGGTCCTTTTGTGCTACTGCTCTGTGATTGGCTTGTCATGAGGTCATGTGACTGATGTCATCAAAGGTCCTGTAGTCACTGGTATGTAACATCTGCAGATAAAGTGGAGTCTAAATCCTAGTAGCTCCGCCCACACCAGAGTCCGATCACATGGTCATGACGTCATCAGAGGTCCTTTAGCACACTAGGATTTAGCATCTACCCTGCAGATGAGTGGCCAGGATTCATTGTGTCTTATGGAAGATGTCTGTTGTATGGAGGAGAGGAAGCTACAGTAACGTGACACACAGGGACCTTCCTTTAGTTACTCAAATTAATTTCGTTTCAGTAACTCCATGTGCCTCACATAACAGTTAACCCCATCATGTCCCTCGTATTAACCCTGTGTGCCCCATATAAGGGTTACTAACATGTGAGACATGAGAGTACTAATGAAGGACCTTAATTATGAAGATACCTAATTATTACCTCCATATGTCCCACATATCAGTAACTCTTATGTGAGGTACACAGGGGGTTAATGTGAGGGACATGATGGGGTTAACTTTCATTACTATGATCCCCATGGAATTACTAAGCTGCAATGCACATGACCAGACTTGTTATCTGCAATGGTGGACTCTTCCCCCCCCCCCTCCCCCCTCCCTCGGCTTATACTCGAGTCAATAAGTTTTCCCAGTTTTTTGTGGTAAAGTTAGGGGCCTCGGCTTATATTCGGGTCGGCTTATACTTGAGTATATATAGTATGTTCTTTTTTTTAAAAATCGAGTTTGGTTCAAAATGTCTCCCAATAAGTCCTCAAGTGCTCTAGGGGCGGGGCCTGGCTTGCCATATTTACCTACAGACGGCTTTGTGACACAGAGGCTAAATGGGCAGGGATTCCAGAGACGAGATGGAACACTTGCAATTGTTTTTAGGAAAATCTAGTAAATCGGGCCCCGCCCCTAGTGCACTTGCAGTCTAATTTGCATATTTAGAAAATGATTATTTCTACATTGCGTCATCAATTTATGGACACACAGGTTGTTTCTGCACCTATGAAGGCTCTAACATTGAAAAATTATTGATTTGAAACTGAGCCCAACAACCCTGAAATTTTTGGAATTGACAAACTCAATATTTTACAATTTGATTTGATTTTAATTTCTTAATTTAATAAATATTGATGAAAGTTTTATTTTTAGAAACCTGATGCAGATACTGAATTCCAGGTCTGAAATTGGTCAATGATCATTAGTGATCTGCACAAACGAATCTTTATCTTGTCCTTTATTAAATGAATAAAATTAATAAAACTATGTTCTTATAAATTATGGCTAAAAATATAAGTTCTGGCAATGAATTCAACCAGACTTGACTGTCAACAACCAAAATGTCCAGCTCTGTGCAGTAAAGGGGTTCCCATCGGAAAGATTGTCAGGTGTGTAGACCATGGATGACCAAACAGGTAATCAAACCAATTACGACATACAAGACCCATCAGTGGAGCAGATATAGGCTTCAGGCCACCCCATGTGTTACCGCAGGGTGTCTCATTGAGGCAATGGATTCTTCCATTGTTGGTTTCTTTTATACTATGATGAGCACTTTCCTTTGTTCTCTGTGACATTATTACAAGAGATACAATATCAGTCATCTAAGACGTCCATCGACTTGAGGTTAAAAAGTTTGCAAAGAGACCAGCTCCACTCTTTGGAGTTTGCAGACGGAGTCAATGGCTGGACTGAAGGATCTCCGAGTCCACCTGATACTCATCTCTGGATTCCGGAATATTGTCCGCTTCCTGAATACTTCCGTATTCCATGCTCTGCATCTGTAAGTGATGTCTTTCGTCAGGAGAGGTTTTATCTTCTGTTACTTTCACACCTTCACCCTCCTCTTCATCATCTTCATCGCTGTCCTGTAAGATCAATGAAATTGCTTTTATCAGAAATATTGCTATTTCTATTATACTTCTACGTTGGCCAGTGGCAAAATTCACCACTATCCAAATTTAAATCACAATTGTATTTTTTTAATTTAAGAATTTTTATTTTAGTCTGATTTTTATCGAAACCATCAACATTAGACAACAGAAAATACAAACACAACACAGGACTTATCACAGTTAGAATAAGGAAAAGGCAGTATATTTTAAGAATTTTTGGTGCTTTTTTTTTTCCTAAAAATTTTTGCAGTTCAAAATCTTGCCACAAAGCCTAAAATCATTTGGGACTTCCTGCCACTAGGAGATGGACCCATGGGTCATAAAACAATAATATGGAGCACAGACTATTGACACTTATATAAAAGTTAGGCTGCTTTCACACGGAGTAACGCTCCACTCATTCTGACACGTAGACACTAGTGATGAGCGAACACTAAAATGTCCGAGGTTCGAAATCCGATTCGAACAGCCGCACACTGTTCGACTGGATTTCGAACCCCATTATAGTCTATGGGGGGAAATGCTTGTTTGAGGGGTATGCAAAATTCGATAAAATTGTACTTACCAAGTCCACGAGTGATGGTCAGGCTGGATTCTCCTTGAAGTCTTCTCCCGGCGCAGCGCCTCCGCGGCGTCTTCCGACTGGAATTCACTCTGCCTAGGCATCGGGGCCTAGGCAGAGCCGATTGCGCATGCAGAGTGAATTCCAGCCGGAAGACGCCGCGGGGACGCTGCACGGAGAAGACTTCTAAAGGTAAGAGAAGAACCAGCGTTGATTGGCAGAATGTATAGCATTCTGCCAATCAACGCTGGTTCTGCATCGAACCACAGCTAGTAAGGGTCAGTTCACACGTGAAAACCGCCTAGCTTATTTGTGCGAGGTAAAAAACCTCGAGGAGTTTTTTTGACGCTGTTTTTTGCATTCCACGCGGTTTTTGACGAGGTTTTTGACGCGGTTTTCGCTAGCGGTTTTCGCTAGGGTTTTTTTTTCCTATATGTGCTATAGAAACTGCAGGCGAAAACCGCGCGTTTTTTTGCAAAAAACCGCGCGGTTTTGTGTGCAAAAAACCGCGCGTTTTTTTACCGTGCGGTTTTCGCCTCCCATTCACTTCTATGCAATTCTTCAGGCGTTTTCCGCCTGAAGAAAGGTCATGTCGCTTCTTCAGGCGGAAAACGCTAGGAGGAAAAAAAAAGCTAGTGGTCTACATAGACCACCATGTTAAAGGAGAGGTTTTTGAAGCGAATTCCGCTGTCAAAAACCTCCCCTTTGCCCACGTGTGAACTAGCCCTAAGTGTTCAATGTAGTACGAGTATTTTGAATACCGTAGTATTCGATCAAACACTACTTGCTCATCTCTAGTAGACACGTGTCAGAGCGAGGCGCTTCAAAACAGATTCCATTGACTTCAATGGGTGCCGTCTTATGCTCGCTACACATTGAAATTTATTGAGCGCGTAAGGGGGCATTTACGCGGAGTAACGTGCCGCGTGTTGTGGCACGTATACGGCGTGTGAGAGTTTGCGCGCCATATACGCTCCTATTGATTTCAATGGGAGTTAGGATCGTATACGCCGCGTTATTTTGCAGCCGCAAAATCATGGCCGCAAAATAATGCAGCGTATACGATCCTAACTCCCATTGAAATCAATGGAAGCGTATACGGCGTGCAAACACATCGCGCGACACGTTACTCTGTGTGAACGCACCCTAAGACGGCACCCATTAAAGTCAGTGGGATCTGTTTTGAAGCGCCGCACTGACATGTATTTACGTGTCTAAATGAGCGGTGCATTACTCCTTAACCCCTTAACGACCCTTGACGTAACTGTACGTCATGGGTCGCATGGGGATGTATGGAGCGAGCTCACACGCTGAGCTCGCTCCATACACGGCAGATGCCGGCTGTATAATACAGCCAGGACCTGCCACTAACAGCAGCGGTCGGTGCCCGAGCCGATCGCTGCTGTTAACCCTTTACACACTGCGGTCAAACGTGACCGCAGTGTGTAAACCGTGCCGGCGGCACGGGCGCCGCCATGTTTCCCTGATCGCCGCCCTCCTGAACGTCACATGAGGGCGGTGATCGGTTGCTATGACAGCCGGAAGCCTATTGAAGGCTTCCAGGCTTGTCTCTGCACTAGATCTATTAGACGATGCCAGAGGCAGCCTCTAATACAAGTGCTGCGATTTTCCTATTCACTGCAATACTGTAGTATTGCAGTGAATAGTATGAGCGATCAGACCCCCTAGGTTTCAAGGTACCTAAGGGGTCTGATCATAAATGTAACAGAAGAAAAAAAAAAGTTTTTAAAAGTATTAAAAAAATAAAAAAAATATAAAAGTTCAAATGACCCCCCTTTCCCTAGATCAGCTATAAAAGTAATTAAAGAACATTAAACATAAACATATTAGGTATCCCCGCGCTCCAAAATGCCCGAACTATTAGAATATTAAAACATTTATCCCGTACTGCGAATGGCGTAGCGGCAAAAAAAATACAAACAGCCAAAAAGCGTTTTTTTCAACACTTTGCCTCCTATAAAAAATTGAATAAAAAGTGATCAAACATCAGATCTTTCCCCAAATGGTATCAATAGAAACGTCATCTTGTCCCGCATAAAAAGACACCACAACCAGCTCCATACATGGAAATATGAAAAAGTTACAGGTGTTAGAACATGATGAGACAATTTTTTTTTTCTATTTTGCAAAGTTTATCATTTTTTTTAAAAGTATCAAAACATTTCAAATACTATATAAATTTGGTATCGCCGTGTTCGTACTGACGCGTAGAACACAGGTAACATGTCATTTGTACCAAACAGTGAACGCTGTAAAAATTAAACCCATAAGAAAATGGCGCAAATGCATTTTTTCTCCAATTGCACCTCATTCTGAATTTTTTTCCAGCTTCCCAGTACATTGCACAGCATATTGAATGGTGCCATTACAAAGAACAATTTGTCCCGCAAACAATAAGCCATCATGTGACTCTGTGAACTGAAAAATGAAAAAGTTATGGCTCTTGAAATGTGAGGAGGGAAAAACGAAAATGCGAAACCAAAAAATGGCCTGGTCCTTAAGGGGTTAACTAGGTATCCTCTGTGCCTGTAGAGAATGGAGTAGATTAGTTGTGACATCACCTATTGTGACTGGCAAATTTTGAGTCTTATCTACATATACATGATAGCTGTGACTATCCGTGGGTGCTGTGAGGTGACTGCTGCAAAGAAATCTACAGAAAATGGGAAGTCTCAGCATATAATTTGGCTTGGTGGCCAGAGTTAGAAATGCAGGTTTTTTTAGGAGTTTCTTGAAATATAGATAACATGATTTTTTTTTTTTTTTTTTAAAACACCAAAAATTCTTTTAAGAAATGATCAAGTTTAATACTGATTTTTAAAGAAAAGTTTATTTTCTGGTGATATATTCCCCAAGTATATTGTTTTTTCTCTTACCAATTCCTGTGCCTGTTGGTATTCATCAATGGCGTACTGATATTTAGGAACATTAAGGCCAAATAAAGTTGCCAACTGCCCACCGAGGTAGTCACAGGCTGAAATGAGAATGCAGGACAGTCTAGTATTACGTTCTAAGAAATAGATATTATTTGCCCATAGTAATTCTGATTTTCATGTTATTTTATAGAACCAACTTTAGGATTTTTATAGAATTTTATGTTAGAGGGTCAGACTACATCTGACATCAACATTACATGTGATATGACTAAGTTATTACTGATTTTTATGGATTCTTTGTATAACTGGACCCCTTACTTTTTTCACTCTTCCCATTTCTCTCCCCATATTTGGGGACACTCAACTTTTCTCTCCTCTACCTATTACATGTACTCTAAGGCCTCATTCAATCTGCGTTGGTATTCTGTCCGGGGGAGCCCACATGAGGACCTCCCCGATCCATGTGCCAGTGAAAGCACATGGATCCCATAGACTATAATGGGGTCCGTGTGCTTGTCGCCAGATTTCTGCAGGGATTAGGCGGATAGGAAAGTAGTTCACAATCTACCTTCCTGTCCGCATGATTCATGCAGGCAGTGTGTGTGGCAAGCACACGGACCCCATTATAGTCTATGGGATCCGTGTGCTTTTACTGCACGCCGCTTGCAGTTGCTTTCGGTATTCCGTTCTTTCCCTATACAGACTCCCCGAATGGAATACTGAATGTGAACGGAGGGTAAGAGTAAATTAATATGACAGAGATACAAATATATACATTGTAATTGATCTTGTTCAGCCTGGAGAACCATCAATTATTAACTCGTAATATCCCAGTAGAATATTTGAGATTTCACTTTCTAACCCAAAAACCATCAATAAAAACATAGTAACAATCAAACCAGTGTTCCGAAATGTTGGACGGATATTTTGCAATTAGGATTATTTTTGCATGTTTAATTTTTTGTCTAGTCGTTGTTGTAGGCATGCCGCCCACCAGATAACATAGTGGCAATTTTTATTGTAATTGTTAGAACTTACTGAAAAAGGCGGTTGTCGCTATTCGGAGAATCCAAAACTGCACGTAGGTCCTCCAGCTCATCTGCTTCTGTTAACAAATGCAAGAAACAGATTTGTCTGAGTATACCGGCCCAGAGTTACTAAGTTAGACAGTGTAATCTTAGTCTGAAAATACGCTTGTGAACATTTTATACATTGTCTAGTCTCTTTTATATCACTTTTTTAGTTGACTTTCCTTGGGTGAGAGTTTTATAACACTGTTGTTGCCTTTAAGCCACAACTTCTTCTTTCTGAGAATCCTCGCCCACATGTCTAGGAAGTCGAAAATTATTTAGCCCAACTAGATGCGTGAGGATGTTCCATATTGTGCCACGTTTATGTCACTGTCTAGTTGTGACCACGTTTAGTAAATCTGTGCCAATGCGTATAATATGGGGTAATGACTAGTGCGTTTTTTTTGGCCAAGGAATTAGACCATACCGTGTCTACATTCCGAAAGTCAATTGTCTGTTCTTGTTGTTCTTCATCATCCTCTTCTTCTGTACTGTACTCCTCCATGGTTTCTCCATTTGCAAAGTGGATTATCCTTCTGGGAACCCTTTTTTCGGCATCACCAAGTTCAACTTCTTTCTGGAGAGCAGAGGAACCTGTTAAGAACCTTGGAAATATACAAAAACCTAATGCAAAGGAAGAGGTTGCCCTCACCACCTAGTGAGATTCCACCACGACCCACAGAATAATATCTGCGTCCATCTCCTGTGACTTATAGTATTTCATTAGAACTGGAGTAAACAATGTATGGTAACCTTTCGTAACTCAACTCTCCGGGGGATAAGGGATACTCGGTGAATAACCAAATTCGCCCAACAATTGAGGATCAGGTAACTGGAAATTTTATCTAGAGAGTCCAGGATTTAACCCTCAATGTATTGAGTAGACTATTTTCAGAGCTTGTAGGTCCTCTACCCTCTTCCTATGAATTGCAACACCTTCCGCCATGTAGATTTCCAATTCATCCTTACCATGGGGACAGTAGGGATCATTTTTTAACCTATTTACACAAGTTTTCTGGCACAGATGGGTACAGTCCTATGAAAAAGTTTGGGCACCCCTATTAATCTTAATCATTTTTAGTTCTAAATATTTTGGTGTTTGCAACAGCCCTTTCAGTTTGATATATCTAATAACTGATGGACACAGTAATATTTCAGGATTGAAATGAGGTTTATTGTACTAAGAGAAAATGCGCAATATGCATTAAACCAAAATTTGACCGGTGCAAAAGTATGGGCACCTCAACAGAAAAGTGACATTAATATTTAGTAGATCCTCCTTTTGCAAAGATAACAGCCTCTAGTCGCTTCCTGTAGCTTTTAATCAGTTCCTGGATCCTGGATGAAGGTATTTTGGACCATTTCTTTCTACAAAACAATTCAAGTTCAGTTAAGTTTGATGGTCGCCGAGCATGGACAGCCCGCTCTCAAATGATCTGAAAACAAAGATTGTTTAACATAGTTGTTCAGGGGAAGGATACAAAACGTTGTCTCAGAGATTTAACCTGTCAGTTTCCACTGTGAGGAACATAGTAAGGAAATGGAAGACCACAGGGACAGTTCTTGTTAAGCCCAGAAGTGGCAGGCCAAGAAAAATATCAGAAAGGCAGAGAAGAAGAATGGTGAGAACAGTCAAGGACAATCCACAGACCACCTCCAAAGAGCTGCAGCATCATCTTGCTGCAGATGGTGTCACTGTGCATCAGTCAGCAATACAGTGCACTTTGCACAAGGAGAAGCTGTATGGGAGAGTGATGAGAAAGAAGCCGTTTCTGCACGTACGCCACAAATAGAGTTGCCTGAGGTATGAAAAAGCACATGTGGACAAGTCAGCTTCATTTTGGAAACAAAGATTGAGTTGTTTGGTTATAAAAAAAGGCGTTATGCATGGCGTCCAAAAAGAAACAGCATTCCAAGAAAAGCACTTGCTACCCACTGTAATATTTGGTGGAGGTTCCATCATGCTTTGGGGCTGTGTGGCCAATGCCGGCACCGGGAATCTTGTTAAAGTTGAGGGTCGCATGGATTCCACTCAGTATCAGCAGATTCTTGAGAATAATGTTCAAGAATCAGTGACGAAGTTGAAGTTATGCCGGGGATGGAGATTTCAGCAATACAATGTCCAAACACCGCTCCAAATCGACTCAGGCATTCATGCAGAGGAACAATTACAATGTTCTGGAATGGCCATCCCAGTCCCCAGACCTGAATATCATTGAACATCTGTGGGATGATTTGAAGCGGGCTGTCCATGCTCGGCGACCATCTAACTTAACTGAACTTGAATTGTTTGTCCAAAATACCTTTATCCAGGATCCAGGAACTGATTAAAACCTACAGGAAGCGACTAGAGACTGATATCTTTGCAAAAGGAGGATCTACTAAATATTAATGTCACTTTTCTGTTGAGGTGCCCATACTTTTGCACTGGTCAAATTTTGGTTTAATGCATATTGCACATTCTCTGTTAGTACAATAAACCTCATTTCAATCCTGAAATATTACTGTGTCCATCAGTTATTAGATATATCAAAATGAAATGGCTGCTGCAAACACCAAAATATTTAGAACTAAAAATGATTAAGAGGGGTGCCCAAACTTTTTCATGGGACTGTATATTTGTGGTTGTTCTTGTAACCAACTATGGAGTAAAGCCAAAGGGGTAAATTTATTAAAATTGTGAAATTTTACAACAGTTTGACTTGTCTAAAGCTGAGCAAAATTCAAAAAGTGGCTTGAAAAATTTTGCTCTCGTTATTCAGTTTCGTTCTCCACGGTTCTGAAATTTTGATGGTTCTTCACCTGCTGATGCACTAAAAAGTTGGTCCATGTTCTAAATACAAAAATATCAAAACCTTTTCAAACACAGACAGAAATCCAAAATGCTGAGCCCTATAAGAAAATCTTTAAAAAAAATTTGGGCAAAAACAGAAGAACACGCCAGTAATTTAATGCAAAAAATTCAGACTCTAAAAAATTTGACTTGATTAAATCTTCCCATGGCCACAATTTTATGTGGATGTTTTGTTTGATTCCATATGAGCCCAACAGATACAAAATAGAGACAGCATCTCGTTGTGTTAACCCCTGTTACTTCCCTAATACCCCTACTGATCAAAATAAGGAAGTGGCTGCAAAACAACATTTCTTAAGGATTTTTGTCTGCAGATTCAAGACTTAAAGATGAGCAGTTGTATGGTAACTCCAGAGATCACCCTTGATGAGAATATTCCCCGACTTTCCACAAATATCTATGGAGCTCTATGTAACTCACCAGTGCTGCCTCTCCGTCCTCCATGTCCCCTTTCACCTTCTTTCTGGAAAACAAGAAATTCAAGATGCGAGTGTTACAAGTTGTACAGCTCCTGTGCCGTCCTCATGTGGGTGGGACACAGGCAGTACGGGATAGTATCAGGATCTGCTCGGTAAGTGTGACAAGGCTGGAATACAAGTGACTGACTGAAGTCTAGCTTTACAGTGCTTGGCAGTGTCCGCTTTTAAAGGGCCAGTACCAACAGGTCCGTATACTGTAGAGCTTAAAAATGTCACGATTGATGCATTCAGAATAAAGAAATCCATTTGTGGGGGTGGAGGGAGTCATGTTGCGG
Source organism: Leptodactylus fuscus (assembly GCF_031893055.1). Classification (NCBI taxonomy): domain Eukaryota; kingdom Metazoa; phylum Chordata; class Amphibia; order Anura; family Leptodactylidae; genus Leptodactylus; species Leptodactylus fuscus. The sequence continues at coordinate 20,039,089 of NC_134267.1, read as the reverse complement.
TGCTATTTACATTAAAGACTTTTTTTTACCATCAGTTTTTCCATATGAGATCTTGTTTTTTGCAGGACAAGTTATTTTTTTAAATTTTAATTTATCGAGCACAGGAAGCCGTTACATTGTGTGCAAGTAAAGAATATTCTCATTTTTGCATATTTATGCAGTATTTTCATGAGACTGTATAATGGGAATACCATGGTTCATAAGTAAAATGTGGTGATCACCCAGCTTTCCCAGAGATCAGCAGCAAGGTATTGTTCATACGGTATCTATCATAAAATCCCAGCACTTGCCTGTTACTGATCACCTCTACCAGGATGTTCAGAAAAGGTTAGGTGTGAGTGATTTGTGATAAATGGATACATTGGAGACTCTGCACACAGCATGCTCAGATTGTATACAAGGCAGATTTGAGCCAGGGAGTTTTATAACTTTATAGCTATACGTAAAACAGACTATCCTATAATATTACCGCACCCTGGTCCCTTGTGGTAGAAATGATACAATGATACACTGGAAATTCTGCAAACAGCACACAAAGGTAGTTTAGCCAGTAAAAGTGTGTCAGGAAATTTTACAACTACAGCTGATGTTCCCCCATATCTGGATCAATTCTCTATACATGTGGACACAGAAAAGAACATGGAACTGAATGGGGAGGGCGAGGAGATGAATGGCACAGGCTATGTTCTTTACCCTGGTCCATTCATGTGGCATAAATGTATGACAAGAACGTATGCAAAATCTGAAGCAAGAAAAGCTGTTTCTGAAACATGGGGCCTCAGCTTTAAAGTGTAAATTGTACTGGAATTTACAGCTTATCCAATGTCTCAAAGTTTTACTTACTTTCACGCAGCTGCTTCCAATCTGTGTGCCACTCCAGTCTGGTTTCAGTCTAGTGACGGCTGAGCAGTGGTGTCATCATCTGCCAGGGAGGCTGTATAGTAAATACGCCCTGACTGTATATGGAGCATGACCCAGGGGTGGGAGCGCCCTATACAGACTTCATCTAGCCAGGGGAGGTTTTTCCAAGCATTAAAAATACACGTGTCAGGTCTCCTTTTAAGACTGAATGCATGGTGTGACAAAGTACAAGAATCTTGTGATGTATAAGGAAATACATGGCTGCAGGATGTAGGCTGTCAGTCTTTCCCTATGTCACCTGTATTTAGTTTTAGGGCAGGTCTGCATGTATCAGATTGCTGTCTTGGCCCAGTGACAAGGGAGTTGTACACATTCGGCACACACTGGCATTGTTGACACAGCTCAGTAATGGAAGGCTTAAAGATATTAAGTCTGAATTATTCTGAAAAGGCCTCTAGAGTCCGGTTGTTTGCAGCCCTTGCTGAGCAGCTCTATTGTTCTCTGTTGTCATTCACATTCATTTAGGCTGCGGAGTTTATATAGCTATATGCATCCTTCTCTCTGGCCTAGCAATTCTTGTAGTCCATTATTTTTGTTTTTTCAGGTCATTTGTCCTATTCCTGGCATCATGGCGGCTTCTGTCCCTGAGTAATAAGGCACGTGACCATTGGCTGCAGCAGTCAAATCCCATATGTATTGATATAAATATTGTTTAAATATTGGAGAAGTCATCATATTTAAAGGGATTATCCAGCTTCCAAAAATACATCCACACCAGTGCCAAATCCTCACTGTTCCCTTGTGTACCCTTTTGCATGGCTTTATTTACTTGCTGATCCATATATCACTTACAGTGGACAAACTACATTTCCCATGATTCATCTGCCTTCCCTCACTCTCTGTGTACCCCTCCCGTCTCCACTCTTCCCCCACAGGTCACATGCTGCTGTGATGTTTTGTTTGCTGCCTGAACTGCTCACAGGGAGGGGTAGTGAGCTTGCAAACAAAACATCACAACTGAGGTCAATGACCTGAAACAAACTAAATCAGATAATCAGATAAATGGTGCTGAATTTAAACAGGATATATGTTAGGAAGTTTATTTGTATCCTATTTGTCCCATATTGTTAAAAAACAAAAACTGGATAACCCCTTTAAGAACCAGCACACCTTTTTAAATTAAGGAGGTTTTCGGACCTCCATAAGCTTTTTTCACACTGATAACCTAACCTCAAGATAGTACAAAGAAGGTCATTGTTTCCAATAGCAAACTAATTTATTACAACAAAATGTAGTTTTGATGCATTATAATATGTTTTTAGTATCACAACTCTGAAGCAATGTCATTGACAGCTTGATACATTATATCATGTTTATGGTATTACGCCCATGCACTTTTGCTTACAGGAGCAGAAGTAGTGGTGCAGATCTAAGGCAACCTTCCAGACAAGCAAAGACCTTCTTCAGGCCCAGGGAATGATAAAGCCTCATTAGTTATAGCATAATAACAGTGGGCACTGCAAGTAAAATGGTTACTTGTATGGAAAGACTATATCTAGGAGTGTAGAGGGTGACGAAATACAGGTAAACAATAAACGGCATAAAAAATTTGTGGAAGGAGGGTTGTGGGGGAAAGCAGAGTAATTAAGGATATGACTGCTGTGACAAGAAAAGAAACCATTAAACTTCTCTATACATAAATCATGAGACTCGTATAACGTTGTGGTTAAGTGGACTTTCACCTTTGCACAACATTCCATACCCAAGCACAGTTATCTTCAAGGGGGCATGGAAACTCCCACCATGGAGGAGACTGTGTTTTCGCCTACATCTGGCTCCAATCAAACCCATGCTTTCTGAGCATGCGTATTTTTAACATTGAAGTCTATGGGCCAGTGGACTTATAACGGATAGTAACTGATTGCAAGTTACTGATTGCAGTTACTGTCCGTTATTTTGTGTCCATTTTTTTTCTGCGCATGCTCAGAAAGCAGAAACAAAATAAAGAAGTACGGACAGTATAAAAAAAGGACACTAACTGATGCTAGTGTGTCTGTTTTTTTAAAAAAAAAATTGATCCATTTAATGTATCAGTTAAAAAAATCGTTCACATTAACATCAGTTAGGGCGAGTTCACACCTGCACCTCCACTTTGCAGGTTTCCGTCTTCTGCCCGAGAAACTGGACAGGAGACAGAAACAAGCAGTCTCTTTTCAAACCCATTCTTCTGGTCTCTGTTTTTTTGTTTTTTTTTTAACCGGACACAAAGAGATGCAGGACTTTGTGTCTGATAAAAAAAAAAAAAAAAAAAAAAAAAAACGGTTTCACCGCAGAGACCACACAAAACGCTCACGTGCGGACACTGACTGCCGGGTTTCTGTCTCCTGTCGGAAGAATACGGAACCCCACAAAGCGTAGACCTTCATAACAGAATTCAACCGTAGTGTGAACCCAGCCTAATGCCAAGTTACTGAACTGCAGGTACTGAACTGCCAAAGCAGAACAACCAGTCTTTGCAGACTTTGTGCCCACTCCAAGTGGACAGGGTATCTGGTCACCGAATCAACTGCATCAGATCCTCTCTCTACCAGCCTCCATAAGAATTCTGGGCACTTACCGGTATGCTAATCTCTTGTCTCGCAGCGATTGGGGCGGCCCCCAGCGCAGGAGATGTGATGGGGGCGTCCGCATTGCTGCTGGAAAACCGACTCCAGCGCCGCCTCTGTCTTCTTCTGCATCCGGCCCTTCCTTCTTTGGCTTGATGTCGCACGCCTGCGCAGTACGCTTTGATCGGCAAAGTTCGCCGAACGTACTGTGTACACCTGCGGCGACACCACAATTTCGCGCATGCGCAGTACGTTCGGCGTAACACATTGGACCGAAGATTCCGAATTTTTGATTTCGAAAGAAAAACTCTGCCCTGACGGGTATCCAAAACCATCCCCAGAAATTCCATCCGTTGAGATGGCACCAGACAGGATTTCTCCATGTTCACGAGCCATCCAAACCGCCGAAGCAGGTCCATGGTGACCTGTAGGCTGGAGAGATTGTCCGTTCTAGAGGGCGCTTTGATCAGCAGATCGTCCAGTTATGGAATCACCACTATCCCCCGAGAACGGAGGATAGCTATGAGAGGGGCCAGCACCTTGGTGAACACCCGTGGAGCGGTAGCCAAACCAAAAGGAAGAGTGACAAACTGGAAATGTCGCCAACCCACCGCAAACCGTAGAAAACGCTGATGGCCCTGAATGATGGGAATATGGAGATAAGCGTCTCGGATATCGATAGACGCTAGAAATTCGCCCATTTCCATGGAGGCAATAACCGAACGTAGAGACTCCATTCGGAAATTTCGAACTCGAACAAACCTGTTGAGCATCTTCAAGTCCAGGATGGGGCGGAGGGAGCCGTCCTTCATTGGAACAGTAAATAGGTTTGAATAGAACCCCTGGAATCATTGAGAAATGGGCACGTGCACAATTACCCCCTGCTCCTGAAGCCTGGCAATTGCTTTGAGAAAAGTGGCTGCCTGAGCGGGGAAAGAAGGTAAAGAGGAATGAAAAATCCTTTCTCCTGGGAGGTCGGAGAACTCTATGGAGTAACCCTTTGAGACCACCTCTCGAACCCAGGCGTCATCGACCCAGGCGAGCCACAAGTCCTGGAAGGCAAGCAGACGTCTTCCCACTCGAGAATTCCCGGATGGGGGCAGCCCTTCATACAGAGGAGGGCTTGGCAGTTCCCGACCTTGCAGGATTAGAACGGGGATGCCAGGCTGGTCTGGGCTTAAAAGAGGGCTTCTTAGAGCGCGACTCCCTAGCAGATTGTTCACTAAAGCAGGACGAGGAGCCCTGAAAAAAACAACCGCTGGGAGCAGCTAGAAGACTAGGCAGGCTGCCGCCTAGAACGCCTCTGAGGTAACAGAGCGCTTTTGCCTCCCATAGCTTCAGAAATAAGTTGCTCCAAACCTTTCCCAAAAAGACGGCCCTGTTCATCCTGAGAAAAAGGTAACGGAACCACAACCTTTTTAGAGGCAGGCTCCGCGTTCCAGGAACGGATCCAAACCGTCCGATGCATTGCCACAACATTACCCGCTGCCTTTGCTGAGCGGCGAGCCGCTTCAAGGGACGCATCACAAAGATACTTAGAAGCATTAATTATCTGATCCACCAGAAGCAGATTGTCATGCAGAGCAGATTCATTGGCCAAACCAGCTTTCAACTGTTTGCCCCAAGCAATACCAGCCTTACTAACCCAGGATGCTGCAAAAGCGGGCCGCAAGGTGGATCCTGCTGCCGCAAAGGCCGACTTAGCCAAGGGTGACCCCATATTTTTGCATAAGAAAACGAAAGGTGAGTAACAAGAAATCACATTGGGGGGAGGCCACCAGGGCCACAAAAAGGAAATCATCCATGTAATGCATGATCGACCGAGAGCCCGTTTCATAACGTACCACCCACTCCAAAAAAAAAAAAGATGAACATCTCAAAAAAAGTGGCACGAAATTGAGCACTCATCAAAATAGTAAAACTAGCTACCACGCACCCCAACATGTCCGATTTTGCCAACAAGGCCCCCTGGGCAGCCTTGCGAACCACTGTGACCAACCTGTCAAAGGATACATAAGACACAATAGCATCCTCCTTAGGAATTCCGTCTTTTGGATAAGACAAATGGTGAATAAGTAGTAATTTCCGAGTACAATCCCTAAGGGGGAAACCCTCAAATTCGGTAGAGGGTAAGAACCAAAAGGGCCCCGCATGCGACTTAAGTCAACGTCTTCCTGAATTTTTACTCTCAGCACCTCAGGGTGGTCCCCAGCCAATTCTGAATTGGAAGACAGAACCCCTTCCCTACGAAACAGGAAAGGAATAAAAATCTGTCAGGATATTTATCGAGCCACAGCCACATCTGCTGTACGCTCACTGGTGGTGCTCCCATCCCCTTGCCTAACCGTTGGCTTTGTGGGTTTAGAGCATTTTGCCACTGCATGGTTGCCGCCACAGGTGGAGCACTCTTGTGGCCACGACGACTGGACCGGATAGACCTGGGAGAGCTGCTGGACGAAGAGCTCACGCAATCGGGCGACCGCTGGCTACGAGACCTGGATCCCTCAGACCTCCGACTCCTTCTAGATGACCGGGAACGATGGCGATCCTTTCCTTTATCTTGTGGTGTCTGTGCCTATGACTCTCCGATGATGAAGAGGTGACAGAAGAAGATCCCCTGTCCCTCTTGGCGGATGACCTGGTCCTCTCACTCCCTCTGGGAACTCTCATCTCTGGAAAACACAGCATGGCCTGGAAAGGTGGAATAGGGGACACAGAGGAGGAGGAATCCCCCCCACGCAAAGCACTAGTCAGCGGCAAAGCCGGCCCCTGGGATTCATCAAACGCAGCAGAGGCAGCTACGGGTACTGAAGATGATGCCACTACAGATTCTCTACCACCCATAGCAGCTAAAGCGTCCAGCACAGCAGAAGGGCAAGCTAAAATGGCCCCCGAAGCGTTATGCTGGAGGGGGCGGGGCTTAAACGCGACAGGAAAATAGGCCCCTCAGAACGAGAGTAAAAAAGTACGCCTGTGACCTCTCCCCGCCACCTCCTAACAGGGGAGGCGGTGCTCGGACTCAGTCTTACTGGTGGCCTAAAGCGCAGAGACGTTCTACTCCCAGTCGGAGGAGACACTAGCGTCTACGAGGCCTCCTGCCGCACGCTTGATAACAGGCGTGACGGGAAGGCCTCACCCTCCTTGTTCCAGCCATCCCAGAGGGCCGCTACTAATGAAGACTCGTCACCCATACCTCAAGAAAAAACACCCGGCCATGTCTACGATGTATACAGGGTGGCCATAAAATAACCTCAGGTGTTAGGAGTCGTGTGCAGACTGACTCAAGGACAGAAGTGCCTGAAAATTTGTATGTGTGCAAATCAAGGCATGGGGAAAGAATGCCGGGAACGCCACAGCTGCCCTGAGAGCTTTTCATCATTTGAAAAACCTGCATACAGGTGCTGGCCCAATGTCTGTAACGTCGCTGAGACAAATGATGAAACGTTTTAAGGCAACTGGGTTACTAAGTGTGCAACCAGGCCGCGGCCGACGACCTGTACGCACCGACGTCGTGGAGGATATTGCTGCAGCTGTTGAGGAACAGAGCGCCAGTAGTCATAGCGGTAACTGCAGTGCACGCAGTGTTTCCAGGCAATTGGGCCTCCCATACAGTACCGTGTGGAAAGTTCTGCAAAAAGCCTTGCGGGCATACCCATACAAAATTAGCCTTCATCACCAACTGCTTCCTCGTGACAATGACACCCACATGACATTTGCATTAATGTTTCTGGCCAGAGTGGAAGTGGATACCAATTGGCCATGGAATATCCTGTGGAGCGACAGCGCATTTTTACCTGAATGGAACGGTCTACACACAGAACTGTCGCATATGGGCCACCGAAAACCCGCGTACACTTGAGGGGGTTCTGCTGCATGGTATCATAGGCACCAATTTCTGTTGCTCCCACCAAATACCATCATAATAAATTAATTCAATTGTTACTCCAATTAAATATAAATAAACACACAACACAACAAATTTCTTTAGTGGATAATAATTGGCCACGGTGTTTATTAAGGTAACTTTATAACAAGAATTCAACTATAAATAAATAAATTAAATAATTAAAAACCAATATAAATAATTTAATAAATAACCAAATAAATAATCATATTAATAAAATCAAAGTCCAATCAGCATAAGCTGGTCGACTAACCACCTTCAATAAACACCATGACGATGATTTCACAGATATATTTTTCTATAGGGTGGGAGGGCTGAGGTCTTGCTTGAAGATCTTGACGCGAATGGCCCGAACAGCTGATTTGCCGGCTTTTTATTTTCAAAATTCGCGCCAAAATGCCACAGACCTCCAATCAGCTGACGGGATCCACGAACAGCTGATTCCAGGCCACGCCCACTTCGAAAATTCTCGAAGACCCCATCAGCTGAGGTGGATGACCTTAACTTGAACCCTGACACCCTGAGGTTAGTGAAAATAGGCGGGAAAATACCTGACAGAGAATTAAAAGGGGAAATATTAAATGACAGGAACATTAAAATTATTTAAAATTAAACTTTAATAAACTATTTCTATGGTGCCATGATACCATGTGTCCCCCGAGCAATTATTGCTCTGGGGGGCCCTGTCATTCGTCCAAGGTGACCGTTTGGTGTGGATTCACCTCATTTGGTGTGGGTTCACCTCATCGTTCATGATCGGACTGTTCTTTTTCGAAGATTTGGGCCCAACTGGGGTTGCTACCTGTTCCGTCACAGCAGCGAGGTACCGGACAATGCTAGAAACAGTGGTCGTTCCCCAACTCCAACAGCGGCAGTGTCTGCAGACGATCCCCTTCATGCAGGATGGAGCCCCTCCTCACATCGCAAATCCTGTGAAGAACGCTCTTCGTGCACATTTTCCCGCTGACAGAATTTTGAGCCGCTTATTCCCTACAGCGTGGCCACCGCGCTCTCCGGATCTCACTCCTTGTGATTTCTGGTTGTGGGGACACTTATCGGGGGAATGTCGAAACCCTGCCTGACCTCAAAGACCGCATCACGTTGGAAGTGCGCAGCATCTCACCAGAGATATTACACGCAAGCGTCGAGCACGTTCTGCATAGGATGACCATGCTCATCATGCATGATGGCGGCCACATTGAACAGTCATGTTAGTCAGTAGTCCAAATGGGACATCCCCAAGTATCGACAGACGGGTTTTGCGCCGCGTGCTCACTATACAGCGCCACATTATCCCCTGGTGGGGAATTTTGGTATTAAATTTTTTTCATGCCGTCCATTTCCCCATGCCTTGATTAGCACACACACAAATTTTCAGGCAGCCTGCACATGACGCCAAACACCTGAGGTTATATTATGGCCACCCTGGTACAATAAAGTATTTTGAAGATCATTTATCATTAATATCTTTTTTTATTCCTTGATTAATTTTAAAATGTGTACATGTGTAATAATAGTATGTTTTTAGGTTTTTTTTGTTTTTTTTTGTACCTTGCAACTGGTGAGAGCTTTGCTTCCCTACACTTCTAGTTCCTGCTGGGGAAGTCAACAGTATGCTACATTGTGGGACATCTTACATCAGTGATGGCGAACCTATGGCATTTGGGCACAGGCAGTTCTATATACTGCTGGAAAGCCTGTTGGCTTTCCCGATCTGTGCCCCTGGTAAAGAGCTAGCAGTGCCGGTACCGTAGCTCTTTACAGTCAGAAGGGCGTTCCTGACAGTCTGTCAGAAACGTTTTTCTCCACAGCAGCGCCTATCGTGCTGTACAGTGTGAGCCGGAGGAACGCCCCCCTCCCGATAATACTAGTCTATGGACGAGCAGTGTGAGCAGAGGGAGGGGGGAGTTCCTCCCCGCTCACACTGTACAGCGTGATAGGTGCTGCTGTGGAGAAAAACGTACCTGACGGACTGTCAGGAACGCCCTTCTGACTGTAAAGAGCTACGGTACCGGGACCGATAGCTCTTTACCCGGGGAACAGACCGGGAAAGCCGACAGTATGCTGAATTCAGTGCACTGTCGGCTTTCCAGCAGTATATAGAACTGCCTGTGCCCCGGATCATGAAAGGTCCTCTTTAACTACAAAAAATATTTCTCTGTGATCCTCATGGACATTGGGGCATATGGCCAAACCAACGACTCCACAGTATTCGAGAACTCTGCTATGGGAAGGAGGGTATACTCTGGAGGATTACAGCTGCCACAACCAAGACCATTTCCTGGAACAGATGGACCTCCAATGCCCTGTGATCTTGTTGCAGGTGAGGCCTTCCAGATGTGTGGAAACTTAAGGCCAAAGCTTGTCATGTGTGAACTATTGAAATGGATCTTTTACTATTGTCTTTCCAGATGACACGTAGAATGTACTTACGGCATACTAACTACAAAATGAAGAATCTTCATTCGGCCCATCTAATTGGTATCACAGGGAGGTGATGAAGTGGAGAAAGCCTGTGTTGTACGGCACAATTTCCTATTTCCAGAGAGCCTCTTCCAATGAATCCAGAGGAGATGGACTCTACCCTGAAAAGTCTTTATTCTTCAGGAACACGGTACTGTTTTATATTTTTTAACATTAATTTTAGAATTTAACTTTCATGTTAATTTTGGATATCCTTTTTTGCTATAATATTGTCTTTTTTTCCTAATAGTATGTCTTTGGAGTGTGGGAAGAAACCCACACAAACACGGGGAGAACATACAAACTCCTTGCAGATGTCGTACTAGGCAGGATTCGAACCCAGGACTCCAGCGCTGCAAGTACTTGTCTTGTCTTGTGTTTTTTTTTGTTTTTTTTGCAGCTCTCTAGACCAACCTATGTTTAGCGAAATGTGCAGTGACTTCACGTGACGCTTTGGTGTTCAGGTGGGAAGGAAGAGAGGTGCAATTTATTTAAGCTATCTATATCTATACTGGGACTTTGTGCCTGTGGCTCCTGTCCAGAGTGGAGGAAATGGTGAAACCTGAAGTGTGGGAGGAGGTGGCTGCCTGAAAGGGCCAGAGGAAGACCATAAGCTGCAGCCATTGTGTCGTCATCTCCTGAAGATCCAGGAGCTCCTCAACCCTGGAGAGCTTGTAAAGCTTCTACTAGCGCACTGTCAGGACATTCTCCAACTTGACATCACTATATCGCACCTGCTACCTCGAACATGATGGGGACAGAGATGGAAGCTGAATGGTGAAGCGAGGAATGGACGGATCCGGACAATGTACTATACCTCCCTCCACCTGGTATAGTACTTGGAATCCAGAACAGTAAGGAGGTATGTAAGAGCAGGAGAAAACATGGCCGCCTCCACTGCTGTTGTATATATACCTAACCATCCCGTCTGCACTTGTGCATGCTTTGTATACATATGGATTTTAACGGGAGCATGTCTCCGAAATAAAGTTCACAACTTTTAATATAAAGAAGTCTCAGAGTGCTGGATATCCACTGCCATTTCCTCGCTACCTTACCAGAAGGCTCTCCGTGCACTCCTTAGATTCTTCTTGCGGTCTCGGCACATCCGACAAGTAAGCTAATTGGAACATTATTATTTTTTTCATATATTGCATGGCTGTGATCATCTTTTTTTGCAAGGACTCCGCTGTACACACTGCTGGCCACTAGGGGTCTCCCTTCCTCTTTCTTTGCCTTCCACTTCCTGTACTGTGTATTCCGTCTCCAGCAGTAGAAAGATCTAGACGAGATACAGGAAGTGGGGGTCCGTGCGCAGAGTGTACACCCTGTCTGTCCTCCGCTCCAGGCTCCGGCAGGTAACTGGAGACCTCTCTGTTTAACCCTTTACAGTGCTAACTAAGCAGCTCTTCCTCAGATAGTTATGGAAATCTGTTATTTACACTGTGCACTAATCCCCCTCCCATCTGCCTGCTGGCTGTCTCCATTATCAGCAGCCTACAGACTGTGGACAGCTCTCCTGCTTTCTCATGTAAATTTCCCCCAGGAGAAATCTGCCCCCTGCAGGCTGTGAGTTATCAGCTGATTCCTTATTGTACTGACTGTCACAAGAAGCATTAGCCCCAGGAATGATCCATGACTTGGCTGCTGTGAATTGGCTTGTCCTCACTGCCCTCTGATTGGTTAGTCTTCAATGCACTATGGCTGTCCTCACTGCTCTCTGATTGGGCAGTCGTCAATGCACTTTGGCTGTCCTCACTTCTCTCTGATTGGTTAGTCGTCAATGCACTCTGGCTGTCCTCACTGATCTCTGATTGGTTAGTCGTCAATGCACTATGGCTGTCCTCACTGCTCTCTGATTGGGCAGTCGTCAATGCACTCTGGCTGTCCTCACTGCTCTCTGATTGGTTAGTCGTCAATGCACTATGGCTGTCCTCACTGCTCTCTGATTGGGCAGTCGTCAATGCTCTCTGGCTGTCTTCACTGCTCTCTGATTGGCTTAGTTTCCACTTTGGTTTTTGCAGCATGGCACGTGAAGAACTACAGTTTATTGACTTCTCATCGCATGTGGCGGTTTGGTTTTCAGTGTGTGCTACGAAGCATACACTGAGTTACCACAGGCTGTACAGTGCTGTGTTGTCAGGAGACTGCCATGTACAGCGGATGAGCTGCAGGCTGGGACAGTATGGTGAGAGGGGCTTAGCCCTGAGTTGCATGCAGGAGGACTGTGGTGTTGGCTAGCACATGGCCATATATTACTGGCCACTACTACTGTACATACATTAGGTCAGTGACTGTCTGCCCTCTTCTGCCAATATGCACATTGTACATGTGGGAACTGGAGAAGATGGATCGGGCACTGTTATAAATCTGGTGTAGTATAACTTTGCACTAACTGGATAGACACCTGATAACTTGCACTTTTTTTTCCCCAACAGAATGCCAGCGTGTGTAGTCGAAGGATGTTCACCAGCATCACGAGGTGCAGATTCCGGGGCCATACTACATGTGTTTCCCAATGATAAAGATATGATTAGAAAATGGTTATTGGCAACTGGACAGCAATTCGAAGATCTGGAGGATTTCATAAGTCGAATATACAAGGGGAAAAAAAGCGATACGTACAGAATGTGTTCAAAACACTTCAGCCCTGAATCGTACATGTACAAGCCTGAAAGCAAGAAAAGGAAATTGACCCCGAACGCTGTTCCAAGTATATTTACAAAGCCCACCGATTCTAAGGACCCTTCCTCTGAAGGCTTGCCGCCATCCAAAATAAGAAGAAAAAATATACCCAGCACAATTTCAGGCCACTTAAAACCCGGTGATCGCTGCCCAACCTGCTCCCAATTGATTCCACACGGTTTGTCTTTGCCGCCCAGTGAAGACGTTGCAGAAAAATCAGTCACACAGGGCAACAAAGCAAAAGGACTTCATCCAACCTATGGAATCCCAAGCCAATATGGTCAGGAAAATGTTCAGAGTATCGGTGTAAAAATTGGAATAATTCCGCACGGTTCATCTTTGCAGCCCAGTGCAGGAAATACAGAAACATTGATAGAACATGGTGGCAACGCAACAGTATTAAGCCATAGAGCTACAAGCCAAGAAACCATTCAAGGTTTTATTAGAACGAAACAATCTGATGAATTGGTTCCAAATATTACTTGGCATCCTGGTGAAGGTATTGCAATAAAATCGGTGCAACAGGACAGTAACGCAGCAGTACTTCCCCCAGCCTATAGAACCACAAACCAATATGTACAAGAAACCATTCAAGGTCTCACTATTAAAACGGAACCTGATGAATCTCAAAATTTCACAATTAAAACTGAACCCGATGATTTTGTTCCACTTGGGACTTCTTTGCAGTCCATCGGAGGCATCTCCGAAAAATTGGTCGAACAGGACGGCAAAGCAGCAGTACTTAACCCGACCTGTAGAACCACAAACCAATACGAACGAGAAACCGTTCAAGGTTTTACTATTAAAACTGAACAACCCGATGAAACGCAAGGTTTCACTATTAAAATTGAACAACCTGATGAATTGGTTCCACTTAGTTCTTCTCCGCAGCCCAATGAAAAATTGGTCAAACAGGACGGCAAAGCAATGGAATTTCATCCAAATCCAACCTATGGAACTATAAACAACTGTCTTCAAGAAACTGTTCAAGGTTTTGGTGTTAAAATGGGAGAACTCAAAGAATCTCAGACTTTTAGCTTCAAAACGGAACAACTTGACTATTCACTTTCGCATGGTTCTTCTTTGTGGCCCGGTGAAGGAATTGTGGAAAAGTTGGTTGAACAAGACAACAAAACGATAGAATTTAATATGACCTATGAAGCTACTAATGGTTATGTTGAGGAAACTACCCAAAGGGTGAGCATTAAAACGGAACAACCTGATGAATTTCAGAATTTAACTATAAAAACGGAACAACTCGATGCATTGATTCCGCAGGGTTCATCTTTGCAGCCCGGTGAAGGAATCGCGGAAACATCAATTGAACAAGACAACAAAGCAACAAAATGTAGTCTGAGCGACGAAACCACTTATGGATACGTTCAGGAAACTGGGCAAGGTGTAAGCATTAAAGTGGGACAACCCAATGAATTTCAGAATTTTAATATAAAAATGGAACAACCCGAAGAATTTCAGAGTTTTAGTCAAAAAACAGAACAACTGGATGAACCTCAAGAAACATCCAACGAGATCCAATATTTTTTGTCTGAGACTGGTCAGGAAAAAACGTAAGAAACAATGGCGGATTATATTTCACTCATCAGTATGTTCTTTCTTGAGGAATTCGTTGATCGAACGCCAATGATATTCGGGGCAAATAATGAAAATGGCTTCATAAAGAAAGTACAGCTTTCCAGTTCTTGACAAGACTACAAAAACGACCACAAACAAATTTGCCTCATTTGTCATCCTACAGACCTGGAGTTCCACCATAGTGCCTTATTGACGTACAACCTATAAGATATTTCACTTGGAAAGGAGCACGTGAGCACTTAACTACTCGCTAGGAAGTGTAGGAGCTTTACAGCTTCTGCCTGACCTTCCACGTATGAAGTAGTCGGGGTCTGACTGTGGAAAAATAGAGGTGTCCTAGTCAATGGTTTGGCCTACCAACTCTTCAGTCCTGCTTTTGATATTGCACAAAGAACCATCGGCTGATTCTTGATGGTCCTTGAGGGCCCCATCTGCAGGGACGACCTGCAGGGCCACATCTCTCTCCAGTCAAACTTTGATTTGTTTGGTCGGATTGTAGTACAATCGGGACTTTAAAGGATTCTACCTTTAGAAAGGCTATTAGTCTCTTACCTTTAGATGTGATCTCCGCTGCGCCGTTCCTTAGAAATACCGGTTTTTACCGGTATACAAATTAGTTCTCTCGCAGCAATGGGGGCGTCCCCACTGCTGCTCGAGAACAGGCTCCAGCAACGCCTCTATCTTCGGCTGGATCCTCCCCTTCTTTCGTCGTCTTTCTTCGGCGTCACCTCCGACGCCTGCGCCGTTGGCTCTGCCAGTGAGACACTAGTAGAGCCGACTGCGCATGCTGGCCAGCAGCCATAGTTCCGAGTCCGCAATTGCCTCGAAGTCTTCACCGAACTGCTGATACTTACCTGTCTGTACAGACCCTTCGAAGCCTGGATGACTTCACTCGCGCGTTGGAGGGCCGTACAGATGTTACTGAGCATGCACAGTACGCTCTGTTCGGCGAAGACTTCGAGGAACGTACTGCGCATGCGTGCAATTGCGGCCTCGGAACTATGGCCGGCATGCGCAGTTGGCTCGACTAGTGTCTCACTGGTAGAGCCAACTGCGCAGGCGTCAGAGGTGATGCCGAAAGAAGGGGAGGATCCAGCCGAAGATAGAGGCGTCGCTGGAGCCTGTTCTCGAGCAGCAGTGGGGACGCCCCCATCGCTGGCGCCCGCCCCTATCGCTGTGAGAGAACTAATTTGCATACCGGTAAAAACCTGTATTTCTAAGGAACGGCGTGCCGGAGATCACATCTAAAGGTAAGAGACTAATAGCCTTTCTAAAGGCTATTCTGTCGTCTTATCCACAAAAAAAGGGTTTTAATGGTAGAATCCCTTTAAGGCGTTAGTTGGTTGAGTGTGGGTTCGGATACCGGAGTCCTAGAAGATCCTTTGTGCTTGGAAACCTCACACCACTGGCCGTTCCCGATCTACTAGGATACATGCCACAAAGTTGTCTTTTGACTTGTGTTTTCTATTGATGCTGTAAATTATTTCATAGTGTGAACTATACCCTAGCGGTCTGTTCCATTTTATTTTTTTTAAATATATGTAAATATTATTTTATTAAGCCAAAAATGTCTTAAAAAAAGTTTCCTGGTGCCAAAACACAGGCAGCAATAAAAAGTGACGTTACAAACAGGATATTGGATAGGTCATTGGTAGGGGTGTCTTGCTTTAATTGCTTTTTATCCAAATTTTTATAGGATGTGAAAAAACAAAACTGAATTGTCTCTTGATTTTTTTTGACCCGCTTAGGGGGCGTTCACACTACCGTCGGTGTCCGACAGGTAGTGTCCACTTAAAATCTGGCACTGACATTAGGAGCGGACACTAGCTGTGTCCGTGACACCTGTCATTTATTTAAATGGGCATCGGGTGCGTTCTTTTGCACTCCATGCCCGTCCTTTCCTGTCCGCAGGTAAAGATGTCCAACTTCTCAAGCGGACAGAGGAACCCTACATGTCAGGTTTTTCTGTCCGCTTGAGAAGTCGGACATCTTTATATGCGGACAGGAAAGGAAGGGCACGGAGTGCAAAAGAACGCAACCGAACACACACACATATAGACGCACACACGAAAATACAGACATACGTCTCTCACATTCTATAGTCGCCATTAGTTGCAAGTAAAGATTTATTATTTATATCATCCTCTATACATTATCCGGTCCATATATTGTGCACACGTGACATCATGTGTGTATATGACAGTGTTATTGTATATACTCCTATATATACACGAGATATCTGTGTGTACTGCTGTACATACATACTCTATATATACACAAGGCATTACATAGATAGAAAGCAATAGACAGGAGACGGCACCAGAGATTTCATATCCATTGTGCTGACAGCTGCA
Source organism: Leptodactylus fuscus (assembly GCF_031893055.1). Classification (NCBI taxonomy): domain Eukaryota; kingdom Metazoa; phylum Chordata; class Amphibia; order Anura; family Leptodactylidae; genus Leptodactylus; species Leptodactylus fuscus. The sequence continues at coordinate 20,022,623 of NC_134267.1, read as the reverse complement.
GGTCACTGTATTGGCCTCTGTTCACACATGCATCTATGCCACAGAGCTCTGATGACATATCCCACTGATGCCTCATTAAAATGGCGATGGTAGTGATTCCTGTCGCTATGACAGGAAGAATAGTATTGGTTGCTGTGGTTCCTGCCAAATCTGCCAGTGTAGGCTCTGAACTCTGATGGTGGTGTGAATAGAGCTCTAATACATGCTGTATGGTTAAAGGGGTTCTCCAGCCATTACTAGCCATAGGATCAGCTATTAATATCAGATCAGTTGGGTTGGATCCCCAATACCTCCACTGATCAGCAGATATTGGGAGCTACCAGCATCAGAATTACACAGTGTACAAAGTTAACTGAAGTTCCAGCGGAGCCCGATATCAGCTGATCAGTGGGGGTATCAGGGGTCAGACGCCACCAATGTGATACTGATGACCTGGCCTTATGTCTAAGGCTGAGTTCACAAGGGATTTTTAGGGCTGGATTTTGACGCAGAATCCGCGTCAGAATCCAGATCAAAATACCACCTCCCATTGAAATCAATGGGTTCCTTTTTCCACGAGCGGTTTGTTGCCGTTCCCAGAAGAGAGAAGGGATATGCTCTTTCTTCAGGCGGATTCTGCGGCCGGACGTCCACCTGAAGACACTTCCGACTAGGCCCATTCATTTGGGCCTAATCCAGAGCAGAGTGCTGCGACTGGATACTGATGCACTGCAGCGGCATCCAGTCACAGTTGCCCACTTTTTGATCCGGAATCTGAGGGCGGCCTCCGCGACAAATTCTGGACCAAAAAAAACCCCGTCTGAACTCAGCCTAAGGGTTGGAGATCCCACAATACAAAATGAGACCTTCAGTGGTGAATGACACAAACCCTGTTACACCCTCCATAGGGGGTCACCCGCCCCCAAGTGGACAACTCGCTTAGATATTGTCCAAAGATAGCACAAACATGGCTACCTCTTCCTAAAAAGAGCACCACTCTTGTGCACAGGTTGTGTGTTGTATTGCAGCTCAGCTTCATCCACTTAAATGAACTGAGCTGCAATACCAGGCACAGCCAGATGTGGTGCTGTTTTTGGAAGAAAGCAGACATATTTGTCAAATTCGGGACAGATGTAAATAAGAACGGTTCAGTTCCAAGACGCACCCTCTTATACGGAGCACATATTGCTATCTGTTTTTGGGAAAGTTGGGTGACAACTTATATGAACAGCTTCAACTATCAGAGACATCATCCAGATTGCCAAGGTTAAAGGAAGATTACATGCAAAACTTGTATATTGTGTTAGCGGGAGGGGAGGAGCATGACACAGGAAGCCTCCATGTTATGCTCCACCCCTCATGTCCTGTCCATGTCACTTCCACCTGGAGAATTCTGGAAATCTGATGAATCGTGGAGTGCTATGAGAGGGAAGGAGGGGGCGACACATTTCTTCACATATCTTAGACAGTTGAGGCTGACATATCAGTCAGCACCCAGCTTTCCCAGAAACTGATACCACTAAGAATTAACTGAATAAAATCTGACATTAACCATGATAGATTTTTTTTTTTTATGCAAGAGTCCCCTCAACGTGTCTGTAACTTACATATCCCCCCTCCCCCCTTCTTGCTCTGCTCTATGTCATCCGCCTGTTGGTCTTCCTGGAATTATAGGACTAAGTTGATAACTTGGTGTTACCATTCAATTATCAATAGCCAAAACTGATTGGATGGTGATTGTAGCTTAGGGTAACACCCACTTGTCAATTTATTATTAGCTTTCCAGGAGGAATAACAGAGGAACAGTGTAAAAGCTTCTATGTACTTGTTATATGGCGAATCCATGTATGTACTACAACAGACATGTCAGGGAAGGTGACGGGTCCTCTGTACAGTTAGTAACAGTGCACACTATGATTGTAATTACACGCAGCATGGCTGCCATGAGGTTAGTGAAGGGTTACGGCTGTAGATATGTCAGTTCTAAATAAAGAGGGGGTTCATCTACCCCAGGGGAAGAGGAACACCCATCTATTAGGTAAGGTGCTTATCTATAGCCAGGACCATGTCCACGTCCTATTTCCCAGAAAAGGAGGATTTTCTTTATTAAATCTAGAAGCGGTGATGGGATCTCTAGACCTCCAGAGCAGGGGCCACGAGCGCTCCTGACATTTGGGGTTACTGATAGTAAGAGATTCTCTGTGGATTAGGAAATCTGACAGCCGCTGTCCTTCTGGGGCTTTATATCCGGCTCCTTCATAGGCTTCACCTCATCTTCTTTCTTTGGTTTGGCCTGGAGAAGAAATAAAAAAAAGTGGAATATCAATGGTGAGAAGATGGAAACATAGACCTTGTACATAACAGTAGTATTACATATAGCAATTCCAGACACGTCTATATGGGGTTATTACACTGTGGGGTTATTACACTGTGTAACTGCTCAGAGTCTCTGCACTCACTGACAGTATATAGAGATTGCAGACACCTCTATACCTGCTTATTACACTGTGCTCAGAGTCTCTGCACTCACCGAATAATAGTATGAAGAGATTAGTCACCTAGTTTTATATACTGCTAGAGAGCCAACAGTGCACTGAATTCTGCACACTGTCGGCTTTCCCATTATGTGTCCCGGGGCTAGAGATATTGCTGCCATTACCGATATCTCTTCACTGTCAGAAGGGCGTTCCTGACAGTCTAGCTGGGCTGTGAGGAACGCCTCTCCTGACACTACTGTCCATAGCTCTGTACTGTCAGAGCGGGTTTTCCTGAGCAGTGAGGAACGCCCCCAGTACTAGTCTATGGACGAGTACTGTCTGGGAAGAGAGTGTTCCTCGTCATTCAGCATCATGGCTGGTGCAGTAAGGAACACCCGCTCTGACAGTACAGAGCTATGGACAGTACTGTCAGGAGGGGCGTTCCTCACAGCCCAGCTAGGCTGTCAGGAACGCCCTTCTGACAGTGAAGAGATAGCGGTAATTGTACAGATATCTCTTCCCCTGGGACCCACTTATTATATTCTGGTGACTGTAGAGACCCTGGAGTATAATAGTGAACCTTGCAAATATCTGTGATATGGGTCCCATGAGTTTCGCCCATCACCACATGAATCAGGAGAGACCTCTCCTGTATACATAGATATGGCGCAGACATGACATAGAAGAATCTTCATCTTACACCGTCGTCCTTTGGCCTCTTTGTAAGGTCGAACCCTGCCTGTGTCTCGGCCGTCCACTGCGGGCTCATGGCTGGGAACTCAAACGGCACCGGCTGTACCAGACCATAGTTTGCCTTCAGCTCCAATTCTGGCGCCTCCGGAGGAACTTTCTGGAAATAGCTGGAATATAAAATGTATATGATGTTGGCCAATGATGACATCACTGCTTTTATAGTGGACGGAGGCGCTACTCAGATCTAAGCCCTATGACTTACATGAATCCATTCTCCCGCTGACATTTCTCTAGCGTATTCTTAACTTGTGTGCCCAGTTTCCTGAAGAAGAGGTGTCCCGAGGGTTTGGCTGTGGTTCCGGGGCCTTTGGTTTGTCCATATTCTTTGCACAAAGCCTCGGCCTTGCCATAAACTTCATGGGAAAGAGTAAGGTAAAGTAAGTTAAATACAACCCTTAAGTGACCATAACGACACTTTATCAACAGGACAGGGGAAATAACTGTCAAATCGCTGAGGACTTGAATGCCTGCCTGCATGGGTATTGGAAGTGGCCCCATAGAGCTGATCTGTTTGGGGGCCGCCTGTCAGCTCCCTGCCTATCCTAGCAATAGACCACACAACCCCTCCAACCAAGTATGTAATGTATGATTGCTAGGATAGAAAATTGTGTAAAGAGAGGGGAGGAGGGGGATGCAGCTGCAGCATGGCTCTTTCTCCAAGACTGTATGCTGTGAGAGGGGAAGAAGTGCAGAGATACTGCATTAGTGTTACAAAGTCAGTACACGGTCTGCTTTGGACTGTTTGTTAAGGTTCCCCAAAAAATAAAGAGATTACAGGATTTCCCAGAATCCAGCAATGCTGAAACCACAGTAATCATTGTCCCTTGTGTTCCCCAGAGATGAGGAGCATCAGAAGTGTTGGGTAAACTTATATGTCGCTTATAAGACTGACACACACAGAAGAAACTAGACTCACATTTCTCAGATTCTTGCAAGGACCTTATTGCTTCTCCACACTTGTCACTGGCAAGGAGAGTCTGACCATGGTAGCAGAAGGCCTGTGGGGGGCAACAGTGGTTAATACCAAATGTATATCAGGAGGCTTTTTCACCCTCTAATAGTCACCCCTCCACTTATTTCAGCCCAATTGGAATGTTTTTCTCTATCCCCCACGGTTCCTGAGTAATAAGTTCTAATGTCAAGTTGTTGGTGTCAATGAGGAGCAGGCAAGAGGTTTGTGTCTATCAGCTCCAATCAGAGGTAGACGGTGTCAAAACTTTTTGACTTATCAGGCACCAAAACTAACATCACCGTTTGCTCATGAATGGTGTGGACTAGAGAAAAAATTCCAACTGTGCCAGAATCAGGAGAAGTTATTAAAGGATGAGATAGAGGTGGTAAAAGATCCTCTTCAAAGGTGTTGGCCTTAGGAGAGGATGAATGTCAGATCCAGCACCCCACTGATCGGCTGTGCTCAGCAGCCACTTTTACGGACACTACACAGTGGACTGAGCCAGAGGCAGACACTGAGCAAAGCTGAGTGGAGTCCCGGTTATAGGCCGAACTGATATCGATGGCCTACCTTAAAGGGATTCTATCATTAAAATCACATTTTAGGATCACACTTAGGAATAGCCTTTGGAAAGGCTATTCTTCTCCTACCTTTAGATGTCTTCTCTACACCACCATTCGGTAGAAATCCCCAGTTTTCTTCTGTATGCAAATGAGTTCTCTTGCTGGGCGGTCCCCAGCGCTCAAACAGCACCAGGGGTGTCCCCAATGTTGTGAGAGAAATCTCCAGCGCCGCCTCCATCTTCTTCAGGAATGGCCTCTCTGCTAGTCTTCTTCCGGAGCTGGATTCAAACTTCTACGCATGCGCAGTCGTCTCTGCCATCTGGACTCGGGCAGAGCCGACTGCACTTGCACGCAGCCATTATTTTATGGCCGCTTACTCCAGCTTATTATGTAAGCGGCCACAAGAAAATGGCCGCTTACACCAGGCGGGCATGCGCAGTCGGCTCTGCCCGAGGCCCGATGGCAGAAACGACTGCGCATGCGTAGAAGTTTGACCCCAGCTCCGGAAGAAGACGCACAGAGAGGCCATTCCTGAAGAAGATGGAGGCGGCGCTGGAGAGTTCTCTCGCAGCATTGGGCCCGCCCCCAGTGTTGCAAGTTAACTCATTTGCATACAGACAAAAACCAGAATTTCTACCGAATGGCGGCATGGAGAAGACATCTAAAGGTAGGAGAAGAATAGCCTTTCTTAAGGCTATTCCTACGTGCGATCGAGAAAAAATGTGATTGAATCCCTTTAAAGACAGTTCATCAAAATGCTGGACAACCCCTTTATTTGTATGCTTATGCAGGGGATTTGGAGCTCTGTGTCAGTGCAGGATTTTTCATGCAGTCCTGCCAGGATATCCGGGCTATTATTCGGGATCGTATACTTACATACGCCATGTAGAAACACATTTTCAGCTGGATATAACTTCTCCACTTTGCTATGTACACCGGGTCCAGACTAGAAAGTGTGTGATCTACCAAAGAAGGAAATTAAGTGGTTAAAAAAAACCAGGAAAATGGTGAAATGTCACAAAATTATAAGGGGGGCGGCTATGGGCCCTCCAATGTCACCTACAAGAAGGGCCACTAGGTGTGCAGGGAGACCACAGGAAACAGCTGAGCGCTCACATTTGGCTGTTTCTGGCAGCCCCATAGATGTCTATGGAGAGGGGCTGACTATGCATGTCTCACTCTGCAGCCCTTGACTTGGGGCCCAGACATCACCCCCCACAATTATCAAAATAATAGTCATTGCTCGTAGCTGGGACAAGATGATAGGAAGATCCTAAAGCGTTGGTCAGTAGATTTTCCTGCTCAGTTCAGAGATGATGTGGTGACTATCGCCGTCTAGTGGACACTATAGGAATGGACGCAGTCACAGCTATAGGCAAGACATCAGGGCAGACCCCTGGACAGGGCCGGGGCACACAATGCACTTACCTGCTCTCTGGTAGTAATTTGCCGTTTCGTAGGCCAAAGCTGCGATCAGACCCGGATTGTGCTTCAGTTCTATGGCCCGAGCGATGGTCACTGCACAGGAGGAGAGGACACGTCATGTGCGGGGTTACTTATAGAAATAATGTTATTTTAACACCAGTTTTGTGTCTGAAAATGGCGATGATTAACATGTGACATATCGCTATATACAGAGATCTGCCGCAACGCTGCATAATACAGACCTCAGCTGCTGCCGAACATCATCATACACACCTCAGCTGCTGCAGAACATAATAATACACCTCAGCTGCTGCAGAACATTATTATACACACCTCCACTGCTCCAGAACATCAATGTTCTGTATAAATGCCCTTAGCTGTGTTCTTTTACATAGTAATGGAACACTTTGGTGATTTCTAATAATGTACACTAGGGGGTGCTCTATCCCATGTCTATTAGTTTTGTCCCAGACTGACACAGTATTGCGGTTATATGTACAACAGTCATTATATAATACTGCAGATACAAGATGGCGGCTGACTACCGTACCTTCCTGTGCCTCCGCCTGACACTGGATGACATAGGCATCGATCACCCGGCTCTCTAAATCCCGTCCTTTCTCCACTGGGGTGATCAGTTTTGGAATATGGCTCTCCTAAGAACACAAAGTCACGGTAAGTCAGTATGTCACAACGTCAATCACAGTACAGAGCAGGAACCAGAGCTGTGACGTGTCGTAAACACGATTCTGACAGCTGTACGGGGCCCACTTCCAACACCTGTACTATACACAACACAGGGCTGGGAGCAGACAACGCCATGGCCTATGTGACACAACTGAAAATCTGTCTTATATTCTAAGTTCTTCAAAGTAGCCTCCTTTTGCTTTGATTACTGCATTGCACACTCTTGGCATTCTCATGATGAGCTTCATGAGGTAGTCACCTGAAATGGTCTTCTAACAATCTTGAAGGAGTTCCCAGAGATGCTTAGGACTTGTTGGCCCTTTTGCCTTCACTCTGCGGTCCAGCTCACCCCAAACCATCTCGATTGGGTTCAGGCCTGGTGACTGTGGAGGCCAGGTCATCTGGCGTAGCCCCCCATCACTCTCCTTCTGGGTCAGATAGCCCTTACACAGCCTGGAGGTGTTTGGGATCATTGTCCAGTTGAAAAATAAATGATGGTCCAACTAAACGCAAACCGGATGGAATAGCATGCCGCTGCAAGATGCTGTGGTAGCCATGCTGGTTCAGTATGCCTTCAGTTTTGAATAAATCCCCAACATTGTCACCAGCTTGGCCCCCCCACACCATCACACCTCCTCCTCCATGCTTCACGGTGGGAACCAGGCATGTAGAGTCCATCTGTTCACCGTTTCTGCATTGCACAAAAACACGGTGGTTGGAACTAAAGATCTCAAATTTGGAAGCACAGATTTCCACTGGTCTAATGTCCATTCCTTGTGTTCTCTTCTGCTTGTTGCCTGTCCTTAGCAGTGGTTTTCTAGCAGCTATTTTACCATGAAGGCCGGCGGCTGCACCAAGTCTTCTCTAACCAGTTGTTGTAGAGATGTGTCTGCTGCTAGAACTCTGTGTGGCATTGACCTGCTCTCTAATCTGAGCTGCTGTTAAGCTGCAATTTCTGAGGCTGGTGACATGGATGAACTTATCCTCCGCAGCAGAGGTGACTCTTGGTCTTCCTTTCCTGGGGTGGTCCTCATGTAAGCATGTTTTTTCTAGCACTTGATGGTTTTTGCAACTGCACTTGGGGACACTTTCAAAGTTTTCCCAATTTTTTTGGACTGACTGACCTTTATTTCTTAAAGTAATGATGGCCATTCGTTTTTCTTTACTTAGCTGCTCTTTTTTTGCCATAATACAAATTCTAACAGTCTATTTAGTAGGACTATAAGCTGTGTATCCACCTGACTTCTGCACAACACAACTGATGGTCCCAACCCCATTTATAAGGCAAGAAATCCCACTTATTAAACCTGACAGGGCACACCTGTGAAGGGAAAACCATTTCTGGTGACTACCTCTAGAAGCTCATCAAGAGAATGCCAAGAGTGTGCAAAGCAGGAATCAAAGCAAAAGGAACCGAGAATATAAGACAGATTTTCAGTTGTTTCACACTTTTTTTGTTAAGTATATAATTCCATATGTGTTACTTCATAGTTTTGAAGCCTTCAGTGTGAATCTACAATTTTCATAGCCCAAACTTTTGATCTGTACCATATATTATATATCACACACATTGGAGTAGGAAACAGTGCCCCTAATGTCTGGGTCTAGTATTGCAGCTCAGCTCCATTTATGAGTATGAACTAGCATGCACAACCCCTGGACATTATATACTTCTGGACACAATTGTAGCAAACCCTCAGCTGGGAAAATGCAGGTTCTCATCCTCTCCCAGCTGTCATTTCTGTGCACGTTGGCATTACGTTGGCATGACACCGTATTTACAGAAGCCACAGTGGAGCCATTTTTGTTCATATTGCACAGATCCTGTATACAATGGATCCCACTGAGGTATATAATATATCCAGGAGATTTGGGGTTTTGTTTGAGCTGGAATAGCAGAGGAGACGTCGCCATTCTCCATCAGTCTTGGTCACTAGCCACGCACTCAGGGACTGTCCAGGCAAAGCCTTACCTTTAAATGGCTGAAAATACCAGCGGCAATCTTCAGACTTTTATGGACTTCTTTGGCTTCATCTTCTGTAATGCTGCAACAGCAGAAGAGATGTCATGTTATATAGTGAATGGTGTGACAATGTGAAGCAGACCGGGTCACTTCCCCCCCTGTTTAAGGGTTTTTATAGGACTTTTCAGTGACACCCAGGACCCTCACAGATCAGCTGTATGAAGCAGCAGCTCCCACTTCACAGGTTATAAGACAATCACGTTCATCAGTCTCAAGGCCTAGTCACAGCTCAGTCCCATTCAAGTGCGATACCAAGCATAGCCACAACACAATGTACAGCAGTGTGCTCTCCAAAACGCTGCAGCCCCTGTAAATAGCTGATCGGCCAGACCCCTGCTGACCTATCCTAAGAATACCTTTACAGGTTTCATTTACATCCTCCTGAGATACACTACAAGACTGATCTGTGACTGCTATGGACCAAGGAGGTCAGGCAACTACCCCACACACAGTGGTCACATGATCACAGGGACTGCAGCAGTGCCACTTCCTATACCTTGTACATTAAAAACTAAAAGAAATAAGAACAAAAGACAATGTGTTATCACAAGGCCAGATAGCCGATACTCACTCTTCCTTCCCGGCCAGCCGTGAAGCATACTTGCTGTACCAAAGACCCAGGTTAAAGCCCATCGAGATCAACTCAAAAACTGCATCTTGTTGAGCACTGCAAAGAGCAGAGAAAATAATGATACACAACGGCAGGAACGCCTGATACAGAGCAACGAATCCCCTGCGTGGACAGAGAGTTACATGACAAATTTCTATCTGCTTGGTGCCACCACTAGGGGGAGCTTGCTGAAGACAAGTTTCTATAGCTCCCATTGAACTGTATGATGTATGTAAGCTCCCTCTAACGGAGGCTGCAGACAGATAAAATATTGTTCTCCTGTCACTAATCTGCTTATTTATATCGGGAGAGAGTTTTTAAAAATGGCGTCTTCTCAGAAGCTGAGCTGGAGGGTCTCTGCCGGTTTACACATCAGGGACCCTGCAGCAGTGCCTGTGATCAGTGACAACACTGATCACAGGCACTTATCCTCTCAGGTGCCATGACATCTGAGAGGTTGTTTTACATTGACTTTTACCTTTCTGGGGTTTTTAGCAGGACCTGCACAAAACCTGGCAGAGATTTGGTATGGCCACTACCTTACCGACCCACAAAATGCAGGTAACCTGTCAATTTTACCACTTAGTGAATGCAGTAAAAATAAATCTTGTAAGAAAATGATGCAACTGCTGTTTTTTCACAATTTGACCCCTTCTTAAATTTTTCCCCTTCCCATAATACAGAATAAGAAATGGCGCCATTGAGAAATACAATCTGTCCTGCAAAAATTAAGCCCTCATAAGCTATGTCAGTGTCATAACATTATGATGGTCACACCCAGAAGCAGGTGGTACCTTGGCACGTTGCCCTGCAAGGTGTCGGTCCATTTGAAGTTCTGTATGTAGCGCAGTTTATTGTCTTGGGTTCCTCCATCCAGCGAGTTAATAAAGCCTAATGTTTAGGGAAAAGGAAGCAAAAAAAATCATATAAGACTCCGACATCCAATCAGCCTGCACCTTATTAGTAGGTTTCTATTTGAACTCCTCCCACAGATGGGTGTAACTATATCGAGTAGATGGCACAGGAGCTGTAACGGTCAAGATAACCCTGATCCTGACTGCTGTGGTCAAACAACAATGGAGAATCCTAGGGGGCCCACCCGTCAGTGCCCTGGGTTGTAATAGTTATATGGCTATTACTCCAAATTCAGACACACTGATGAAAAAAAAATCATCTGAGCTGCATCTACAACCAGTGGACGTGTGGTATGTCCATAGGCTTATGGTACATACCAAAGATATGAACTTGTATGTGCCCCAAAATGGTGTCATTGAAAAATGCAGCTAATCATAAAAAAACAAGTCCCCATAAAGCTGTGTTATTAAAAAAAAAAAAAAAAAGTTATGGCTCTTTAAATAAGGAGACACAAACAGGCTCAGTCCTGGAAGGGTTAATTGGCATTTTTGGGGGGCTTTGTTGTGTGTGTGGTTTTTTTTTTTAATTTGTGAGCCACATAAAAAAAAAAAAAAAAAAAAACTCCAATCCCTCAGTTTTTTCACTCACCAAGTAGTAAGGAAAAGTAGGCGTCCGAGGCGGTCTTCATCATCTCCGCGTTACAGGTGGCGTCCGTGAAGAGTTCCAGGAGTCGTGCTCTTGACGTTCGTAAATCACTAGAAATGCGTATGAGAAATGTAAGAAATATTGTCAGGAAATTTACTGACATACACCTGACCGGTGATGGACATTGTATTTTTAGAATGGGCGGAGCTTTGTTTTTCAGGTTACAGATCTCCATATCCCCCTGCTCCATTCACACAACCATAGAGATCCTGAAGGATCAACAGCATGATTGTAATCAGCAGGTCGATCACTGATGGTCCACCATAGATCGTAGGCCATGTGCTACTTTTTCAACTTTCTCTGTATCTAAGGATGGGAGCCACCAACTATGTACCCAGCTGATCAGCCTTGTAGACCACTTTAGGCCTGTGGCCTACAAAAGGGCAGGTCACAAGTTTAGGTTGGTGCAATGACATCAGCTCGCCTATTACTTTTGGGATAATGTAAAATGTAGATTTTTCACCACCAACTCCAGCACTTTTCATCCTTTAATAGTCCCCCTTCCACTGATTTTGGCACAGTTGGGATTTTTTTTTCTCTAGCCCCCAGTGCAGTTAGTTTTGGTGCCAGATATGACAGGTTCTGTTCTGTCAAGTGGGCGGTGTTAAGCAGGAGCAGGCAAGGAGGCTGATTCTAAGTTCCTGATTGGACAGTATCAGAGAGCTGTGAACACATCCCCTTGTCGTCTGCCTGACACCCCCTAACTGGAAGTAGAGAGCTTGTCATATCTGCCACCAAAGCTATCTGCATGGATTGCTCAGGAATGATGGGGGCTGGAGAAAAAAAATCTGTGTCAGAATCAGTGGAGGGGTGGCTATTAAAGGATAAGAGCTGGGGGTGGTGATGAAAGGTCCTCTTTTGAGAATACATGGGACACTATGGAGGCACTGTTATTTTTGGGGCACTAATAGTGTTGCAGTACTATTTTTGTCCTGGGGCATTGTCTGTACACATTTGTTTCTGGGACTCTTAGTCACATTGTCCGTCCACTAATACCATCCACATTTAACAGGACTGGCAAGCTTTATGGGCCACATCATTATGGTACCCCCAAATTTTGTAAACCCATTTGCAGAGATTGTTCTTACTCACCTGCACATCTTCGATGCAGCTGGGGTGGAGGCGACACCGTAGAAGTTAAAGGAGACCGGCGCTGTGGCCTTCAGTGGGTTACGATGGAACCAGTGAGTCATTTTGCCGAGTTTGTTCCTTTACCAAACCGTAAATCTCCTGAAGAAAAATGTTGGCGTTAGAGGGAGACCAAGAAAGATCTGTAGGCACCAAACCAAAAGTGGCAGCTAGTGGGCGCTATGATGGTCAGCAATGCATTGGGGGGGAGGGAGCGATGACTCAGAATGTGAGATATATGGGGCTGTGTCTACGAGATCCTACTCCACGTCACCATCTTCCAGGTCTGATAGAACGGGAACCAAAATGTGCCCAATGAGTGGCGCCAAAGATGGGACACTTGGTGCTAAGTGAGTGGATGGGTGGCTACTTGGACAAGAGACTGAGAGCACTCAACGGAGGTAGGGGCAGATGCCCCTACTCAGATGACCTCAGTTCAAGAGACCCCAGTGAAAGGTTCCCTTTAAAAATTGTAAGAGATGGTCGACCCCATTTGACGGCCATATTGGAAAAATGGAACAAAACCAAGAGAACGTGTTGTATTTCAAGAAATTCTGGGATTTCCCCTCCCCCCATGACTTTTTCAGAAGCCCTGTATTATGTAGATGTGAATGACGCCCTTGTCAGCGGGGGGCGTTGGTTATTATAGTGGGCCGGAGACATGGCCGTGCCGGGGTCCTGGGTACACGCACACAATGTCTTTACTGTAATCTTTTCCTTTTCTTCTTCCTGGATGAATTATGACAAAACTCAGCACAAAGCCGCATTGATTCCTCCGCTGGTCGTAACGTACACTGGGCCTGGTATGACGGGACGGGAATGTCCCCGACGTTACAGAAAGAGATTATTCAGGACTTGGATTATAAATATTAAACAGACAAAATATTATTAATTCCATAAAATTCTGCCGGGACCCCGGAGTCAGCACCGGCAAATGTCACTATGGACTCAAAGGGACCATAACATGTATAACGTACTTCTCATATGTACAAATATGCCCCCTCCATGCAGTGGTGCAATGGATCATCCCCTGTGGCGTAACTACAGGGGTAGCAGCTGCATGGGTTTTTGTTTATTTTTCTTAATAGGCCGTTATCGGCTTGAGTTACTCCTGACAGTAACAGGCCCTATTTACTTACCGATTCTGTGGCTGGGGATCAGTAAGTGATGCCAAAGGCCCCACAAACACTATTATCATACTCAGGAGTCTTTTCAGACCCCCGAGTATAATGATCGGAGGCCCGGGAGAGGTAAAAGAACATAACAAACTGTGTCACTTACCTCTCCGGGCTCCAGGCAGGCTTCGGGCCTAGTTGTGTGTTTACATGAATGGGGCCTGCATCCCGGGTCATGTGACGTCCGGACGTCATTGAAGATGGCCGACGCCACCGAGGACTGCAGCCAAACCGGGGATAGGTAAGTGACAGTGGTTTTTTATGTTTGTGTCTGAAAAGACCCCAGAGTATAAAAATTTTTCATGGGTGTCCACAGTGGGACATAATACTGTGTGCAGGGGCCACTGTGGAGCATAATACTGTGTCCAGGGGCCACTATGGGGCATAATACTGTGTCCAGGGGCCACTATGGGGCATAATACTGTGTGCAGGGGTCACTATGGGGCATAATACTGTGTGCAGGGGCCACTATGGGGTATAATACTGTGTGCAGGGGCCACTATGGGGTGTAATACTGTGTGCAGGGGCCACTATGGGGTATAATACTGTGTGCAGGGGCCACTATGGGGTGTAATACTGTGTGCAGGGGCCACTACGGGACATAATACTGTGTGCAGGGGCCACTATGGAGACACAATACTGTGTGCAGGGGCCACTATGGGGCATAATACTGTGTGCAGGGGCCACTATGGGGGATAATACTGTGTGCAGGGGCCACTATGGGGCATAATACTGTGTGCAGGGGCCACTATGGGGCATAATACTGTGTCCAGGGGCCACTACGGGACATAATACTGTGTGCAGGGACCACTATGGGACATAATACTGTGTGCAGGGGCCACTATGGGGCATAATACTGTGTGCAGGGGCCACTACGGGACATAATACTGTGTGCAGGGACCACTATGGGGCATAATACTGTGTTTGCCACGAGGCCCCACCATTCCTAGTTACACCACTGATCATCCCATCATTAGTACTGACAACTCTATTACCGGAGACTGGCCTGGATTTTAGGTTTTGTCCCGCTGTCCCTGGTGGCAGAAGGAACGTCGGAGCTTCATCTCATCAGTGTCAGCAGCTGAGTACAGCTGTGAAGTATTAGATTTATAAACCATAAGGACAGCAGGAGCCATGACTTCTGTCTTGTGGCTGGATATGTTTCACATCAACTGTAGAAAGTATATAAGAGAACTAGAGGGGTCTACAAGGACCTTCACTGCCGGACCCTGCAACGGAAAAATCATGTAGCTGCCCCTTTAAGATGTCTACACCCAGGTCAGTGGAGTGCGATGTGTATGACTTATGTCTGCTTCACGTGACTGTTCACACAATGCCTGCAGTACCTGCTGTCATCTGACCTGTATTTCCTGATTATTCTTATCGTCATGTTACTGTAAATGTCACACAGGCTTGTGAGATCCATAGGTGACATAGTAAGTGGCCTGTAACAGGACTATATGGTCCAGCATTATGTACAGTCTAACCTGGATAATATGGCAGTTAGAAGATGGGGCTCTCTAGGACCCAGGGCCGCCTGGTCAACTAGTGAAAGTGATGATGTCACTGGTGATGTCACATGAAGAGGGTAAGCGGCCAAGAAAAATGGCCGTGGGCATGTGCAGTCGGCTCTGCCTGATGGCAGAGCTGACTGCGCATGCGTAGAAGTTTGAACCCAGTGCCGAAAGAAGACGCAAAGAGAGGCCGTTCCAGATGAAGATGGAGGCGGCGCTGGAGAGTTCTCTCGCAGCATTTGGGTACGCCCCCAGTGCTGCGACAGAACTCATTTGCATACCGAAGAAAACCGGGATTTCTACCGAACGGCGGCGCGGAGAAGACATCTAAAGGTTCTTAAGGCTATTACTACAGCAGAAAGAAAAGGTATCCAATAATAGGATCCCTTTAAGGAGCTCAAATACCAGGAGAACATGCTGGCAGTTGTAGTGCCAGAGATTGCCGACCCCTGGTCTAATAACTACATATGGGAAAGTCTATGGGACACAAACCAGTGGAATTTCTAGGCTCGGCCACCCAAAGACAACGTACAATATAACAGATCTGACCGTATCATTTACTGCGGCCATAGGGTCTGGCAAGTAAGTAAATAGTGAAGGTGCACCCAAGGGGCAAAGTGACAAGCGAGACTGAGGTGATCAGTATTAGGGGAGGGGGTAAAACCTGACAGGTGGGCTATCATAAAGCCTGGTCTCTTAAAGCAGCACAGCCAAACCTGAAAATCAGGTCACGAATGATGTCACCGCCGCAGAAGTCCTGAAATAGTAACTGTGCTAAGTATATACCAATGACATCACCGCCCCGAGATTCACATTTCTAGGGAGTTACAGTGAGGATAGACCATGAGGCCGGTGGTAAATCCCATGAGCTCCAATCATAGAGAGACTTCACATGTCACAGATCTGAACGGCTGCTAGAAAAAGAAAGTCTATAATACAAGTCCGCTGTATATGATAGAAGGTCACCTATCAGCAGAATTCAGAATGCAGCTCCGGAGGCACCTGAAGAATAGATAAACTGGTATATTGGTATATATTCGGACCCAAATGATGGAGAGCGAACACTAGAGTAAACCCGCCATAAAATCAAAATAAGGACGAGGTTTACATCTGTATTATCAATTCTGTTTCATCAGAAGGAGAAAACCTAAAATAAGGGAGCACCCAATAGGTCACATGATGGACACCGTCGGGTCAATCTCTTTTAGAACCTTCCCCAGTCATCTAAACATCCATCTAGTATAATACAATAGAAGATAAGAAAGGAGGGGGATGCAGCTGCAGTTTTTCTGCATCAGCATGCTGTGAGAGGGAGGGGGAGCTGTCCGCTTAGCAGTGAATTTATAGAAAGACCTAGAGAAGGGCAAAGACAACCTTTTTGGCTACTAAACCTAAGGCCAGCAGCACACAGGATTTTTTTGGGTATGGAAAATGCAGTTGGTATGTCAGCCATGTTTCCCAGACTGTACAGACTGTAGACTCAAGGGACTACTGCCCCTTCATGATAACAGTACAAGACAGTAGTCCCAAGTTAGGCATAGGCAGAAATCCTCAGAATCGTAGATAACTATAATACTGTGAGTCCAGGTATATGGACAGGGTGCAGGACAGGAAATACAGCGATTATATGGACTGAAATTAAAGGGATCCTATCACTCAGACACAATTTTTTCTAGGTACCACGTCGGAATAGCCTTAAGAAAGGCTATTCTTCTCCTACCTTTCGTTGTCTTCTCCACGCCGCCATTTGTCTACAATCCTGTTTTTTCTCGGTATGCAAATGAGCTTTCTCGCAGCACTGGGGGCGGCCACCAACAATCAAACAGCACTAGGGGTGTCCCCAATGCTGCCAGAGAACTCTCTCCAGCGCCGCCTCCATCTTCTTCAGCAGCGTCATCTTCAGCCTCTTCTTCCAGTGGCGTCTTCTTACTTCTAGGCCTCAGGCAGAGCAGACTGTGCATGCCCACAGGCCACGAGAAAATGGGCACTTGCACAGTATTGTAAGCAGCCATTTTCTCGTGGCCTGTGGGCATGCGCAGTCTGCTCTGCCCGAGGTCTAGAAATTACAAGCCACCGCTGGAAGAAGAGGCTGAAGAGGACGCTGCTGACGAAGAGGGAGGTGGTGCTGGAGAGAGTTCTCTGGCAGCATTGGGGACGCCCCCAGTGCTGTTTGTGCGCTGGGGTCCACCCCCAGTGCTGCGAGAGAGCTAATTTGCATACCAAGAAAAACCAGGATTGTAGGCGAACGGCGGCATGGAGAAGACAACGATAGGTAGGAGAAGAATAGCCTTTTGGTACCTAGAAAAAATTGTGTCTGAGTGATAGGATCCCTTTAAAGAGGACGGATACAACCTCTTCTGACTCCACCTCATTGCACTGCATCTAATTCCGGTACAGTTGGAATTTTCTCTCTAGCCCCCTCCGTTCCTGAGCAATCTGTAAAGTTATTTTCAGTGCCTGAGATGTTAACTAGACTCCCTGATGTTAAGTGGGTGGAGTCCATTGGGTTGTGTTTCTGACACTATATGCCTTTGATTGGAGCTCTGAGTCACACCCCCTTGCTTGCTCCTCCCTGACACCATCCATTTGACATTAGGGAGTCTAGCTATCATATCAGGCACCGAAACTAACAGCAGTGATTGCTCAGGAATGGTGGGAGCTAGAGAAAAAATTCCAACTGTGCCGAAATCAGTGGAGAGGCGGCTATTAAAGGATGGAAAGATCTGGAGGTTGTGTATGGTTCTCTTTAACAATGGTGACATGCATGGCTCTGCTACATCTCTAGGTGCGGTGTACTGTGTGTGATCTTTACTCGGCACGTGATGTGATGTCATCGCTGGTTAATTATAGTCGCGTTCACTAGGATGTTGTAAGAACAAGTCACCGCCAAGCAAAGCACTTTAGGTCAACACATTTAGCACTTAGCACATAATACAATAGTATAAGTGATAGATAAAAAAACACGTCAGACGCCTGGCAGACCCGGACAGCAGTGTGCGCCACGGCCCGGCCATTCACTAAGCCTTTATACAAGCTGTCTGAGATTAGAAAACCATGGCTGTATTCTTCTAGAAACATCACTGTCCCCGTCATGGGCTGAGCTGCAATACCAACGACAACCTACAGATAGGGGTGGCGCTGTTTGTGTCACTTTCTATTAACCACAGTGCACAAGCTTTTTATTATTCTGAATATGACATCCCTAACCACCATTGTTATTCTTTGGGTTTTGATTCTTCACCATCTTCAAAACCTCTGCCTTCTGTCCCTGAATTTATACAATGGTGTCTCTATTCAATGACAGCAAGCAGAGATCTTAAAGGGGTTTTACAGAATCCAAATTGAAGTTTCATAACCTTGACCTATCCTGCACTGTGTACTTCTTGACAAGACTAGGCCCATGCTTGAAGTGTTGGTTGGACGTCGGGTTCCTCTGCTTTTTTTTTTTTTGTCTCACAACAGACAACGTGTATATGTGAACAGACCCTAAGGCCTTATGTACTTGGCCATATTATGGATATATGAGCCCATATTATTGGTGGCTCTGAGGCGGAGTCTAAGATCGGTCCACAGCAGTCTCCTTTCTGGTCCGATATTAGACTCCGCTTCCTCACAGACGAGCCTCTGGCAGAACCAGCGTTGATTGGCCGAATGCTGTACTCTGTATGGCATTCGGCCAATCAACACTGGTCAATGCATTCCTATGGGAAAAAGTCAGCTCCCGCATATCGCAAGCTGACAAGGATCTCGACCAGATAGAGCCCCAAAGAGCTGTGTAATTGACATTCCCACCTAAATAAAGGTAATCCCTAGCTAACCCTGCCTGTACATCTATCCCTGTCTCACAGTCACATAGTTCACAGTCTCATATGAACCGGATATTAAATCCACTGTTCGTATACATTGGAGGTCACCTGAATTAGCCAGCCAATTACTTTTTATGATTTTTTTTTCGATGCCTCTGTTGTCGTAGTTCCTGTCCCACCAACCCTGCACAGTTATTGGTGCAAAAAAAAGCGCCAGGGAAGGTGGGAGGGGATACGAATTTTTAGCGAGTTTGCCAACTTGTGTTTGACTGGAATCGAACATCTCGAACAGCCTGATATCTGATCGAACATGTACTCGGTCGAACGCTGATCGCTCATCTCTATTAACCAACAAAACAATGAAGAGAAAGAAATTGATCCTGATACCACCAGATGCAAAAGAATTAGCAATAATACCATCGAACAACAAGGAATAGACCACCATAGGAATAACTAATGATACCTATGTCCACCAAGGGACGGACCATGGAACCGGCGTCCAACAAGGAATGGACCATGGAACCGGCGTCCAACAAGGGACGGACCATGGAACCGGCGTCCAACAAAGGACGGACCATCGAAGCGGCGTCCAACAAAGGACGGACCATCGAAGCGGCGTCCAACAAAGGACGGACCATCGAAGCGGCGTCCAACAAGGGACAGACCATCGAACCGGCGTCCAACAAGGGACGGACCATCGAAGCGGGGTCCAACAAAGGACGGACCATCGAACCGGCGTCCAACAAGGGACGGACCATCGAAGCGGCGTCCAACAAGGGACGGACCATCGAAGCGGCGTCCAACAAGGGACGGACCATCGAAGCAGCGTCCAACAAGGGACGGACCATCGAAGCAGCGTCCAACAAGGGACGGACCATCGAAGCAGCATCCAACAAGGGACGGACCATCAAACCGGCGTGCAACAAAGGACGGACCATCGAAGCAGCGTCCAACAAGGGACGGACCATCGAAGCAGCGTCCAACAAGGGACGGACCATCGAAGCAGCGTCCAACAAGGGACGGACCATCGAAGCAGCGTCCAACAAGGGACGGACCATCGAAGCAGCGTCCAACAAGGGACGGACCATCGAAGCGGCGTCCAACAAGGGACGGACCATCGAACCGGCGTCCAACAAAGGACAGACCATCAAACTGGCGTCCAACAAGGGACGGACCATCGAAGCAGCGTCCAACAAGGGACGGACCATCGAAGCAGCGTCCAACAAGGGACGGACCATCGAAGCAGCGTCCAACAAGGGATGGACCATTAAACCGGCGTGCAACAAAGGACGGACCATCGAAGCAGCGTCCAACAAGGGACGGACCATCGAAGCAGCGTCCAACAAGGGACGGACCATCGAAGCAGCGTCCAACAAGGGACGGACCATCGAAGCAGAGTCCAACAAGGGACGGACCATCGAAGCAGAGTCCAACAAGGGACGGACCATCGAAGCAGAGTCCAACAAGGGATGGACCATCAAACCGGCGTCCAACAAAGGACGGACCATCGAAGCAGCGTCCAACAAGGGACGGACCATCGAAGCAGCGTCCAACAAGGGACGGACCATCGAAGCAGCGTCCAACAAGGGACGGACCATCGAAGCAGCGTCCAACAAGGGACGGACCATCGAAGCAGCGTCCAACAAGGGACGGACCATCGAAGCAGCGTCCAACAAGGGACGGACCATCGAAGCAGCGTCCAACAAGGGACGGACCATCGAAGCAGCGTCCAACAAGGGACGGACCATCGAAGCAGCGTCCAACAAGGGACGGACCATCGAACCGGCATCCAACAAAGGACAGACCATCAAACTGGCGTCCAACAAGGGACGGACCATCGAAGCAGCGTCCAACAAGGGACGGACCATCGAAGCAGCGTCCAACAAGGGATGGACCATCAAACCGGCGTCCAACAAAGGACGGACCATCGAAGCAGCGTCCAACAAGGGACGGACCATCGAAGCAGCGTCCAACAAGGGACGGACCATCGAAGCAGCGTCCAACAAGGGACGGACCATCGAAGCAGCGTCCAACAAGGGACGGACCATCGAAGCAGAGTCCAACAAGGGACGGACCATCGAAGCAGAGTCCAACAAGGGACGGACCATCGAAGCAGCGTCCAACAAGGGACGGACCATCGAAGCAGCGTCCAACAAGGGACGGACCATCGAAGCAGCGTCCAACAAGGGACGGACCATCGAAGCAGCGTCCAACAAGGGACGGACCATCGAAGCAGCGTCCAACAAGGGACGGACCATCGAAGCAGCGTCCAACAAGGGACGGACCATCGAAGCAGCGTCCAACAAGGGACGGACCATCGAAGCAGCGTCCAACAAGGGACGGACCATCGAAGCAGCGTCCAACAAGGGACGGACCATCGAAGCAGCGTCCAACAAGGGACGGACCATCGAACCGGCATCCAACAAAGGACAGACCATCAAACTGGCGTCCAACAAGGGACGGACCATCGAAGCAGCGTCCAACAAGGGACGGACCATCGAAGCAGCGTCCAACAAGGGATGGACCATCAAACCGGCGTCCAACAAAGGACGGACCATCGAAGCAGCGTCCAACAAGGGACGGACCATCGAAGCAGCGTCCAACAAGGGACGGACCATCGAAGCAGCGTCCAACAAGGGACGGACCATCGAAGCAGCGTCCAACAAGGGACGGACCATCGAAGCAGAGTCCAACAAGGGACGGACCATCGAAGCAGAGTCCAACAAGGGACGGACCATCGAAGCAGCGTCCAACAAGGGACGGACCATCGAAGCAGCGTCCAACAAGGGACGGACCATCGAAGCAGCGTCCAACAAGGGACGGACCATCGAAGCAGCGTCCAACAAGGGACGGACCATCGAACCGGCGTCCAACAAAGGACAGACCATCAAACTGGCGTCCAACAAGGGACGGACCATCGAAGCAGCGTCCAACAAGGGATGGACCATCAAACCGGCGTGCAACAAAGGACGGACCATCGAAGCAGCGTCCAACAAGGGACGGACCATCGAAGCAGCGTCCAACAAGGGACGGACCATCGAAGCAGCGTCCAACAAGGGACGGACCATCGAAGCAGAGTCCAACAAGGGACGGACCATCGAAGCAGAGTCCAACAAGGGACGGACCATCGAAGCAGAGTCCAACAAGGGACGGACCATCGAAGCAGAGTCCAACAAGGGACGGACCATCGAAGCAGCGTCCAACAAGGGACGGACCATCGAAGCAGCGTCCAACAAGGGACGGACCATCAAACTGGCGTCCAACAAGGGACGGACCATCGAAGCAGCGTCCAACAAGGGACGGACCATCGAAGCAGCGTCCAACATTCTGATATTGTTCCTAGAAACCCTCCATAGATCTGCGTACAGGTAGTCATATGACCACAGCAGCCAATCATAGACAGCAGAGGGGATTACATGGTGGTCCTGGCAACTGGATAGAAATTGGTAAATATCCCCTTTAAGTAGCCATGATACCCATCATTAACCCCTTCCTATCTACACTTGGCACTAAGAGCGGATTGGTTGCTATAAAAGTCACCTATTGGCGCCGTTTTACGTTTTTATGGCTATTTTGAGGCCCCGTATCTCTCCGGAGGCTGCGGGGACATTGTTATAGATTAGTTTATTACACTAGTCACCCTATTATTACATGGATAAGCCTCACTGCAGTCTTCTGTGGCTTTGACACTACAACTCCCAGCATGCCCTGGCTGCTACATTCATAGAGTTAGCCAAGCCGGCATTCTGGGACTTGTAGTTCCACTACAGCCAAGCCCAGCAACAAGTGGTCGTGTAGTGAGACTATAAGGAGCCAGCACACATGATGTCAGCACTCACCACACCCCGGGGTCAGCACCGTGTGGCCCTTCAGTCAGTCTGTGGCCCCCAGTCCCCCCCAGCTCCTAGGTAGCAGTCTTTCAGGAGTAGTCTGTGTCTTCCTGGTTGTGACATAAGGAGGAAGTCTCCACCCTGGTCATGTCTGTGGGAGGAGGAGGAGGAGGCACATGATGGCCGCCGTCACATAGGTAAACATGCCGAGGGCTGGCCTGCACGCATGCGCACTGGCTTCTCTCTGCCTCCCATCTCACACAGCAGTGGGCGGTCACCTCAGGGCACACACCTCTCTGTCAATCATCCGCAAAGCCCCGCCCCAATGACGTCATCCTCCAGTCGGCAACTTATTGAGCCTGCGCCGATGTCCAAGCTCATGCCGTTGTCAGGGTAACGGCGCGGTGTGTTGAAATGATCTATTGGTCGTGGGCGTGTCCGTTCTCTTGAGCCAATAGGAGGGCAAAGGGGCGGGGCTAGCGATGACAGCGAGGCTTGGCTTAGGACGGGAAGGGCGGGTCCTGGGGATGGGCGGCGGAGCTTCCTGTCCCTCGATGTGATGGGCTTGGCCGCGGAGGAGGGACAGCAGCAGCAGCAGCAGCAGCAGGAGGCAGCGGGGCCGGTGCCGGTGCCGCGACGTGTGTCCCTTCCCGGACGATGCGCAGCTGAGTGGTGGCGAGCTGGTCCCCGGGGGGCTGGGAGTGTCCTGCCCCAGCCATGAGTGACCTGAACAAGACCCTGCACAAGTGGAACGCAAGCTTCAAGAAGGGCACGGACTTCGACTCGTGGGGGCAACTGGTGGAGGCCATAGATGAGTATCAGATGTAAGTGGGGCGCCCCCTGGCTGTGGGCAGGTGGGACTGCAGGAGGGGAGATCTAGGGGTAACCCCCTCCCCTATACTGCCCGATTACAGGTGTCACTAAGGGAGGGGAGATCTAGGGGTAACCCCCTCCCCTATACTGCCCGATTACAGGTGTCACTAAGGGAGGGGAGATCTGGGGGTAACCCCCTCCCCTATACTGCCCGACTACAGGTGTCACTGCAGGAGGGGAGATCTAGGGGTAACCCCCTCCCCTATACTGCCCGACTACAGGTGTGACTGCAGGAGGGGAGATCTAGGGGTAACCCCCTCCCCTATACTGCCCGACTACAGGTGTGACTGCAGGAGGGGAGATCTAGGGGTAACCCCCTCCCCTATACTGCCTGATTACAGGTGTCACTGCAGGAGGGGAGATCTAGGGGTAACCCCCTCCCCTATACTGCCCGATTACAGGTGTCACTGCAGGAGGGGAGATCTGGGGGTAACCCCCTCCCCTATACTGCCCGATTACAGGTGTCACTAAGGGAGGGGAGATCTAGGGGTAACCCCCTCCCCTATACTGCCCGATTACAGGTGTCACTGCAGGAGAGGAGATCTAGGGGTAACCCCCTCCCCTATACTGCCCGACTACAGGTGTGACTGCAGGAGGGGAGATCTAGGGGTAACCCCCTCCCCTATACTGCCCGACTACAGGTGTCACTGCAGGAGAGGAGATCTAGGGGTAACCCCCTCCCCTATACTGCCTGACTACAGGTGTCACTGCAGGAGGGGAGATCTAGGGGTAACCCCCTCCCCTATACTGCCCGACTACAGGTGTCACTGCAGGAGGGGAGATCTAGGGGTAACCCCCTCCCCTATACTGCCTGACTACAGGTGTCCCTGCAGGAGGGAGATCTAGGGGTAACCCCCTCCCCTATACTGCCTGATTACAGGTGTCACTAAGGGAGGGGAGATCTAGGGGTAACCCCCTCCCCTATACTGCCCGATTACAGGTGTCACTGCAGGAGGGGAGATCTAGGGGTAACCCCCTCCCCTATACTGCCCGATTACAGGTGTCACTGCAGGAGAGGAGATCTAGGGGTAACCCCCTCCCCTATACTGCCCGACTACAGGTGTGACTGCAGGAGGGAGATCTAGGGGTAACCCCCTCCCCTATACTGCCCTATTACAGGTGTCACTGCAGGAGAGGAGATCTAGGGGTAACCCCCTCCCCTATACTGCCCGACTACAGGTGTGACTGCAGGAGGGGAGATCTAGGGGTAACCCTCTCCCCTATACTGCCCGACTACAGGTGTGACTGCAGGAGGGAGATCTAGGGGTAACCCCCTCCCCTATACTGCCCGATTACAGGTGTCACTGCAGGAGAGGAGATCTAGGGGTAACCCCCTCCCCTATACTGCCCGACTACAGGTGTCACTGCAGGAGAGGAGATCTAGGGGTAACCCCCTCCCCTATACTGCCCGACTACAGGTGGGACTGCAGGAGGGGAGATCTAGGGGTAACCCCCTCCCCTATACTGCCTGATTACAGGTGTCACTGCAGGAGGGGAGATCTGGGGGTAACCCCCTCCCCTATACTGCCCGATTACAGGTGTCACTGCAGGAGAGGAGATCTAGGGGTAACCCCCTCCCCTATACTGCCCGACTACAGGTGTGACTGCAGGAGGGGAGATCTAGGGGTAACCCCCTCCCCTATACTGCCCGACTACAGGTGTCACTGCAGGAGGGGAGATCTAGGGGTAACCCCCTCCCCTATACTGCCCGACTACAGGTGTCACTGCAGGAGGGGAGATCTAGGGGTAACCCCCTCCCCTATACTGCCCGACTACAGGTGTCACTGCAGGAGAGGAGATCTAGGGGTAACCCCCTCCCCTATACTGCCTGACTACAGGTGTCACTGCAGGAGGGGAGATCTGGGGGTAACCCCCTCCCCTATACTGCCCGATTACAGGTGTCACTGCAGGAGGGGAGATCTGGGGGTAACCCCCTCCCCTATACTGCCCGACTACAGGTGTGACTGCAGGAGGGGAGATCTAGGGGTAACCCCCTCCCCTATACTGCCCGACTACAGGTGTCACTGCAGGAGAGGAGATCTAGGGGTAACCCCCTCCCCTATACTGCCCGACTACAGGTGTCACTGCAGGAGAGGAGATCTAGGGGTAACCCCCTCCCCTATACTGCCTGACTACAGGTGTCACTGCAGGAGGGGAGATCTGGGGGTAACCCCCTCCCCTATACTGCCCGATTACAGGTGTCACTGCAGGAGGGGAGATCTAGGGGTAACCCCCTCCCCTATACTGCCCGACTACAGGTGTGACTGCAGGAGGGGAGATCTAGGGGTAACCCCCTCCCCTATACTGCCCGATTACAGGTGTCACTGCAGGAGGGGAGATCTGGGGGTAACCCCCTCCCCTATACTGCCCGATTACAGGTGTCACTAAGGGAGGGGAGATCTAGGGGTAACCCCCTCCCCTATACTGCCCGATTACAGGTGTCACTGCAGGAGAGGAGATCTAGGGGTAACCCCCTCCCCTATACTGCCCGACTACAGGTGTGACTGCAGGAGGGGAGATCTAGGGGTAACCCCCTCCCCTATACTGCCCGACTACAGGTGTCACTGCAGGAGAGGAGATCTAGGGGTAACCCCCTCCCCTATACTGCCTGACTACAGGTGTCACTGCAGGAGGGGAGATCTAGGGGTAACCCCCTCCCCTATACTGCCCGACTACAGGTGTCACTGCAGGAGGGGAGATCTAGGGGTAACCCCCTCCCCTATACTGCCTGACTACAGGTGTCCCTGCAGGAGGGAGATCTAGGGGTAACCCCCTCCCCTATACTGCCTGATTACAGGTGTCACTAAGGGAGGGGAGATCTAGGGGTAACCCCCTCCCCTATACTGCCCGATTACAGGTGTCACTGCAGGAGGGGAGATCTAGGGGTAACCCCCTCCCCTATACTGCCCGATTACAGGTGTCACTGCAGGAGAGGAGATCTAGGGGTAACCCCCTCCCCTATACTGCCCGACTACAGGTGTGACTGCAGGAGGGAGATCTAGGGGTAACCCCCTCCCCTATACTGCCCTATTACAGGTGTCACTGCAGGAGAGGAGATCTAGGGGTAACCCCCTCCCCTATACTGCCCGACTACAGGTGTGACTGCAGGAGGGGAGATCTAGGGGTAACCCTCTCCCCTATACTGCCCGACTACAGGTGTGACTGCAGGAGGGAGATCTAGGGGTAACCCCCTCCCCTATACTGCCCGATTACAGGTGTCACTGCAGGAGAGGAGATCTAGGGGTAACCCCCTCCCCTATACTGCCCGACTACAGGTGTCACTGCAGGAGAGGAGATCTAGGGGTAACCCCCTCCCCTATACTGCCCGACTACAGGTGGGACTGCAGGAGGGGAGATCTAGGGGTAACCCCCTCCCCTATACTGCCTGATTACAGGTGTCACTGCAGGAGGGGAGATCTGGGGGTAACCCCCTCCCCTATACTGCCCGATTACAGGTGTCACTGCAGGAGAGGAGATCTAGGGGTAACCCCCTCCCCTATACTGCCCGACTACAGGTGTGACTGCAGGAGGGGAGATCTAGGGGTAACCCCCTCCCCTATACTGCCCGACTACAGGTGTCACTGCAGGAGGGGAGATCTAGGGGTAACCCCCTCCCCTATACTGCCCGACTACAGGTGTCACTGCAGGAGGGGAGATCTAGGGGTAACCCCCTCCCCTATACTGCCCGACTACAGGTGTCACTGCAGGAGAGGAGATCTAGGGGTAACCCCCTCCCCTATACTGCCTGACTACAGGTGTCACTGCAGGAGGGGAGATCTGGGGGTAACCCCCTCCCCTATACTGCCCGATTACAGGTGTCACTGCAGGAGGGGAGATCTGGGGGTAACCCCCTCCCCTATACTGCCCGACTACAGGTGTGACTGCAGGAGGGGAGATCTAGGGGTAACCCCCTCCCCTATACTGCCCGACTACAGGTGTCACTGCAGGAGAGGAGATCTAGGGGTAACCCCCTCCCCTATACTGCCTGACTACAGGTGTCACTGCAGGAGGGGAGATCTGGGGGTAACCCCCTCCCCTATACTGCCCGATTACAGGTGTCACTGCAGGAGGGGAGATCTAGGGGTAACCCCCTCCCCTATACTGCCCGACTACAGGTGTGACTGCAGGAGGGGAGATCTAGGGGTAACCCCCTCCCCTATACTGCCTGACTACAGGTGTCACTGCAGGAGGGGAGATCTAGGGGTAACCCCCTCCCCTATACTGCCTGATTACAGGTGTCACTGCAGGAGAGGAGATCTAGGGGTAACCCCCTCCCCTATACTGCCCGACTACAGGTGTGACTGCAGGAGGGAGATCTAGGGGTAACCCTCTCCCCTATACTGCCCGATTACAGGTGTCACTGCAGGAGAGGAGATCTAGGGGTAACCCCCTCCCCTATACTGCCCGATTACAGGTGTCACTGCAGGAGGGGAGATCTAGGGGTAACCCCCTCCCCTATACTGCCCGATTACAGGTGTGACTGCAGGAGGGGAGATCTAGGGGTAACCCCCTCCCCTATACTGCCCGACTACAGGTGTCACTGCAGGAGAGGAGATCTAGGGGTAACCCCCTCCCCTATACTGCCCGACTACAGGTGTGACTGCAGGAGGGGAGATCTAGGGGTAACCCCCTCCCCTATACTGCCCGATTACAGGTGTCACTGCAGGAGAGGAGATCTAGGGGTAACCCCCTCCCCTATACTGCCCGACTACAGGTGTCACTGCAGGAGGGAGATCTAGGGGTAACCCCCTCCCCTATACTGCCTGACTACAGGTGTCACTGCAGGAGGGAGATCTAGGGGTAACCCCCTCCCCTATACTGCCTGACTACAGGTGGGACTGCAGGAGAGGAGATCTAGGGGTAACCCCCTCCCCTATACTGCCTGACTACAGGTGTCACTGCAGGAGGGGAGATCTAGGGGTAACCCCCTCCCCTATACTGCCCGACTACAGGTGTCACTGCAGGAGAGGAGATCTAGGGGTAACCCCTCCCCTATACTGCCTGACTACAGGTGGGACTGCAGGAGAGGAGATCTAGGGGTAACCCCCTCCCCTATACTGCCCGATTACAGGTGTCACTGCAGGAGGGAGATCTAGGGGTAACCCCTCCCCTATACTGCCCGACTACAGGTGTCACTGCAGGAGGGGAGATCTAGGGGTAACCCCCTCCCCTATACTGCCTGACTACAGGTGTCACTGCAGGAGAGGAGATCTAGGGGTAACCCTCTCCCCTATACTGCCCGACTACAGGTGTCACTGCAGGAGGGGAGATCTAGGGGTAACCCCCTCCCCTATACTGCCTGACTACAGGTGGGACTGCAGGAGGGGAGATCTAGGGGTAACCCCCTCCCCTATACTGCCTGACTACAGGTGTCACTGCAGGAGAGGAGATCTAGGGGTAACCCCCTCCCCTATACTGCCCGATTACAGGTGTCACTGCAGGAGGGAGATCTAGGGGTAACCCCCTCCCCTATACTGCCCGACTACAGGTGTGACTGCAGGAGGGGAGATCTGGGGGTAACCCCCTCCCCTATACTGCCCGACTACAGGTGTCACTGCAGGAGAGGAGATCTAGGGATAACCCCCTCCCCTATACTGCCCGACTACAGGTGTCACTGCAGGAGGGGAGATCTGGGGGTAACCCCCTCCCCTATACTGCCCGACTACAGGTGTCACTGCAGGAGGGAGATCTAGGGGTAACCCCCTCCCCTATACTGCCTGACTACAGGTGTCACTGCAGGAGGGGAGATCTGGGGGTAACCCCCTCCCCTATACTGCCCGACTACAGGTGTCACTGCAGGAGGGAGATCTAGGGGTAACCCCCTCCCCTATACTGCCTAACTACAGGTGTCACTGCAGGAGGGGAGATCTGGGGGTAACCCCCTCCCCTATACTGCCCGACTACAGGTGTCACTGCAGGAGGGAGATCTAGGGGTAACCCCCTCCCCTATACTGCCTGATTACAGGTGTCACTAAGGGAGGGGAGATCTAGGGGTAACCCCCTCCCCTATACTGCCTGACTACAGGTGTCACTGCAGGAGAGGAGATCTAGGGGTAACCCCCTCCCCTATACTGCCCGACTACAGGTGTCACTGCAGGAGGGAGATCTAGGGGTAACCCCCTCCCCTATACTGCCCGACTACAGGTGTCACTGCAGGAGAGGAGATCTAGGGGTAACCCCCTCCCCTATACTGCCCGACTACAGGTGTGACTGCAGGAGGGGAGATCTAGGGGTAACCCCCTCCCCTATACTGCCTGACTACAGGTGTGACTGCAGGAGGGAGATCTGGGGGTAACCCCCTCCCCTATACTGCCTGACTACAGGTGTGACTGCAGGAGGGGAGATCTAGGGGTAACCCCCTCCCCTATACTGCCTGACTACAGGTGTGACTGCAGGAGGGGAGATCTGGGGGTAACCCTCTCCCCTATACTGCCTGACTACAGGTGTGACTGCAGGAGGGGAGATCTAGGGGTAACCCCCTCCCCTATACTGCCTGACTACAGGTGTGACTGCAGGAGGGAGATCTGGGGGTAACCCCCTCCCCTATACTGCCTGACTACAGGTGCAGCTACAAAGGGGTTTGCTAGTCCAGACACCCCTGGGATATAGGTCTGGTGTCCCTCTGGGTGTATTATGTAGGAAATACCCCACCCCAATTCATATCTTAATACTGTTGGATTCTGGTTATTCTGCTGTGACTGTTACCCCTGCTATATGTATAGATGTATAGCTGGCGGGATATAAGGGAGGGGCACAGTCTGTGTACAGGTGTAACTGCAGGCCATCTGGAGATACCCCTGTAGGGGATAATCTCTCCCCAATTCTTTTCATTATACATAGCTATCAGTTTACAGAATCCCAGACCCTGCACCCCCCTACTCTATTCTGTTTTTTTTACTGTGACTGCTAGGGGGGAGCAGACTTTATTACCTCCCTCCACTACTGTACGTGCCGGGGTCAGTCTGTCTCGCAGGGGCACCTTTTGGTCTACTTGTCCCTTCCCCAATTCTGTATTACAGGTAATTTCCCGAATATAACATGTATAAAGACTGTATGGATCATGGGGGTCCCCGCCGACCATGGTATCTTGTGGAATAGCAGTGCACGTATGCGACCAGCCGTCTGTTCACTTCTATAGGACTGATGAAGATGGCCAAGTACTGCGGGCCATCAGTCCCATAGAAGTGAATGGAGCACTTGTCACATGGGCGCACTACCGCTCCATTCACACAGGGGTCTAGGGGACCCTCATTGTCATGATCTCAGGGACCCCCCGTAATCAGTCACTTATGAGATAGGGTATATGTGACATTTACATGGTCTTCCAATTTTCCTAGTATCTAGTACCTCCTGGATATATTGGGTTCACCCCCCCCCCCTAAATTTGCTGGGGTATATATGAGGTAGAGATATAGGAAGGGGTTACAAGTCCCACATTATTGGGCACCATATCACCCCCATCCCAGCTCCCCTCCTTTCTGCTGCGGTAAGATGCTCTCACTGTGTCACATTGTATCGACTGTTTATGCCACTCATTTCCCTGTTATTTTTGGGGTGGGGTCAGCCACGTGACGGCATATTATGAATGTCAGTAGCTGAGCCGTGACCTGTGTAGACTCTATTGTATATTGGGAGTTACTTCAAAGGTTTTTTCCATCTTAGTGTCTTGTAATCCACGGGGGTCCGAACACTTGGGCCTCCTCTGATTACAAGAACTGGGGTGTCTTGCTCCCCATTCCGAATGAAGCGGTGGTCAGACAGTGTTGTTCCTCTTCATTTCAATGTGACCGGCGGAGGCTGGGCTTTGACTGTCTCTGGCGGCCCCAATGAAGTGATTAGGTCGGACCCCCAACCATCTACAACTTGTAGAAGTTACCATAATCTTCGTTGTTGGAAGAATCCCTTTATCCAGCATCTCCCTAATGTCCCAGACAGTAATAATCTATTCATCAGCGAAGGGATGAGTATCTGATCACTGAGGGTCCAACTGCTGGGACCCCTAGAAATCATGAGAACGGGTCCCCGGGACACTAATGTGAATGTGGTGCTCATCTATGGCACTGTCGGAGCCCTGTACCGGACTGTCACTATCAGTCCTATAGAAGTGAGTGGTCACACGTGCGCTCTGTCCCTAGTCACACAGAGGACTCATGTTCTTGTAAAAGCTGATGACGGGGCCCCCACTGATCACGTATCCACCCCCTGTCCTGAGCGTTGTAAGTGGGAATCCCCCTTCCATGTGCCATGACAGCTGCGGGGAGTAAAAATCCCCCGCAGTATTAAGGGCATCCCCCGCAGTATTATGGGCATCCCCCGCTCTAGGTGGTTTTTGTTCATGTCGTTTCTTTTCCTGGACTATCTGTTGTGGCCGTCACAGAGGATATCGGTAGAAACGTTGCGTGTCCTCGCACATAGACTGTGTAGGATGACACTAATATCAGACTTTTAGAAGCTGTCAGATGACTGACAGCACAGCTCATGGGCAGTATATGGGTCACAGCACCCCCAGGTGGTGGTTTGTGTGATGTCAGCCTCTGTATGTCACCAAAAATGGCTGAGGATGGGGTGGAGTATTGGTGACAATGCAGAGCTGTACATGTGAGCGGCTTCTCCGGGGTATGTGATGCATTTTCAAGTAATGACTCTGTCTCCCCCTGTTGGCATGAAGCGTTATACTGTACTATAAAGTAATGGAGGGCTGTAATAACATCTCTGAGGCGTGGTCACTCTTGTAGTCTGTGTAGTACTTAAAGGAGACCTTTCACCACTTCTAGCAACTCCAACTCTTTGCAGTCTTCAATAAACCCCACTCCAGTGATTCCGGCGCAGTTGGAATTTTTTCTCTAGTCCCCACCATTCCGGAGCAATCAGTGCAATCCTTTGGAGCAGGTAGTCATGGACCGCCCACCTGACAAGACACCTAATTAGGATACTGAGCGCTAAAATTAACAGATGATTGCTCAGGAATGGCGGGGGCTAGAGACAAAACTCCAACTATGCTTGAATCAGTGGAGGGGTGCTATTAAAGGATGCAAAGAACTGGAGTTGGTGAGGGGTTCCGTTTACGTTATTGCTGAGGTCAGGAAGGAGCAGGTAAAGTCGTTGGTGTGGTAAGTGGTCGTAGATTTGAGAACTCTGCTCCAGTTTTATGGATCACTGGCATTGAGATCCAATTCCTCCCATTGATGTGATTCCTGTCCACATCCTAACACTGCCGCTCTGCAAGCTCAGGATATCAGCCGTCTTATTTTGCGCTTATCACCCAGCTTTCCTTGAGCCCTGCACGTTAGTTCTGCCTATGCATGTATTGGTTACTGTGATGACCACTATTATTTAGTCATTCAGCTTTCCCACAATTATTTTCACTGACCACCCAGCTTTCCCAGACACTATGTGGCCATACTCTCCCAGCTCTTGCATTGCTTTGATCAGTTCCTTGTATGCTCGGCCCTGGTTTTCCCCCTCGGTGTTGTGCGGCTGCACACAGTAACACTCCATCTGCGCAGTGATTTCCTGCAGCCTCTGAAGTCCTGTCACTTGCAGGATTATTTGCTCAGGTTCCCACCCAGGCTCTCTGGCTGTTTTTGGGTGGAGACTTTCAACAGGATGTGAATAAGAGATGAAATCCATACACAGATGGGCAGCCGGCGCTGTGCGTGTATTCACACTACTTCCCTGCTATGCAGCTACTATCTGCAGCTGAATCACTCTTAAAGGGACAGCGCACACATAGAGCAGTTCTATAAAGCAACCGCTTATACCCCATAGATGGTGGAATCTGGTGTCATAAGTGCAGCGGGCAGGACATAAACGGAGGGGGATCACGAATAAAACAATATAGTGATCCATCTGTGTGTTGGAAAGTAAACTAGGTGTGAGTGGGAAGAGACGCCATGATGCCAGCCAGAGTCCTTGAGTGCTGTCTTGTGCCAAATTATTGAAAATTTATTCCAGAGGTCTATGTAATCCTAGGAAAGATGGGTGGCCGCCCCCGTGTGAGCAGTAAGGATTGCCGTGATGCTTGACGGTCAGTCAGCCATTTTGATTGTCAAGGACAGGGGTCAGAAAGTTTGGGTAAAGGAGACCCAATGTTAAACATTCTTATGAGTGCAGATCTTAGTGGAGTACACTATCGGGGTAGATTAATGGATATCCTTCACCCTGATCTGCTGGAGACAGTAACACATTTACCTTCTGTCTTTTATAGATTAGCCCGACAGTTACAGAAGGAAGCGCAGTCACCGGCCAACTCATCCGACTTCACCGAGGATCATAAGGCAAGTGCTTTTACGTCATATATATGGATATATTGCCAAAGAAATATCTGTTATACTGCCCTCTTTGTACAAGAATATGACTACTATAATACTGCTCCTATATACAAGAATATAACTACTATAATACTACCTCCTATGTACAAGAATATAACTACTATAATACTGCTCCTATGTACAAGAATATAACTACTATAATACTGCCCCTATGTACAAGAATATAACTACTATAATACTGCCCCTATGTACAAGAATATAACTACTATAATACTGCTCCTATATACAAGAATATAACTACTATAATACTGCTCCTATATACAAGAATATAACTACTATAATACTACCTCCTATGTACAAGAATATAACTACTATAATACTGCTCCTGTGTACAAGAATATAACTACTATAATACTACCTCCTATGTACAAGAATATAACTACTATAATACTACCTCCTATGTACAAGAATATAACTACTATAATACTACCTCCTATGTACAAGAATATAACTACTATAATACTACCTCCTATGTACAAGAATATAACTACTATAATACTACCTCCTATGTACAAGAATATAACTACTATAATACTGCTCCTATGTACAAGAATATAACTACTATAATACTGCTCCTATGTACAAGAATATAACTACTATAATACTGCTCCTATGTACAAGAATATAACTACTATAATACTGCTCCTATGTACAAGAATATAACTACTATAATACTGCTCCTATGTACAAGAATATAACTATTATAATACTGCCCCCTATAGTATTCTATAGTTACTTTTTATACGTTATCTCCTTTCTGTCATGTATACGATATGGCAGTAATATTTGGGGATAGGTTTGCAGTATGCTTCTTCTCCTGTAGGCTCATATGGTGTATATCAGACATTCGCTGCCCCGCGGGTCATATATTTCCTGTTTTATCTCTCAGGGATCGGCAGACTAGGTAGAGAGCACTGCTGGCGGGGGAGGGGGAATCTTCTCCGCCAAGACATTACTAATATCGCAGCTTAGAATCTGCATCTCATTTAGGTCTCTCCGTGTAGTCTATAGAACAAGAAGACAATTTAACATTCTTGAAGGATTATCTCAGACCCTGAAAGGACTAAACACAGGAAAGACACATCAAGTAATAATTCCTCTCTGGGCTTTGTAGTCCCTGTGGGCCCCTGAGGGTCGGGCCCTTGCAGAGATCGTGATAGATGCTTTGTCAGCGGGCCAGGACTTGACTGACACCTGCGGATTGTGTGTGTGAGACATGAGGTTTTGGTTTCCAATGTAAGATGCAGTTGTTCATAGAAAACCTGAGGATAAGTGAGATTTATAAGTATGACCGGTTCCTCTCGTCTTATCCTGCCGCCCACGTCTCGGGGAAAAGGAACATTATCGGTCTTATTACCGTATCGGATAAAAATCTGGTCCCTCATCTCAGCTCTCCTGTATAGTCCAGACTTCATGAGAGCTGGAAATGAATATAAGTAGTTGATGACTTATGGGAGAGTGTTGTGGGCATGCTCTGTGACATGGGAGGAGGAACAAAGCCTTTTCTGATCTAAAATGTACAAGAATATAATTATAGAAAATTATAGTGGGCATGCTCTGTAACATGCTAGGAAATGGTTCAGTCTCTTCCTCCATCTTATATTCTGTTAACCTTGTGGTCCTATGTTTCAATAATATTGCCCCTTATGTACATGAGCATAACTGCTTATTTGGGAAATTGTAGTGGGCATGCTCTGTGAGTGGTTTGGAAACGGTTGAGCATCCTCTCCCTCCTATTTACTTTCAATGGAGTTATTCTGTCTGATGATAATACTGCCCCCCAGTACAAGAATAGAACTACATGTGTGGGAAATTGTGGGCATGCTCTGTGAGGGGCTTGGAAACACCTCAGCATCTCCTCCCTCCTATCTGCTGTCAACAGTGTGATCTTGTGTTGTGATAATACTGCTACTATAAACAAGGATATAACTAATAGGAAATTGTTGTGGGCATGCTCTGTAACATGCTAGGAAATGGCTTAGTCTCCCTCTCCATCTTATAGTATGTCCTGTCAGTAGTGTGGTCCTATGTTACAATAATACTGCTCCTTATGTACATGAGTGTGACTGCTTATTTGATTGATTGTTATGGGCATGCTTTGTGACATTCTGGAAGGGAGAAGGTGCTGAGCTGTTTCCTATCTTCTGTCAATGGCGTCATCCTGTTTTATGATAATCCTGTCCCCTATGTACAAGAATATAACACAGCTTATGGGGAGTTGTGGGCATGCTCAACAGTGTGATCCTGTGTTATAATATTGCTACTTATGTACAAGAATATTACTACTTATGGGAATTTGTTGTGAGCATACTCTGTAATGTTCTAGGAAATATCTGTCTCTTCCTCCCTCCTGTTGAATATTAATGGTGAGATCCTGTGATCCGGCATTACAGTAATGCTGCCTCC
The DNA here is from genome assembly GCF_031893055.1 of Leptodactylus fuscus. Classification (NCBI taxonomy): domain Eukaryota; kingdom Metazoa; phylum Chordata; class Amphibia; order Anura; family Leptodactylidae; genus Leptodactylus; species Leptodactylus fuscus. The sequence continues at coordinate 19,986,531 of NC_134267.1, read as the reverse complement.
TATGTATAGTAATATAACTGTATAGGAAATTGTGGGCATGCTCTGTGGTCATCTAGGAAACTGCTCTGCTCCTCCTCCCCCTCCTCCTTCTTCTTATCTACTGTCAATGGTTTGATCCTGTACAATAATACTGCCACCTATGTACAAGAATATAAGCACTGATATAGGAGACTGTTGTGGGCGTGCTTTGTGACATGTTTTGGGAGGAGAAGCTGAAGGAACAGTATAGAATCCATTGCCTTGGCTAACCATGAGATGTCTGCTGTCCCTGCTACTTTCATATGCAGGCTGGGGTGCCTGCACCCTATGGATGCTAGCTGGATAGAAGTAGTGACCCCACACACCCTGTTGTTGCGTTTGGGCTCATTTTCACCCAAGAACTGTGACCCTCAGAACTGAACATGTGGTGGAGAACCATTTGCGGTGCGACCACTGGGGACCTGAAACGTTTTGGCAAGCTATTGTGGCAATTGAGACATTCCCTTTAAGTCCTTGTCGGAGGAGAATCCTGGTGGAAGTTATTAAACACCCGCACTCTCACTTTCTAAACACTTTGCCGGGTCTCATGAACTTTTGCACACAGTTAATGCTCCGCACACCACCAGAGCTCCGAGCCTTTATGACTTTCCAGGGGTTTGGAGATGTGAAGTGCTGAATGTATATGGAAAGTGGATCAGATCTTGGCGCGTCCCCAGCAGGCATTATTCATCTGTGCTCAGCGAGGCAGCCGCACCCTGCCGAAAATGTGGAGCTGACGGCTCGCCTGAGAGCAGGGGCGCAATGTAGGACTGTGCGGGGACAGAGCCTGAATATATACACTCACCGGCCACTTTATTAGGTACACCTGTCCAACTGCTCGTTAACACTTAATTTCTAATCAGCCAATCACATGGCGGCAACTCAGTGCATTTAGGCATGTAGACATGGTCAAGACAATCTCCTGCAGTTCAAACCGAGCATCAGTATGGGGGAGAAAGGTGATTTGAGTGCCTTTGAACGTGGCATGGTTGTTGGTGCCAGAAGGGCTGGTCTGAGTATTTCAGAAACTGCTGATCTACTGGGATTTTCACGCACAACCATCTCTAGGGTTTACAGAGAATGGTCCGAAAAAGAAAAAACATCCAGTGAGCGGCAGTTCTGTGGGCGAAAATGCGTTGTTGATGCCAGAGGTCAGAGGAGAATGGCCAGACTGGTTCGAGCTGATAGAAAGGCAACAGTGACTCAAATAGCCACCCGTTACAACCAAGGTAGCCAGAAGAGCATCTCTGAACGCACAGTACGTCGAACTTTGAGGCAGATGGGCTACAGCAGCAGAAGACCACACCGGGTGCCACTCCTTTCAGCTAAGAACAGGAAACTGAGGCTACAATTTGCACAAGCTCATCGAAATTGGACAATTGAAGATTGGAAAAACGTTGCCTGGTCTGATGAGTCTCGATTTCTGCTGCGACATTCGGATGGTAGGGTCAGAATTTGGCGTCAACAACATGAAAGCATGGATCCATCCTGCCTTGTATCAACGGTTCAGGCTGGTGGTGGTGGTGTCATGGTGTGGGGAATATTTTCTTGGCACTCTTTGGGCCCCTTGGTACCAATTGAGCATCGTTGCAACGCCAAAGCCTACCTGAGTATTGTTGCTGACCATGTCCATCCCTTTATGACCACAATGTACCCAACATCTGATGGCTACTTTCAGCAGGATAATGCAATGCCATGTCATAAAGCTGGAATCATCTCAGACTGGTTTCTTGAACATGACAATGAGTTCACTGTACTCCAATGGCCTCCACAGTCACCAGATCTCAATCCAATAGAGGAGCATCTTTGGGATGTGGTGGAACGGGAGATTCGCATCATGGATGTGCAGCCGACAAATCTGCGGCAACTGTGTGATGCCATCATGTCAATATGGACCAAAATCTCTGAGGAATGCTTCCAGCACCTTGTTGTATCTATGCCACAAAGAATTGAGGCAGTTCTGAAGGCAAAAGGGGGTCCAACCCGTTACTAGCATGGTGTACCTAATAAAGTGGCCGGTGAGTGTAGATCGCTGTCTCTGGAACTTTCTACAGACTGGTGGTCTCGCTGCCTGCGCTGTATCGAAGTATTATCTTCTAAGTAAATCCCTCCTGAAGTTACGGATGTCTCATCACTGCACCTCCCCTTAAGTTTTTTTTTTTTTTGCAGTGCTCTGTGAGCCTGGAGTCCAGACTGATACAATGTAGCAAACTAGCCTTGAGATTTGTGTATAGCTCACAGAGCATTGTCTATATTGGATACAGCAGCTTTAAACTAAGAAGTGGAGACCATTGTATCCAGTCTAGGCAACGCTCTGTGAGCTCAGCACATCTGCATCAGCTGCATAAATCTCTCTGCTAGTTTGCTACAACGTATCAGTCTTTATCCAGTCTAGACAATGGTCTTGCAAACCTGGAGTCTAGAATGATACATTGTAGGAAACTAGCAGAGAGATTTATGCAGATGTGTAGAGCTCACAGAGCGTTGCCTGGACTGGATGCAGCAGGACTCCAGGTCCACAGAGCACTGTGCAGACTGGATACAGACTGATACATTGTAGCAAACTGGCAGGGATTTGTGCAGGTGTTGCTGATGTGTGGAGCTCACAGAGCATTGTCTAGACTGGAGAGAACGGTCTGACCGCTGGGCCCCCCTAGTTCACGAGCGGTGGCCAAGCATCCAGTGTATGGGACTGCTGGAGATAGCAGAGCACTCCCTGGAATGGAGCATCTACATGCATGCTCGACTGTGACTCCATTTAAATGGGGGCATGTGGTCTTTTTAGTTGGTGGTCCCAGCAGTCAGACCCCCATCGAGTAGTCAGTTATTGCCCTTTAGGGTGTTGAGAGAGTGAACTTCTTTTCTTGTCTCCTTCCCGTCATTTTTGGGGTTAACTTGCGCCAACAAGTGTTGCCATAGGGACATTTTCTGGTTCTTCACTGGTCCCTCAGGGTGGCTTTTAGTAGTGGAATGGTCTGGTATGTCACTTTTGCAGCATAAGTAGGGTTAATGTGACTCCCTAGATGACCTGTGGCTCTATTATTAGTCAGACTAATGGGAGTAGCAGAGCTGAGCGTGTGAGCAGTCCTCTGTGACTCTGCAGGTTCCCTTGTATAAGGCGCGTGACAGGACCAACAACGATGTCTTGTCCTCCTGCTATCTCTTCTGCGGCTGACGGCCTGTCTGTAGGGTCTATACAGTATATCGGATATACAAGGGTGAAGCGGCAACAGCGGACGCCGCTTATCTTGAAAGATCCTGCAGTATAGCTAAGGCTGACTTATAGGGTGTTTCCTTGGTCTATATGGGCTATACCATTAATATCTGGATTGTGGGGTCCAACAACTTGAACCATCCTCTAATTGGGGTGGTCTACAGCTATACAAGGTGATGACACTTTGGACATCATACTACAAGAAGTAGAAGTGCGGTACGTATCACGTCCTAACCTCTAGTCACACCCAGAGCTGCATTCAAATTGCCAGCTTCCCATGATGTTACTTTTATACTTGGAGAGACATCAGGATCCCATTAGATCATATATTGCCCTGTGGTATATACACTCACCGGCCACTTTATTAGGTACACCTGTCCAACTGCTCGTTAACACTTAATTTCTAATCAGCCAATCACATGGCGGCAACTCAGTGCATTTAGGCATGTAGACATGGTCAAGACAATCTCCTGCAGTTCAAACCGAGCATCAGTATGGGGAAGAAAGGTGATTTGAGTGCCTTTGAACGTGGCATGGTTGTTGGTGCCAGAAGGGCTGGTCTGAGTATTTCAGAAACTGCTGATCTACTGGGATTTTCACGCACAACCATCTCTAGGGTTTACAGAGAATGGTCCGAAAAAGAAAAAACATCCAGTGAGCGGCAGTTCTGTGGGCGGAAATGCGTTGTTGATGCCAGAGGTCAGAGGAGAATGGCCAGACTGGTTCGAGCTGATAGAAAGGCAACAGTGACTCAAATAGCCACCCGTTACAACCAAGGTAGCCAGAAGAGCATCTCTGAACGCACAGTACGTCGAACTTTGAGGCAGATGGGCTACAGCAGCAGAAGACCACACCGGGTGCCACTCCTTTCAGCTAAGAACAGGAAACTGAGGCTACAATTTGCACAAGCTCATCGAAATTGGACAATTGAAGATTGGAAAAACGTTGCCTGGTCTGATGAGTCTCGATTTCTGCTGCGACATTCGGATGGTAGGGTCAGAATTTGGCGTCAACAACATGAAAGCATGGATCCATCCTGCCTTGTATCAACGGTTCAGGCTGGTGGTGGTGGTGTCATGGTGTGGGGAATATTTTCTTGGCACTCTTTGGGCCCCTTGGTACCAATTGAGCATCGTTGCAACGCCAAAGCCTACCTGAGTATTGTTGCTGACCATGTCCATCCCTTTATGACCACAATGTACCCAACATCTGATGGCTACTTTCAGCAGGATAATGCAATGCCTTGTCATAAAGCTGGAATCATCTCAGACTGGTTTCTTGAACATGACAATGAGTTCACTGTACTCCAATGGCCTCCACAGTCACCAGATCTCAATCCAATAGAGGAGCATCTTTGGGATGTGGTGGAACGGGAGATTCGCATCATGGATGTGCAGCCGACAAATCTGCGGCAACTGTGTGATGCCATCATGTCAATATGGACCAAAATCTCTGAGGAATGCTTCCAGCACCTTGTTGAATCTATGCCACGAAGAATTGAGGCAGTTCTGAAGGCAAAAGGGGGGGGTCCAACCCGTTACTAGCATGGTGTACCTAATAAAGTGGCCGGTGAGTGTACATGTATATGGCGCACCAGTTATATATTCATGTGCTGTATGTGCGCTCCAAATATTTCATACTTTTTTTTTCCCCCTCTTGCAGAAAACAATTGGAAAAATTGCAACATGTCTAGAGCTCCGCAGCGCCGCCCTGCAGGTAGGTGTCTATATTATTTTTTTTTTTTTTCCACGTAATTTTTGTGATTATTTATTAACGTAACATCCTGAACTGTTGAAGTTTTTCACATCGGCCATCAAATTTTTACAGGAAGGTATTTGATAAAATTAAAGCTACCTTCATTCTCCACTAGGGGGAGCTCCTCACATAGATTTATACGACTCATATTAAAGGGGTTTTTTGTTTCTTTAGATTGATCTACCCACAGCATAGGCCACGAGTATCCAATGGGACTGAAAGCGGCCAGCTCCTTTATAAGTAACAGGTCCAGAGTTGCAGTACCGCGGCGCCACCACTAGAGCTGTGACTGGAATATGAGCAGAGTCGCTTCCTGCACCAGGAGTCAGTCAGATCAGCTGATTGGTGCAAAGGGCTGAAAGCTACTAGTGGAGTGCAATGGGGAATGCTGCACTGCCCGTCCACTAGTAGCTTCCAGTGCCTGGAGTTTGCTGAGCAGCTGATCTGTGCGGGGGCCGGGTGTCAGACCCCACAGATCACATGCTAATGACTTATGCCTTGGAAAAGTCATCAATATGAAAAAATTATTTGGGTCTGGAAAACCCCTTTAAATGTTATATCTCTTGAGCTCCCTCTAGTGGTGGCTGCATGCAGATAAAATTACTTTATAGTGTGTTGTGAGGATTTCACACGGCTTTGTTTGGCAGTGATGACCAGACCATGGTGATGTCACATCGTTGGGGGTTAAAGGGGTACTCCGCACTGTGTCCCTTTTACTGGTTTTCCCCTGCACAGTATGAATGTCGCCATGCTGCAATTCCTGGCACATCAGCAGGCCGTGTAGGGAACCTAGACGATGCCACAGCGCAAAACTAACACTGAGCCCCTTAAATCGTAGAATCGGTGGGTCCCAGAGGTCGGAGCAACTGGTTAAGGGACCTGTAAAGTCCAGGTTTCCAGGCGGCACAGACACCATGTCCCTTGGTTACACCTCCTGTCATGGTGGCTGTGTGATAAGCGGAGGCTCGTATACATTGACTGAGCGGTTTATTCCTGGCTGCCGGCCTGTAGTCACTGACAGCTGTGAGATACCTGGCAGCGTGCCACCGCCGCAGAACCTGCCGGGACGGCCTGAATGAATGGCCCCCAGTGTAACCCCAGTCACAGCGTGAAGGGCGTGGGCTCCAGAAAAAGGCAATATTGTGCTGAGCGCGGCCGGGCCCGCAGTATATTATTATAGTATAACATCTCCGGCGTGACCGTATATCAATAGACCCGCACCTCCTCGTCTTAAAGGGGAATCCACCCCCAAAACAGCAGCTTATAATGGAGAGCGGGGTCCCATGTACATAATGGCGTGTCTGTGGAGCATGCTCAGTACAGCTCTATGGGCCTCTGCCTAGGGGCAGCCATTGCCGATCCACTCATTCTCGCTCTTTCCTCTCCGCAGTCCACACAGTCTCAAGAAGGATTCCAGCTGGAAGATATCAAGAAACTAGAACCTAGTAAGTGTGATGTAGCAGAGCTGGGACTGCGCACTGGTGGTGCAGAGGAACCGACCGCCATGGCGTACAATAAGTCCTGGTATACGTATATGGTAGCGTCGAGCCCGATTTTGTTAACCCCTTCTTTTTTTGGTCATTTTAGTCCTGGACAACCTTCTGACGTTCAACAAAGAATTCCCCTTTGATGTTCAGCCGGTTCCTTTAAGGTAAGTGCAGGCTCCGGCCTAGCGGGGGTAAAGTATCTCAGGCCCTGGAGGACCCGACCTGTCCTGTGTTACCCATTGATTGGAATGGACGTTGTGTAATACTTTATTTCCCCTGCGGAGGCGCTGGAGGGAAACTAAATACCCACTGCCAGGTTTCCTCATAGATTACAGCTGATCACTGGGGGGCTCGCTGTCGGGGGACACTTTGTAATCCGCTTATTTTTAAGGGACCCTTCTAATAAGTGGGGGTTGTTTAGAGGAGACCCCCTTTAACACTTTATGAGCATAGTTGCCCCTTAGTCCCGACATGCGGACCACTGCCTTGTGAGAAGACAGACCCTTTAACCCCTTGCTGCCCTGCACTGTAATACTGTACTATGGCCGGGTGGACCTCTGTGCTGTGCCGCAGTGACGGTGCCCGTACAGATGACTAGTAGGCCGATCACTCCCTTACATGCTGCAGGGCACATGGGGGGGGGGGGGGGGGGTCTCATGGATTAAGGAAGGCCCTGAGGTCTCCTATTATCTCTGAGGGAATGGTTTGTACGGGTGTTCAGTGACCCCGCTGTAGCGTCGCTATTCAGAGCCCTCCATGACCTACATAGACGACTCGGGCCGGGATTACAGCAGAACATCTGTCGGGGATCACGTTCTCATTGTCCTCCCCTGATTAAGATGATACGTGTGGTGATCGGTATTATCTGACCAGACGTCACCCACGTGACCCCGACACACTGCGGGCTCCACCCTATAGGCCCCTCCACCAGCCCCAGGCTCGCTGCGGCCTACATCTCCTTACACGGATGACCTCAGGTCCTTTTAATCCACCGTAGACCCCTGCACTAGTTTTTGCGTAGAATTAGGGGGGGTGGGCGCCCCATTACATATATTCTTGATAGAAAACCTTGTACTAGTTTGTGTGTCTTCATGGCAACTTCCTACCATGACGCGGCGGCCATTTTGGACTCTCAGTCACCTGACCAGATTGGGTTATTCTGTTTTCTAGGAGGATTTTAGCTCCGGGAGAAGAAGAGAATTTAGAAGAGGAGGAGGAAGAGGAAGGGGGCGCTGGGGTGGGCTCTCCAGACTCCTTCCCACCGCGAGTACCTGGTAAGAATGGCCTACGGTCTGTTCTTGGTGTTTAAAGGACTTGTCCAAGATTAGGAATGAATTAAAGGAAAATATCGCCACATCTGTCGATGAGGCCTGAGCTGCAATACCATACACGACCAGATGACAGGTGTGGTGCTGTTTGTGGAAGAACGCAGGTGTCTTACTTACAAATACATTGCTTTTCTTATGTCTTACTGAGTTTGTTACAAAATGGCCGATACTCCAGTCACAGCTAAAGCTGCATTTAGAATCTTCCTGCTTTTTGGAAAGGAATTGATGGTCTATCGCTAGAGTATACCATCACCTCCTAATCTCTGGTGGACCCCCATAATCCTACAAGTGCTATGGTGACCCCACCCAACGACAACTGTGACACGGGCTGTGTTATGGGTTGTCAGAAGAGCTGCTGTGCAGGAAAAGCCCTTCAGGACCCTCATTCAGGAAATTGGGGGGGGGGGGGTCCCTATCCTAGTGATATGACCTCTCTACTTATAGTAATGCCCCTTTAAGCTGTTGAATCGCATGACTGACCGTACACCATAGAGAAACAGACAACCATGAAAATTGTGAATGCAGCTCTGGATGTGACTGGAGTATTACATGTACTGTAATTGGAGATCATTACAAAATGAGCACAGCAACGTACAGACTTCACCTCTGATATTGTACTTTGGGGTCCCCATGTTTGTAGAGGTCACGGCTCCCCTCGGATACCCCACGTATAACCGTACAATGTATTACTGACCTGTACACAGCTCGGAGCCGCCTCTTCTGATAATTCTGCCTCCTTGTGTTTCCCTCCTGTCTGTGCCCCGCTCTTGTCTGTGGTTGTGCTCCCGCCGGTGTGCTTGGCGCTGACTGTCTCCCGTGCATGGCCGGCTCATTTGCATGTGCCCCGCCCCCCTACCTGCCGTTACAGGAGCCATCCAAGGTACGAACGTCTTATCACACTGTAACGCTACTTTTATTTTGCTTGGTTATGTCTTATTTTTGCTCTGACACCTTCACATCAGTCAGGTTATTAAAGTAGGTCTCCAACTTTGTATAGAATTTCTTAGAGCTTTATCTGGGTCACCACTAGGGGGAGCCGAGGAGCTTACTGATTTATGGCACTGTATACACTTGTAAACTGAGAGCTCCCCCTTATGGTGAGGTGCACTGTAAGTGTTTTATGACACACATGGCATGGCCAGCAGTCTGTATCTGTAGACGTGATGGGATTTCAGTCACATCTGGGTGACACCCCTAGATGACCTATATTCTTGGAAAACCCTCTAGTCTACTAGCAATAATTACATAGCATTGTTTTACTGTAGGCCGTAAACTGAGACTGTGGGTGTAGTTGCTTTGCTGACATCTAGTGGCCGAAATAAAGAAATGCAGAAATGCAATTATCTTCTCTCTTCTAAACATTATTTTCCCTCACATTGATATCGCCCCCCTGCCCCTTACTATGTATATCCTATACTAATCTCTCTCTTACCATCCCAGGAACGCTCCTACCCAGACTGCCCTCTGAGCCCGGCATGACCCTCCTCACCATCAGAATCGAGAAAATTGGTTTGAAGGACGCCGGTCAGTGTATTGACCCCTACATGACGGTCAGTGTGAAGGGTGAGTGTCCAGTGAGCAGTGACATCACACACACCTTTTCTACTTCCGTGTTGTTCCCTACACACCACACACAGCTTTGCTACTTGCACATTTCCTCCCTGAACACTCAGGTCTGCTGTCTCCATGTTTTCCACACCCACAACTCTGCTACCTCTTTGTTTACCCCTCTACACACACAACACTGCTGAGCCCATGTTTTTCTTCCTGCGCACACAGCTCTGCTATCTTGGTACTCCCATCAACAATTCTGTTGCTTTCATTTTCCCCATACTCGCTCAGCTCTGCTGCATCTCACTTTCCACACGCTGGCTCTCTTACTTCCATCTACACACACACACACACACACACACACACACACACACACCTTTGCTACTTCCATGTTGTTCCCTACACACCACACACGGCTTTGCTACCTCCACATTTCCTTCCTAATCACTCAGGTCTGCTGTCTTCATGTTTTACACACCCACAGCTCTGCTACCTTTGTTTCCCCTTCTACACACACAACACTGTTGACCCCATGTTTTTTTTTTCCTGCGCACACAGCTCTGCTACCTTGGTGCTCCCATCCACAATTTTGTTGCTTTCATTTTCCCTACACACACTCAGCTCTGCTACATCACAGTTTCAACACACACAGCTTTGCTACAGCCACATTTCTTTCCTAAACACTCAGGTCTGCTTCTCCATGTTTTCCATAGTCACAACCCTTCTACCTCTGCTTTCTTCCTTCCATATTTACCACACACACACACACACACACACACACACACACACACACACACACACACTTTGCTCTGCTACATCTACCCTTCCCACCTCCATGTTCTTGCCCTACAGGCAGCCCTCACAGCTTACATATACAAAGCCATTGTACAAGCCCTGCCCCTTTTACTGGTGCTACCCCTAGAGGTGTTTACGGGACCCCCAGTGCTTTATACTATCTGACAGTATGGCTGCTGCAGCCTTCAGCCCCCACATTACAAATCCACCTTTCCTCCCATCTGGTATAAGGCTCTGCCGTGGTGTAGCAGAGCTGAGTATGTCCTTTGGCATTAACAGTTTTCCATTAGACTGTACATAAACCTGTAGAGTTATCAAGAAATGGTGACTGAACCTATCCAGCTCTGCTCCATCTCTCGTGATATAACACACAGTGATTTACAGATCGTCCCCTGTAGTGTAATGTTACAGTGATGGCAGCGTCCGGCCTGCGCTCTAATCCCCCCGTTCCCCCGGGAGCTATATAACATGGCTGCCCCTTTCTGGGAATCCTTCTCTCCTGCTCCAAGCTCCACAGCTGTTGTCGATGTTGTCATCTGGCGCGCTCGCTGCTCCACACCTTTGGATCCAGATAGACGCCGCGTGCTGCTGGAGCAGTGCATTGTGGGAGACGGCCATGTCTTGTAAGACCATTGCACAACATCTAGAGCCGGCTCAGTCTCTCTGATGCGGAGCGCTTTCTTTGGGGGAGAGCCAGGACCAACGTGATGTCCCTTTTTGTTTTGGCAGATATAAACGGCATTGACTTGACGCCCGTTCAGGACACGCCCATGGCGACTAGGAAGGAGGACACCTACGTCCATTTTAATGTTGAAATTGAAATCCAGAAACATGTTGAGAAACTTACAAAAGGTGAGAGTCATAGAACTGTGCGATGTCTCCTGCATGAGCAGAGGCGCAGCTCTATGGTGGGGGAGGGGGGCTGCTGGATTTAACAGAGTGGGACAGTAGGGATCACCTATAGGATGACCATAATGGGGCAACCCAGAGCTCACACTATACAATGCTCCAAAGCTGCATGCTGATCCCTTCCTGTTATCACAAGACTTCCATCATGTTGCAGCGCCCCCAGCTGTCCAGTATAGATATAGCACATAGCCTTCTAATCTCTGCCTTGGGGTTTATTTTATTGACCCTGTGTCTGCCAACTCCAGCTCTTTAACCCTTTAATAGCCGGCCCAGTACTAATTCCAACACAGTTGGAATTTTTTCTCTACCCCCGCCGTTCTTGAACAATCACTGCGGTTAGCTTTGGTTTCTGATATCATACCTAGACTCCTTAATGTCAAGTGGGAGATGTCAGGCAGCAGGCAAGGAGGTCTGGCACTGTCTGCCTCTGATAGGAGCTCCGTCACGCCCCCTAGCCTGCTCCTCACTGATACCACCCACTTGACACCATCAGACACCAAAACTAACAGCAATGATTGCTCAGGAATGGCGGGGGCTAGAGAAAAAATTCCAATTGTGCTGGAATCTGTGGAGGGGCGATGATTAAAGAAAGTGGTGTAAGGCCCTTTTTAACTCTCTTGTAGGTGTGTTCCCATCATAAGAGGTAGAATACTCAAAGTTCGAAGATTTTCCAGCAGTTTGTGTTATTACATCCAAACAATAAAATAAAGATGGATTTTTCCCTCTGAAGGTTCATTAACCCTTTGTGTCCTTGTTTCCAGGGGCAGCTATTTTTTTCGAGTTCAAGCACTACAAGCCGAAGAAGCGATTTACAAGCACAAAGTGTTTTGCCTTCATGGAGATGGATGAGATCAAATCGGGCCAGATAGTAATAGAGCTGTGAGTGACCCCGATACTGGTGTGACCTATAACATATTTATGTACATAGTACTGGAAAACCTTAGAGGGCTCAGTAGTGTCAGCTAAGTACGGGGTTAATTTACATCATATTATATTATTTACTATTATACTCCAGAGCTGCACTCACTATTCTGCTGGTACAGTCACTGTGTACATACATTACATTACTTATCCTGTACTGATCCTGAGTTACATCCTGTATTATACTCCAGAGCTGCGCTCACTATTCTGCTGGTGCAGTCACTTTGTACTTAAGATGAATTTTTGTTTTTCCCTTTTATCCGCAGCTACAAGAAGCCGACAGACTTTAAGCGGAAGAAACTGCAGCTGCTAACCAAGAAGCCACTGTATCTCCACTTGCACCAGACGTTGCACAAGGACTGACCACTCTGCCGTCTTCCACCTCTCCTCCCCCCATAGAGGCGTCTCTGGCGGGCGATGCTCCTCCGGGCTGTTTTGGTGCCCACCCTGCAGCATGATGGCTTATGTCCCACAGCAATAATACCCGAGCAGCCGGACTCGCGCCATCCGCCCTCATTGGACTCCGGTGACAGGTTTACTTCTGTATATATCTCATCACTGCGGTCTGGTCGACTACCGCAAGCGTTTGTTTTTAGAATTTTTTTTTTTCAACTTTCTAAAAATTCTGCATTTACACAGTAAAATAATTGCCGTGCAAAAGGAAAAAAAAACCTAAATCCTGAATTTTATATGAAGACTTCAGCGCTCTTCAGAATTGAACAAAAAAAAAATTCTATTTTCCGGACCTGATGAAGATTTTTCCATTTTGTACATTTTTTTTATTTTTCCATCCACTTATAATTTCCCTCATGTTTTGTATCCGATCACCTTCCCCCTATAAAGTGATTTGTACCTGATTCTGTGTATTTTTTTGGGTGCTTTTTATCTTTGCTGTTTATAAATCGATAAAACTGTAAATTTCAGGATTTTTTTTTTTTTTTACAGAAAAAAGTTAAAAATAAAAAAAAATCTCATTTACCCGCAAAATACAAAATCTCGTTAAGCTATACTGAAATATAATGTCACTGGTGCCAGGCTAAATGTTAGATCACTAAAGGGTTAAGGCATCAGAGATTTGTGCCAGGAATAGTTACCTGAGCCATAAAGTTAAAGGGATTCTACCATTAAAAACCTGTTGTTGTTTTTTTTTTTCTCCCTAAGACGTAGGAATAGCCTTAAGAAAGGCTATTCGTCTCCTACCTTTATATGACTTCTACATCCCGCCGTTCAATTCAAATTCCTTTTTGCACCGGTATGCAAATGAGTTCCCTCGCAGCACTGGGGGTGTCCCCAATGCTGCGAGAGTACTCACCAGGGCCATTTCCATCTTCTTCAGGAACAGGGTCTTCACCACGTCTTCTTCCGGGGTTTGGCTTCAAACTTCTAGGGCAAAGCCGACTGCGGATGCCCGCCAGCCACAAGAAAATGGCAGCTTATAATACTGTGTAAGCGGCCATTTTTCTTGTGGCCACAGGCATGCGCAGTCGGCTTTGCCATAGTCTCAAGGAAAAGGATGATTGTATTCCAGCAGGTGGAGATGGTGCGGTCTGTAGCTGCCCATGTGATGGTGTACTGAGGGATCTTACAGTTCTCTTTATGGAGTGATCTTCGTTTGGTCTGATGTAGATTATACAGCCTGGTCGCGGTTGGAAGGAAGGACCTGCGATACCTCCTTCTCACACTTGGGGTAAAGCAGACGGTCACTTACAGTGTTGCCAAGTCCCATCAAGGTCTCATACATGGGATAGGAGTTGTTCTCCAGCATGGACAGTATCCTTCTGTCACCCACCACCTGTACTGGGTCCAGGGGTCTCCCTAGGACAGAGCTGGCCCTAACCAGCCTGTCAAGTCTATTTCTGCCCCTGGTTGATATACTGCTCCCCCAGCAGGCCACACTGAAAAAGATGGCTGATGCTACCACAGAGTTGAAAAAGGCTCTAAGAAGTGGCCCCTGGACTCTAAAGGCCCTCAGCCTCCTGAGCAGGTAGAGCCTGCTGTGGCCCTTTCTGTCCAGGGGATCAGCCCAGTTCATTTTACTATTGTGGAGACACCCAGTTACTTATAGGTGTTCTTAGGATTGTTGGGGGGCTTTGGCAGTCATGACCCCCTTTAAAGAAATGTCCACCATTACCTTGACTTGGATATAGTTAAGGGCTCAAATGTCTCATGAAACCAATTCAATAAGACATCTCAATCTGATAGCAAAATTCTTGACAGCCCGCAATTCACAACACAACCACTGGGTGGCTGCCAATAGTAGTGCACAGGATTAATGAATATTGCAAAATCGCACTATTTTGAAAAGCTGATCATCTGACATGTCTAGTCAAGAGGAAAGATAAGGAAGGACACCGCCATAGTAGTGTAAATGTATGCAAGTAATAAGTCCTCTGTAGCATAGGGGATACATTACTGGTCAGTGGGGGATGGGAGCGCTGAGATCAGTGATCGGGCCCTACTGGTCAGTAATTTATTCCCTCTCCTTTGGTTAGAGGTTACATTTTTGTGGCTTAACCCCTATAATATGTATATTTAACTTAAAAAAAAAAAAAAAAATGTCTTTCTCACTGTGAGCACAGGAACAAATAGTCTCCTACAAAATGGCGGCCAACAATGCGGGAAAGTAATCAAAAATAGTCCACAGCAACCAAGGGATGTGCGAGACATGGCCGCCAGGATGTGATGGCTTGCTGTCTTTTCCCTTGCCGCTCCTCTATTGGATGAAGGCAGCCACTGAGCGCAACGTATGAAACTCTACCCATGGAAGTGGCCGCCATTCCATCTTCCGCTCGTTGCAGACAGAGCAAGTTTGGCCACATTTTACATTTTGTGCTTGACTTCTCCCCGTTCCTAGTTCCTGCCTTCATGTCATACACAAGAGTCATGTTGGTACCGCGTCTACAGGCCGCGCTGGTGAATGTTTTCGTTTGTTTAGGCTTAAAGGGATTTTCCAGTACTAGAAAAACATGGCTGCCTCCTTCCAACAACAGCACCACACTTGTGCAAAGGATGAGCGTGGTATTACAGCTCAGCCCTATTAATGGAAAAATCTTGTATATCGTATAGGACAGTAGACCTGCAGTAGTGATGGGGGCCAGGACTCCATGTCAAACACCAGACAATGTACAGATTGGATTGTCTAGTCCAGATTTCACCATACTGATGGGTGCAGAAGGATTGCTGGAGTAATGTAATACCGTCATGGCAGAACCAGCCAGCGCCATCCATGTCTGTGTGACCATATCTACAGAGACGGAAGGTCAGTGAGTCCTGCTTCTCCCCCTACTCATAGAGAGAGCCTGTGAGTCCTGCTTCTCCTCCTACTCATAGAGAGAGCCTGTGAGTCCTGCTTCTCCCCTCTACTCATAGAGAGCCTGTGAGTCCTGCTTCTCCCCCCTACTCATAGAGAGAGCCTGTGAGTCCTGCTTCTCCCCCTACTCATAGAGAGAGCCTGTGAGTCCTGCTTCTCCCCCTACTCATAGAGAGAGCCTGTGAGTCCTGCTTCTCCCCCCTACTCATAGAGAGAGCCTGTGAGTCCTGCTTCTCCCCCTACTCATAGAGAGAGCCTGTGAGTCCTGCTTCTCCCCCTACTCATAGAGAGAGCCTGTGTGTCCTGCTTCTCCCCCTACTCATAGAGAGCCTGTGAGTCCTGCTTCTCCCCCTACTCATAGAGAGAGCCTGTGAGTCCTGCTTCTCCCCCTACTCATAGAGAGAGCCTGTGTGTCCTGCTTCTCCCCCTACTCATAGAGAGAGCCTGTGAGTCCTGCTTCTCCCCCTACTCATAGAGACAGCCTGTGAGTCCTGCTTCTCCCCCTACTCATAGAGAGAGCCTGTGAGTCCTGCTTCTCCTCTTACTCATAGAGAGAGCCTGTGAGTCCTGCTCCTCCCCCTACTCATAGAGAGCCTGTGAGTCCTGCTTCTCCCCCTACTCATAGAGAGAGCCTGTGAGTCCTGCTTCTCCTCCTACTCATAGAGAGAGCCTGTGAGTCCTGCTCCTCCCCCTACTCATAGAGAGAGCCTGTGAGTCCTGCTTCTCCCCCTACTCATAGAGAGAGCCTGTGAGTCCTGCTTCTCCTCCTACTCATAGAGAGAGCCTGTGAGTCCTGCTCCTCCCCCTACTCATAGAGAGAGCCTGTGTGTCCTGCTCCTCCCCCTACTCATAGAGAGAGCCTGTGAGTCCTGCTTCTCCTCCTACTCATAGAGAGAGCCTGTGAGTCCTGCTTCTCCTCCCTACTCATAGAGAGAGACTGTGAGTCCTGCTTCTCCTCCCTACTCATACAGAGCCTGTGAGTCCTGCTTCTCCCCCCTACTCATAGAGAGAGCCTGTGAGTCCTGCTTCTCCCCCTACTCATAGAGAGCCGTGAGTCCTGCTTCTCCTCCTACTCATAGAGAGAGCCTGTGAGTCCTGCTTCTTCCCCCTACTCATAGAGAGAGCCTGTGAGTCCTGCTTCTCCCCCCTACTCATAGAGAGAGCCTGTGAGTCCTGCTTCTCCCCCTACTCATAGAGAGCCTGTGAGTCCTGCTTCTCCTCCTACTCATAGAGAGAGCCTGTGAGTCCTGCTTCTCCCCCCTACTCATAGAGAGCCGTGAGTCCTGCTTCTCCTCCTACTCATAGAGAGAGCCTGTGAGTCCTGCTTCTCCCCCCTACTCATAGAGAGAGCCTGTGAGTCCTGCTTCTCCCCCCTACTCATAGAGAGAGCCTGTGAGTCCTGCTTCTCCCCCTACTCATAGAGAGCCTGTGAGTCCTGCTTCTCCTCCTACTCATAGAGAGAGCCTGTGAGTCCTGCTTCTCCCCCCTACTCATAGAGAGCCTGTGAGTCCTGCTTCTCCCCCCTACTCATAGAGAGCCTGTGAGTCCTGCTTCTCCCCCCTACTCATAGAGAGAGCCTGTGAGTCCTGCTTCTCCCCCTACTCATAGAGAGAGACTGTGAGTCCTGCTTCTCCCCCTACTCATAGAGAGCCTGTGAGTCCTGCTTCTCCCCCCTACTCATAGAGAGAGCCTGTGAGTCCTGCTTCTCCCCCCTACTCATAGAGAGAGCCTGTGAGTCCTGCTTCTCCCCCTACTCATAGAGACAGACTGTGAGTCCTGCTTCTCCCCCCTACTCATAGAGAGAGCCTGTGAGTCCTGCTTCTCCCCCCTACTCATAGAGAGAGCCTGTGAGTCCTGCTTCTCCCCCTACTCATAGAGAGCCTGTGAGTCCTGCTTCTCCTCCTACTCATAGAGAGAGCCTGTGAGTCCTGCTTCTCCCCTCTACTCATAGAGAGCCTGTGAGTCCTGCTTCTCCCCCCTACTCATAGAGAGAGCCTGTGAGTCCTGCTTCTCCCCCTACTCATAGAGAGAGCCTGTGAGTCCTGCTTCTCCCCCTACTCATAGAGAGAGCCTGTGAGTCCTGCTTCTCCCCCCTACTCATAGAGAGAGCCTGTGAGTCCTGCTTCTCCCCCTACTCATAGAGAGAGCCTGTGAGTCCTGCTTCTCCCCCTACTCATAGAGAGAGCCTGTGTGTCCTGCTTCTCCCCCTACTCATAGAGAGAGCCTGTGTGTCCTGCTTCTCCCCCTACTCATAGAGAGAGCCTGTGAGTCCTGCTTCTCCCCCTACTCATAGAGAGAGCCTGTGAGTCCTGCTTCTCCTCCCTACTCATAGAGAGAGACTGTGAGTCCTGCTTCTCCCCCTACTCATAAAGAGCCTGTGAGTCCTGCTTCTCCCCCCTACTCATGGAGAGAGCCTGTGAGTCCTGCTTCTCCCCCTACTCATAGAGAGCCTGTGAGTCCTGCTTCTCCTCCTACTCATAGAGAGAGCCTGTGAGTCCTGCTTCTCGCCCCTACTCATAGAGAGCCTGTGAGTCCTGCTTCTCCCCCCTACTCATAGAGAGCCTGTGAGTCCTGCTTCTCCCCCCTACTCATAGAGAGAGCCTGTGAGTCCTGCTTCTCCCCCTACTCATAGAGAGAGACTGTGAGTCCTGCTTCTCCCCCTACTCATAGAGAGCCTGTGAGTCCTGCTTCTCCCCCCTACTCATAGAGAGAGCCTGTGAGTCCTGCTTCTCCCCCCTACTCATAGAGAGAGCCTGTGAGTCCTGCTTCTCCCCCTACTCATAGAGACAGACTGTGAGTCCTGCTTCTCCTCCTACTCATAGAGAGAGCCTGTGAGTCCTGCTTCTCCCCCCTACTCATAGAGAGAGCCTGTGAGTCCTGCTTCTCCCCCTACTCATAGAGAGAGCCTGTGAGTCCTGCTTCTCCCCCTACTCATAGAGAGAGCCTGTGAGTCCTGCTTCTCCCCCTACTCATAGAGACAGACTGTGAGTCCTGCTTCTCCTCCTACTCATAGAGAGAGCCTGTGAGTCCTGCTTCTCCCCCTACTCATAGAGAGAGCCTGTGTGTCCTGCTTCTCCCCCTACTCATAGAGAGCCTGAGTCCTGCTTCTCCCCCTACTCATAGAGAGAGCCTGTGAGTCCTGCTTCTCCCCCCTACTCATAGAGAGAGCCTGTGAGTCCTGCTTCTTCCCCTACTCATAGAGAGAGCCTGTGAGTCCTGCTTCTCCCCCTACTCATAGAGAGCCTGTGAGTCCTGCTCCTCCCCCTACTCATAGAGAGCCTGTGTGTCCTGCTTCTCCCCCCTACTCATAGAGAGAGCCTGTGAGTCCTGCTTCTCCCCCTACTCATAGAGAGAGCCTGTGAGTCCTGCTTCTCCCCCTACTCATAGAGAGCCTGTGAGTCCTGCTTCTCCCCCCTACTCATAGAGAGAGCCTGTGAGTCCTGCTTCTCCCCCCTACTCATAGAGAGAGCCTGTGAGTCCTGCTTCTCCCCCTACTCATAGAGACAGACTGTGAGTCCTGCTTCTCCCCCCTACTCATAGAGAGAGACTGAGTCCTGCTTCTCCCCCCTACTCATAGAGAGCCTGTGAGTCCTGCTTCTCCCCCCTACTCATAGAGAGAGCCTGTGTGTCCTGCATCTCCCCCTACTCATAGAGAGAGCCTGTGTGTCCTGCTTCTCCCCCTACTCATAGAGAGCCTGTGAGTCCTGCTTCTCCCCCTACTCATAGAGAGCCTGTGAGTCCTGCTTCTCCTCCTACTCATAGAGAGAGCCTGTGAGTCCTGCTTCTCCCCTACTCATAGAGAGAGCCTGTGAGTCCTGCTTCTCCCCCTACTCATAGAGAGCCTGTGAGTCCTGCTTCTCCTCCTACTCATAGAGAGAGACTGTGAGTCCTGCTTCTCCCCTACTCATAGAGAGAGACTGTGAGTCCTGCTTCTCCCCCTATTCATAGAGACAGACTGTGAGTCCTGCTTCTCCTCCTACTCATAGAGAGCCTGTGAGTCCTGCTTCTCCCCCCTACTCATAGAGAGAGCCTGTGTGTCCTGCTTCTCCCCCTACTCATAGAGAGCCTGCGAGTCCTGCTTCTCCCCCTACTCATAGAGAGAGCCTGCGAGTCCTGCTTCTCCCCCTACTCATAGAGAGAGCCTGCGTGTCCTGCTTCTCCCCCTACTCATAGAGAGAGCCTGCGAGTCCTGCTTCTCCCCCTACTCATAGAGAGAGCCTGCGAGTCCTGCTTCTCCCCCTACTCATAGAGAGAGCCTGCGAGTCCTGCTTCTCCCCCTACTCATAGAGAGAGCCTGCGAGTCCTGCTTCTCCCCCTACTCATAGAGAGAGCCTGTGAGTCCTGCTTCTCCCCCTACTCATAGAGAGAGCCTGTGAGTCCTGCTCCTCCCCCTACTCATAGAGAGAGCCTGTGTGTCCTGCTTCTTCCCCTACTCATAGAGAGAGCCTGTGAGTCCTGCTTCTCCCCCTACTCATAGAGAGAGCCTGTGAGTCCTGCTTCTCCTCCCTACTCATAGAGAGAGACTGTGAGTCCTGCTTCTCCCCCTACTCATAGAGAGCCTGTGAGTCCTGCTTCTCCCCCCTACTCATAGAGAGAGCCTGTGAGTCCTGCTTCTCCCCCTAC
Source organism: Leptodactylus fuscus (assembly GCF_031893055.1). NCBI lineage: Eukaryota > Metazoa > Chordata > Amphibia > Anura > Leptodactylidae > Leptodactylus > Leptodactylus fuscus. The sequence goes on along the minus strand of NC_134267.1, from coordinate 19,966,620 downwards.
TCATAGAGAGCCTGTAAGTCCTGCTTCTCCTCCTACTCATAGAGAGAGCCTGTGAGTCCTGCTTCTCCCCCCTACTCATAGAGAGCCTGTGAGTCCTGCTTCTCCCCCCTACTCATAGAGAGCCTGTGAGTCCTGCTTCTCCCCCCTACTCATAGAGAGAGCCTGTGAGTCCTGCTTCTCCCCCTACTCATAGAGAGACTGTGAGTCCTGCTTCTCCCCCTACTCATAGAGAGCCTGTGAGTCCTGCTTCTCCCCCCTACTCATAGAGAGAGCCTGTGAGTCCTGCTTCTCCCCCCTACTCATAGAGAGAGCCTGTGAGTCCTGCTTCTCCCCCTACTCATAGAGACAGACTGTGAGTCCTGCTTCTCCTCCTACTCATAGAGAGAGCCTGTGAGTCCTGCTTCTCCCCCCTACTCATAGAGAGAGCCTGTGAGTCCTGCTTCTCCCCCTACTCATAGAGAGAGCCTGTGAGTCCTGCTTCTCCCCCTACTCATAGAGAGAGCCTGTGAGTCCTGCTTCTCCCCCTACTCATAGAGACAGACTGTGAGTCCTGCTTCTCCTCCTACTCATAGAGAGAGCCTGTGAGTCCTGCTTCTCCCCCCTACTCATAGAGAGAGCCTGTGAGTCCTGCTTCTCCCCCTACTCATAGAGAGAGCCTGTGTGTCCTGCTTTTCCCCCTACTCATAGAGAGCCTGAGTCCTGCTTCTCCCCCTACTCATAGAGAGAGCCTGTGAGTCCTGCTTCTCCCCCTACTCATAGAGAGAGCCTGTGAGTCCTGCTTCTCCCCCCTACTCATAGAGAGAGCCTGTGAGTCCTGCTTCTCCCCCCTACTCATAGAGAGAGCCTGTGAGTCCTGCTTCTCCCCCTACTCATAGAGACAGACTGTGAGTCCTGCTTCTCCTCCTACTCATAGAGAGAGCCTGTGAGTCCTGCTTCTCCCCTACTTATAGAGAGAGCCTGTGTGTCCTGCTTCTCCCCCTACTCATAGAGAGCCTGAGTCCTGCTTCTCCCCTACTCATAGAGACTGTGAGTCCTACTTCTCCCCCTACTCATAGAGAGCCTGTGAGTCCTGCTTCTCCCCCTACTCATAGAGAGAGCCTGTGAGTCCTGCTTCTCCCCCTACTCATAGAGAGCCTGTGAGTCCTGCTTCTCCCCCCTACTCATAGAGAGAGCCTGTGAGTCCTGCTTCTCCCCCTACTCATAGAGAGAGCCTGTGAGTCCTGCTTCTCCCCCTACTCATAGAGACAGACTGTGAGTCCTGCTTCTCCTCCTACTCATAGAGAGAGCCTGTGAGTCCTGCTTCTCCCCCCTACTCATAGACAGCCTGTGAGTCCTGCTTCTCCCCCCTACTCATAGAGAAAGCCTGTGAGTCCTGCTTCTCCCCCTACTCATAGAGAGAGCCTGTGAGTCCTGCTTCTCCCCCTACTCATAGAGAGAGCCTGTGAGTCCTGCTTCTCCCCCTACTCATAGAGACAGACTGTGAGTCCTGCTTCTCCTCCTACTCATAGAGAGAGCCTGTGAGTCCTGCTTCTCCCCCCTACTCATAGAGAGAGCCTGTGAGTCCTGCTTCTCCCCCTACTCATAGAGAGAGCCTGTGTGTCCTGCTTCTCCCCCTACTCATAGAGAGCCTGAGTCCTGCTTCTCCCCCTACTCATAGAGAGAGCCTGTGAGTCCTGCTTCTCCCCCTACTCATAGAGAGAGCCTGTGAGTCCTGCTTCTCCCCCCTACTCATAGAGAGAGCCTGTGAGTCCTGCTTCTCCCCCCTACTCATAGAGAGAGCCTGTGAGTCCTGCTTCTCCCCCTACTCATAGAGACAGACTGTGAGTCCTGCTTCTCCTCCTACTCATAGAGAGAGCCTGTGAGTCCTGCTTCTCCCCTACTTATAGAGAGAGCCTGTGTGTCCTGCTTCTCCCCCTACTCATAGAGAGCCTGAGTCCTGCTTCTCCCCTACTCATAGAGACTGTGAGTCCTGCTTCTCCCCCTACTCATAGAGAGCCTGTGAGTCCTGCTTCTCCCCCTACTCATAGAGAGAGCCTGTGAGTCCTGCTTCTCCCCCTACTCATAGAGAGCCTGTGAGTCCTGCTTCTCCCCCCTACTCATAGAGAGAGCCTGTGAGTCCTGCTTCTCCCCCCTACTCATAGAGAGAGCCTGTGAGTCCTGCTTCTCCCCCTACTCATAGAGAGAGCCTGTGAGTCCTGCTTCTCCCCCTACTCATAGAAACAGACTGTGAGTCCTGCTTCTCCTCCTACTCATAGAGAGAGCCTGTGAGTCCTGCTTCTCCCCCCTACTCATAGAGAGAGCCTGTGAGTCCTGCTTCTCCCCCTACTCATAGAGAGAGCCTGTGTGTCCTGCTTCTCCCCCTACTCATAGAGAGCCTGAGTCCTGCTTCTCCCCCTACTCATAGAGAGAGCCTGTGAGTCCTGCTTCTCCCCCTACTCATAGAGAGAGCCTGTGAGTCCTGCTTCTCCCCCCTACTCATAGAGAGAGCCTGTGAGTCCTGCTTCTCCCCCCTACTCATAGAGAGAGCCTGTGAGTCCTGCTTCTCCCCCTACTCATAGAGACAGACTGTGAGTCCTGCTTCTCCTCCTACTCATAGAGAGAGCCTGTGAGTCCTGCTTCTCCCCTACTTATAGAGAGAGCCTGTGTGTCCTGCTTCTCCCCCTACTCATAGAGAGCCTGAGTCCTGCTTCTCCCCTACTCATAGAGACTGTGAGTCCTGCTTCTCCCCCTACTCATAGAGAGCCTGTGAGTCCTGCTTCTCCCCCTACTCATAGAGAGAGCCTGTGAGTCCTGCTTCTCCCCCTACTCATAGAGAGCCTGTGAGTCCTGCTTCTCCCCCCTACTCATAGAGAGAGCCTGTGAGTCCTGCTTCTCCCCCCTACTCATAGAGAGAGCCTGTGAGTCCTGCTTCTCCCCCTACTCATAGAGACAGACTGTGAGTCCTGCTTCTCCTCCTACTCATAGAGAGAGCCTGTGAGTCCTGCTTCTCCCCCCTACTCATAGACAGCCTGTGAGTCCTGCTTCTCCCCCCTACTCATAGAGAGAGCCTGTGAGTCCTGCTTCTCCCCCTACTCATAGAGAGAGCCTGTGAGTCCTGCTTCTCCCCCTACTCATAGAGAGAGCCTGTGTGTCCTGCTTCTCCCCCTACTCATAGAGAGCCTGTGAGTCCTGCTTCTCCCCCCTACTCATAGAGAGAGCCTGTGAGTCCTGCTTCTCCCCCCTACTCATAGAGAGAGCCTGTGAGTCCTGCTTCTCCCCCTACTCATAGAGACAGACTGTGAGTCCTGCTTCTCCTCCTACTCATAGAGAGAGCCTGTGAGTCCTGCTTCTCCCCCCTACTCATAGAGAGAGCCTGTGAGTCCTGCTTCTCCCCCTACTCATAGAGAGAGCCTGTGAGTCCTGCTTCTCCCCCTACTCATAGAGAGAGCCTGTGAGTCCTGCTTCTCCCCCCTACTCATAGAGAGAGCCTGTGAGTCCTGCTTCTCCCCCTACTCATAGAGACAGACTGTGAATCCTGCTTCTCCTCCTACTCATAGAGAGAGCCTGTGAGTCCTGCTTCTCCCCTACTTATAGAGAGAGCCTGTGTGTCCTGCTTCTCCCCCTACTCATAGAGAGCCTGAGTCCTGCTTCTCCCCTACTCATAGAGACTGTGAGTCCTGCTTCTCCCCCTACTCATAGAGAGCCTGTGAGTCCTGCTTCTCCCCCTACTCATAGAGAGAGCCTGTGAGTCCTGCTTCTCCCCCTACTCATAGAGAGCCTGTGAGTCCTGCTTCTCCCCCTACTCATAGAGAGAGCCTGTGAGTCCTGCTTCTCCCCCCTACTCATAGAGAGAGCCTGTGAGTCCTGCTTCTCCCCCTACTCATAGAGACAGACTGTGAGTCCTGCTTCTCCTCCTACTCATAGAGAGAGCCTGTGAGTCCTGCTTCTCCCCCCTACTCATAGACAGCCTGTGAGTCCTGCTTCTCCCCCCTACTCATAGAGAGAGCCTGTGAGTCCTGCTTCTCCCCCTACTCATAGAGAGAGCCTGTGAGTCCTGCTTCTCCCCCCTACTCATAGAGAGAGCCTGTGAGTCCTGCTTCTCCCCCCTACTCATAGAGAGAGCCTGTGAGTCCTGCTTCTCCCCCTACTCATAGAGACAGACTGTGAGTCCTGCTTCTCCTCCTACTCATAGAGAGAGCCTGTGAGTCCTGCTTCTCCCCTACTTATAGAGAGAGCCTGTGTGTCCTGCTTCTCCCCCTACTCATAGAGAGCCTGAGTCCTGCTTCTCCCCTACTCATAGACTGTGAGTCCTGCTTCTCCCCCTACTCATAGAGAGCCTGTGAGTCCTGCTTCTCCCCCTACTCATAGAGAGAGCCTGTGAGTCCTGCTTCTCCCCCTACTCATAGAGAGCCTGTGAGTCCTGCTTCTCCCCCCTACTCATAGAGAGAGCCTGTGAGTCCTGCTTCTCCCCCTACTCATAGAGAGAGCCTGTGAGTCCTGCTTCTCCCCCTACTCATAGAGACAGACTGTGAGTCCTGCTTCTCCTCCTACTCATAGAGAGAGCCTGTGAGTCCTGCTTCTCCCCCCTACTCATAGACAGCCTGTGAGTCCTGCTTCTCCCCCCTACTCATAGAGACAGACTGTGAGTCCTGCTTCTCCTCCTACTCATAGAGAGAGCCTGTGAGTCCTGCTTCTCCCCTACTTATAGAGAGAGCCTGTGTGTCCTGCTTCTCCCCCTACTCATAGAGAGCCTGAGTCCTGCTTCTCCCCTACTCATAGAGACTGTGAGTCCTGCTTCTCCCCCTACTCATAGAGAGCCTGTGAGTCCTGCTTCTCCCCCTACTCATAGAGAGAGCCTGTGAGTCCTGCTTCTCCCCCTACTCATAGAGAGCCTGTGAGTCCTGCTTCTCCCCCCTACTCATAGAGAGAGCCTGTGAGTCCTGCTTCTCCCCCCTACTCATAGAGAGAGCCTGTGAGTCCTGCTTCTCCCCCTACTCATAGAGACAGACTGTGAGTCCTGCTTCTCCTCCTACTCATAGAGAGAGCCTGTGAGTCCTGCTTCTCCCCCCTACTCATAGACAGCCTGTGAGTCCTGCTTCTCCCCCCTACTCATAGAGAGAGCCTGTGAGTCCTGCTTCTCCCCCTACTCATAGAGAGAGCCTGTGAGTCCTGCTTCTCCCCCCTACTCATAGAGAGAGCCTGTGAGTCCTGCTTCTCCCCCCTACTCATAGAGAGAGCCTGTGAGTCCTGCTTCTCCCCCTACTCATAGAGACAGACTGTGAGTCCTGCTTCTCCTCCTACTCATAGAGAGAGCCTGTGAGTCCTGCTTCTCCCCTACTTATAGAGAGAGCCTGTGTGTCCTGCTTCTCCCCCTACTCATAGAGAGCCTGAGTCCTGCTTCTCCCCTACTCATAGAGACTGTGAGTCCTGCTTCTCCCCCTACTCATAGAGAGCCTGTGAGTCCTGCTTCTCCCCCTACTCATAGAGAGAGCCTGTGAGTCCTGCTTCTCCCCCCTACTCATAGAGAGAGCCTGTGAGTCCTGCTTCTCCCCCTACTCATAGAGAGAGCCTGTGAGTCCTGCTTCTCCCCCTACTCATAGAGACAGACTGTGAGTCCTGCTTCTCCTCCTACTCATAGAGAGAGCCTGTGAGTCCTGCTTCTCCCCCCTACTCATAGACAGCCTGTGAGTCCTGCTTCTCCCCCCTACTCATAGAGAGAGCCTGTGAGTCCTGCTTCTCCCCCTACTCATAGAGAGAGCCTGTGAGTCCTGCTTCTCCCCCTACTCATAGAGAGAGCCTGTGAGTCCTGCTTCTCCCCCTACTCATAGAGACAGACTGTGAGTCCTGCTTCTCCTCCTACTCATAGAGAGAGCCTGTGAGTCCTGCTTCTCCCCCCTACTCATAGAGAGAGCCTGTGAGTCCTGCTTCTCCCCCTACTCATAGAGAGAGCCTGTGTGTCCTGCTTCTCCCCCTACTCATAGAGAGCCTGAGTCCTGCTTCTCCCCCTACTCATAGAGAGAGCCTGTGAGTCCTGCTTCTCCCCCTACTCATAGAGAGAGCCTGTGAGTCCTGCTTCTCCCCCCTACTCATAGAGAGAGCCTGTGAGTCCTGCTTCTCCCCCTACTCATAGAGACAGACTGTGAGTCCTGCTTCTCCTCCTACTCATAGAGAGAGCCTGTGAGTCCTGCTTCTCCCCTACTTATAGAGAGAGCCTGTGTGTCCTGCTTCTCCCCCTACTCATAGAGAGCCTGAGTCCTGCTTCTCCCCTACTCATAGAGACTGTGAGTCCTGCTTCTCCCCCTACTCATAGAGAGCCTGTGAGTCCTGCTTCTCCCCCTACTCATAGAGAGAGCCTGTGAGTCCTGCTTCTCCCCCTACTCATAGAGAGCCTGTGAGTCCTGCTTCTCCCCCCTACTCATAGAGAGAGCCTGTGAGTCCTGCTTCTCCCCCCTACTCATAGAGAGAGCCTGTGAGTCCTGCTTCTCCCCCTACTCATAGAGACAGACTGTGAGTCCTGCTTCTCCTCCTACTCATAGAGAGAGCCTGTGAGTCCTGCTTCTCCCCCCTACTCATAGACAGCCTGTGAGTCCTGCTTCTCCCCCCTACTCATAGAGAGAGCCTGTGAGTCCTGCTTCTCCCCCTACTCATAGAGAGAGCCTGTGAGTCCTGCTTCTCCCCCTACTCATAGAGAGAGCCTGTGTGTCCTGCTTCTCCCCCTACTCATAGAGAGCCTGTGAGTCCTGCTTCTCCCCCCTACTCATAGAGAGAGACTGTGAGTCCTGCTTCTCCCCCTACTCATAGAGAGCCTGTGAGTCCTGCTTCTCCCCCCTACTCATAGAGAGAGCCTGTGTGTCCTGCTTCTCCCCCCTACTCATAGAGAGAGCCTGTGTGTCCTGCTTCTCCCCCTACTCATAGAGAGAGCCTGTGAGTCCTGCTTCTCCCCCTACTCATATAGAGAGACTGTGAGTCCTGCTTCTCCCCCCTACTCATAGAGAGAGCCTGTGAGTCCTGCTTCTCCCCCCTACTCATAGAGAGAGCCTGTGAGTCCTGCTTCTCCCCCCTACTCATAGAGAGAGCCTGTGAGTCCTGCTTCTCCCCCTACTCATAGAGACAGACTGTGAGTCCTGCTTCTCCTCCTACTCATAGAGAGAGCCTGTGAGTCCTGCTTCTCCCCCTACTCATAGAGACAGACTGTGAGTCCTGCTTCTCCCCCTACTCATAGAGACAGACTGTGAGTCCTGCTTCTCCTTCTACTCATAGAGAGAGCCTGTGAGTCCTGCTTCTCCCCCCTACTCATAGAGAGAGCCTGTGAGTCCTGCTTCTCCCCCTACTCATAGAGAGCCTGTCAGTCCTGCTTCTCCCCCCTACTCATAGAGAGCCTGTGAGTCCTGCTTCTCCCCCCTACTCATAGAGAGAGCCTGTGAGTCCTGCTTCTCCCCCTACTCATAGAGAGAGCCTGTGAGTCCTGCTTCTCCCCCTACTCATAGAGAGCCTGTGTGTCCTGCTTCTCCCCCTACTCATAGAGAGCCTGTGAGTCCTGCTTCTCCCCCCTACTCATAGAGAGAGCCTGTGAGTCCTGCTTCTCCCCCTACTCATAGAGAGAGCCTGTGAGTCCTGCTTCTCCCCCTACTCATAGAGAGAGCCTGTGTACTGCTTCTCCCCCTACTCATAGAGAGCCTGTGAGTCCTGCTTCTCCCCCTACTCATAGAGAGCCTGTGAGTCCTGCTTCTCCCCCTACTCATAGAGAGCCTGTGAGTCCTGCTTCTCCCCCTACTCATAGAGAGCCTGTGAGTCCTGCTTCTCCCCCTACTCATAGAGAGAGCCTGTGAGTCCTGCTTCTCCCCCTACTCATAGAGAGAGCCTGTGAGTCCTGCTTCTCCTCCCTACTCATAGAGAGAGCCTGTGTGTCCTGCTTCTCCCCCTACTCATAGAGAGCCTGAGTCCTGCTTCTCCCCCTACTCATAGAGAGCCTGTGAGTCCTGCTTCTCCCCCTACTCATAGAGAGAGCCTGTGAGTCCTGCTTCTCCCCCTACTCATAGAGAGCCTGTGAGTCTTGCTTCTCCCCCCTACTCATATAGAGAGCCTGTGAGTCCTGCTTCTCCCCCTACTCATAGAGACAGACTGTGAGTCCTGCTTCTCCTCCTACTCATAGAGAGAGCCTGTGAGTCCTGCTTCTCCCCCCTACTCATAGAGAGCCTGTGAGTCCTGCTTCTCCCCCCTACTCATAGAGAGAGCCTGTGAGTCCTGCTTCTCCCCCTACTCATAGAGAGCCTGTGAGTCCTGCTTCTCCCCCTACTCATAGAGAGCCTGTGAGTCCTGCTTCCCCCCCCCACTCATAGAGAGAGCCTGTGAGTCCTGCTTCTCCCCCTACTCATAGAGAGCCTGTGAGTCCTGCTTCTCCCCCTACTCATAGAGAGCCTGTGAGTCCTGCTTCTCCCCCTACTCATAGAGAGAGCCTGTGAGTCCTGCTTCTCCCCCTACTCATAGAGAGAGCCTGTGTGTCCTGCTTCTCCCCCTACTCATAGAGAGCCTGTGAGTCCTGCTTCTCCCCCCTACTCATAGAGAGAGACTGTGAGTCCTGCTTCTCCCCCTATTCATAGAGAGCCTGTGAGTCCTGCTTCTCCCCCCTACTCATAGAGAGAGCCTGTGTGTCCTGCTTCTCCCCCCTACTCATAGAGAGAGCCTGTGTGTCCTGCTTCTCCCCCTACTCATAGAGAGAGCCTGTGAGTCCTGCTTCTCCCCCTACTCATATAGAGAGACTGTGAGTCCTGCTTCTCCCCCTACTCAGAGAGCCTGTGAGTCCTGCTTCTCCCCCCTACTCATAGAGAGAGCCTGTGAGTCCTGCTTCTCCCCCCTACTCATAGAGAGAGCCTGTGAGTCCTGCTTCTCCCCCTACTCATAGAGACAGACTGTGAGTCCTGCTTCTCCTCCTACTCATAGAGAGAGCCTGTGAGTCCTGCTTCTCCCCCTACTCATAGAGACAGACTGTGAGTCCTGCTTCTCCCCCTACTCATAGAGAGAGCCTGTGAGTCCTGCTTCTCCCCCCTACTCATAGAGAGAGCCTGTGAGTCCTGCTTCTCCCCCTACTCATAGAGAGCCTGTCAGTCCTGCTTCTCCCCCCTACTCATAGAGAGCCTGTGAGTCCTGCTTCTCCCCCCTACTCATAGAGAGAGCCTGTGAGTCCTGCTTCTCCCCCTACTCATAGAGAGAGCCTGTGTCCTGCTTCTCCCCCTACTCATAGAGAGCCTGTGAGTCCTGCTTCTCCCCCTACTCATAGAGAGAGCCTGTGAGTCCTGCTTCTCCCCCTACTCATAGAGAGCCTGTGAGTCCTGCTTCTCCCCCTACTCATAGAGAGCCTGTGAGTCCTGCTTCTCCCCCTACTCATAGAGAGCCTGTGAGTCCTGCTTCTCCCCCTACTCATAGAGAGAGCCTGTGAGTCCTGCTTCTCCTCCCTACTCATAGAGAGAGCCTGTGTGTCCTGCTTCTCCCCCTACTCATAGAGAGCCTGAGTCCTGCTTCTCCCCCTACTCATAGAGAGCCTGTGAGTCCTGCTTCTCCCCCTACTCATAGAGAGAGCCTGTGAGTCCTGCTTCTCCCCCTACTCATAGAGAGCCTGTGAGTCTTGCTTCTCCCCCCTACTCATATAGAGAGCCTGTGAGTCCTGCTTCTCCCCCTACTCATAGAGACAGACTGTGAGTCCTGCTTCTCCTCCTACTCATAGAGAGAGCCTGTGAGTCCTGCTTCTCTCCCCTACTCATAGAGAGCCTGTGAGTCCTGCTTCTCCCCCCTACTCATAGAGAGAGCCTGTGAGTCCTGCTTCTCCCCCTACTCATAGAGAGCCTGTGAGTCCTGCTTCTCCCCCTACTCATAGAGAGCCTGTGAGTCCTGCTTCCCCCCCCCACTCATAGAGAGAGCCTGTGAGTCCTGCTTCTCCCCCTACTCATAGAGAGCCTGTGAGTCCTGCTTCTCCCCCTACTCATAGAGAGCCTGTGAGTCCTGCTTCTCCCCCTACTCATAGAGAGAGCCTGTGAGTCCTGCTTCTCCCCCTACTCATAGAGACAGACTGTGAGTCCTGCTTCTCCCCCCTACTCATAGAGAGCCTGTGTGTCCTGCTTCTCCCCCTACTCATAGAGACAGACTGTGAGTCCTGCTTCTCCTCCTACTCATAGAGAGAGCCTGTGAGTCCTGCTTCTCCCCCCTACTCATAGAGAGCCTGTGAGTCCTGCTTCTCCCCCCTACTCATAGAGAGAGCCTGTGAGTCCTGCTTCTCCCCCTACTCATAGAGACAGACTGTGAGTCCTGCTTCTCCTCCTACTCATAGAGAGAGCCTGTGAGTCCTGCTTCTCCCCCCACTCATAGAGAGCCTGTGAGTCCTGCTTCTCCCCCCTACTCATAGAGAGAGCCTGTGAGTCCTGCTTCTCCCCCCTACTCATAGAGAGAGCCTGTGAGTCCTGCTTCTTCCCCTACTCATAGAGAGAGCCTGTGAGTCCTGCTTCTCCCCCTACTCATAGAGAGCCTGTGTGTCCTGCTCCTCCCCCTACTCATAGAGAGCCTGTGTGTCCTGCTTCTCCCCCCTACTCATAGAGAGAGCCTGTGAGTCCTGCTTCTCCCCCTACTCATAGAGAGAGCCTGTGAGTCCTGCTTCTCCCCCTACTCATAGAGAGCCTGTGAGTCCTGCTTCTCCCCCCTATTCATAGAGAGAGCCTGTGAGTCCTGCTTCTCCCCCCTACTCATAGAGAGAGCCTGTGAGTCCTGCTTCTCCCCCTACTCATAGAGACAGACTGTGAGTCCTGCTTCTCCCCCCTACTCATAGAGAGAGACTGAGTCCTGCTTCTCCCCCCTACTCATAGAGAGCCTGTGAGTCCTGCTTCTCCCCCCTACTCATAGAGAGAGCCTGTGTGTCCTGCTTCTCCCCCTACTCATAGAGAGAGCCTGTGTGTCCTGCTTCTCCCCCTACTCATAGAGAGCCTGTGAGTCCTGCTTCTCCCCCTACTCATAGAGAGCCTGTGAGTCCTGCTTCTCCTCCTACTCAGAGAGAGCCTGTGAGTCCTGCTTCTCCCCCCTACTCATAGAGAGAGCCTGTGAGTCCTGCTTCTCCCCTACTCATAGAGAGAGCCTGTGAGTCCTGCTTCTCCCCCTACTCATAGAGAGCCTGTGAGTCCTGCTTCTCCTCCTACTCATAGAGAGAGACTGTGAGTCCTGCTTCTCCCCTACTCATAGAGAGAGACTGTGAGTCCTGCTTCTCCCCTACTCATAGAGAGAGCCTGTGAGTCCTGCTTCTCCCCCTACTCATAGAGAGCCTGAGTCCTGCTTCTCCCCTACTCATAGAGACTGTGAGTCCTGCTTCTCCCCCTACTCATAGAGAGCCTGTGAGTCCTGCTTCTCCCCCCTACTCATAGAGAGAGCCTGTGAGTCCTGCTTCTCCCCCTATTCATAGAGACAGACTGTGAGTCCTGCTTCTCCTCCTACTCATAGAGAGCCTGTGAGTCCTGCTTCTCCCCCCTACTCATAGAGAGAGCCTGTGTGTCCTGCTTCTCCCCCTACTCATAGAGAGCCTGCGAGTCCTGCTTCTCCCCCTACTCATAGAGAGAGCCTGCGAGTCCTGCTTCTCCCCCTACTCATAGAGAGAGCCTGCGTGTCCTGCTTCTCCCCCTACTCATAGAGAGAGCCTGCGAGTCCTGCTTCTCCCCCTACTCATAGAGAGAGCCTGCGAGTCCTGCTTCTCCCCCTACTCATAGAGAGAGCCTGCGAGTCCTGCTTCTCCTCCTACTCATAGAGAGAGCCTGCGAGTCCTGCTTCTCCCCCTACTCATAGAGAGAGCCTGCGAGTCCTGCTTCTCCTCCTACTCATAGAGAGAGCCTGTGAGTCCTGCTCCTCCCCCTACTCATAGAGAGAGCCTGTGTGTCCTGCTTCTCCCCCTACTCATAGAGAGAGCCTGTGAGTCCTGCTTCTCCCCCTACTCATAGAGAGAGCCTGTGAGTCCTGCTTCTCCTCCCTACTCATAGAGAGAGACTGTGAGTCCTGCTTCTCCCCCTACTCATAGAGAGCCTGTGAGTCCTGCTTCTCCCCCCTACTCATAGAGAGAGCCTGTGAGTCCTGCTTCTCCCCCTACTCATAGTGAGCCTGTGAGTCCTGCTTCTCCTCCTACTCATAGAGAGAGCCTGTGAGTCCTGCTTCTCCCCCCTACTCATAGAGAGCCTGTGAGTCCTGCTTCTCCCCCCTACTCATAGAGAGCCTGTGAGTCCTGCTTCTCCCCCCTACTCATAGAGAGAGCCTGTGAGTCCTGCTTCTCCCCCTACTCATAGAGAGAGACTGTGAGTCCTGCTTCTCCCCCTACTCATAGAGAGCCTGTGAGTCCTGCTTCTCCCCCCTACTCATAGAGAGAGCCTGTGAGTCCTGCTTCTCCCCCCTACTCATAGAGAGAGCCTGTGAGTCCTGCTTCTCCCCCTACTCATAGAGACAGACTGTGAGTCCTGCTTCTCCTCCTACTCATAGAGAGAGCCTGTGAGTCCTGCTTCTCCCCCCTACTCATAGAGAGAGCCTGTGAGTCCTGCTTCTCCCCCTACTCATAGAGAGAGCCTGTGAGTCCTGCTTCTCCCCCTACTCATAGAGAGAGCCTGTGAGTCCTGCTTCTCCCCCTACTCATAGAGACAGACTGTGAGTCCTGCTTCTCCTACTCATAGAGAGAGCCTGTGAGTCCTGCTTCACCCCCCTACTCATAGAGAGAGCCTGTGAGTCCTGCTTCTCCCCCCTACTCATAGAGAGAGCCTGTGAGTCCTGCTTCTCCCCCTACTCATAGAGACAGACTGTGAGTCCTGCTTCTCCTCCTACTCATAGAGAGCCTGTGTGTCCTGCTTCTCCCCCTACTCATAGAGAGAGCCTGTGAGTCCTGCTTCTCCCCCTACTCATATAGAGAGACTGTGAGTCCTGCTTCTCCCCCTACTCAGAGAGCCTGTGAGTCCTGCTTCTCCCCCCTACTCATAGAGAGAGCCTGTGAGTCCTGCTTCTCCCCCCTACTCATAGAGAGAGCCTGTGAGTCCTGCTTCTCCCCCTACTCATAGAGACAGACTGTGAGTCCTGCTTCTCCTCCTACTCATAGAGAGAGCCTGTGAGTCCTGCTTCTCCCCCTACTCATAGAGACAGACTGTGAGTCCTGCTTCTCCCCCTACTCATAGAGACAGACTGTGAGTCCTGCTTCTCCTCCTACTCATAGAGAGAGCCTGTGAGTCCTGCTTCTCCCCCCTACTCATAGAGAGAGCCTGTGAGTCCTGCTTCTCCCCCTACTCATAGAGAGCCTGTCAGTCCTGCTTCTCCCCCCTACTCATAGAGAGAGCCTGTGAGTCCTGCTTCTCCCCCTACTCATAGAGAGAGCCTGTGAGTCCTGCTTCTCCCCCTACTCATAGAGAGTGCCTGTGTCCTGCTTCTCCCCCTACTCATAGAGAGCCTGTGAGTCCTGCTTCTCCCCCTACTCATAGAGAGAGCCTGTGAGTCCTGCTTCTCCCCCTACTCATAGAGAGCCTGTGAGTCCTGCTTCTCCCCCTACTCATAGAGAGCCTGTGAGTCCTGCTTCTCCCCCTACTCATAGAGAGCCTGTGAGTCCTGCTTCTCCCCCTACTCATAGAGAGAGCCTGTGAGTCCTGCTTCTCCCCCTACTCATAGAGAGCCTGTGAGTCCTGCTTCTCCCCCTACTCATAGAGAGAGCCTGTGAGTCCTGCTTCTCCCCCTACTCATAGAGAGCCTGTGAGTCCTGCTTCTCCCCCCTACTCATATAGAGAGCCTGTGAGTCCTGCTTCTCCTCCTACTCATAGAGAGAGCCTGTGAGTCCTGCTTCTCCCCCCTACTCATAGAGAGCCTGTGAGTCCTGCTTCTCCCCCCTACTCATAGAGAGAGCCTGTGAGTCCTGCTTCTCCCCCTACTCATAGAGAGCCTGTGAGTCCTGCTTCTCCCCCTACTCATAGAGAGCCTGTGAGTCCTGCTTCCCCCCCCCCACTCATAGAGAGAGCCTGTGAGTCCTGCTTCTCCCCCTACTCATAGAGAGCCTGTGAGTCCTGCTTCTCCCCCTACTCATAGAGAGCCTGTGAGTCCTGCTTCTCCCCCTACTCATAGAGAGAGCCTGTGAGTCCTGCTTCTCCCCCTACTCATAGAGACAGACTGTGAGTCCTGCTTCTCCCCCCTACTCATAGAGAGCCTGTGTGTCCTGCTTCTCCCCCTACTCATAGAGACAGACTGTGAGTCCTGCTTCTCCCCCCTACTCATAGAGAGCCTGTGTGTCCTGCTTCTCCCCCTACTCATAGAGACAGACTGTGAGTCCTGCTTCTCCTCCTACTCATAGAGAGAGCCTGTGAGTCCTGCTTCTCCCCCCTACTCATAGAGAGCCTGTGAGTCCTGCTTCTCCCCCCTACTCATAGAGAGAGCCTGTGAGTCCTGCTTCTCCCCCTACTCATAGAGACAGACTGTGAGTCCTGCTTCTCCTCCTACTCATAGAGAGAGCCTGTGAGTCCTGCTTCTCCCCCCACTCATAGAGAGCCTGTGAGTCCTGCTTCTCCCCCCTACTCATAGAGAGAGCCTGTGAGTCCTGCTTCTCCCCCCTACTCATAGAGAGAGCCTGTGAGTCCTGCTTCTTCCCCTACTCATAGAGAGAGCCTGTGAGTCCTGCTTCTCCCCCTACTCATAGAGAGCCTGTGTGTCCTGCTCCTCCCCCTACTCATAGAGAGCCTGTGTGTCCTGCTTCTCCCCCTACTCATAGAGAGAGCCTGTGAGTCCTGCTTCTCCCCCTACTCATAGAGAGCCTGTGAGTCCTGCTTCTCCCCCCTACTCATAGAGAGAGCCTGTGAGTCCTGCTTCTCCCCCCTACTCATAGAGAGAGCCTGTGAGTCCTGCTTCTCCCCCTACTCATAGAGACAGACTGTGAGTCCTGCTTCTCCCCCCTACTCATAGAGAGAGACTGAGTCCTGCTTCTCCCCCCTACTCATAGAGAGCCTGTGAGTCCTGCTTCTCCCCCCTACTCATAGAGAGAGCCTGTGTGTCCTGCTTCTCCCCCTACTCATAGAGAGAGCCTGTGTGTCCTGCTTCTCCCCCTACTCATAGAGAGCCTGTGAGTCCTGCTTCTCCCCCTACTCATAGAGAGCCTGTGAGTCCTGCTTCTCCCCCTACTCATAGAGAGCCTGTGAGTCCTGCTTCTCCTCCTACTCATAGAGAGAGACTGTGAGTCCTGCTTCTCCCCTACTCATAGAGAGAGACTGTGAGTCCTGCTTCTCCCCTACTCATAGAGAGAGCCTGTGAGTCCTGCTTCTCCCCCTACTCATAGAGAGCCTGAGTCCTGCTTCTCCCCTACTCATAGAGACTGAGTCCTGCTTCTCCCCCTACTCATAGAGAGCCTGTGAGTCCTGCTTCTCCCCCCTACTCATAGAGAGAGCCTGTGAGTCCTGCTTCTCCCCCTATTCATAGAGACAGACTGTGAGTCCTGCTTCTCCTCCTACTCATAGAGAGCCTGTGAGTCCTGCTTCTCCCCCCTACTCATAGAGAGAGACTGTGAGTCCTGCTTCTCCCCCCTACTCATAGAGAGCCTGTGAGTCCTGCTTCTCCCCCTACTCATAGAGAGAGCCTGTGAGTCCTGCTATTCCCCCTACTCAGAGAGCCTGAGTCCTGCTTCTCCCCCCTTCTCATAGAGAGAGCCTGTGAGCCCTGCTTCTCCCCCTACTCATAGAGAGAGCCTGTGAGTCCTGCTTCTCCCCCTACTCATAGAGAGAGCCTGTGAGTCCTGCTTCTCCCCCTACTCATAGAGAGCCTGTGAGTCCTGCTTCTCCCCCTACTCATAGAGAGCCTGAGTCCTGCTTCTCCCCCCTACTCATAGAGAAAGCCTGTGAGTCCTGCTTCTCCCCCTACTCATAGAGAGAGACTGTGAGTCCTGCTTCTCCCCCCTACTCATAGAGAGCCTGTGAGTCCTGCTTCTCCCCCTACTCATAGAGAGCCTGTGAGTCCTGCTTCTCCCCCCTACTCATAGAGAAAGCCTGTGAGTCCTGCTTCTCCCCCTACTCATAGAGAGAGCCTGTGAGTCCCCCATCCCCCATGTTCTTCTATTTACAAAAAGTGAACCACCTATCCTGTACATGTAAAGCCATCAAGCACAATGTGGGTGGGGAATGAGATTAAAATTAATGAACAGATTTGTTTATTTTAAGAGCTAAAACACAAAATCCACAAAAAAAAAAAAAAAAATTTAAAAAAAAATAAATCTAATTTTAAATTCTTTATTATTTTCCATCTTACAGAGTGACACGGGTCTGGTTTGCAGCACCAGATGTTAAAAACAATGATTTCTTCTATGTAAACCAGTGGTGTAATAATAATAATATATATAATTACTCGCTAGCGGGTGTGGAAAACCATCAGAACTTGATATTCTTATAAAATGTATTTCCACAGGAAATGTTTTCAGAGATTTTAGACATTCATTATTTTCCACAGACAATGGTTACAGACGTACATTAAATTAAGAGAAAAAAAAACAAAAACAAAAAAACAACCAACAGGCGGATTCCGGTATTGCACGTTCCGAAATGATGAATTAAAAAAAAAAAAAAAATTAAATTTCAATGTAGAATTATTTATTAAAAAAAAAAAAAAAAAATCCTAAGATTGACGAGAATAAAATATTTATTGCAAATATAAAGACACGTGAAATTATAAATGAGACGTTTATGTAAACCGGTAAACGTTTGAACGGCGCCAAAGATTGTGTCCTATTAGTCTACGTTAGATTTTTTTTTCTCTTTTTTTTTTTAAGATTTTTGACCTTTAGAAAGTTCATGATCTGTCTGAACTGGATGACTATGTCTTGCTTGCTGCTCAGGTAATGAAGGCCCAGCAGGGACTCCAGGGTGAGATCCTGGGGGGAAGTCTCTTACTGCTGAGGGAGGAGGACCATGTGGTGGGAAGTCTCTGGAATGGGGAGGTGGTATGAAATCCCTGGCTCCGAGAGGGGGCATTCCTGGTATAAACTCTCTGGATCTTGGAGGCAATACTGGTGGGAAGTCCCTAGGTCCAGGAGGTGGGAGCCCTGGTGGTATATCCCTGGCTCCAGGTGGTAGATGCACAGGTGGAAAATCTCTGAAAACATGAGGAATTGGGCCTGGTGGGAAGTCCCGAACTCCTGGAGGTGGAAGACCAGGTGGGAAGTCACGAGCTCCTAGAGGAGGAGGACCTGGTGGAAAATCCCGAGCTCCTGGAGGTGGTGGACCTGGTGGGAAGTCCTGAGCTCCTGGAGGTGGTGGACCTGGTGGGAAGTCCTGAGCTCCTGGAGGAGGAGGACCTGGTGGGAAATCTCGAGCTCCTGGAGGTGGCGGACCTGGTGGGAAATCTCTTGGTCCAGGAGGTGGCAGTCCTGGTGGGAAGTCTCTTAGTCCTGCAGGTGGTCCTGGATAATCTCTAGGACCATGTATAGGAACAGGACCTGGTGGGAATGGCCCTCGGATGAGACCTCTCGGATCTGGGGGAGGTATTGCTCCAGGTGGGATCATAGGCCTTGGTGGAAAATCTCTAACACCAGGCGGCATGCCATGCACTGGAAAAAAAAACAAAAACAACATTGTAATTATCACATTTCAGAGGTTGAAAACTCATCGTGACCCCCTACCTAGTGCATATGGCAATAGACTGATGCACTGTAACAAATCCACAGAAGTGAGAACACGAGCAGGTTACTGAACTAAGAAAATACTTCTACCTATGACACAGAGATCCAGAAATGCTGAGGAACTTATTCGGTCCTTCCCAGGGGTGAACCATGGGTTTCTGCCGCCTGAGGCGGACGTTGGAAAGCTGCCCTCCCCACCCCGTGGGCGGAGCGGAGGGGGCGGACTGAGCGGAGGGGGCGGGGCAGAGCGGAGAAAGCATCTTTAGCAGGCAGGGAGAGGACCTGCTCTCTGCCTGAGCGTGAGGGGCGGCCGCTGGAGCAGCGCTGCTCCAGCGGCCTCCCCAATCCACCGCTCAGTGACGGTGACCCTAAGCCAGTCCAGGATAGCTTGTCCTGGACTAGCTTAGGTCAGCAAAAATGCCGCTCTCCCCGGGGCCCTGGCATAGCGCCGCCTGAAGCGGTCGCTTCAGGTCGCCTCATGGGAGGTGCGGCGCTGGTCCTTCCTTTCCCCATCCATCAGACTTTCCCCCGTGCGATCTCTCTCTCTCTCACTCGCTCGCTCTTTCCTGTGCGATCTCTCTCTCTCGCTCTTTCCCCCGTGCGATCTTTCTCGCTCGCTCTTTCCCCTGTGCGATCTTTCTCTCGCTCTTTCCCCCGTGCGATCTTTCTCTCTCGCTCTTTCCCCTGTGCGATCTTTCTCGCTTACTCTTTCCTCCGGGCAATCTTTCTCGCTCGCTCTTTCCTCCGGGGGATCTTTCTCGCTCTTTCCCCTGTGCGATCTTTCTCGCTCGCTCTTTGCCCTGTGTGATCTTTCTCGCTCGCTCTTTCCCCCGGGCGATCTTTCTCGCTCGCTCTTTCCCCCGGGCAATCTTTCTCGCTCGCTCTTTCCCCCGGGCAATCTTTCTCGCTCTCTCTTTCCCCCGGGCAATCTTTCTCGCTCGCTCTTTCCCCCGGGCAATCTTTCTCGCTCTTTCCCCTGTGCGATCTTTCTCGCTCGCTCTTTGCCCTGTGTGATCTTTCTCGCTTACTCTTTCCCCCGGGCATTCTTTCTCGCTCGCTCTTTCCCCCGGGCATTCTTTCTCGCTCGCTCTATTCCGTGCGATCTTTCTCGCTCGCTCTTTCCCCAGAGCGTTCATTTTCGCTCGCTCTTTCCCCCATGCGATCTTTCTTGCTCGCTCTTTCCCCCATGCGATCTTTCTCGCGTGTGATCTCTCACTCTCCCAGTGTCACAAACTCAATTTCTCTCAGTTCATTTTCGGTCTCTCTTTATATCGATCTGTCTAAATCTCTATACCTCTAGCTCACCCATCCTTCTAGAAACAGAAATATCTTCCCTCTATTTGATAGACATGAGACCTGCACACTTTCCCCAGCCCCGCGCTCCTTGGCGCCTCCTCCCTGTCTCAGTATTCATCAGGTATTTCCCCCTCTGTCTGTATAACACAATCCCTTCTTTCTGCGATTATGGCTGTGTGTCTGTGCACCATATCAGATAAAATTAGAGAACTGCCCAAATATGTCAGACAGCACAGAGCCGAGGTCCTTACTCAGTGGCAATGGTCGTGGTCCGAAGGCTCCTCGGGGCGGTGGTGGACCCATCATTCGAGCAGCGGGCGAGTTCATTACCGGAGTGCCAGGATATGATGGCGGACCTTTAGCTACCGGCATCACCTGCAGATAGAGAATCTGTGTCAGCGATTCTGGACATGTGTCATCAGGGTGATGAGCGCCCCCTTGTGTACGGATAGAATTCAAACACAGAGAATACCCTCAAGGTCCACTATTAATATGGCAGCCCCTTCCCCCATTTTTGTAGTGGACAGACCTTGAGGGTCCTCCAAAGCCTGATCTGCCCTCTAGTGGTAAATAGAGGGAGGTCCTATTGGGAGGACCACCCATTGTTATCCCTATGCGTCTTAATGTCCCATTAACTTCCTGTCCAAATGAGGCATATGGAAGCCTACGCTCAGGACCTTCCTCTAGTTAGAGCGAGAGCCAGTCGTTCCCAGCTTTGGGGTTGTCTGGATGGGGCCATTTATTAGGATACATTTAAAGGGCTTGTCCAAAGTACCCGATTCCTTTATGACAGAGGAGTGACCAAATGAATACAACTCACTCGTAGCCTAATCCCCAGCGTCGGCATCACAATTTCCTGTACAATCTCACCAATACTGTATTAAAGGGATGTGTTTGAATTACATCTAAGAATGAAGCTCCTTCCCCAGCGTTATTTTACCAAGCTACATCCTCGAGAACCTCCGAACTGAATAAATCCCCAGCAGACCTCCGCATAGAAGGAGACAAAGCAAGAATACACTGAAGACACGGCTGTATTCACTGTATGAGGAGAGCGCACCTCCCTCCTCCCTCTCGCAGCAGATTCACAGCGTTATATATAGTGGCAGCTTCTATTAGCCAAACAATATTTGTGTCTTTTTGGCTAATAGGAGAACGGACCTGCCCCAGTATTGTGCTGACTGTACCTACAGCGGCATATCCCAGTGACAGATCCATTGTAACCATAGGAAGCAGCAAGTACTGTATACACAGATAGCGTCCGACACTAGTGCAGGAGGGAGGACTGTCGTAAAACCGGGATATAGTGATGTGGTGGGGCCGATGGGCAGGTGAAGCAGGACTCACAGGCTCCCTATATGAGTAGGGGGAGAAGCAGGACTCACAGGCTCTCTCTATGAGTAGGGGGAGAAGCAGGACTCACAGGCTCTCTCTATGAGTAGGGGGGAGAAGCAGGACTCACAGGCTCTCTCTATGAGTAGGGGGAGAAGCAGGACTCACAGGCTCTCTCTATGAGTAGGGGGAGAAGCAGGACTCACAGGCTCTCTCTATGAGTAGGGGGAGAAGCAGGACTCACAGGCTCTCTCTATGAGTAGGGGGAGAAGAAGGACTCACAGGCTCTCTCTGAGTAGGGGGAGAAGCAGGACACACAGGCTCTATGAGTAGGGGGAGAAGCAGGACTCACAGGCTCTCTCTATGAGTAGGGGGAGAAGCAGGACTCACAGGCTCTTTCTATGAGTAGGGGGAGAAGCAGGACTCACAGGCTTTCTCTATGAGTAGGGGGAGAAGCAGGAGTCACAGGCTCTCTCTATGAGTAGGGGGAGAAGCAGGACTCACAGGCTCTCTCTATGAGTAGGAGGAGAAGCAGGACTCACAGGCTCTCTCTATGAGTAGGAGGAGAAGCAGGACTCACAGGCTCTCTCTGAGTAGGGGGAGAAGCAGGACTCACAGGCTCTCTCTATGAGTAGGGGTAGAAGCAGGACTGACAGGCTCTCTCTATGAGTAGGGGGAGAAGCAGGACTCACAGGCTCTCTATGAGTAGGGGGAGAAGCAGGACTCACAGGCTCTCTATGAGTAGGGGGACAAGCAGGACTCACAGGCTCTCTATGAGTAGGGGGACAAGCAGGACTCACAGGCTCTTTCTATGAGTAGGGGGAGAAGCAGGACTCACAGGCTCTCTATGAGTAGGGGGAGAAGCAGGACTCGCAGGCTCTCTCTATGAGTAGGGGGGAGAAGCAGGTCTCACAGGCTCTCTCTATGAGTAGGGGGAGAAGCAGGACTCACAGGCTCTCTATGAGTAGGGGGACAAGCAGGACTCACAGGCTCTCAGAGTCCCTCCTTATTTCAGGCTGAGATGTCCGGGCCCCTCTTTACTACCTGATAGTCTTATATTAAGGTTTTTCTGACCTCAGCCATAGTTAATGATAAGCCTTCACACAAGTTTAGTCACATTAAACACAACAGGAAAACTCAAATCGTGTTAAAATGTTAAGTTGCCCCCTCCCCTAAAAATCTACTTTCCGGGTAAATCTCGTTAGTCCTCCCTACAATGAGGGTGAGATATGCTGTATACAGGCTGAGGGGCGGGGGGTTCAGCAGGTCAGAAGCAATACATGCAAGGTCAGAAGCGTGTACTCGCCACCAGAAGCTGCAGGTGAACACCAACCCCATGCACGGTGCTAAATACTCACTGGTGCGGGCTCCTCGGACTGGGAAGAACTAGCGGGCACACTGGGCACCTCAGACTCATTAGATGGGATTGGCTTTTTGTTTTACAAGAAGAAATTAATTTAGACAGAAGAACAAATACAAAAGAGGAAGATGACGAAAAAAATCACACAGAGGAGGGGACGGGCCCCCAGTACTCACAAGTCCATCCACACCCATAGAGGGCGATGAGGTTCTGGGGCCACTGTTTAACACTGCATTGGAGTGACCGAGATCCACTGGAACAAATGAAGAAATATTCATAGATTAGCCCCTGAATACTGTGTCATGTTATTACAAGGTCACTAATGGTCTCACTTAACATGTGATTTATGACCAAAATGTAATAAAGTTATTTAAAATCTTGCAGTTTTCTGCCTGAAAAACCTCTTTAAAAATTCCCGTCACCAGGTGTCTCCCTCCTTCCTAATGTATAGTTCACTCCCTGTTACTAGGGAAGGTCTGTCTTTAGAAACCATCAAGACAATAAAACAGGAAGTGGAGGGGGGGGGGGAAGGGGCAGGTCAATCTTTACAGCCTCTTCCTGTCTACACACGGCATCCCCTGCCTGTACATTGCTCAAAGAGAAGAGTTTGCAGCTTCTTATAGCTCACAGTGAATGCAAGAAGATCCTACCTACTTCTGACTAGCTGCTTGTGTTATTGCTGATGGGATGTTAGTCATATACAATAAGCAGCTTTCCGTATTTTTCTATTTTTCTCAGATTTCTCTTTTTCCATGTCAGGGATCTTTTTAGTGGTTCAATAACCTGTATTTGCAGTTTGGTGTTCCTGGATCTCCTATATTATGGTCATTTGGGCTTTTCTCAGTAGTTTTTTTTATTTTACAATTGCCTCTGGCAGATTACATGTAAAGAAGCCAATAGTAATAATAATGGATGGGTCAGACTGCTTTGTGTTGTACACGCCCCTGCCTTAGAGAGAAATGTAAAATGTGCTACAGCCATAATAATGCTATTAGCAGTATAAAAAACTGGATCGGTCCTCAAAATCTGATTAGTGAGGGCCTGACACCTTGGGACTGATCATCTGTTTGAAGAAACTGTAAGGTTTGGGCGAGTGCTGCAGATTCTTCACCATGTATAGTGGCTGTCACTTGTCACTTCTATGGGACTGAGCTGTACATCACACTAAAAGCCTATGAATCAGAAGTGACGCTCATCCTTGCACTGGGGTCACATCAAGCAGCTAATCTGTAGAGGTTCTGGGGTGACCGACCCCAAGGGAAGGTGTAGTGTCCTTTGTCACATTTAGGATGCATCAACTCACCAGGGGCAGAAGTTCTCCCCGATACCTCTGGATGGGGTCGTCTGGGTCCGGAAGTATCAGCTCCACCTACAGAAAAGAAATAAAATCACATCAGACCACTTCTGTCTATTATAGCCGGATAAGAAGAACCAAATAGGACAACACCTTTACCACAAACATCCACTTTTGTTGTGTTTTGGGGGGGTTTTGTTACAAAATTCTGATAAATTAAATTCTGATTAATATAAAAAAAATTTTTTAATACAAAGAGTTAAATGATGATATTTTGCCTATGGCCACCACTAGGGGGAGCTCACTGATTTCATGGACATTGAGTATGCTCCTCTGCTGCCCCTAGTGGTCGCTCCTGGTACCCAACATGTCATCATTTAATAGCCCGTAGAGGATTTGGAGCTCTGTATCAGTAAAGCTGAGCTGTGCTAGTCAGGGTGGAGAACTTCAATGAGATTTTCGGTTTTTATATTATGTGAAAAGCAGAACATGAGAAGTAAATCTGTGAAAAAGAGAATTGAATTACATCCCGAGCGTGACTTCATGTGAGCCGGGGACATGTGACCCTTCTATGAACCACAGCGGTGTCGGAGGGATCTTCGAAAATTTAGGACATGGGTTCAGTTCCATATTTGCTCTGCTGACATCTCCCTGATGGTTTCTTTCCTGCCAGACAGTTTCGTGCGGAGTAAACACGACCACATCATTGCTCAACAGGCCTGAGGCTGAGGTCATGAAGGAGTATCAAACACAACGCAGACCCGAGCAAAGCCAAGACATGTCAGATGTTTACCTCAGACAAGAACATTGCTGCAGGATTGTGTGGGATTTCATGGTTTAATAGACAGACTCAGCAACAACTGTATTATACTCCAGAGCTGCGCTCACTATTCTGCTGGTACAGTCACTATGTACATACATTACATTACTTATCCTGTACTGATCCTGAGTTACATCCTGTATTATACTCCAGAGCTGCGCTCACTATTCTGCTGGTGCAGTCACTGTGTACATACATTACATTACTTATCCTGTACTAATCCTGAGTTACATCCTGTATTATACTCCAGAGCTGCACTCACTATTCTGCTGGTACAGTCACTGTGTACATACATTACATTACTTATCCTGTATTATACTCCAGAGCTGCGCTCACTATTCTGCTGGTACAGTCACTGTGTACATACATTACATTACTTATCCTGTACTGATCCTGAGTTATATCCTGTATTATACTCCAGAGCTGCGCTCACTATTCTGCTGGTGCAGTCACTGTGTACATACATTACATTACTTATCCTGTACTGATCCTGAGTTATATCCTGTATTATACTCCAGAGCTGCGCTCACTATTCTGCTGGTACAGTCACTGTGTACATACATTACATTACTTATCCTGTACTGATCCTGAGTTACATCCTGTATTATACTCCAGAGCTGCGCTCACTATTCTGCTGGTACAGTCACTGTGTACATACATTACATTACTTATCCTGTACTGATCCTGAGTTACATCCTGTATTATACTCCAGAGCTGCGCTCACTATTCTGCTGGTGCAGTCACTGTGTACATACATTACTTATCCTGTATTATACTCCAGAGCTGCGCTCACTATTCTGCTGGTGCAGTCACTGTGTACATACATTACTTATCCTGTATTATACTTCAGAGCTGCGCTCACTATTCTGCTGGTACAGTCACTGTGTACATACATTATATTACTTATCCTGTACTGATCCTGAGTTACATCCTGTATTATACTCCAGAGCTGCGCTCACTATTCTGCTGGTACCGTCACTGTGTACATACATTACATTACTTATCCTGTATTATACTCCAGAGCTGCGCTCACTATCCTGTACTGATCCTGAGTTATATCCTGTACAGGTAGTCCTCGACTTAGGATATTGAGCCGTTCCTACGCGGCGTCATAAACCGGTTTTCGACGTAAGACGGAAACATACGTAACTGTACCATATACAGTACAGTACAGTCTTCCTCGATTCCGAGCTGCTGCACACTATATCACGTACTGTACAGGGAGAGCTGGCAGCTTGCGTTTATGCGGGAGCCAACTTTTTCTCATAGGGATGCATTGACCAGCGTTGATTGGCCAGTGTACAGCATTCGGCCAATCAATGCTGGGGGTCTGTGAGGAGGCGGAGTCTAAGATCGGACCACAATGTTGACTGCTGTGGTCCGATCTTAGACTTCACCTCCTCACAGACGAGCCTCCGGCAGAACCAGCGTTGATTGTCCGAATCCTGTACACTGGCCAATCAACGAGGACTACATGTATATTCTATATATGTGACACTGACCTTTCATGTCCTCTGATCGGCTGAGGTTGGCTGATGAAGATCGTGCAGACACGTCCATCATTATTGGGGGGGATGGGGCTCCTCCACTCACTGGTGAAGGGCCAAATGATCCGTCCCTACTCAGGGTACCTGCAATGTAAATGGGGAACAGTGAACGATTACTGAAGTGTCAAAAGTAAAACACTTTCCTGCAGTATATTGCACTTGTATACTCCACATATAAGCGGACACTATATACGGCCTTAGCCACTGCTGAAATGTCTACAAGTAACCACAGTCAGTAAGGAGGCGCTAACACAGTGTGGAGGGAGAAGACACTAAAATAGCAAATTCATTTATGATCTTTAACCGGTTAAGGACCGCCGTACGTAAATTTACGGCCTGCGGTCCAGGTACCTAAAGACCGGACTATTGTAAAAATACGTCCTGTCTTTAGGTACCTATTTCGCGGGGGGAGGGGTGCGGGGAGGACGGGGGTTAGGTGTTACTAACACCTAACCCCTTCCTCAATAACATCCAGTCGGAACTGAGTCCGACTGGACGTTTTAACCCTTTTGATCGCGCCGTGAAACATCACGGCGCGATCGAAAGGCATCCGCCGACAATTGAAGCTGATCGGCACCCCCCGCGGCGAGATCGGAGGGTGCCGATAGCAGTAAAAGGTAGTCTGGGGTCTGGCCAGTGACCCCAGACTGCCCGGAGCCCCCACATACCTGGTGATCCTGCCAGGACCTTCTGATGTCAGGCTGTGCGTCTACACAGCCTGACATCCTGCTATGGAATGCCGTGTGGGACACCTGCATGCTGTGTCTCACATGGCATTCTATATCAGCAAAGTATTGCTGATTGAAGTGTCCTAAATGGACACATGAAAAAGTAAAAAAAAATGTAAAAAAAATAAAATGAAGTGTATGAAAAAAATTAATAAAGTTATAAAGCCCCAAAATCCCTTTTTCTCAATAGAAAATGAATTATATAAAAAAAGAACTAAAAAGTAATAAAAACAATGCATATTTGGTATTGTCGCGTCCGTAACAATCTGTACAATAAAACTGAAATAATATTTAATGTACACGGCGAACGCCGGAAAAAAAAAAAAAAACGGAAAAAACTCGCCGGAAGTAATGATTTTTCGCCATCTCACCATACAAAATATGCTATAAAAAGTGATCAAAAAGTCATATGCATCCGACAACAGTACCAATAAAAAGCGCAGGTTGTCCCGCAAAAAATAAGCCCTCAACCAACTCTGTCAACCGAAAAATAAAAATGTTACGCCTCTTAGAAGATGCGATGCAAAAAACATTGATTTATGTCCCCAAATGTGTTTTTCCTCTGCAGAACTAGTAACACATAAAAAAATACTATAAATGAGGTATCTCCGTAACCGTACCGACCCGCAGAATAAAGGGAACATGTTACTTATACTGTACGCTGCATGGTGTAAAATTAAAAAAGTAAAACTCAATGCCAGGATTGATTTTTTTTTTTTTTAAATCCAGCAAAAAAGGGTTAATAAAATGTATTCAATAAGATGTAGACACCCAAAAATGGTGTCATTACGAAATGCATCTCATCCCGCAAAGAATAAGCCCTTATATGGCCGCGTCACCAGAAACATAAAGAAAATATAGCATCTCACAATGTGAAGACAAAAACCCTCAAAAATCGCCAAATTATTAGAACACAACTGGCTGCGTCATGTAGGGAATATATAAGCTGTGTGAGCGGATATCAGGGGACACCCCAGATTTACAGCTTATGAGGGAACAGACACCAGAAGTGACCCCTAAAGTGACCCCCAGAGTGACTCCCCCAATCATAGGAGCTACGGGGACATAGTAGGGAATTTGGTGTCTGCAATGTCCTCCGCACCGCTTATATGTTCCCTCTTCGCCATCCGCTGTGCAGTCACGTCCGGGATACTAATACTCACTACACCCCCTGATAAATTCTTTGAGGGGTGCAGTTTTCAAAATGGGGTCACTCCTGGTACCCCATGGAATCCACTTTTCTGGTACCTTACAGGCTCTACAAACATGACATGGCGTCCAGATACCAAACATCTGAATCTGTACTCCAAAAGCCGCATAGCGCTCCTTCCCTTCTGCACCCTGCTGTACGTCCAAACTGCAGTTTATGACACATGTATGACACATGTATGACACTGGTGTACCCAGGATAACGGACATAATGTCATATGTGGGTATAAACTGATATTAGGGCACAGCCGGACACAGAAGGGAAGAAGGGTCATTTGGTTTTTGGAGCACAGACGGTTTGGTTTTTGGATGCCATGACACTTTTGTAGAGCTGAAACGCCAGTAATTTGGAATCCCCTGATAAATTACCTTATTTTGGAAACTACACCCCTGAAGGATTTATCCAGGGGTACAGACAGCATTTTTAACCCCCAAGTGTTGCTATAACTTTATATATATATAACTATAACTGTAGTGGATTGTGAGAGGTGAAAATGACCATTTTTCCAGGAATACGTCCTTTCAGTGCGTAATATGTTGTGCCCACCTTGTATCAGAGATGAACGCTCTAAAAGCTGTTGTGCCTGGGATACCCGTTTAACAGTTTTTGGAGTGTCTCTGCTGACATAAGTCGGGCACAACATGTTGCACACTGAAATGGCAAATCTGTAAAATTTTCATTTTTAACTTCTCTATCAGTTGCGATTTCATTTCTGGAAACTAAATAAATGCAACACTCAAGGGTTAAAAATTCTCGCTACACCACTTGATAAATCCCATCAGTGGGGTAGTGTCCAAAATAGGGTGACATGTCTGCGGATTCCACTTTATTGGCAATTCAGGGGCTTTGCAAAAGTGGCATGACGTCCAAAAACCAAACTGTGCTCCAAAAACCAAAATAGCGCTCCTTCCCTTCTGTCCCCGGCTGTGCCCAAACAGCCACTTCTACCCACATATGGCATTAAGTACGTTATCCGGGGTACACCAGTGTCATACATGTGGGCATACACTGCTATTTGGGTACCCAGCAGGGTGCAGATGTGAAGGAGCAATATGTGCTTTTGGAGTGCAGATTTAGATTCTTCGTTTTTGGACACCATGTCACATTTGCAGAGACCCTAAAATTGCCCCTACAAAATGGGGTCACTTCTTGGTGAATTCCAGTTCACTGGAACCTCCAGGGCTCTGCAAAAACATCATGGCGCCCAGAGGGTCCCTCTAAATCTGTACCCCAAAAGCTAAAACGCACAGTGGTCCTTCCCTTCTGAGCCCTGCTGTGTGCCCAAGCAGCAGTTTACACCCACATATACAATTTTTTGCCCCTTGGGATGGCCCACTTAATAGTTTTAGGAGTGCAGGTCTCTGACAACACAAAGTGGGTGCAACGTATTGGGCACCGAAATGGCATATTTTTAAAAATTTCAATTTTCATTTTGTACATTAATTTTTGGGAAGCATTTTAGGCTCAAAATGATAATACCTCTTGATACATTCCTTGACAGGTGTAGTTTCTAAAATGGGGTCACTTTTGAGGGGTTTCCATTGTATTGATACTTTAGGGGCTCTGCAAATGCGACATGGCACCTGAAAACTATTCCAGCAACATCTGCCCTCCAAAATCCAAATAGCGCTCTTTCCATTCTGAGCCCCAGCATGTACCCATACAGCAGATTTTGGCCACATATGGGGTATTGCCGTGTTCAGAAGAAATTGTGTAACAAACTGTGGGGGGCTTTTAATTCTTAAACTATTTGCAAAATTAAAACTATGGCGCTAAATGGACGATTTATTGGGAAAAAAAGTAATTTTTCATTTTCACGTCCCAATGTTAATAAAATCTGTGAAACACCTGTGAGGCCAAAATACTCACTCTACCCCTAGACAAATTCTATGAGGGGTGTAGTTTCCAAAATGGGGTCACTTATAGGGGGTTTCCACTGTATTGGTACTTTAGGGGCTCTGCAAATGCGACCTGAAAAATATTCCAGCAAAATCTGCCCTCCAAAAGCCAAATAGCCCTCTTTCCATTCTGAGCCCCGCCATGTTCCCATACAGTAGATTATGGCCACATATGGGGCATTTCTGTGTTCAGCAGAATTTGTGTAACGAACTTTATGGAGCTTTTTCTCCTTTATCCTCTTGTGAAAATTAAAAATTTGGGGCTAAATTGACAGTTTGTTGGAAAAAAAGTAATTTTTCATTTTCATGGCCCAATGTTAATAAAATCTGTGAAACAGCTGTAGGGTCAAAATGCTCACTCTACCCTTTAATATGTTCTGTGGGGGGGTGTAGTTTCCCAAATGGGGTCACTTTTAGGGGGTTTCCACTGTATTGGTACTCTAGGGGCTCTGCTAATGCGACATGGCACCTAAAATTATTCCAGCAAAATCTGCCATCCAAAAGCCAAATAGCGCTCCTTCCATTCTGAGCCCCGCCATGTTCCCATACAGCAGATTATAGCCACATATGGGGTATTGCCGTGTTCAGGAGAAATTGTTTAACAAACTGTGGGGGGCTTTTACTCCTTTAACCCCTTGTGAAAATGAAAACTTTGGAGATAAAGTGACATTTTAGTAATTTTTCATTTACACATCCCAATGTTAGTAAAATCTGTGAAACAACTGTAGGGTCTAAATGCTGACTATACCCCTTGATGAATTCTGTGAGGGGTGTGGATTCTAAAATGGGGTCACTTTTGGGGGGTTTCCATTGTTTTGGTACTCTAGGGTCTCTGCAAATAAGGCATGGCGCTGAAAATTATTCCAGCAAAATCTGCTGTTCAAACACCCAGTGTCGCTCCTTCCCTTCCATGCACTGCCGTGTGCCCAAAAATCAGTTTACACCCACATGTGGGGTATTTCTGTGCACGGGAGAAATTGCACAATAAACTGTCAGATGCATTTTCTCCTTCAACCCTTTGTGAATGTGTTAATTTTGGGTCTAAATGAATGTTATGCCATATTATTTTTATTCTTATGAAATGCTTAAAGGGTTAACAAACATCCCAAATGCTGTTCTGAATAATTTGAGGGGTGCAGTTTTGAAAATGGGGTAATTTATGGGGGTTTCTATTATACAGGCCTTTATAGTTACTTTCAGAACTGAAGTGGTCCCTAAAAAATTGGTTTGGAGAATTTTCTTGTAAATCTGGAAAATTGCTGTTACACTTGTAAGCCTTGTGACGTCCAAAATAAATTAAAACACAATCAAAAGATGATGCCAATATAAAGCGGAGATATGAGAGATAATATTTATTCATGTATTTGGATGGTATGACTATCTGCCTGAAAAGCAGAGAATTTCACATTTTGAAAATTGCAATTTTTTTCAAATTTCCATCAAATTTCCTAGTTTTTTTATAAATAAATGCAAAAATATTGATTAGTGTTTACCACTAACATGAAGTATAATGTGTTACGAGAAAACCATCTCAAATTCATTTGTGTAAGTTAAAGCGTCTCAAAGTTATTGCCATTTAAAGTGACACATGTCAGTTTTGAAAAAAGAGGCCTGGTCTTTAACATACTTTTGGGCCTGGTCCTTAACCGGTTAAAATGACAAAGCACTGTATGCAGAGGATTTGGTGCTCTGTATCAGACAAATAGAGGGATAGAAGTTGTAGTGTGAACAGGTCATACCTCGCCTCGGTGGGGGCTGGTGGTCGGGTCTTCCTGGTGTTGGTTTTACTATGGACGGCCTTTGCAGAGCTACGATCTTCTGGTTTACTTCAATCAATCTGTAATAGAAAGCGTCTTATAATCCTGTCCTTACGTGTGGCTTGTATCATATCTATAGATATCCACGCTGGGAGATGTAATGTCACGTGTACAGACGTCCATGAGGTCCGTGTTGACTACTAGTGACAGTTTAGCAGTGATGTCATCAGTACCAGACATGTGACTGACCACAGGGGCGTCTGCACTGGAGGGAACTGGGGACCCAAAGCCAGAACGCACATCCGGTCTTCAAAAAGGATCAGCTGCTTTAAGGGGTCATGGTGTGACCCCCGCCTGATGCCTCCTTATTGTGACTGTGATGTCACCTTCATCAGTCACATGAATAAAGTGAAGGGGATTGAGCTGCAATACCAGACACATCCACTGAATCAAGTATGGCGCTGTGCCTGGTAAACAATGATGAGGTCAGAGTGCTGCAGTCCCCTTAGTCAGCTTATCAGTGGGGATCACTGGGAGTCAGACCCGCCATCAATAGGATACTAATGACCTACCGTCAGGGGAGACCATCAGTATTAAAGTCCTGAAATCCCCTGTAAAGTGATAAGTCTCCATATTGATATAAGATGTGGCTGAACAGACTTACTTTTGCCTTAAATTTGCACACTCTCGTTTCTCTTCTGCCAAAGTCCTTTCTGCGGTTCGAGCTGTGAGCTGGTAACAGAAGATATACAGGTTACATGTATTGATAACGTATATACCCGCCTGTGGGGGAGCCCAACAACATGACATTTATAATTATAATTATAAAAAAAAAATCACAATAATAAAGCAGCCAAAGAAGTTTTATACCAGAGCAAGGGCAACTGTAGGAATATACCCCATCTATAAGGTCCGATTATAAAACCAGGTATCATAAATGAATATTACAGGGGAATATAAGAAACTTTGTAATATATCCCATTATTATATAATAATGCTTCCTTCTCCACTTATCAGGATAAGTTACCTCTTACATAGAAGTCTATGGAAAGGGGGAAGAGGGTGCTGGAAAAGACAAAGTAATCACTTCAGCCACTAAGTTCTGCTATACTATACTGTAAGTGAGAAGGATAATATATCTTGTAAGCTAGTCTATACTGATGTACAGAATGAGACAATAAACAATTAGTACAAGGTGATGAAGCCGCCCTAAGGGCCCATTCACACGGGGCAAGAGGGGGCAGATTTTGGCGCTGAATCCACCTCAGAATCCGCCCCCTCGCAATAGAGGTCTATGTAGACCGCTAGCTTCCTTTTTTCCATGAGCGGCATGTTCTCACTCACGGAAAAAAGAAGCGAGCTGCCCTTTTTTCAGGCGGATTCCGCAGCTGATTCAGTCCCGGCATCCGCCTCGCGGCAGCACCCTCCAGGACTAGGCCCATTCATTTGGGCCTACTCCGAAGCAGGAAGCCACAACTGTCAGAAGTCGCGACAGTCACATTGTGGTCCTATTCTGACGTGGCTTCCCGCGTCAAAATCAGGACCAAAATACGCCATTCCGTGCCCTGTGTGAACTAGCCCTAAACCATCAGGGTCTGTGTAGGGGTGTCACAGCAGCACCAGCTATTCTCATACTCACCCAGTTTTCGTGAGCCTTCTTCTCATGGCTTGCAATCTTAAAAGCAAAAGAGGAGAGAAAAGGTCAGTAAGTCTGCACAACAACTGCAAGATCAGAGGTCTGTATACCATCAGGAAGGGGCTGCATCTTGATTATAAGAAAGATAGATAGATAGATAGATAGATAGATAGATAGATAGATAGATAGATAGATAGATAGATATTAGATAGATAGATAGATATTAGATAGATAGATAGATACATAGATAGATAGATAGATAGATAGATAGATAGATAGATAGATAGATAGATAGATAGATATTAGATAGATAGATAGATACATAGATAGATAGATAGATAGATAGATAGATAGATAGGAGATAGATAGATAGATAGATAGATAGATAGATAGATAGGAGATAGATAGATAGATAGATAGATAGATAGGAGATAGATAGATAGATATTAGATAGATAGATAGATAGATAGATAGATAGATAGATAGGAGATAGATAGATAGGAGATAGATAGATAGGAGATAGATAGATAGGAGATAGATAGATAGATAGATAGATAGATAGATAGATAGATAGATAGATAGATAGATAGATAGGGAGATATGAGATCTCTCTCTCATATCTATCTCTCTATCTCTCATAGCCGTTCTGTACAACCCCTCCATACACGCTGGGCTCAGCTGTGTGTATACAAGTTCTCCATTGCGAGAGAGTAAGGCCATATCCACACCACGGTTCTCCAGGGGAGAGAGTATTCACATATTAAAAATGGGGCAATTCATCTATTTTTTTTTCACTGCTGTGTGAATATAGCCTCAGCCGCTGCCTGACATCTCTGGTGGCAGCTTGTCTTCTAACCTATCACATGTTGGATGGATCCTCCTTCCTTGACATCTGCCGAAATTTGGACAACCCCATACACATGAGATGGTATGGCTGACAGTCTTCTTATCTGTATGGCCAAGCACCTCATGTACAAGCATGCCATGGAGACAGAGTACGTGTAAGGACAGAGGTAAAGGGGGCTCCTCACCTGATTCTTAAAGGATCTCTCCGTTTTTTGCAATTCCTCTTCCATTTCTTGAATGCGCTGCCTGTTAAGTGAGACGGACATGTTACATCACACGATAGTATATCACAGCTAAATAACGCGTCCAATACCTTCAGGGTACTCGGAGCAGAATTATTAGGATGAATTATAAGACTTAGGGTCACGCCACAGAGAGGGAGGAGGAATCGGAGCTGATTTTGCACCTCAAATTCCAACCCAAGTTCTGGCCTTGGGGCAAAAAGCCTGGCCCCAGAAACAAAGGGTTAATCGTCCTCAGCTTCATACCCAGGATTCTGCAGATGAATCAGCCACAAAAGCCAAAATCTGGTAAATTCAAGTTGTTACTATAAATTTCTTGTTTGTATTGAAAAAAAAAATTTCAATAAAAATTTGAAGAAAAAAAAAAGCCAAAATCTGCTCCGAATCCCTCCATGTGAACAGCCCCTAGGGCTGCTTTTAAGGGCCACATATGCAGTAACAAGGACCAAAGACATATAGAGCACAGCCAGAAGACAGAACCAGCGCTTGCCCGGGGACAGGGACCACCTACTTGTAGATCTTCACTTCTTCGCTGGCCAGGATGGCTTTCTCATCAGCCGCAGATAGCTTCTGCTCCTTTTCTTGCCTCTCGTACTCTTCCTGCGTCAGTTTTCTGGAAGGAAAGACAACTCTAAGTCTCATTCGTACAGACAGAGGGATTTCACCAATAAATGACTGCTGTGGTCTGACGCCAGGAACCCCTGCTGGTGATGACAAGTACTGCAGACTTTTCCCTGTTCAAATGAGGTCACAGTCATTGATCACATGGTACAGCAGCACATCAGTCCCATTCAAATGAATGGGGCTGAGCTGCAATAACGAGGACAGCCACAACACAATCTATAGTGGTTTGCCTGGTATTCAGTGCAGAGGACACAGCGCTCACCCAAATGTTGCCGCCTCTTACTATAGCAGGTGTGTAAGGTCCCAAGTGTCAGCCTCAAGCTGACCTTAAAATGAACAGATATACTAGGATTTTATTAAGCTGGTAGATTCTTAGAAGTTGTTTTTTTTTTCCAAGGATTTTTATAGTTTGTACTTCCTGCATTAGGATGGGTCTTCAAAGTAGAATTTGCAAGGGTCACACCCAAAAAACAAAGAGGCCATACTGACACATACCACTGCATCTAGTACAGAGCCCAGCTTCTTCCACTGCAATGGCCCATGCAATACTACTGGAAACAGCCATTTTAGTATAGATGTCACTGTGTTGGGCCGTGCGGGCTCCGCTACATCTACAGTAATATGAATGCACCACATAGGTATAGATGTCACTGTGTCAGGCCGCGCGGGATCAGATACATCTACAGTAATATGTATACACCACATAGGTATAGATGTGTCAGGCCGTGCGGACCCAGCTACAGTAATATGAATGCACCACATAGGTATAGACGTCACCATGTCAGGCCGTGCGGACCCAGCTACAGTAATATGAATGCGCCACATAGGTATAGATGTCACTGTGCCAGGCGCTGCTGTGAAGTATCGACATCCTACTGATCAGTAGTGTTCCCGGGATGGTCATCCACCAATGTAAGCCCAAGAAAAGCCCCATAGATGCGTACAACTGGCATCTATGACTACAAGGGCTCCAGTACAGACGCCGGAAGATAACAGCAGCACTTACTTCTGCAGCGCCATCTCCTTCTGCTGGTAAAGCTCGGTGAGAATTTCCACTTTCTGACGCAGAGTTTTGCATTCGTTGTCTAGTCGGGTCTTGTCGGACAGCGCGGCGCTCGTGTCGTGCTGCAGTTGCTTAATTTGCTCTGGATAGGACAGACAAAAAGAGTATTAAATAGATATCCCAGTTAATGTATGTTATACCCTCTTTTCCACCCGTGAGGTCTTATTCGTAAATGATCTCTGATCTGCTGCAGATTTTCACTGCAAGTCCATGTCAAAGTCTGCACGTGTGGACTCCGTAGATTTCACCGCGCGACATGTTAGAATATAATAGTGACTGCTGCCTCCCTATGGAGTGTCCCAGGTGAGAACATAAGGCATCACTTCTCTAGGATCTGTCCTGGACTCTACTACATCCTATAGGTGATGAGGCTCTGGCCCTCGTTTTCTAGTCTCCATTTCTGTTCATTTTCCCTTCGCACCTTCCAGATCGTGGCGAGCAGAAATCTCATCCGTCAGTTTTCGCTGATACAAGTCTTTCTCTTCTTCAATAATTGATAGCGTTGTTTTGACCTGATGGAGGAAAAATCAAGAGAAACATGAAATACAAGTCATTGCGATTCACAGGATAAAACCATGTTAAAGCGTAGAGTATACAAGAAAAAGAAATCTACTCCCCGGGGGTCCGCAGTGACTATCAGCTGTCCACTGGGTGCAGATGCTTCTGCTTCACAAGTCATGTGATGTCACGTTCATTGGTCACCGGCCTGGTTGCAGCTCAGTCCCATTCAAGTGAATGGGCTGAGCCAGGATACGAGACACAACTGCTGTAACAATGTTCTGCTCACTAAGCACTTAAGAGGTTGCAGAGCAAACAGCCAAAGTGTCGGATCCCTGCAGATCTCTAATGGATAACTTATCCTAAGGATAGATCATCAATTGTCCAGCCTTTAAAAAAACCTTTAAAGTGATCCTATCATTGGATACCCAGGGTGGAAGACGACACAGGGAGAGGGCATTCCAGAAGAAGATGGAGGCGGCACTGGAGAGTTCTCTCACAGCATTGGGGACATCCCCAGTGTGGCGAGAGAACTCATTTGCATACAGAAGAAAACCCGGATTTCTACCGAACGGCGGCGGGGAAGACATCTAAAGGTAGGAGAAGAATAGCCTTTCTTAAGGCTATTCCTACATGTTGGTCAGAAAAAAAGGTTATCCAATGATAGGATCCCTTTAAAG
The DNA here is from genome assembly GCF_031893055.1 of Leptodactylus fuscus. Taxonomy (NCBI): domain Eukaryota; kingdom Metazoa; phylum Chordata; class Amphibia; order Anura; family Leptodactylidae; genus Leptodactylus; species Leptodactylus fuscus. Next base: position 19,930,175 of record NC_134267.1, on the reverse strand, counting down.
CCATCACCTAAAAAATTCCCAAAATTGGGGTCATCACCGCGGTATGCTTGTCTATATTTGCTGCAGGCTTTTTATCACAGCATGTGGATAAGATCTGGTGAAATCTCATGCACTTCGGGATGAAGATAATGAAGAAAATAGAATGAATGAGAAGTATACAAGGGCGGCATTACCCGGGAAACGTCCATCATTTGCTTGATTTGCACCTTCATCTTCTCCTTGCGCATCTCTATAATACAGGGAGAACACAGAGCTTACGGCAGGCAGAAAACACAATACATAGAAAGTCTGTAACTATATATAGTCTATCACGCTTTCTATATACTACACAATGGAGGTGAAGGAGCCTGCACTCACCTGGCACTTCTCCATTTTCCAGCTCTCTGTCGGCGGCCGGTTGCCAGCTGCCATCATCCCCAGCACCAGAATCCTCTTCCAGCTGCTTCAGTTGCATGATGCAGTTAGTCAGGACCTAAACGTATTACAAAGGGTTAGACATGATATCCACGTGCCGCCAGTGACTCCACGGACCCATTAATATCCTTCAGTGAGCCAGGGCCGCAATACAGGCAAGAGCGGGACCTGTTCTGAGTGTTGTCCTGGGATCAGGGCGCCATGATAATACACAGGAGTGTGTACGGGGATCTAAGAACAGAATGGGTTGTGTACATGGAGCCTTAGTCGCAGAACATTTGTGCTATGGAACAGATAAAGACACTGAAGCCTGTGGTTAGTGCTCCATGATCAGATGTAACAAGATGGAGATGACATGAGGAAATGGTTATACCTCGATTTCATTCTCTTTGTAGGCCAGAGCTTCCTCCAGGTCCTTGTGAGATTTCTGCTGCAGTTGGATCTGTTCGTCCAGTTCCCGCTGTCTCTCACTCCATCCATCGGCTTCTTTCAGCAGCTACAAGAAGAAAACCAAGTACATGAGCCCTCAGGAGATGACGTCTTCTGATATGTAATGACTGGACACCATCTTGTACAAGACTACAAGTGGTTGCACCTGCTACACCGCCCTCAGGACACTGATAACACTACAAAGTACCTGCTCCTTCCGCTCCTTCAGACGGGAGTTCTCCTCTTGTAAAACGCGGAGGTCGCCGCGAACCTTCTGCTCTTTCATTTTTGCCTCATTTAGCGCAATTTGTAGCTGAAAGAAGAAAAAACAAGTCAGAAAAAATGCCACTGTATGATAGGAGCTGCCGAGCAACCAATGGTGGTCTCATCACAGACAGCCCCTGTTATATGGGGGCACCATAGTCATAAAGTGACTGCTGTTGGGCCAGTTCTTGTAACCCCTGACAAGCAGCCCCTCTGGCTCAGAGATGTGCTATCTACCATATGTTTCTCTGCAGTGCAGTATTACATGTAGTACGGAAATCAATGGTCGTCCGTGTAATACATGTTCACACTAGGTCTGCCAGGATAAGCACAACGGCCTGTTAGTAGCTCTTCCCCTAAGTTCAAAAAGTAGGGGGGCCCCTAAGAGCAGAATCTCCCTCACTGATGTTCATAACCCGTAACAATGGGACACCGCTTTCACTTCACAGGCCATGTGATGTCACGTTTATCAGTCACATGACCTATTTACAGTTCAGTCCCATTCAAGTGACTTGGTTAAGGTGCAATACCCAGTACGGCCACTATGTAATGTACTGTGTGGTGAAAGGATCACTGCAGTCTCTTCCTGTGGGAGCCGGGGTGTTGCCCCCACCAAACCGATGACCTATCTTAAGGATAGGTTAGCAATTTAGGTGCACATACCTGACGGATATCCATAACATGGAAAACTAAAGACAGAGCGGTCAACTCCTTTAACTAAAGCTTTATATTCATGGAGCGCTGAACTCACCTCGGACAGCTCGGCCGAATTCTGCTCAAACTGCTCTTTGAGTTGCTCTATAGATTTCTGCCCTTCGTAGATCTGTGAAGAGAGAACTTGGATGTAATAACGTCTAATAGTGGATACAAATACATTAAAGGGAAAGTGACCTATTGGTTGCCAACAAGCACACATTCTTAAAAGGATTGTCTCCACACATACCCCTTGTTCCCCTTAACCCTATCCACAGGACAAGGGGTAAGTGTCCAATCACTAGAGGCCAATTGCCCCCATTGATCTAGAGGATGCATGTGAATGGAGCACCAGTACGCGCTTGTATAACCAGCTCTCCATTCTCTTCCATGGGGCCACGGGCACTGCCACAGATTACATTCCCAGAAACCCTTTAGAAGACAATGGAACAGCAGTCACACAAGCGCACTGGGGCTCCAATCACAAGCAGGCTTTAGGGGGACTTTCTCTCCCGCCATATTACAGATTACTGGGGGACCCAAGGATAAGACATTATCCCCGTCCTGTGGACAAGGGATAAGTGTCCGTAATAGGACAACCCCTTTAAGGGGATGCCCAGGATTAGCAAATGTGGCCTCTTTCTTCTTCTCAGTGAGATCACGTCTGCTTGGTCACGTGGCTATGCTATAGCTCAGTCCCGTTCACTTGAATGGGACTGAACTGTAGTAATGCCATGTGACCAGACCGACATGTATCACTACCAGAGAAGAAGCAAGCAGCCATGTATGCCAACCCTGAACAACTCATTAACATGAAATGGGGCCACTAACTAGTTACTCTCTGAAGGGGTCTGAACTCAGATGTGAAGGTTACGACATGTCCCCTTACTCACCATTTCCTGCTTCCGCTTGTTCTGTTCCCTCTGAGACTCTACCTCCTGTAGTAGGTTCCTCATTTTGGCATCGAGCTGCTTGTTGTTGTTCTTCAGCTCCTTAATCGTCCCCTGTACGAGAAGAAAGCAGAAGATGGAGATGGAAGGGTCATCAATGTGCGCAGTAACCAAGCATCTGTGTCCACCAGTACTCAGCTCCTTAGGTGGACGTGCATATTGCTATACACTTTGAACACTAGGTGGCACCCTGCTGAGTGAGCAGTATATGCAGCAAACTAAGGGTCCTGATGAAGTGCAGCCCTACAAAGCTGTTACCTTCAGTGCGGCGGCCTCCTCCAGTAGGTGCGTGCTCTTCTTCTGGGTCGTGCCCTCGGACTCTTTGGCCTCTTTTATCTGTGCAGAATTAATAAATCAGTCATCTGGAGCTGAAATCAAAGCTGCAAATATCACATGACGCGTTCTGACCACGTTACCTTTATTTCCAGCTCTGAGATTTTTTCCAAAGCCTCGCTTTTCTCTTTCATTAGCGCAGCGATCTTCTCAGCCAGCTGCTTTTCATTCACTGGAAGAAGAAATGTTATAACACATTGTGGCTTGTGGTCATGTGACAGGGCAGAAGAAAACTCGGAGAGGCCTATTAATCTTAAGCAAAAATGTGAAAACTGCTTCTTATTATCTTACTTCTATGCCGAGATATGATGCCTTGAAGTTACAGGCCCAAAATGGATGGCTGCACTACTGAGAAATTCTGATGACATCACACACTGTCTTTTTCGGCAATCTGAAGTTAGATCTTAACTCACACAAGTGTCATTTTTTTTTTTTTTTTTTAGTTTTCGTAGCATCCAAATAACCCTCTATATCTCACTGCTATGGAAACAAATCACATGGGGACATGATGTCATTAGAATCAGTAGTGCAGCCTCAGGCTTTGGGCCTGCAACTTCAAACGTGCATATCTAAGCAATGGAGCAAGATATTAAGAAAAGGTTTTCACTCTTCTACTGCACATAGAAAGGGGTTTAACATTTTTTGGCGCCCGTTTTTCTTTCTGTATTAGACCAATTGTGATCCTAACCAACAAGAAAAAAAAATCCTGCTTTGAAATTCAAAAATATCTATACAGTCAGCAAAAAAGTGATCTGCAAAGGTAAGGAACTACTTGTAGCCAGAAGCTGCAGATTAGTGTGTTCACTTAGTGCTGCGCTCACACCACAGACCGGCGGTTACAGCACATCTGCTAAGGCGGCAGGTGGAAGGCTTGTGGTTTTAGGAGGGAACAGAATAAAATTATCATCTCGAGAAAGGAGGTTCCCTGAAACCTGTTTTTTTGACTGTTGCAAGGTTCTCGCCATTCACAGAGAAAACAGAGAGAAAGCACAGTTTGATTCAGGTTACCCTAACCTATCTATCTGCAGGGCTGGGGTGATATGCTGGTTCTAGTGACAGTAACCTATCTATCTGCAGGGCTGGGGTGATATACTGGGTCTGCTGATAGTAACCTATCTATCTGCAGGGCTGGGGTGATATGCTGGTTCTAGTGACAGTAACCTATCTATCTGCAGGGCTGGGGTGATATGCTGGTTCTGGTGACTCTAACCTATCTATCTGCAGGGCTGGGGTGATATGCTGGTTCTGGTGACAGTAACCTATCTATCTGCAGGGCTGGGGTGATATGCTGGTTCTGGTGACACTAACCTATCTATCTGCAGGGCTGGGGTGATATGCTGGTTCTAGTGACAGTAACCTATCTATCTGCAGGGCTGGGGTGATATGCTGGTTCTGGTGACAGTAACCTATCCCATCTGCAGGGCTGGGGTGATATGCTGTGTCTGGTGACAGTAACCTATCTATCTTCAGGGCTGGGGTGATATGCTGGTTCTGGTGACACTAACCTATCTATCTGCAGGGCTGGGTGATATGCTGGTTCTGGTGACACTAACCTATCTATCTGCGGGGCTGGGGTGATATGCTGGTTCTGGTGACTCTAACCTATCTATCTGCAGGGCTGGGGTGATATGCTGGTTCTGGTGACAGTAACCTATCTATCTGCAGGGCTGGGGTGATATGCTGGGTCTGGTGACACTAACCTATCTATCTGCAGGGCTGGGGTGATATTCTGGTTCTGGTGACACTAACCTATCTATCTGCAGGGCTGGGGTGATATGCTGGGTCTGGTGACACTAACCTATCTATCTGCAGGGCTGGGGCGATATGCTGGGTCTGGTGACAGTAACCTATCTATCTGCAGGGCTGGGGCGATATACTGGTTCTGGTGACACTAACCTATCTATCTGCAGGGCTGGGGTGATATGCTGGTTCTGGTGACACTAACCTATCTATCTGCAGGACTGGGGTAATATGCTGGTTCTGGTGACACTAACCTATCTATCTGCAGGACTGGGGTGATAGGCTGGTTCTGGTGACACTAACCTATCTATCTGCAGGGCTGGGGTGATATGCTGTGTCTGGTGACACTAACCTATCTATCTGCAGGGCTGGGGTGATATACTGGTTCTGGTGACACTCCCTATAACTGTGGACATACGTGGCTCTCCATAGGATCTGTATATACAAAATAGTGCGCTCATTTAAAACAAAACTAATTGGAAAGTTGCTATATTTATATATTATGCCCACACTGGATCAATAAAATAACTGGTTACAGACGTGCAGGGATTCTATGAATCTGCTGAGTCATAGACGGGGCTTTGTACTGTCCTTCTGCTGACACAGCATTGCAACACTGAAGGTCAGGCACACACACACGTACACACACGAGATATACACACATATATATACACATGCAGGAGATGTATACACACATGCAGGGGGGCCATTACCTTGATACATCCTGCTCTTCACCTACAAGAGAACAGATCATACATGTTACTGCTACACGTCCTCATACACATAAGTATACAATGACAACACTCAAAGGTCAGGGTGTGAGAGGCGGCCGCTGGGGCAGTGAAAGGGAACACCCGGCAAATAAGATTAACAGATTGCTAAGAAAAGCTTACTGCAGCGTGTCCGGGCTCCAGGAGCCGGCCTGACACTACTAGTAACAAACCCCTCTCTGACATGGAAGTTTAGGGGTTTTGTCGTTACCCTTATCCACAGGATCCAGTATAAGTGTCAGATAGCTGGGGGGGGAAGGGGGGTCTGGGAGGACTACGGGAACCCAGAACAATTAGAAGAACAAGGGCCCAAAAGTCTCTCTGCGCCCTCTATGTAAACAAAGTGCCAGTGCATATAAACATCCAGTGCTCCATTCACTTCTATGGGGATGTTGGGAGATTTCGGTCCCGGAAACCCCAGAGAAGTGAATGGTGCACGGGTTGTTTATGTGCACTGGTACTTCACTTATATAGAGGCACAGAGAGACTTTCTGGCCCTCGTTCTCCTGATTTTTGGGAGCCCCAGTGGTCGGACACGTATACCCTATCCACAAGAGAAGTCTCTATAATGATACATTCCCTTTAAGGGTTTTCTGGGTGCAGTGCTGAGGTGAGGTCTGCGGCATCTTTACTGAATATATACACACAATGGATACAGACAATATATACATGATATGACTAGAGGGTCACATGGGGATAAGACTGCTACATGAAGATGTTCTCCAGTCTCCATAGACTTCTATGGCAGTCATGGAAGCAGCTAAGGAGGAGTGTACAATCACCTGACCAGGAGGGTAGGGGGCCGGGAGACATTTCTATGTCCCAAGAGGTAGGAACCTTTAAGACCTTTTAGCATATCCATCTATCCAAATGTTTAAGGAACATCCCTTTAAGAGTCACAGGCATGAGACCGAGGCTTTATGATGTAGTGGGCACTTACCGAGAGACAAGTTCTCCAGAAGAAAATCAAGAAAGAGAGAAGTCCCACTACGAAGGTGACGATGACCGGCTCCCAGCGTATACCGTAGAAATCGGGCCCCGGCTGGAAGTCTTCGGGCAGAGCCGACAGGAGCTGTAACAACAAGAGGTCCATTTAAGAACATAACACAAGATGTACCGGGACAGTAATACAGCGCCATCTATCAGCGGTGACCACCATAGCATGCTGGGAGCTGTAGTTTTGCAAGAGTTGAAGGATCACAGAGTGGAGACCAGGTTTTCCTTGGGCTGACATATTGATGCTTTATCATTAGGATGGATCTAATGATATCCAGGACCCCCACAGATCAGCTGAAGAGGTTGCAGTAATCGGGTGAGCAGTGCGGCCTCTTCACTGAATACCAAGCACAGCGCCGTACATGAGATAGTGGCTGTGCTTGGTATTGTAGCTCAGCATCATTCACTGTGACGTCAGCAGCTCAGGGAAGAGGCTGGAGCGCTGATCAGCAATTCTGCTTCATTATTTGAAGTGAAAAATTTGAAGACAAGTCTGAGATGCCTCAAATTCCTCTCCGTCGGCAAACTGCGCAGCATGCTTAATTTTCCAGGGTCCTGTTTTGGCCTCTGCATTCAATGGGCAGCAGAGTCTCGGGGGGGGGGGGGGGGGGTATATGGCACCGATTTTTAAGTGGAACCTTCCAAAAAGTCAGTGCTAAATTCCTCCATGTGAACGTGGCCTTACAGACGATCAGCTGCTCTTACTATAGAAATCCCTGGTATTCCCCCCGCGCTGTGAGACTTCTAGAGAAGGTCTTCTGAGAACTCTTCATTGTGCTGTTCCTCTGTAATTCCTCCTGAAAACGGACGCACAAGTGGGTGTAACCAGCTGTGAGTCTGTCCCTGCACAGGTGAGGCTATTCATCAGATAAAAGGCCAAATGACAAGCTGGTGTCAATTTGACTTCCGGCGTTCAGCCTGGTGACGCATGAGTTTGGTCATACATGAGGCGCACCCTGTGATGTTGCAGAGGATATGAGGACTGGTATCTGTCCCAACGACTCATCACCTATAGTCCATGGGGCTGCCGTAAAGCAAGTGACTGAATGCGGTTAAGAGTTCAGACAAGATGGCCGCCCGGATAGTAACAAACTATAGGCAATACATTCCAGTAATACAAATCCTGAGCCATGGTCTGCAATCGGTGGCTTTCCAATATGTTAGTGACCACCCCCCGCGGCATGCTGGGAGCTGTGGTGCTCCTCCCACCCGTCCTAATAAATTTGAGGGTTGGATAGCATATTGAAGAGGATTCAGGGTGAAGATCCTGTTCTGGTATACCCCGGTCTCATCCATGGGCTTACACTACAGTCCGCACCTCCTGCACAGAGGTCAGGCTACTCCATCCGCTGCACTGTGAAACTCAATCGTGGCTGTAAAGGGGGCGGGGGCCGCGTCTAATTTGGTTTGTGTCAAATATTCTGGTGACAGAAGGAGAGGTGAGAACAACTACAACACCAAATGTTATATGTTCCCGCTCCAGGAGAAAGCGATGGGGGAGGGGGGGTCCAGTCCCAAATCAATATTTCATACAGGATATGGCATTAGTATGTGATCTGTAGGGGTCTGACCCCCAAGACCCGCACAGACCATCTGCGGCAGCAGCTTCTTGACCATACAAGTAATAGGAGCAGGGCTGCAGTTCCCTGGATGCACCACTATACAGTGAACGGGGCTGTTGTGCCACTCTTATTATCCAATAGGATCCCAAATGTCCGGGTGTCAGACCCCAAGCCATCCACATACTGAGGACCAACCCTGTGGATCGGTCATTAGTACGGAAAATTAACTTGGGGCCAGAAAAACCCTTTAAAAGGGTTTTCTGGGACTGTAATAATAATGAGCTATTCTTAGGATAGGTCGTTACAATATGATCAGTGGGGGGTTCAACACTCAGAACCCACGCAGATCAGATGTAGGAAGAGACTGGCGCGCTCACGAATGCTACAGCCTCTGCCATGATGTCATCTTTGTTAGTCACATGGTATAGAAGCAGCTCAGTCCCAGCCAAGTGAATAGGACTAAGTTGCAGTAGCAAATACGGCCTATGGGATATGCACAGTGCTGTGCCTGGTATTGAGTGAAGAGGACAGAGCGCCCCCTAGTGCAGAGGCTCCGCTACCCCCGACAAGCAGGACAGAAAGCTCTTTCTACAGACCTGCTGGTGGAGACAGTGACTGAGCTCGTGTGTCCACCTGCAGTGAAGTGGATGGACATGGACGTTATTATACACTGTGAACAGCAGGTGGCGCAAGTAAGTAAAGGTCATAAACCCTCACTAGATAGTTACTATTAAATACAATCTATATTTACATTGATTATCCAATGACATGTTTATGATGAGCTTTACACAGTTCCCAGAGCCCTCCTGACATCTTTAGTGCCCTCCATAGACATCAATGAGAACACTATGGATGTGCTTGTCTCCTAGATGTGACCGGTCTGAGCAGAATCAATAAACATTATAGTGCTGGCTTTACCGCCACCTACTGACACTGGATGACTGCAGAGAATGTGTACTGACCGCCTGCCCCATAACCCCCCCCCCCGTATAATGCACATGTACTGACCTGGAGGAGTCTGGACAGCAGGAGGGTATATAAGGTGGGGAGGGTCCCCAGGATACCCATGTCAGGCCCTGTGTCCAGTGGCGGGGAGGAGGAGGAGGATGCTGTAGGGTCTTCTTGTTCCATCTCATCCATGATAGGCTGGGTCAGCTGAAGGTCCAGAGACCAATGTAATGTTATTACCAAGGAGAGGAAGGGGCTCCCGACTACTGACAGGACCCCCAATCATACCAGCAGCCATGACACATGTATACAGAGTATCTGCACCTACAGCTCAGCTACATAAAGGTTTCTATGCCCCCCTCCTCCCATACACATGGTACAGTCTCCAGCTCTGCCTTGTATATATGAGAGTCCCCCAGTGACCTGTAAATAAGGCACAGTCTGATCCTCTATATATTATAGTCCAACCTGTCCACAATATATATGGTACAATCTCTGCCTGTGCCCTGCATATAAGGGGCAGTCCCCTCCTTTACCCTGCACATAAGGTAGTGTCCCCCCCTCTACTCTATATGTATATATGGTACAATCTCCTTCTGTGCCCTCTGTATATGGTGCAGTCCCCTCCTCTGGCCTGTATATATGGTGCAGTCCAATCCTGTCCCTTGCATATATGGTACAATCTCCTTATTTGCACTCTGTATATGGTGCTACCCCCTCCTCTTCCCTGTATATGTGGTACAGTCCCCTACTCTGCCCTGCATATAAGGTACAGTCTCCCTATCTACTATGTATATATGGTACAGTCTCCTCCTCTGCCCTGTACATAAGATACAGGCTCCCTCTCTACTCTGTATATATGGTACAGTCCTCTCCTCTGCCCTGCATATATGAGTTTCCTCCTGTGCCCTGTATATATGGTACAGTCCCCTCCTGTGCCCTGCATATAAGATACAGTCTCCCTCTATACTCTGTTTATATATGGTACATTCTCCTCCTGTGCCCTGCATATATGATACATTCTCCCCCTGTAAGCTGTATATATGGTCTAGACCTCTCCTCTGCCCTGCATATAAGGTAGATTCGCCCCCTCCCCCAGCCCTGTATACATGGTACAGTCTCCTCCAGTATATAAGGCGCGCTCCTCACACACTGCTGTCTCACCTCCCGCTGCCTCAGCTGCTCTGAACTTCGCCTCCTGTCATAACAACACGTCACCACTGAGAGTCCCGGCAGAACCCGGATGCGGTGACGTCAATAGGCGGCGACAACCCGGAAGTAAGCCGGCGCACAGGTTAACCGTTACCACCTCCGAGTGCTTACCATTAACCCCAAGGAGCCCGGACACGGTTGGAGCCGTTCTGTATCTCCACTGACCACTCTATGGTCAGCGCTGCCGCCTGATACTGCCCGCTGTGCATGCCGGATCTTGTAGTTTAATATGGCGGCCCAGCTGTCACTGAGAGGCTGTCAGTCATTGCCAGCTCAGCGCCTGTCACCTGCACAGCGCCATCTAGAGCCGCAGATTTATATAAGGATCGTATAAACATGTTATAAATGTAAAATAAAAAAAAATAATAAAATATAAAGAGGCAACTTTACATGTGTAGGTTCCCCCAGTGTTGCAGTAAGAAGTGGGCACCTGCAGTAACCACTGATCTAAGAGTAGGGGTCTCCAGGGGTATCACTGTAGGGGGTGCAGAGGATTCGGTCACATCTGACACCTGGAGCATTAGGGGGCCCATAAAGGTGTCACCTCCACACCTGAGCAGGCCAGTTTCACCCTTCTGAGGTCACCTCTGCTTTCGGGACCCTCCTGGAAGTTCAAGATCATGTAACGCGTGTGTCATCCGCCGAAACGTCCCCCACCATTAATCAGCATGTTCTTGCACCCCCGTTTAGGGTCATTTAACCCTTTCTCTTGCAGGGATCTTTTGGCTACTAACAGCTATAACTTGGCCTCTATAGCCATGATACAGCTGAGCGCCCTGGGTGCTATATATCCCCAAATATAGACAGCTCGGGTTCACGCTGCCTTTCTTGGAGTTGATCTTAAGGGCCTGATCGGAAACCACACCAGAAGGAGCTTCGGTTTTCTGCCATGGTTTCCACAAACAAAATACTTGTCAAATTTTTTTTTAATATAGGTTATGAGCTCCATATAGGGATCACAATGTACTTTTTTTTCCTATCAGTATGTCTTTGTAGAATGGGAGGAAATCCACGCAAACACGGGGAGAACATACAAACTCTTTGCAGATGTTGTACCTGGCGGGATTTGAACCCAGGACTCCAGCGCTGCAAGGCTGCAGTGCTAACCACTGAGCCACCGTGTTGCTCCGCTTGTCAATTTTTCACACTGACTTTGCCTTGACAAGTTCAGCCAAACCGTGGGCGAAACGGAAACGGTGACCAATCAGTAAGCTGCATTTCCTGGCACAAACACAGTCAGCCTTCGGGTATGGTCACACGCAGGAATTTGGTCAAGCAGAAAATAAAAAATATGTTTCAGGAATTTTCGCCTTCGTAATAAATCGGTCAATTCTTTGAGTAAAAGTGCCTCACATCACCTGCTCCATTTCTGACTTCTAATAAATCCTGACAACTAAATTTTATCGACATCCATTTAGTGCACCAAAGTGACTTCTGCGATTTGCGACGTTTCTCAGCATCAGAAGCCATCGTTCTTGTACCGCAGATTTTACAACCATCATTCACAGATTGTCACTCATGGTCAGATAATGAATGTTACGTCTCCAGAAATCTAAGAACGCGAGGCCCAGAGCTGGAGGTGAATGAAGCCTAATGTGCCCAATGTTTACCCTGCTGACAACCTGCGGATTAATAATCCATATTTACTCTCCTATTCACCGAAACCAAAAACGGACTAATTTCATGTTAGGTAAATACCATCGCAGATCGCGGCCAGGACTCGCCGTACAACTGGTGGAGCAGACTTATTTGTCTGAGCAGAACCACGGGATGTAATGAAAGACATGAAAAGCTTCCAGTGAGCCTGCATGATGGAGATTATACCGCCAGATGTGTAATATAATCTCCAGTAAGTATAGGAGTGGATGCGATTTTTCAATCTGAACAGGTCCCAAGTCTGTGACAATTCATTTCAACTAAAAACCCGACCCATTCATGTTAATGGAGCGCACACAAATCCATCTGATTTTCTACAAAACTGCCCTTATTCAATGAATGGAACAGATTTATGCAACAAAATTTCACACGTGTGAATGAACCTCTAGTGTAAGATCACACTGTAGAATTTGGAGCTGATTTTGAGGCCGATGCCCCCATTATAATAGAGCAGGATGCTGTAACTGGTAATGTCCAGTAGTCCCATAGACTCGGCCATTGCTCCATTGCAAAGTGGGACTCCAGTTCCTGTGATCAGTGGGGGTCAACCCCCTACCAGACACTTTTCATCTACAGTAGGCTGGAGGATACGTTCTTATTTGGCAATACCCATTTAATGTGATGTGAACAGAGCTTAATGGGAGTCTACCATTAAATTTTTTTTCTGGTTGACACGTAGGAATAGCCTTAAGAAAGGCTATTCTTCTCCTACCTTTAGATGTCTTCTCCGCACCACCGTTCGGTATAAATCCCTGTTTTCGCCGGTATGCAAATGAGTTCTCTCGCAGCACTGGGGGCGTCCCCAAAGCTGCGAGAGAACTCTCCAGCGCTGCCTCCATCTTCTTCAGGAACGGCCTCTTCACGTGTCTTCTTCCGGCGCGGGCAGTCAAACTTCTAGGCCCGACTGCGCATGCCCACAGGCCACAAGAAAATGTCCACTTACTTACCGTGTAAGCGGCCATTTTTCTTGTGGCCGCGGGAATGCACAGTCGGCTCTGCCCGAAGCCTAGAAGTTTGACCACTTGTGCCGGAAGAAGACGCGTGAAGAGGCCGTTCCTGAAGAAGATGTAGGCGGCGCTAGAGAGTTCTCTGGCAACATTGGGGAGGCCCCAGTGCTGCGAGAGAACTCATTTGCATACCGATGAAAACCAGGATTTCTACAGAACGGGGGAGCGGAGAAGATATCTAAAGGTAGGAGAAGAATAGTCTTTCTTAAGGCTATTCCTACGTGTCAACCAGAAAAAATTAGATTTTAATGGTAGACTCCCTTTAACATGAACCACCCCATGTAGAAAATGTACTCTGCAGCTGTTGCACACCACAAGATCGATGTATAAAAGCGCGGAACATATAGAGTTAACTTCCTCTAATACATCACTTAATCGTCTACACGTTCTGACCATAACCACATACACAACTCCTCACATAGCGCGTCCAAAAACCTCAACTCGAATTAGATGCGACACATCTTGTTCACATTTTAATCCACGATCGAGTTGTAACGTAATAACAAATCTGCCGCATAGACAGGAGCAGATTTTATAATGATTTTAGGATCTTCGTTTTCTGTCTTCTGAAGGTTTCCCCATCCTGGATACATCATAGTCCAGCCACATCACATACAGATCACGTCATATCAAACTACCGCCACTTTATTCGCTGGTGTTAAGATCTACTCGCATTATGTCCAACTTTATAAATAAAAGTACAGGAGACGAGTACCCTAACAGTGCTACGTTATAAATAGCAAAAGGAAATCACTGCCACCCCAAAGAGATCTGCAAGAGTGCCCACAGCAACACAACATGACAATCCCCACAGCCACCAGCAGAGGGCAGTGTACACCTGACCAGGACAATCTATCTACAGAACTTGGTCTCAATGATTTCACTTCTTAAAAGGACGACGTCACTTTAAGAGAAGACAATCTCCAACTATGGGTGTGTGGTAGGTATAGGTGGGTTACCACAAGAAATTGGTATTAGTGAGAGCAGGGAAGGCAGAGGTGCAGCCTTCCCTGCTCTCACCTCCCCCGTGTACACACATCACACAGTGCTTGGTGAACTTCCGGTGCTCCGAGATGGCTAATTAGCATATCAATAAAAGCGGGCTAATTAAAAAACAGCTGAGAGGTTTAACAAATTAAAGTTATTTCTGGAATAGCCTTTCCAAAGGCTATGCGAATATATGCTTAGTTAAAAAGGAGTTTTCCCAATGATAGAATCTAGAGATGAGCGAGTACTGTTCGGATCAGCCGATCCGAACAGCACGCTCGCATAGAAATGAATGGACGTAGCCGGCAAGCGGGGGGTTAAGCGGCCGGCCGCTGTCATAGCGGAAGTACCAGGTGCATCCATTCATTTCTATGGAGCGTGCTGTTCGGATCGGCTGATCTGAACAGTACTCGCTCATCTCTAATAGAATCCCTTTAAGAATGATAACATAAGAGTCCTGCTCAATCTTGCCTCGGATTCCACAGCTGATTCAGCCCCGGGGTCTGCGCCTTGAGACCCCCCCCCCACTGAGTAGGACTATTCATCGGGACCTAACCAGCATCGGAAACTATTACACATTTATGCCAGGTCTTGTAGATATTGAGGCAAACCTGAGAGGATGAGAGTGTAGTCCGCTCTGCAGGCCGCGGCATGTTATAGAGCAGCAGCTGAACAGTCTGATATATATTTTATGGGGAAAAATAGAACTAATAATTCACTCCTTTAAATCCCTTCTCAATGTGACCTTATGAGTCCAGTGGGCGGTCCTACAATGTATAGAAATGCTAACCATTGAGTAGGACCACCCACTGGACTCCTAAGCTCATAATCACAAAATGCAAATATGACCAGGAGATACAGAGGCAATACAGATAGAGAGCAAGGAAGAGTAAAGGAAACCATCAAAATGTAGATGGGTTCCATGTGTAGGACTTACCAGGCCGGCCACCGGGGCTACACTCGTCTTGGCTGCAAGGAGACCTCTGCCCATTGTGGAGAGCACAGAAGACAAAGACATGGATTCTATCTCATCTGTCTCTACTCCATCTTCATCAGTAGTAATGACTGCAAGGAAGGGAGAGACCGTGTTACATATGCTGTATGTCTCTTATACAGAATATATTACTTGTGTATAGTGATATAGTCCGTGCTGGTATAACCCGGGTATATACTGTATATAATTATATATGTACAGCCGGTATAAATTATACATCGTCTTGTCTATCATGATATGGACTATGCTGATATAACCTGAGAAAGTACTAATATATCAGTATGTAGTGATTTAGCTTGTAAAGGAGAACTCTACCCGTCAGACACAGTAAGAACAGTATCATGGTGTGGTTGTGTCTCTCACCTGGTTCAGGTTTCTCCTTATGATGAGATATGTCTCCATCTGGTTGAGTTGTGCTCGAATCCTCAGAGTCCTCAGTGGGAAGGACTGGTTCCTTATGGATCTCAGGTGGTTGAACTGTGGTCTCCTCCACTTGCGGCTCAAGCACTGTGGGTTCCTCTTTTGGGCTAGGTTCTACGTTTTCCTCCACCTGTGGCTCCAGTACTGTGGGTTCCTCTTTTGGGCTAGGTTCTAAAGCCTCCTCTGCCTGTGACTCCAATATGGTGGATTCTTCTTTCTTGCCAAGTTCTAGGGTCTCATCTTCTTGTGGTTCTGGTACTATGGCTTCCTCTACTATGATCTGCTCATCAGCTGGTGTGTCCTCATCTTTCCTCACATCTTCTTCTGTCATATCTGTAAAATGCAAGCCAACCATCAAAAACAGAAAACAAAAACAGAACAAAAAAAAATGCAATATATGATCAATACAATATTCAAGATAGGATATAATGGAAAGCAGTAATCTAGATTTGGAGAGTGTGAGACTGTTAGCAGCTGCAGAGTGTGAAGTCGAGACACATAGGCATGATGCTGCTTGCTCTAGTAAGTTTCCTATCTCACCCCAGGGCTGGATTCACAGCTACTCTGCCCATTACTGCTGTGCTATGTCCACCATGTTGCTGCTATCTAAGTGTGTGCTACAGAAAGTTACAGGAGCAAGACCTCCTCTTATCCATGTGCTATCTATGAGACATAACAGTAGCTAGTCTCTCACTCTCTCCTCCCCCTCTCCATAGACTTCTATAGCCAGCAGAGTATACCAAACACATCAAAACCTAACCTATAGGAGGCAGCTAACCTTACCTTCTTGTTCTACAACATCAGGGTCCTGGGCTTCTGGAATAAGCATAGAGCTGTCACTGAGAGTCGAATGTTTCTGCCGTAGCCTAAAGGAGATCTCCTGGAGGTCTTCAAGTAGACTTGATTCCTCGTCAAACATTTCCTTGTCCGTTGCAAGGATCTCCTCATTGCTTGCTGTTCTGGAATCTAAGACGCTCTCAACAAAGTCAAGTATATTGCTTTCAGATGCTTCTAAGATCTGGTCCAAAGCTTTGTCGATATAATCCAGACGTACATTGTCTTTTCGAGCGAGCTTCAACTCAGAGTCCATGTCCTGAAACATGGCCTCGAGTCTCATGAGGTTGTCAAGGCCAAGGTACTTGGTGAACTGAGCAATGCGGGTTTCATCCAGATACTCCCTAATGGTAGAAAGCGAAGTAATTCTGTCAATATAAGATGCTTCCTCCACAGTAGCGTCTTCAGTGACCTCTTCCTTTACTTCTTCAAGGTCTTCTACATTGATGGTCTCATCTTTGGCAGAGTCAGTTTTCTCGAGAATCTCTTCCTTGACTCTTTCCTCGTCTTCTGCTGGTATCGCTTGTTGAGTTTCTTCAGCGGTGTTCTTTATCAGACTATCATCAACATCGTTTTCTGCCGCCATTTCCTCCTTATTTGGTTCGACCACAATATTCTTTTCTTCCTTGATATTTTCTATGATGGAAGCTTGTTTGTCCTCTGGGTCTTCTTCATTTTCAGATTTTGTTTCTTGTACAATCTCTTTCTCTTCAGACACTGTGACGTTAGACTCCAATGTATCTAGATCGTTGTCGGATTCCAGTTGCCTAGCTCGTGTGGCATTAACCGCGTTTTCATCTTCCAACAGTCCATCCTCAATTTCCTCATCTGGCTCTTCTCCATTCACCTTCTCTTCTTCATGGACCTCTTTCTCTGGAACACCACCCAATTCCTTAGTGTCTTCATCTTTTTGTCCAACATCAGAATGATCTAATTTTGTTGGATCTGATTCTGAGTTGGTCGGAATTTCTGGAAGATCTGCATTTCCTGTACCTTCTTCTTTGGGTAGACCATCAACCTCTTTGTTTGAGTTGTCTAAATCATTCTCAACGGGTTTATCATCTACTGCCGCTTTATCAGCTGAATTTTCTATCGTATCTGATGGTTGCTCTTCATTTTCTTTAGAAATTGGTAGCTGTGTATCTTTCTCTTCTTTTGGGTCTTCACCTAAGACTTTATCGATTGCAGGTTTGGAATCCTCCGAGTCCGCTTTGTCCAGTGACTCTGGATCTTTTTCATTTGATTTTTTTTCTCCAGCTTGGTCTTCATCGGTTTTGGATTCTTCAAGTTTAGACTCCTCAGATAACGTCAGGTTCTCTTTCACTGCTTCATCAACTTCTGTAATTGTTTGATCTAGAACATCATTTTGTGCGTCTGCTATTTTTGTCTCTTTGTTTTCATTAAGATCTTTGCTTGGATCTTCTGATGTTTCTTTATTGTCACTTTCGGAGCCTGTCCCCTCGGCATCCTCCACCGACTCGGTCTTCTCTTGTGTAGATACAGTCTCATCTTTAGAGGTTATCGGGATACCTTCCAAAACATCATCAGAGTTCTTAGCGTCTTGTGTCTCAGTTGGCAATTCTTTTGTTTCTTCTAGGTCTACATCGGCAGCTTGATCGATAACGTTTGGTTCTTCAGATACCGATTCCGGATCAGCGTTGGAAGAAGGAATTTCATCACTAGAAGTCAAACTAGTTGCATTTTCAGAAGTGTTGTTAGACGTAATATTTATCTTTGGTTCGGTTTGCAAAGCTTGCTCGCCCTCGACAGCAGATAGTGTTTCTTCTACCGGTTCTTCTTCTAAAATATATAGGTCTTCATCAAACGGTGGCTCAGAGGTTTCATGCCTCACACTGTTTTTCTCCATACCAAGTAAATACAAGTTGTCTTCTTCTTCTTCCAACTCTTCCACTGGTTCCTCATCCTCGTCTTCCTCGGAATCATTTTCATCTGGATCAGTGACGTCCCGTGTGTGTTCCCCACCACTAACAATGGCAAAGAATGTGTCTCCCCATGTGGTTAGGATATTTTTTTCTTGCTTTAGCGGTGTTGCATGACCTACATCTACAGGAACCTTCACTTCTTCTTCAGGAGGTGCTGCTTTTGCCTCTGGTGGGGTGCTAGAGGTAGAGTCATTTTCAAAAGTCGCCTGATCTAATGACTTTGCTTCAGATTCTTCGAAAGACAATAAAGGAGGTTCCACGGACTCTTCAGAAAGTTCCTCTTCAAGCATTGCTTCAATGAATTCATCTTCATCCTCGTCTTCATCAAGATATTTATCTTCGGCTGTAACACTTCTGGTCTTCTCATCATCAGACACAATGGCATCGTCCGTTGAGCCAATTTCGGTCTTTAAGCTCTCAGTCAGCTCTTTGTCTAGAAGGGTGTAGGACTTAAAGTTTTCATTCTTTTCTGTAGGTTCGGTAACTTCTCCCTGAGAAAGGCTGTCATTTTTGGCTTGTTCACTATCTGGCACTTGTGATTTGCTTTTTGTATTTAATGCATTGTGTGCGGCACTGTCTTCCTGAGAATTTTTGGAGTGACTATTTACAACGGGACTATGTACATTTGCAATGGGATCGTTATCTTCCTGTCTGTTCAACTCAGTTTTGTCTTCTTTTGGGCTTTCAGTGGCTTGTTCATTACTTTCTTGGGATTCAGAAGTGGGCAAATCTGAGTCAGAAGCAGAAGGGAGCCTTGGAGAAGTCTCAGAATCTGAAGAAAGTGGCTTTTCTGGTGTTTTTTCAGATTCCGAAACACTTCTGGGCTGTTCTCCGGACGTCAAAGTCGATGGCTGTTCAGATGGCGTTTCAGATCCTAAAGATGGTGAGCCAGATGATTCCGATTCTACTGGAGACGAATCCCCAGTTACTGTTTTTGTATCTGAAGGAGATGGATCCTCAGGTTTGGTTTCTGATTTTCCGACAGAGGTGTCCTCCTTTGGTTGTTCGGGTTCTGAAGCAGAAGGATCATTTGGAGGTGTCTCAACCCCTGAAGGCAGGTCTGATGTTTTTCCAGACTTTTCCAGAGCTTCATCAGACTCACCTTCTGCTTTCTTAGGTTCCCCTTCTGTGGTTTTACCCTCTGTACCAGACTCTTCTTCTGAAGGTGATTCAGAGTCTGGAGAAGATGCCTCCACAGGTGGTGTTTCTGTCTCCTCCGGGGAAGGAGAACCCCCTGCATATTTTTCACTATCACTTGTGCTTCCTTTTTGTATTTTAAAAAGTTCATCTACATCGTAAATATCAAATTTATCATTTCCATCCTCAAAACACACAAAATCTGTTTCCTAAAAAAGAAAAAAAAAAAAGACCAATAACAATTAATTATGGTGCAAAAATAACAATTCTAAGCAAACAAGTCCACAAGAGAGGAGATAACTGTCTAATTGGTGGGTTCACCCTCCGAAACCTTGACAGATCTCAAGAACTGGGGTTCTTTTCTGCACTATATGAATAGGAGACTGTTGGAGATAGTCAAGGTACAGAACTTGGCCAGGCAGAATTTTATCATTTAATGGGTTTTCCAAGGGTTTACATATTGATGACCTGTTCTTAGGGGTTGGTCATCCATATGTGAAAAGTGAGGGGTCTGACACCAGAGACCCAGACTGATCAGCCAGGAGAGAACTGCGGCCTCTTCATTGAATACCAAGCACAGCGCCATACATTGTCCGGTGGCTGTGCTTGGTATTGCAGCTTAGCCCCTAAGGATAGGTCATCAATAGCTAACACTTAGAAAACCACTAGCTAGGTCTGTGTAGGGGATTCGGTGCTCTCTATTAGTGGTTGAAGTTCTGTTTTCCTATTAAAAAATTTTATATATTACCGTATGTTTGACTTTAATATAATGTGAGGGTTTTAATGTGGACAATAGTAATAGAGATAAAGGAACACACAAAAAAAATAAGACAATTCAGCAGATTTACTAATCAACAAAAGGGGGGAGGTTTAACAGGAAAGGGGCGTGGCTTCAGGTGCAACTTGCGGCAAAATTGCAAGAAAATTTAGAACAGAAAGAACATCTCTTTGGAGAATCCCTATGTCCTGAGCCCCCCCCCCCAGGGCCCTGCACCAGGTATAACAGAATACAGTGTACTTACATCTGTCGGCAGCTCCAGCTCATCGCTTGTGTAAACTTGTTTAATGTCTACAAGGTCCTTTGGGAAATATCCAAAGAAAGTGCCCACCTGGAAAACAGAAGAGAACGGTAAAGTACTGACTATATTACAGAAAAATATATCTTGGTACCATGTTAGCCAGTGGATATGAAATATAAAAATGAAGAGTCTTCAGTAGTTGATACCTTTTTTAATGGCTAACTAAAACGATGACAGATTGCAAGCTTTCGAGGCTGCTTAGGCCCCTTCGTCAGGCATGGTTTAAACACAAATGAAGGAAGCATATTTATACAAAAAAGGGGACACCTAGGAATAGAATGTTTGGTGGGAGAGTAGATGGTAATTAGTACACACAAGTAAACTAATTAACAGTTCAAAAGGCCTTATAAGGCTCTCCATAATGCTGCACCTCCATACACTTCCTCCCTCATCTCTGTCTACCACCCAACCCGTGGTCTCCGCTCACTCAATGACCTAACACTTACATCCTCTATTATTAGAACCTCCCACGCTCGTATACAAGACTTCTCCCAAGTTGCACCACTTCTCTGGAATGCTCTACCCCGGACAATCAGATTAACTCCCAATTTCTACAGATTTAAGTGCAAACTAAAGACACATCTTATCAGACAGGCCTATCACAATGTCTAATGTAAACCCTTCCGTACTGTGATTAGAATCCCTAACATTAACCCTCCTCTGTCCCCGCTCCCACATTACCCCACATGATATGATGCTGTTTCAGGCTAACTTTATACGTCCAAGCTCCATCCACATGTTAAAGGACACGACTGGTGACGGCTCATAAAGTTTTGTTTGTGTAATGACAGTCACCTCTATTACAACATTGTCTGACCTCTGTATAAGTAATGCCGCCCCTGCTACCTCTTGTGTCACCCCCTCTACCTCATAGATTGTAAGCTCTTGTGAGCAGAGCCCTCAGTCCCATTGTGTGAAATGACTTGCTTTGTAATGTATCTTTCTGTCTGTATTTGAACCCTACAAATTGTACAGTGCTGCGGACTATGTTGGCGCTATATAAATAAAATGTATTATTATCATCAGCATCAGTACAAAGAGTGGCCTTTATGGTTGCGTTGATTAGTCATGTGGGCATTTCAATAAATTTCAAACACTGTTTCCACTAGACTATGGACTGACCGGCGGCAGCGTTTCCACTAGACCATGAGCACCTTTGTCTAAAAATTTAGGAGGTAAATTCCCTGTTTTTGTGGCCTGCAAAGCCCTGCTATGACTGCCATAGTAGAAGACGTAGAACAAGCTCAGTGCCTGTAATTTATCATGGAAAATCACCGCACATCATAGGCTCACGCAAATCACTTTGTGAGTCATTTTTGCCATTTTCAGCATCGGCTGCCGAGGTAATAATGGTTCTCATAGATTTCTGAATTAAGCCTTCACAAACAGTCCATGGACATCACCGGGATCAGCTCAACAAACACTGCAATGACTTCTTACCACAATGTTTATTTCTTGACCTAAAAAATGTTTTATGTCAAAGCTGGTCCCAGCGGTGGGGCTTAATAGAGATTAGAAAACTACTTTTTGGGAAAGTCCTTTTGATTTCTCTATTTGCCATATTTGTATATGTAGATTATTTTGTGTATTGTGTATGTCACCAAGTCTAACTAGAGCGATGAAGTCACAACCAATGATTATAAGACTCCATTCTGTCCCACCAGATTTATGATCATTTACACCAGGATGCGACACTCGCATGAGTATTTCAGTATCTTCAATTAGCTGATCTGCAAGGGTGCCAGAAATCTGATCCTCAACAATCTGATAATAATGACCTATCCTAAGTAGACAAATCAACATCGTAGTTCCAGAAAACCCAGGACAACACTTTTTACAGCCAAAGATATACTAAGTGTGTCTCTTAGACCCCATTCACACAGGGCAAGAGGGAGTCGATTTTGGTCCCGATTTTGATGCAGGAAGCCGGATCAGAATAGGACCAAAATGCGCCTGCCGTGACTGTAGCGGCTTCCTACTTCGGAGTAGGCCCAAATGAATGGGCCTAGTCTGGAGGGTGCTGTCTCAAGGCGGACGCTGGGGCTGAATCAGCTGCGGAATCCGCCTGAAGAAAGGGCAGCTCGCTTCTTTTTTCCGTGAGCGGGAACAAACCGCTCACGGAAAAAAGGACACTAGCGGTCTCCATAGACCTCTATTGTGAGGGGGCGGATTTTGAGGTGGATTCGGCGTCAAAATCCGCCCCCTCTTGCCCCGTGTCAACGAACCCTAACTTTCATGATATATGGTATTCCTCACATTGGCAGATATATAACATAGTATATATACAGCATGTCTACCGCCTATGTTCAGCACTACATGTACATTAACTACATGCCCCAAACCGGATATAAACTGAGCCCAATGTAGAATTTTAGCAGGAGAAAGAAAAACTTAGGCAGGAAAACTTACACAGGTTTTAAAAAAAATATTTTATAATCCAGAATATTTGGTAAAGCGACACCTCCGATTCCGGAAAAAAGGAATTTTTAATTTGTTGCCCAAAACCTCTCTGCCCTGACACTGGTTTGTACCCATGGATATCTGACAGCTTAGTAAACAATATAAATGCTGCCATGTAGGACACTGTACCAACCTACCAGGAGATGCCAGTGCTAAATATAACCCTCTCTGGAGAACCTTCAAAGTACATCGTAAAGTCTTCTGATCAGACAGGAAACCGGCTCTGCCCGCCACAAACCCTCACATTATATCACTCACTAATAATAGCGTGCCGCACCGTACACCGCCGGTATGATCGCCGCCTTATACAACACCAGTGACCTTCGTATTATCGAGACCCGACACATGGACGGTTCTCACAATGGGAAGAATAACAACTAACATCAACGGGATCTCAGAAGGCGAATGTGAATACAAGTCTCTATAAAGGGATATATAGTTTCGGCCAGGGCTGTGGAGTGAGAAGGCCAAAGCGATTTCTACATAAATGGTGACAGCCATGGACGGAATCAATAAAGATCCTCTAATTCATTAAAAATCTAGTGATTGAATTAAACGATACATTATACAATATCAGTAATTGTATAATATAATAGAGAAAGTTTTATATTGAAGTCGGAGTCTATAACTTTTTTCCAAAACTATACCCAAAACTTACCCCAACTAGGGCAACAGGGTGGCTCAGTGGTTTGCACTGCAGCCTTGCAGCACTGGAGTCCTGGGTTCGAATCCTGCCAGGAACAACATCTGCAAGGAGTTTGTATGTTCTGCCCGTGTTTGTGTGGATTTCCTCCCGTACTCCAAAGACATACTGATAGGAAAAATGTACATTGTGATCCGATCCCTATATGGGCTCACAATCTACAGTAAAAAAAAAAAAAAAAAAAAAAAAAAACTCACCCCAACTCAGTCTCCACAGTACTGACTCTTAATCGGTGGGCATCGGACTCTTTCCAAATTTTTCCCTATAGAGCGTTACAGGTGCCCGACAGTCAGGGGTGGATCCAAGAAAAATTCCATGTTAATGATTACCCAAAAGTAGAGTTAAAGATGCTGTGCCAAGGATAGGTGACAAGTGTCTCATTGGTGGCAGTTCCACCTTCGTTAAACCGAGCGTGAGGGTCTCTTGGACTTAACAATTTTATACCATGGGGCTTCCTAGTCCTCCCTGCCAGGCTATATTTACTAGGCACTGTATACCCCACACCACGGGCCATAGGGATGACTAGGAGTATACAGCACTTCTTCACTGAAGCCAGGTAAACAGAGTTAGGCAAGAAGGACCAAGGTGACCACGCAGGACATAAAGCTGGATGAAATTGGCAAGTATGGGTTCTATTTTGTTCTTAAGTTTCTTAATGATTTTTTAAAAAAAATAATTTCTCTGTGAACGGCCATATTGGAAACACACATGTCCTTCCTTCATTGTCGGCACTGACAGTGTAGCAGGGTATGAGCGCTTTATGGCAGTAAACTCAATGGAAGTCAACTGACAGAGACTAGTACAGTTTCCAGAAAGTGATGGCGTACAGCCCCTGCCCACAGAGACCAGAAGTGACAGGCAAGCTACATACAGAGCCTTATCCGTGTGGATTGTATTAGCTTTCCTTTATCTAAGCTTCTGGTAGAACAGAGCTGCCACTAACTCACCTGCCCTCTAATGACAGCTAAAAGACTCTGCAAAGTCTGACCCGATCTATGCAGCAAAGCTTAGAAGTGAACTGCCAAAACCAGGAAAGGTCAGCCCATCTTTCCTACTGTCAGCAATGTAAAAACTGCAACAATTCAAAATATAGAATTTTTTTTTTTTTTTTGTAAAAAGCACCTCCAAAAATTTGTAAAAGTTTATATCAAACATGATTTAGTGGTCAAACCTGCAAAGCTCCTGTTCAGTTAAGCTATACTTTATGCAAAGTAAAACATCCAACCCAAAAAATATTCAGATGGTCCTGAATTTTTGGGGATTTCTACAAGTATGAGGCACAGTATTATCCTATATGAGATCCCTGGGCGGCGGTTATGTCCCAGGTGAGTCATACACATCTCTGTGCCCAATCCTCAAAGTAAAGGGCAGCTGTGACGCTCCAAATGCTTTGCAAACAAAAGCTTCTTGGCACAAATATTGCACCTAAACGTCCATTTTAATAGATGCCAACATTGTGATGTGTTGCCCCCTTCCTGGGGTCAGTTAAAAGGCGTGTGCCTGCCCCGATATATCTAATGACCTTTTACCCGCACGGGGGCCAGTATGCCGGGTATATCTGTAAATAATTGATAACATCCCACATGCAAAATGGCTATAGCTATAAGAACTGACTGCCACGGATCACACCATTGTACTGCACTACGCCAATGTTTCTAAATGCGTCCGTTCTCTGTATGAATTCAATATCCTCCTTCAGGTACATTCAAGACAATCAACCCCCGCAGAGTCTTTTCTAGGAAAAGCTTCTATAGCTGCCTGCGAGCCCCAAGGTCTTCTAAGAGCATTGAATGACTGCAATGTAATGAATGCGACAAATGTTGCGAAGTCACATCAAGTCCCCTAAATATACACAGATGCCCAATCAGACCCCCTAAACTAATACAGACCCCCTAAATAAATGCAGACTGTAAACCAGATCACCTACATAAATGGAGACCCCTAAACTCATTCTGAGCCCTAAGAATAAATACAATCTCCCTAAATGAAAACAGATCAGATACCTAAACAAACAAAGACCCTGTAACTCAATGTAGGCCTGACCCTCTATGTAAATACCGACCACAAACCAGATCACCTAAAAAAATACAGACCCCAGAGTAGACTCCTTAAACTCATACTGACCCCAACACATAAATTCAGACCCCAGACCCTCTAAATAAAAGCAGATAACAGACCAAACCTGCAAACCAAATGCTGTCAACGATCACAGATCTAGGCTGATAAGGCCCCCATTTAACAAATGCAGACACCCTAAACAAACACATATACCAGAAAAGACCCCCCTCCAAATAAAAACAGGCGACAGTCCTCTAAAATAAAGATGTTACACCACATAAATACAGAATCAGAATACAGAACGAATACTCTGAATGAAGACAGATTCCTTAAACTAATGCAGGCCCATGAAATAAATGCAGACCCCTGAAAATAATCCACAGATGAATACAGACCCCAGACTCCTCGCTCCATCACAGACAATGGGACAGATTTATTATACCAATATTTTTGTGTAAATCAGGGTTTTAAGCCAAAAATTTGCAATTTTTTTTTGTTCCCCCCTCAACAATTTCCCAACGAGGAGGAATGGGGAGGGCATACAGGGGACAAGGCCATCGGCCCTGCCAGATATGTTATCATGTATGACAGAAATCTATGCCAGCTATGAGCTAGCGTTATTGCCCGCCAGGCGCACGACTCGGCCCGAGGGTGCACCTCATTTATGACAAGGCGTGCGTCTCGTCCTATATGGCGGCCATGGGACTATGATAATGTTAATAATATCAGTCTTTCTAAATCTGCCTCAAGGACCTGACAACTGCAACTCCCATGTCAGGATTTGGTCTGTGATGGAGTCAGGAGTGTGAAGAGATGAATATTTAGTCTCTTCTCTTTTTTTCAAGACTCCCTTGTAGATTTCGGGGAAGTTGGCACATCAGCTATTACTTGTCTTCATAAATATGGAGCACCATTATCTTATGTAACTAGGTCATAAAACCGCCATC